>NC_069372.1:76165000-76822142 GCF_021730395.1 Mercenaria mercenaria
ATTGATTGATTGATTGATTGATTTTGTTATGTTGAAATAATATTAAAGGCATAGTGTATACTAAATCGAAGGAAAAAGAAATTACCTTCAATAGCTTTTGGGGGCAGTGCCAGGTCTGTCAATTTCCTTGTCGAGCTTATGACCAACCTGACAACACAAACAAAACTAGTTCCAAAGTATTGACCAAACATAACTTCAATTTTGACGTTTTGCAATTATGTTTTTGATCCAGATATAATTAAATAGATCTACACATTTTGTATTAACAACAGTGTCTGAATAAAACTAAAATGCACTGTCAATATAAATGATAATAGATCTACTTAAGCGTAAGAATATAAAGACGCTTGATTTGATCACGTGATCGATTCTGAAACCGAAATTCAAAACATGATCATGTGACCTATCCTGAAACCTAATAACTAGTTTCAATACGCTCCAAAAATGTGTTCTTGATTCTGTGTGATTATCGACTACCAGGGAATTGCAACGCCACTGATAAGCCGATAAAATATTGATTTTTCATTGCCGTGCCTCGACACCGTTGTGTAAGTGTATTAACGGGAAACTTTGTCAGTTTGCGGCGATCAGTACCGTTTATCAGTAGGCGAATCTATAAATATGCGGCAACATCCTATAGATCCCGATTCGCATTCTGTTAAAATATTTTTTTTTAAAATCTCAATTCAGAAAATACAGTGCTGAAATGAAATACTTTTCACATGTCTAAATAAATATTTTCAAGAGACATCTTATTTATAAAAATTAATACTTAAAAAAACAACAGTGTTTTACTTGAAATAGAATAGGTAGAAAAAAATCATGACTTATTCGTCTGTTTGAATTTATGACTTATTTGGTTTTGGGGTAAATTAATTTGACAGTTTGATCTTTTATAATTTATAATTATCATATTATCTAATCTAATAATTGGCAGTAGATTTTTTCACTGTTTAAATTTGTAAAATCAACTATAAACTGATTGGCCTACTTCTGTTTTACACCAACTATTAAGAACATTTTAAAGCTTAAAAGCATATTTATGTACTTGGTCGGACCGTCCTAATTCGTGCTTGTTTTTAGTTTTTGGGATCTCTCTAAAATAGCAAAATTTCAAGAAACTGTTTGTCCCTTACGAAATGGTCGAAAAGCTGTGAACATGCCGCGAACATGCTGTGAACATTCCGCGAACATACCTATTCGCAGGAAGTATTCGCGGGATATTCGCTGCTACCGCGATCATGCCGCGATTGATTTGATACTAGTTCTCGGGATATTCGTAGGAAGACCAATGATCGCGGCATGTTCGCGATAAGAACTTAAAAGATTATAATCCTTTGGTAAACATTTAATGAAGAGCTTTTATAAGAGCAGGTAATTAGTTTAAACATATTTATTCGCCAATTATTTTTACATACATATAGTTCACAACAGATAATACAATGAACTGACGAGTGGAAATTGAACCGGAAGCAAATTGCTTATTGAAAGGTTCGTTCCACAAGAGCAGGTAATTGTAGATCAATTAATTTGTAACATTATCGGTAAGGTCACATTTTAAGTCTGATAAGTTAATCACAACCAGATATTATGGACATGTGTGGAAGGAAATCTGTGGCATTACAGACAGTTTACATAAGTGATTCGTAGAGGTTGATAGGAATATATTCTTTTTTGTATGAAGTTAGAAAATTTATGTTTAATATCTATACTCATATATCTAAATAAACATAAGGGATTTTGAAAATGAAATAGATATGCTTATACTTTTGCAGAGCTGAATCAGATTATCTAAAAAGAAATATAAAACTAGCTTATTTTGACAATTTCTAAGCTTCATAAGTCTGATAATTAACATGTTAAACTATAACAGATTTGAAGTGATACAAATAACTTATACTGGTACTGATGATAAACCCGAACAGAAAATGAGGTTTTTTACCTGTAACTTTTTTATTTCAGCAGTTTGTAATCAATGGTCGGTATCAACATAAAGCTTAACATTTGCTGAAAACTTTACATAATTCAAATTTATATTTAGTTTGCAAACTCACACGAAGGGGTTAGTGAAATGGGGACTGTAAGTAGGTTGACTGATGATTAATTCGAACACTTTGTCATTTACAAAATTTTCTTTGTAGTATTATATTGAAACTTTCCCCAAAAAGCTGCAACAGTCATTCCTGATCAAGTAATGAAAAGTGACCCAATGTCAGGCCTCCATGTGGCGACAGTGAGCATGCGCAAAAAACACCCTCTTCCCCAGTAATTTTGGGTAAATATTTTTTATACAGATTAATTTAAGTCATTTATTTATACAGAATATTTACCAATTTTGTTTTTATTTACACCAGTTGGTGTTGTAAATGGAGACTATTAGATGGTGTGTTCAATTTTATAAATAACTGCTTGCAATCAAATATTTCCAAGGTGGTCGACTTTATCATCTGTCCGGGTTTATCATCAGTAAGTAAGCAGTGTGAAGAAAAAACATTTGGATGATATGAATACATGCACTCAGCCACTGTAATTGAAATGACAATTAACAGTAAAAATTCAAACAATTATTTATCATTAAAATACAAAATGCTCCAAATATGATATGAAGAAGTTCAGACATTGACAATTTGAATTTGTTTGGGACTAATTTTTGTGGATTTCGTGGTTGAGTCAATCCACGAAATTTAATCCCAACGAACAAGGAAAATTCCTATTCGTTTTATGTTGAAAAATTGAAATCCACGAATTCATATCCCCACGAAATTGCCGTTTTGACCAAAACCACGAAATTTCTTGCCCACGAAATTAAATGCTTTCACAGTCCCGGATATTTTGAAGAATATGCCACCTTTACTTAGAAACTGAGGTTGATTTTGATGCATTTTTAATATATTTCAGTTATAACGAAATGCTTTTGATTCAAACTTGAAGTAGCTGTTCCATATCACCGCCCACATCATATGGTATAAGGTGCATAACTATTGCACCAATATTTTATTAATTATGCCCCATTTTTGCTTAGAATTATAATTGTATTGAGTTCTGACACACTTTATTTATAGCTCTCTTATTAATATTTTTGACACAGACTCTAAGCTATTGTACAATATCTTCATCCACCATTGGTGTCATTAAACACTCGATAGAAAGCTCCAGTTTTCTCAAATTTGCCCAGTTTCACTATCGAGCATCAAAATGGTCGAGCGCTCTGTCTCCTGTGACAGTTCTTGTTGATGAGCCTGCTGGCGGTGAGCTTGACGTAGTTGTCACAATAGCTGTCCGGTGTGTGTACATCTGTGCAAGCGTCTGTCTGAGTTTATTAGGGCTTTAACTTATCCATAGATCAAGAGATTCTTAAACAACTTGCCTTAATGATACTATGTGTCAGGTGCAAGAACCAAGTTGGTAGCTTAAAGGTCAAGATAATACTTTGATGTCAATGGTCAAATCTCTTTGCTGTTTTGCTTGTCTTGGCCATAATCAGCCATGTATTGAGAGATTCTTAAATACTTTTGCACAAATGTTTGCCTCAATAAGATGATATGTCATGTGTAACAACACCATTTGTATCATTTTCACAGCTTTTTTTTTTAATTTGTGCTTGTATATTACTTTGAAAAATGGAACTTTTAATATGCCTATTGTTTGTTAGACTGTCAAGAACATATGATGTCAAGACATAGAGTGCAAACAGAAGTACTGAAGAAATTGAAATGCATTGTATAGCTTTATCTTTTTCATTTTATCAAACCTGGCAGTGAAAGATTTTTGTTTGTCGATGAACAATTGCTATTAAACAAGACTAGATTTTTTATTTCTACCTTTTGAACAAAACATAGAAGTGTATAGGACACAAGGTTAATAAATTTATTGAAACAAGAACTTGTTTCTGTTTATTGTTGTTCACTGTAAAAGTTGTGACCACTCCATTTCTTGCCACACACCAGTGCATTACACAATGCCTGTATGTACTTCCCTGACAAGAATGGGTTACATCAAGTCTTGAAACTGCAAAGCACTGGCCCCATCAGTCCTCTCAGTACTTTGATTTAAGATAATGGCACAATACTATATGACAGGTTAGCAGTCCTGTTCTTGTTCATAGACCTACACCAAGAATGCACGATAAGAATATTGTAACGTTCCCAAAGAATATCCAAGTCATTATGTACTTTGTACATGACGTGATTTAGTTCTACTGTCTATCAAATTGACATGGGTATTGCTAGAGCTATTAACTGACATTATCTTAAATCTATTCAGAAAAAGTCATACAACGTTAGAGCTTTACTTTAAAATACAAATGGAATCGAAATAGAATTGTGTGTTTGTTTTTTTTCTTTTGCGGTTTTTTTTTTTTTTTGGGGGGGGGGGGGGGGGCTAACGTCGCACTGACACAATTGTTGACATTATGGCGATTTTTGAGCTTTCTTGGTGGGGAGAGACCCCAGGTGCCTCTCCTTTTCATCACGAGCGGGCACCTGGGTCGAACCACCGGCCTTCCGTTAGCCAGCTGGATAGCTTCTTCACATAAGGAATTCAACGCCCCGAGTTAGGCTCGAACCCACATCGGCGAGGGGAAAGTGATTAGAAGCAGCGACCTTAACCACTAGTCATGGAGGCCCCTAGAAATGGAAAAAAATATATAATTTATGCAGAATTTAACCTTCCGGACGGGCCAACATTGATGATCGATATTAACTAAATAACGAAGGAAAAGCACCAGACAAGCATCATCGGACAGTGGCAAAAGTAATTGTATGATATAATAACCGTTAGGTTTAAAATGAAACATTTCAAAAAGCTAAAGATCAACAATTTAAGAGATATATTACTGAGTCAAATTTAAGGTAAAATGACCATTGGCAAAAATTACCTGTGACTTTTACTTTCACAATTAATGGCTGATATTGTGTCAGGAATTCTAAACTTTAATTGAAGGTTTTGTTCAGTTGTTATTTACAATATGTCTACAAACAATTTGATATTTCGAACAATTGGTGCTGAAGCGGAAACGAAATCAATAAAGTGGATTTAGACGATGTATATTTGCTTGTAGTTCAATGAAATCAAAATTCTATAATAGATCTGACGCTTTTTAATCGACAGATCACATAGATATCCGACATCTAAAACAGAAAACAAAGAATATTTATACAACTCACAGACTAAACGTTTATTAAAACTCGGTTAGACTGCCTGTTTATGAAAAGTATTGAAAAGTGAAACGCCCCTCACGCCCCCTAGCATCTGCCTTAGCATAATTCTATTAAATAATTATAGGCTGGACTCCGCGTTTCCAAAGGTCAAGGAAATATAAATACACTGATTCTAAACAATGGCTTCTATAGATGGTAGCTTGCATTTACACTACCGTCAATGACCATGCTATTTAAGGCATTCCCCTTAAACTTGGTATATAGATAAGTGGCGATGACACGATGTGCAGAGCATATTAACAAGGTCGGTAGGTTACTGGTCAAGGTCACACATGGAGCTTAAATGTCAGTTTTGCCTTTCGAATTTTGTCTCCTCAGCATAACGTAATTATCATTTCAATATTGGCCTATAGGTATGTTGCAATGTGTTTATGTGCAGAGTGCATAAACCAGGTCTGTAGATCAAAGGTCAAAGTCATGAAAAAGGTCAATTCTGTCTGTCATCTTTTGTGTCTACAGAATAACTTGCTAACCATATAAGGTATTAACCTCGAACTTGGCATATAGGTAGGTGGTGATGAGAAGGTGCACATAGCACATGGACTTGATCAAAGTCAAGTTCACAAACAGAAAATTCAAATCTGTTCTTTTTATTTTATATTTGGAGCACAGCTTCAAATCTATTCAACGTATTGACTCTAAATATAGGTGGTTGTGTTCTGTTAGTACAGTAATCCACATTATCCTATCCCTTCCCCGCGCCATTCCTTCCAAAAAGTTTTTGTGTTTTTGTTCTTTAGTATTCAAGCGCATGAACGAGGTCAGTAGGTCAAAGGTCACCATTTCGGTGTCTAGAGCATAACTTAATAACCTTTAATGTATTGACTTCGAGTTTGGCATGTAAATAAGGTGACAACAAGACGATGGACCTGGTCGGTAGGTCAAAGGGCAAGGTCACAAACTGAAAAATCTGCCCTGTGTTTTTTTTGTGTCAGGAGATCAGCTTCAAATCTATTCAAATTATTGACTGTAAACTTAAAAAAAAGTTAGGTTGTGGTGTGGTTATATGAAGAGCTAACTGAAGTCTATATTGATACACTTCCAAAGTGGCAAAATAACATTAAACTCTTAACAAGAGCAATTGATGTGGTTCTTCAATTCAACACATTTAGAATAATTTCTGTCTCATCCAGAAGGCCTTACTTTTTGTTTCATACTTGAAAATTTGATTCTTCATTTCTTTACTTGTAAATCTAAATACTTTCTAATAAAGCTTCTATAATTTTGCCTGCAACATTTCTTAGTGATAACAGTTTCTGAATGTTTATTTGTCTTTCCTCTAAAACACAGCAAAGGTCAAACACATCGAGTATGTATTGCAAACCATTGTTTACTGATATCCAAATCTGTCCTTAGGAAGCAGCACATTAATAGCAAATTACGTTAAATTGAGTTCGTCCATAAGATGTAAAATGCAACATCCTTCATCTCATGCATTCAGCAGAATTCTTGGTCCTCTGGGATCATGGAGTACATTTAATTTTTACTGAAAAACGAAACGAATAATCCTTTGTATATTTAAACGTGTAACTAGTATTGTAATTGTAGTTACTGAACATTTAAGTTTCACCACTCAATTTACAGCTTTATATATTTATTAAGTTGAGTTGAGTTTTGTTTAATGAATTTGTATTATTTTACCACTGTTGCTAATAAAACAAAGACTAAAGGACTTAGATAACTCAAGAAGTCATGTGCCATGAGAAAGTTGCAGACACCAGCCATTTGTTCACGTAAGCAGTATCAAGATTTATTGTCTTCTTGTAATAGATAGTTAAGGCCAATTCCTGTCTCGTATTGAAAACATGTCAGCGACAGTGACTCAATGTATCTATATCGATAGTTTCCATTTACTTTTGATAAAGTACCTACACCTACACCAGCCAAACAAAGCACGTGTGGCTTCAATGTTATCAACAAACTATTTTCCGTTCATAGTTTTCATCAAACTAAATTTTAATTAGTTCACCTGATTTGGTCATGTAAGCAGAAAAAGGGTAACTTATGTTATCTAAACATTTTAATAACAATTACAGTAGATGTTAATACTGAACAGACTTAGTTAAAACAGTGTCCTTTTTACCTGAAAACTAAACTTGATTAAATTGCGCTGGGACGCTTCAGTAACTATCACAATGCCAAAACTCTAGTACGAGCGTGCGTGTGTCTCATATTTTTAATGTTAGGCAACATGTAAATCTAATGCAGTGCTAAGCAAACAACGACATTGTCTCAGTAGCATTTGTTTCTTTATTATTCTTTACTGGTTGACTAGGGTATCGTCTTGTTGTAATAAATATTTATTTCCAGGAAAATGACTCGTTAGTACTGGTCGTATTTCATAAATGTCATAGCAGTTGTAATTGAAATTCAAATGGAAACGAACCATAAATCTTAAGTCTGCCGCAATACAAGTAATGAATGAAGTTTCTTTGCTCATACCTTCTGAGCTGATGGCGTGCTTACCATCCGCCGGCTGCATAAATACTGTTTACAGCTGATTAATCGGTTTCATACATCAAAGCTTATTCCGTTATATTCCCCAGAAACTAAGTACACCTATATTATGCAAAATGGTTTTCATTTTATATGATGGGTGCACCATATCTCTTGTTTGTTAACATCGAGTTAAATACTAAATGTTCTGTTAGTATTTTCATTAATCACATTAAATACTTAAAAGGCAGTTAAATTTTATACAGTTCACTATGTCATAATGAAAGACAAATACTATAGACAGAAATTACCATTTCGTGCCTCCTAGCAGTTGCTATTAAACATATTCAATGTTTTTCATTGCTTCTGGAGTTTTCAGATTATAATTTATCATTCCATTAGACTAATTGTTTTCGAGTGGATAAACACCTAAGAAGCACTTCACAACTTTATTGCAAAACCATTAAAATTATACGCGAAGCTTAAGAGACATTTCTATTAAGTCTTACCTTTTTACTTTTTACATCTCTAAAATCTTTCTAAAACTAATTCTTGTAAAAGTTTCATGTCAGGTTATCATACGTTAGGACATTATTTTATACACTCCTTTGAGTTTGCCCAGTATTACAGCTTTTTGTCCTCTTCATATGAACGTAAATCGAAGTGTTTTCCGTTTACTGTGTTTTCATGATTCGACACGGTCCAGTAAATCTCTGTACAACAGAAAATAGACATGGACGCCGGAAACGATTTTAGAAAAAAATGCTGATGTGATGAAATTCATTGAAATTTAAATCAATTCCTTTTCATATTGAATGAAACAAAAGGTCATGACTAGACAGTTACAATGAGTAATACTGGCTCAAAAATTACGCATGGAATCCCTATTATGTCAAAACCATTTAAGCCACGCCATGAGAAAACCAACATAGTGCATTTGCGACCAGCATGGATCCAGACCAGCTGCGCATCCGAGCAGTCTGGTCAGCGTTCATGCTGTTCGATATTGCAATAGTCTTTGAAAGCGAACAGCATGGATCCTGACCCGACTGCGCGGATTCGCGGGCTTGTCTGGATCCATGCTGGGCGCAAATGCTCTGTGTTGGTTTTCTAATGGCGCGGCTCATTTGTCTCAGTCATGGTAGTTCACTTTGTGTCTATATTAAATGCAAAATAATTAGTATAACAGATTAAACTTCAAATTATTTTTCTTTGAAAAATGCAACTACATTTCCTTAATGTTCGGAGGCGTTTCTTGTTATTTTTTGCTGAGCATATATCTAAGTAAGACAATGTATAAGGGTCATAAGAAACCTTCATTTCCTATGCTGAAAGAATGAGCTGTACTGAAATGACTTGTGCCTGAGTGGTCTTGTAATGGTGTCAGCTCTCTCTCAGTCTGTCAGTAATTGCACGCGAAAATATCATAAAAAAGGTCCTTAATTTGATTCAGCTTTGCGTTAATGGCCGGATGATTATTCCTAATGGTGCCATGTTTTGCTAGAAGACCAATTTCCTCCAAGTTTTGGGCATTTTAATGTGATTACGCGATGAAATAGAAAACAGCATATTTCGGACAGGACCTTTATAATTACTGGAATCTTAAATTAAATAAACTCGGCTGACGATGAGGTTAATGGATGTCATCCTGAATTTTATTTTCTGTTACTTTTGTTCGAGCAAAAAGGGTAATTATATAAAGCATTTCATAGGACCACTTATGTAACATGGCATCTTGTCAGACATAATTAAAAAAAAACAGAAAAAGATGACACTTGAATAATCAGTAATTATTCTATATAGTCACTAAAATACGTTGATCCAAACCACCATTTGCAAGTAACCTTCCAAAAATTTATCCAGTCAGAAAATTTATTAAAACTTTCCCTATCATAATTTACATAAGATTGTTTTTTTCAAATGTTACACAGCTGCACATGAAGCGATATATTTAGAATTCTTGCCTTAATGTTTTGCCGATTGGGGAAAACAAGTAGATTCCCGTGAGTACGAGATGTTGGTGAATGTTTTGGATATATCATTTCGGATCAAACCTAAATAAAAAAATGTACCCCGATTCAGCTTTGGCCAAAGTGTGACTTAATACCCAATCCAAATACTACTTTATCTTATTCATCGTAGCAACTATCGAGCACAAGAAATTGTCAGCATGTACAGACCAAGAGATACAAGATATAAGACATTTTCTCCTTAAATGCAAGAAAATTCAAAAAACATATACAAAATAAGATACGGATCTGTCATATCAATAAAATCTGTGAAAAGATTCTTTCGAAGCATGAAGAGACTCGGGTTTCGTTGCATTCGTCATTAGAGGTGATGAAATGTGCAGCATGCCTCACGCTCCAAATAGCACCTGCTTAAGCGGATTTTATTTTAGTAACGTTAAATGTTCACCATGATCCAAAATGACCAGAAAATAAAATAACACTGAGACAAATTACGTGGACACATTGTATTTACAGACTTCTGCTGTGATTGTAAATAAATCTGTTAAAATGCTTTTGGAAGCATAGAAAACAACCAAATAACATAAAAGTAGACTTGACATTAAGTTTGTAACGAACGATAAATATACAAATTGTTGGATGTAAGAAAACGATTGGTACCGGACTTTTTCAGCCCTTTATTTGTGTGCTTGAATATGTGAGTTGTAAGTGAAATGTAGATCCCAGTAGAGGGACAATAATCTTTGAAATTTCGTTGTGTTGTTGTATAGCCTTATAGAATTATCATTATGAGATGCAGAACGTAACACAACAAATTTGCAACGGATGTCTTAATAGAAAGGGAAGTAAATAGGCAAAATTCTATGCCCGTTTCACTTTTTATTGAGTTCTGATATTACATGGGGTCATTCCAGTAATATATGAATTTCGATTTCTTTTGCGATAATTTCGTTTGAATAAATTAGAAGGAAATTTCTGTCAAAATGCGTTCACGTCAGAATTACCAGTAACATAATCCGGCCAGTAGAAAAAAAATGGTAACGTTTTAAATTACGTTATCGCGTGCCTGTACCATATGAAGTTCTTAACAGAGACATATGGCGCTTAAGAAGTTAATTCTGTTTAGTCTATAAATGTTTAATATTTAAATAACAATTTACGATATGTTGTGATAAATTGAATAGCCTACTTTAAATTACTACGAACCAACGTGACAATATTTGCCTTTGAACAGAAATGTTTCTTTGAATGTTATTTTCTTTGTTTTATTTTTATGTTTCTGTTCAGTTTTTCACAAAGATTATGTCTGAACGTACGGTAAAATGGTCTGAATTGGTTTTTATTTGACTTCGGCTCAACACAAAAACAAAGCGATATGCTAAAATTGGTTTGATATGCCTTCCTTTTTACTCAAGATTAACTTTACTGTCAAAAAAATAACGTTTTACATGGAATATTGAAGTGAAGTCATTTAATTATTATTTTCATGAATTCAAGATAAAAATTTCCTTCTACAAGAACGTATTCGTCTTCAAAGCTTCTTTTCTTTTTTTAAAGAAAGTATACGTTTAAATTTATTGAACTTGATGTGGCATGAAAGACGTTTCAATTGCTGATGCTAAAGAAACCCCGCTTCATTTAAACAAACGCTGTAACGTTGACTGATGTGTACTCATACAATTAACGTGATTGACCTAAATTACATGACATGCTGTAAAACTATCACAAAGGAAATATTTAACGAACAATAATGCTGCTAAATGAGAAAAACGACGACTGAAATAATTTTCTCTTAGCATCCTGTTCATTATTTTAATAATTATACGTAATACCTTTACGAAGTGCCTCTTAGATTTTATACGGAAGTAACTATTAGTGTAATGGAATAATAAAATAAAACATAAGGAAGTAGAGAGTAAAATTAAACCATGAAGTATTGTAGGTTGTTTCTACTCAGCAAATACTAAGAGACACGAAATGGTAATTTTGCTGGAATGACCTTTTGTCATCATAACATGGTAATGATTGTAAAATTGAATAAGACCACGGCGTTAAAAAAAAACCTTCACAGGAAATAGGGTTAGTGAAATTATATACAAATGTACGTATTGCTTCAAACGCAAGCCTATCTTGCGCCTATGCTTATGGGTACTTAATACAAGAAACCCATAATGTTTTCGTGCACTGATAAAGTCACAATAGTTTTATTGCATTTTACACATTTGTAGAATACAGTACTTCCATTGAGTACATTCCAATGTTCCAAGATTATCTTAAAGAATAGAAAAAGTGAAAAATTGTCAGAATAATTTGTATATTTGATAACGTTATACATAAGCACAGATAGTGCTTGTCTCCTTTTTCATGCTACCATTGCTATAATTATTGTTGAAATGCTGTTAATAATAGGATTTGGGTCATTTATAGACGATTTGGGTTAATTACAGTGATAGCTGTATCCCAGCATCACACGTAATATTATATGAAATAGTTAAAGTATGGAATCCCGGTGCGACATGCTTTTTGCTATTTGCGTTATGCTTATTGCGTTTTGCTTTTTGCGATTTGCTCTTTGCTCTTTGCGCTTTGCTTCTTGCTTTATGCTTTTTGCGATTTGCACATCCATTTGCATCTTTTTACAGCGTCAACAAATAAAAAGTGACTATAATATGCAGTGATGGATGCCTTGTAGATGTTCAATTGCATAATACAACAAATGTAGGTCTTTACACTTCTGGGAAATACACCCTAGGACTTTACTCCTCTCAAAAGGAAGGTGTAAAGTCCAAGGTTTTATATATATATTTACAACTTTTATTCATATCTTATAATTATTTTATTCAAAATCTTGTTGATTGTTGCATTAATCAAACTTTATAACGGTAATAATAAATAAATGTTAATGATTCTTGTCACACTTTTCTGAGTTCAAGATTCAAGAAACTTAGTTCTGGCTACTGTATGTACCATAACTTAACTGACGCTGTTTTTATTTTCTGATGGTCGCGTCCGTAACAGCATATAAACATCTCTGGGCTGATGTTTTTTAGCTACAAAAAACTTTGATATGATAAATGATTGATCATAACGAAAGAAGCATTAACACCTGCTTAAAAGTATCTTTAATTTTTTAATGACAGTTGATTGATAATGTTTAAAGAAGCATATTCTTAAACACACCAGAATTTTGAGACAGTGTTGTATTATTTCGGTATGGGGGGAATATGGGTCCTCCCCCGTAAAATTTTGCAATTTGTGATTGCTTAATTCTGAATTCTAAGAGGATTTCAACATATTATCAGAATAACATATTGAAGTAACAATTTACATACTCTACACAGAATTAATCTGGCACTCTTCTTCAGCAGTGTCCAATATATAAACAAGTCAAATGGTTTATCGCGGCCAGAAATTTGTACAAACTGGACAGAAGTTGCGAAATTGTCATGTGTGCAGGAATGAAGCGTTTACCATAATGTCCAGTACTGGACAGGTATAGTGACCATGCACGGACACAGCCAATTTTCTCAGAGGGGGACCGATCCCCTGCCCCCACCCGCCCTGGAAATTTTGCAATTTGGCACTTCATTTTTTGCATTCTGGGACAGTTTTTATGGACTAACCTGTTAAATTTGCGAAAATGATAAAATCAAGCTTTCTTGAAGGTAAAATTCTTAGTTTCTTTTAGATAAATAATATGAATTATGTCGGGGTCGTATGTAGCAGCAGCCGCATATACTTTACATGCAGTCCTAATGTTGCCTTTTTCGAAAAACATTTTCTTTCCTTCTTGTCGTCTTTCCTTTTTTACAGATTTTCCAGAGGGGGTCCGGACCCCCGGTCCCCACCCCCATCTGTATCGGCGCATGGTGACATATCATGTTTTCTGTTTATGCAGGTAAACTTGTGTTTGTTAAATTTCAACAGAGCACAATTGTCTGAACAGTGTACAAACTCATTACTGTTTTTTCAGGCAAGGGTGGAAAAAAGTGGTAGACAATGAAAGCAGTAACATTTTTATTAAAAAAAAAATAAACAATGAGACAAACATTTCCAACATCTTTGGACGGTTCAAAAATCCCATGTTAAACATACGATAAAGCCCGAAACGCGTGAAAATGTTCCGAATGTAAATCGGGTGAAGTAAGCGCTCTATGTAGATTATGCGTCTAGATTGATTAAACTGGGCGAGTCTACTTACTTATTACTTGAGGATGAAAAAAAACGTGTTTTTTAAATGTTGCTCTTAAACAAGGGTGGCGGTTGAACTACTAAAAGTACAACAACAGCTGATTCACAACAAATCGTACGGTATGTTTTATAATCAGTAGAAGCTAGTCAGTATTTACGCTTATGAGACCTGTTTCACCCGTAAGTAAAGAATTGACAAGTCCATCATGAAATATTTTCCCCATCGTGCAAATACTTGTCCTATTCAATATGATCGGCCGCGATCAATGATGAAAGAAATGCTGCTCAGAAAAAAAAAGTGTTATGTTATGATATACAAAAACCTTATTATATAAATAAATTATAAAACATTAAATCTAAATGCAGTTTCTGAACCAAGAATATGTCATTCAGAGTGATATAAATATATATATTTTTTTTAAATCTGACTTTGAGCCTGATTTTTTTCATTGGTATTGGAGTCAGAATTTTAATTAATTGTAACACCAAAGACAGGAATTTTCTAGAATCTCTTTAAATGCATATTATAGTAATATAACTTTGCTTATTAGTGTATTGTATACATGTGTTTATAATTAAATAAGTGTGTTAAAGAACCAGATATGATCAGATATAATCTTGAATAGAATGATTACAAGTAATTTGCACCTATGTAAATGAGATATGAGATACGATTCTACGAGTTCCCCCTTGTTGATCGCGGCCGATCCTATTGAATAGGACAAGTATTTGCACGATGGGGAAAATATTTCATGATGGACTTGTCAATTCTTTACTTGTGGGTGAAACAGGTCTCATAAGCGTAAATACGACTAGCTTCTACTGATTATAAAACATACCGTACGATTTGTTGTGAATTAACTGTTGTTGTACTTTTAGTAGTTTAACCGCCACCCTTGTTTAAGAGCAACATTTAAAAACACGTTTTTTTCATCCTCAAGTAATAAGTAAGTAGACTCGCCCAGTTTAATCAATCTAGACGCATAATCTAACTGTTATATATAGAGCGTTTACTTCACCCGATTTACATTCGGAACATTTTCACGCGTTTCGGGCTTTATCGTATGTTTAACATGGGATTTTTGAACCGTCCAAAGATGCTGGAAATGTTTGTCTCATTGTTTATTTTTTTTAAATAAAAATGTTACTGCTTTCATTGTCTACCACTTTTTTCCACCCTTGCCTGAAAAAAACAGTAATGAGTTTGTACAATGTTCAGCCAATTTAACCAAATACAAGTTTACCTGCATAAACAGACAGCATGAAATGTCACCATGCGCGGATCCAGGGGGGTGGGGGGACCGGGGTTCCGGACCCCTCTGGAAAATCTTTAAAAAAGGAAAGAAGACAAGAAGGAAAGAAAATGTTTTTTTCGATCAGGCAACATTAGGACTGCATGTAAAGTATATGCGGCTGCTGCTACACACGACCCCGACATAATTCATATTATTTATCTAAAAGAAACTAAGAATTTAACCTTCAAGAAAGCTTGATTTTATCATTTTCCCATATTTAACAGGTTAGTCCATAAAACTGTTCCAAAATGCAAAAAATGAAGTGCTAAATTTCAAAATTTCCAGGGTGTGTGGGGGGGGAGGGGCAGAGAATCGGACCCCCTCTGAGAAAATTGGCTGTGTCCGTGCATGGTCACTATACCTGTCCAGTACTGGACATTATGGTAAACGCTTCTTTCCTGCACAAATGACAATTTCGCAACTTCTGTCCGGTTTATACAAATTTCTGGCCGCGATAAACCATTTGACTTGTATTCTGTTGACTGCTACCGGAACAAACACTACATTGTTAAAAAAAAACATATTGCATATCCTCATGTTGTATATTATACACCTTGGGTGAATAAGGTATCTGTCTGTCTGTCTGTCTGTCTGTCTGCAAATGCTTGTCAATAACGTCGATATCATATTGAAAAAGATATCCTGTAATACTTATTCGAAAATTTATTTTTATATGATTTTAAAACTGTATGATAATCAGTACTAGTTTGTTTATTTCATTTAATAACAACCAATTAACAATGTGCTAATCTAATCACATCTACATTAATGGGATTATCGACAGGTGCTAAAATGATTGCTTGAAAAAACTTTTGTTTGCCCAATTTCAATTTAATTCTTTTCTCTCAAGTCTAAAAACATAAAACATGGGGTATAACTAATTTCCAATAATAAGGCTACAAAAAAAACTATTAAAAAATTTTTCTACAGTTACTAAAAATTTATTTTAAATATTTTTGAATCAACTTAAGTTATGGAGTAGAATCCATATTAAAAAATAAAAACATGAATATGTTTCATTTTCATGATAAAAGGGGGCCCCGGGGAAAAATTTTAAAAACTTTGACATTTTTTTCTGATGACCCCGTTAATCCAAAATCTGGCAAAATGATTTGGAGGGCATCCAAGACCCCCTGATTTGATAATAAACTTAATATTTTGAACTTTTGTCTTTGTATTAAGGGGACCAGAAACCATGGAATAATTAATTTTATGGAAAAAAAAATGTTTAATTTACACAACTAGAAATCCAAAAAAAATTTACTGCCACAATAATTATGGCTTTGCAGTGTTTTTTGGCCATTTTTCTGCATATGTAAGGGGTTTCCTCGCACTGTGTTTTAAATTAAACTAAGGCCAAAAAAAAATTTTTGTTTTGGGGGTAACATTCAAAAAAATTAGGGTGGGGTAGTCGGAACATTTTTTTTTTTTTTTTGGGGGGGGGGTGATTTTAGAATTATTTTGGGTAAAAAAATAAATACAAAAAAAAAGGCATTATGCGTTATACACTAGTTTTTTTAATTTTCTGGTCCTTCGGATCATTGTTTTAAACCATTTAGTTTTGAAGTTTGAATACTGCTTAACCGGTGCTAGGGCCGGGGGCTGTGCTTTTTCCCTTTAACTGCCTTAACAATCAATCAAACCGATCTGCAATTTTCACTGTTTGCATTGTTTTGGGTGTTTTCGGGGGATCTTCTTTCCAGATTTTATTTACTTCACAACAGGGGGGTGTTAAGTCTGGGGCGGCCGTAAAAAGCCCCGCCCCGACTTCATCTCTTTTGTTTTTTTTTTCGGGTCCTTCGGACACTGATTTCAACTCATTAGTTTTGAAGATTGAATCTGCTTAACCGGGGTGCAGGGGGCGTGGGCATTTTGCATTTCACATTACTGTCATGAACGACTAAACAAACCGAGTTGCTATTTTCACTGTTTGCATTGTTTTGTGCTTCCGGGGGGTCTTCTTTCCAACTTTATTTAGAACATCATAAGTTGTTTTTTCAAACATCACTGACAATGTTTTAAAGCATAAAAAGTAAGTTTTGCAAATTTTTTTAAAAATTGAAAAATAATATTCTAAAAGGGTCATAAAAACATTTAGGTCGGGCCAAAAATTTAGGGTAGGTGGGGAAAACATAACAAAAAATTTTTTTTAGCCTAAATTTTTTTCTATTTAATATATTGTAAAGATAAAAACAAAATTTATAAAAAAGAAATTTCATTTATATAAAAAATACCATTTTGCTTAAAAAATTAAAACTGCGTATTTTAGTAGCTGAAACTTTTTTAGTAGTTTATGTCATATAAAATCTGTCAATGTGCAAAGGGTTTCTTGCTAGGACTTGAACCTAAATTCTTAAAAGGAAAAGTTTTCTTTACACAACAAAAGTGATCCTTAGCAACAGAACTTTTATCTAAATATAAAATATTTACATAGTAGAACCTTCAGAAAAAGATATATTTCTAAATTAAAACAAAACAAAAGACTATAATTTTGTTTACATCTATGAAAAAATGAACAGCAAAGTAGTATTAAATCATAAAAAGCCAAAAAAATGAATAAAAAAAATGGCAAAGGATAATTAAAAAACTCAGCAGTCTATATTTATAAAAAAAACTAAACTTATACTTTTGATCACAAGTTAACCTTTTTTGTACAAAAATTTTTTCAAAATTTAAAAACAGAAGTAAGGTAAGATGATGTCCACTTTTAAAACCATGCAAAATTGTAATAAAGTTATTGGGGACAAGCAAAATTTATAAACTGCCCAAAACCTCAAGCATTCCCTACCGTCATTTGTGTGCAGATACAATACACAATTTATATGTAGAAAGTGCAGGGATCAAAAGTCACAAAAAACATATAGTGAGAAAAATTGAAACCGGGGCCCCCTTTCTGCCAGCACTGCTCTCCTGTCAAGTTTAAATGGACTGCTTTTCTCCACATTAGCTATTAAGTTTAAACCGTACTCGGAATCATTGTAATTTAATTACAAAATTCCATACCCAGCTAAAAGGGTGGGGGTGGAAAAAACAAACCCCTGTGAAACCCCTTCATAAAATCAAGGAAATGCTAGAAAAAATTTCAAATAGATTGATACTTATATTTCATCCCAATTGTTTATTTTTTCACTACCCCAAAACGCATGATCACTGAAAGGGAATTCGTAAAATTCCGAAGATCCCAGAGAGTACTTAAAAGTTCTGAAAAGATTTTGGGTATTTTGCCATTTATTTTAAACCCTTTTTAATTTTGAACTATGAATCATTCTTTTCCTATTGAGAAGGAAAGAATTAAAAATTTAACGGTAAAGGAAAATTTTGGCATTTTGCAACAAAAAAATTAAATTGGGGGTGAATTTCACTACTATTTGATGTGATTTTTAGTACCCTAAGAAAAAGACCCTGCCAACATATATTTAACCATCCTATTCATTTAAACAGATGATCTTATGAAATTGCAAAATTAAGACAAAACTATTAAACTGGCATTATTTTGTAAGACAATTTTTTCTTAGTTAAATAATTTTATTTCCCTATAAAAAACACTGATCTCATGTTGGATGCACATGTAACCCAAAAACAGAAAATGGGTAATAGCCTTTTTAGATATACACAATTGCTTCATTGTTGTTTTTTTACACTTTGCATTGTCTTAAATAACTGTTCGATAGGATCAATGTTTTCATCACATGCAATTTATGGCCTGATTGGGGAAAAAAAACTTGAAAACCAAAAACAAAAAGCCCTTGGCAAAAAACGTGCTTTCCCCAAAAAAATTTCTATAAACCTTCCTCTTTTTTGTAAAATAATAACAACCTTCAATTTTATCCCTAAGCCCCCAACCTTGGGATAAAAACCCAAACTCCAAAATCTTTTTAAAAGTTTTCATTGTGACATTTTGGCACCAAATTTAGAAACGACGAAAAAAAGAAAGGAAAAACAAAACGCAAAAAGCAAAGAGCAAACGCAAAAAAGCAAAAAGCAAAACGCAAAAAAAAGAGCAAAAGAGCAAAAACGAAAAAAGCAAAGACCAAAAAAGTTAGCGGGGCCATGTAAAAGGGAAACAATTTTTTATTCAAAAATACTATTTCGGTTTTGGGCAATAGGAAAAAAGGTCATTAAGCACCAACAAAACCAATTTGCATAAATAGGAGTGGGTACAGAGAGAGTATCGTACCACGATTGAAAAAAGCCATCGATGATTCAATTATAATTCACCCATACCTAAAAGGAAGCATGAACTCACTGCACGGATAAATTTTAAAAAGAAAAGTTGAAGTCCTAACTAAAGAAGAGTTGCAGAATTTCACAAGTTTCGAGCTAAGGGCCCTGAAAAGGGGGTTTTACCTTTGCGGTAGTTGAAGCTTTTTGACATAGAAAAAAGGTGGCATCAAAATTTTAGATTGGGCAGAGCCCCAAATTTTTTGGGAATCACTGGAAGTAGGGGGTTCCCGCTTTAGACGGTTCAGTGTTTTTACGAAGACAGCCAAAAGCATCGTGGTTATACCTATATGGTAGCAGAATGTTACATTGATACAATATAGGCGCTGAGCATCCAGGAGTCAGGGCAATCATATAGAGTTGCAACTTCAATTAAGAGGACAGAGGTCGGACATCTATGCGATAGGACTCGTATGTTGTTGATTCAAAGACATTGTCTGACGAGAACTCCAACAAAAAGACCAGTCTCCAGGACTTTCAGCTAATCATTATTAAATGAAGACTGTTAGTTTGAAACATTTTGTGATTTGCCTGATCCCTGAAATTATCTAGCTCATAATTGAAATCATTTACGAATCATTAGTACACGAATCATTTAGGCAAGGTGGCCAGAGGAAAATTTTATATACGAGATATTTGGTCTCACCAGCTATACGTTATAACAAAGGACATTCTACATCGTTTGTAAGCTAGTCTAAGACATAGTCACCTTAGCGATTGGACCAGTTTCATTGTTCAAGATACTAAAGGCGTAGGCACTTCCCTGGGTCATATAATTCGTATCCTGACAAAAATCTACAGGTCACTCAATAAGACAAGAATGGAAATGTTGCAAGCTAGGTCTGGTTAGGCTTCCCTTTGCATTTGCGCTCCTTTGCTTTGGCATCCCCTCTCCTTTTACCATGAATAAGTTATCATGCCGAAATCCTTAGGTGGTACCCGATTGTTGTTTTTTCCTGCTTATATGTGTGGTAGCCTGTCTTGGGCGGTGCCCTACAGTGTTGTTAAATCTTACTTGTCTGTAAGTTAGTTGTGTGGGTGTGTGTGTGTGTGTGTGTGTGTGTGCGCGCGCGCGCGCGCGCGTGCGAGTGCGTAAGCATAAGTGTGCGTGTGCGCCACTGTGGTTTACGTTGTAGGGTAACTTGAATAAGGAACGTAGCATTCCCTTTTGAATATTCATCCTTGTTCCATTTCCCCTTCGACCAACACCCCCCCCCCCCCCCCCCCCCCTCTTTTTCTATATTGTGCATGAAATTGTATTTGTTTGATATTTAAAGCAACCTGTCTATAATATTTTTCCGTTACAGCTTTTTTTTTGTGGGCCTACTTTGTTAATGCGTGACTGTGAGGCTGTGTTTGTGGTGCTCTGTGCTTCAGAGAAAGCTACCCTTACCCATTATCTTTTGTTCATAGAGGTAGTTGAAATATATTCCACTATCCACGCACCCTAGCTTCGGCTTGAGCAGAACTCAACATGTTGCAAGTTCAAAAAACAATTAATAGAATTCCCATTTATTTTCGGTGTGTACATTTAACTTTCATTGATACACAGAGTGCAATTCCATAAAAAGCGTAGCATGGCCCTCAATCAAAATAATCGTCTCCCTTGCCTTTGACGAGAAATTAATAGGCAGAACTTAATTGGTATTTTGAGATGGTATCTGAGGTTATGGAGCTTGCATATCACAGAAACTGCAAAAAGACAAAATTAAAAAGATGTCACTATTTACAAGGGGGGGGGGGGGGGGGGGGGGGGGGATGTAAGACAATAAACAAAGCTGTGAAAGCGGGGTATTGGAACCAACGAGGCCGAATCATTGTGAGTTTACATTCAGTTCCTTAACTTTGAGGGACATTTTGTAAACATGAATGAAAGCGGTTAAATACCGGGTTTCTTAACGCTTAAATGGACAGGTCTATCTCTGTGCAAATGTATATCACTTTCTTGCCATGGTCTTCGTGTTCAAGAAGATAGACTTTTGGACTTATAGTGGGGCTACATTTCTGGACAGTTCCTCACCATACTTGATGATTGGTAAACGTCTTCCTTTTTCTTGTACATATATTGATATTTTATTCCGGGCGCTACAACGAAGTAAATTGTAGCTTTTAGTTAATTTGACTGTTAGTAATTTGTTTTAGAAGCAATATTTGCAAAACAAAAAGAGAGCTTACCTTGCAGAAACGTAAAATATTGGCCATTTCTTAGCTTGTGTTAGAGAGAAAGAGATAAAAAAAGTTGTCGCACAAATAATTAATTGGTTGGTAAGCCCCTATACCTAGATCCAGACATTAGATCCCCTGAATAAGTTGATAAGTAATGGAATGTAACATATTGGAACTGTGAAAATAGTTTTCATGATTGAGAGGCAAGATAAAGTGTTTGAAAAAATCTGTATGACTTTATCTTTTCTGTAATTAAATTCGTAGCCCACTGATCGTAAGTCGATTTATTTTAAAGGCGTAAAAAATTGTTTGTTTCCGGAATCCCAACATACTCTACATTTTTGGCTCGACCCTTAATGTTTTTATGGCCTTGGAGAATTTTTTTTTCAACTGTTCAACAAAAAGTTGCAAAACTGCACGTTTTATGCTTTAAACATGGTCAGTGGTGTTAGAAATCAACTTACTGATGCTCTAATGGCATTAGCCTCATAGGTGCATTCATTTTTTGACACAAAAATAATTTTCGAAAAGTCTCCCTTAATAAAAAAAAATTCCAAAAAAAAAATATTTCCGACCTACCTACCCTAATTTTTTTAGCATGTTACCGGAAACAAAGAATTTTTTAGGCCAAATGACAAAAGACTGTACAGGAATTTTCCAATGCAACCTCCTGTATAGTTTTAGAAATGGTAACTTTAATTACGTTTATTTTCATTCCAATATTCACGCTTAAGGGTTAATAAAAGAATATTTCAGAGAAATTTATCATATGGAATGATACACTGATTTCAGTGAATATAGATCATTTTGTTGCTAACAATGTAGATATATGCCGATAAGAGACACTGTTAGTCAGTGCAGAAAAGTAATTCAAACAGCTAAATGACTTTACATGTCCCGAGGTTGTTCTAGTTAAAAGAGACTGCCCGATTTTTGTAAATAGAACAACTTTATTTAAATTTTGCATGCATCTCCTAGAATGTTTGAATTAGGTTAATTAAACTGTCTGAGTGATTTAAACTAGCAAAATACAAATTGATAATTAACTTAGTATTTTACTGCCACCAAATGAACGCATTTCTAGAATTTTAAATTTCCTCTAACATAATACTGCAATTAATGTCTTAGCAATAAATATTTCTGTCTTGTACTGGCAATCAAAGAATTAGTGTGTAATATGGCAAAATGACAGAATGATTACTGGTGCTGGAGTCTTTCAAAGTTGGACTCGGTGGCTAGTGAAACTGTGTTTAATGACAGAGACGCTATGAAATAATTAAATGCAATTTCTAAATTTGAACGAACCTCAAATACCACAAGCTTTTAAATAATTAATTTCAAGTATTTTTAAACTGTATGTTAGTTACAATACAATATCTAAGCCAGGCCCGAATGTCGCAAAACAAAAACATACGTAACTACAACTACTTAGCTAAATCTGTTATTTCAAAAACAGCGCTATTGCTAAAGTTATAGCTTTTATTTTTGTTGTTTCTTTATCTGTAACAATGAATTTATAGGAATTGCAGGAAGAAAGTGTGACATTTTTAGATATACATTTGTAGGTAGTAGGCGATAGATTTTTGCTTTTAACTGGGTTGTTATACATAGCTAAGTATTTAAGTTAGAGTTGTTTTCCCTAGTGAAAATTGATGAAGCTTTCAATATGTCTATACTCCTATTGAATGTTGGTTGGTTGTACATAGACACGAGTGGATATAGATGTTGTTAACTTTGAAGAGATTCCACGTTTGAATGGAGTAATGCCGTGTTGTGAATGATTTAAACATGAACTATGTTTGAATGAATATTATTTAGAAGGAGTTTTATGTTTTTAAAAGTGACCAGATATTTATAACACTACTAAATCCAAATACAGGCCGGTACATGAGGATTGTTGTTTTGATGGTTTATAAAATATGTAAGACTAACGAACGTACATTTACAGCAAAAGTAACAAAGCTTTGAGCTGTCCTGCACATAATTATATGTAACTTTAATTATCATTTAGTTCCAAGTGGAAGAAATGTACAAAGGTATTGACTATAAAGTAATTTGAAACTCAAACACTCTTATACTGATATGCAGGTATTTGATTATAGCTTCAAATAAATCAAAAAGTGTTAACTTTGTCTAAAGTCAAAACTTGAAAAAAATAACTATTAAAATTTATCTCTGCAGCCATATAATAAACATTTATTGAATACCTCCTCGGTCAATAGTCAAAATTATTTGCATTCGGTCCTTGGGCAATAGTTCTGACTGTTGACCGGAACCCCGTTAATAAGTGTATAATATGTAACTTGTGCTATTGCTCGTTTTTAGGTTTTATATTTACGATTTTTGTTAGTATCAGTCGTTATGTTTTTACCTGATTTTTGAAAGCTAGTCACTACCCTCGTACTCATTGTCAGAATAATTTGTATATTTAATATATGTATAACGTAACACATAAGCACAGATAGTGCTTGACTCTTTTTCCATGCTATCATTGCTATAATTATTGTTGAATTGCTGTTAATAATAGAATTTGGTTCATTTGGGTTCATTATGTGGATAGCTGGGTCCCAGCTTCGCACATTATATCATATACAAAGGTTAATATAACGATATTTATAGAGCAAGTATTCGTTGTAGAACGTTATGTTTAAATTTGGACCAATCAAGAAATAAGTTCTAAAAATAGCACGTATGCTGGGGTGTAAATAGGAAGATGGATGACAGAGAGTTAATTCGGTATCAAGCGGTCGAAGAAGACACATCGAGGATTCAACTAATAATTTATCCCAGTACCTTGAGAAGGAGACTATTGCAGTTACCCTGTCAGGGCGGATAAATTATTAAAAAGAAGACTTTGGAAGTTCTTAGACTAAAGAAGAGTAGCAGAATTTCGATAAGGTTTCGAGCTATAGGGCCAGCACATAGGAGTTTAACCTTAAAAGGTAATTGAATGCTATAGACGATAGCATATATAGGCTGAGCATCGGGAAGCTGAGACAGAGACCCAGAGTTTGGTAATCTACTGAGATAGTAGGAGAGTTCCAGCTTATAGACGGTTCAGCGTTATTGGCGAAGTTCAGCCAAGGCATCGGGGATATACCTACATGGTTGTTGAATGCTACATATGATAGCATATAGGCGCTGAGCATCTATGAGTCAGGGCAATCATATAGAGTTTGAGAGGACAGAGGCCGAGCATCTATGCGATAGGACTCGTATGTTGTTGATTCAAAGACATTGTCTGACGGGAACTTCAACAAAAAGACCAGTCAAGTATAGAGTCTCCAGCCTATAGGAGTTTGAGCTAATCATTTTTAAACGAAGATTGTTAGTTTGAAACATTTAGTGATTTGCCTGATCCCTGAAATCGTCTAGCTTATAATAAGAAATCATTTACGAATCATTGGTACACGAATCATTTAGGCAAAGTAGCCAGAGGAAAATTCTATATATGAGATATTTGGTCTCACCAGCTTTACGTTTTAACAAAGGACATTCTACATCGTTTGTCAGCTAGTCTAAGACATAGTCACCTTAGCGATTGGACCCAAACCATTGTTCAAGATACTAAAGGCGTAGGCATTTCCCTGGGTCATATAACCAGTATCCTGACACTCATCTGTACTCTAAATGTGTTCGTACTCAAAAATAATTCGAATGTAAATTTATTATTCTTAAAATTGTGTTCATGTTAATCAAATTTTTAAGTTATATGCAAAATTATGGGTAATATAACGTTTGTAACAACTAGAAATAAAAATAAGATACTCAAAAACCTTCAAATCACGCTTTTGGTAGTGTTGTTGATCTGTGTGCCCCGGTTATGGATATTTAAAACATGTTTACCGTTTCCAAGAACAACCGAATGGTAACTAAAAATGTACCGGAATCGTAAAGTCATCACATATGAAAACAATGCATTAAGTCGTCGTGTAATGTTTTTTTATGCAAGAATAGCGACAATACACGTTTGTTTTATGTATTAACGTCTGCAGAAGCCCTTGGGATATGTTTGAGACCTCGACCTTCGGTCTCGGTCACAAACAATCCCGCGGGCTTCTGCAGACGTTTGGGATATGTTTGTGACCTCGGCCTTCGGTCTCGGTCACAAACAATCCCGCGGGCTTCTGCAGACGGTAATACACAAAGAAAACGTGTATTATCCCTACATTCATGCCCATTTCCGTTTAAACATTGAAATCTGACGTCAATTCGATCTATTATTTGGCGCCATACTGGCGCCGAGGAAGACTACTACATTTGATATACCATTATATACAAGAGACGTTGCAGAATCAAAATGATAAAACAGAATGGTGTTACACTTATGTTAAAACATGGTTCTGCTATGTACATGCATTAACTCTTAAATATTTCACTAGTTATTCCCAGTATTTCACAGAACAACATAAAATAAACGACTTTGATATATAAGCTGAAAAAGCAAAAGATCTAGAACATACTCCCTATCTTTTTACTGTTGTTTATTATTCTTTAAAATATCTAGTATAATCAATTAATATGTAGTGTCAAACCTGATTCTAGCTAACTATCTCTGGTAATTTTAATATTTATATTTTTAAATATGTTTTCTGTGTTGTATTGTGTGCCCATATCATTATGTGATATGTAGTTTGTACAGCGCTTTTAAACCTTTATTTTATAGATGAAAAGAGCGTTATAAAACATGAGGAAGAATTGACCTCATGACCGATATTGCAGAAAATCGATATCAGGGGAGACAACAGTTATTTGGTATTGGTAACATGTGACCGGTATTGCGATGTCGATATTTACTGCCTCCGGGTATTGTCACCTGGATGTTTATTTCAATATCAAGTATAATAAAAGAGAAGGTTTTTCATAAGATAATTAAACAAGCTTAATTGAAATGTCACTGGAGTTACAAACTATGGAAAAGGGATATTTCATTAGAAATAAAACAATTCATTTTTATCAAAAGAATGTTTAATATGTAATTTTCTGAACCATAGCATTTTTAACATGTTATTTTATAATAATTAAATTAATTTTTATATCAATATAACATATCTATCAGCAATAAAAACCATATTTTCATATAAAATTATTTTCATACATATTCTTATATTAGAAGAATGTATATTTTAACATGTTTTCGAAAAACAATGTAACAAATCGGGTGAACATTACTATCTGTAAACCATTTAGATTCAAGTTAAAGGCAAATATCGATGAAGTCCTTTATTTTTTTTTTTTTTTTTTTTTTTTTTTTTCATTTTCAACCTAATCTGAAATGTAAATGACCCTTAATCTCTAGAAAAAAGGAGGTTCGTACCCATAGACACTTCCTTTTATATTTATATAGCACTAGCATTAATATTTTTACTGCGTCTCCCATCTATAAAATGCGCTGTCGTTGAAAAATAAAATCTGACTTATATATTTAAGAAATATGATCCGATTTAATATTGTTTTAAATAACGCTGTCTTTAAGTATAATATGTGTAAAAGACCTAAAAGACCTAGGTACCACCCGCGGCCCCCCCCCCCCCCCCCCCCCCTCCCCCCCCCATCCAAAATAAAAAGAAGATCGAACCATGTTTTATACGATTTTATAACTTTTACGCCATAACACATTCTTGTCAAAAAAAAGAAAGGAAAAAAAAAGACAAATATCAAACAGGGAAGTCACAAAATACAAATAAACTTGACGAATATATTTTAAAATTGTCTGATTGATATGTATTATACCTCCTGCCACTACCACGTCCATTCTTATGTCACAAAAATACATATGTAAGTTATTTTGGTTTTTTCTTTTAAACAGCTGTTTACAATTTATAATTACACAGGTGTGGTTTTGAATTATTTTATTCTGAAATGGTTGAACATCACACGTATATCAATTCAGTAATTCTTAAAATATTGGCAAAATAGGAAGTTTGTAAAATAAAAAAAAAGATAGTGGCAATCAGCGTGGTACAGGTATTTTGCCGTATTCAAGCAGACATTATTCATTTTAACATAACTACACATATTCCACCAATATATCAAAACTGCTTGCAAAATAAAAAATATGCGAAAGATTAAAATCGCATGATAATTATACCTTGTAATTACAAAAAGAAAATACCCGTAATTCAAAACGCAATTTTAGCCTTATCAGTATTATAAACGTCTGTGTTGTTTTAACGTTCCTTATTTAGAGGTAATTGGCAAGTTTTATTACAGGTCCAATAAAAAGGATTTATGCGTGATGCATATAACATTTTATTACTTCTATAAACTATCATTCAATAGGATTACAGTATAGAAATTAGTCTTATGTAAAATTATCTTGAATTGAACATGTACAATAAATTATGAAAGTAAGTTAATCACGACGACATTTATGATAACTGAAAAGATCATGAAACCAGGTAAAATTTTCACGAAAACAAAAATATATCATTAAGTTACTGAAGTAAAATTCAATTCTGTTTTAAATGCAGATATTATTTACATTGCAAAAACATTCTTGTACACAAAAATGCTCCGGACATAATTAAATATTCCAGCTTTAATTTGATTAAGGCGGACCTTGAATTTATTTACTAAAAATTATTAAGTAAAATATACACAAAAAAAATCTGTATTTTACTTTTTTACGACAGTTTGCATTTGTGATCCAAGGGCCGTTAGGAAAGCTATCTCTTTTAATGTTAAATTGACATAATTGGCATAATTGACACTGATATTTAAATGTATATGAAATAAGGTGAGAACAACAACATAAGAAGAAATGCGCGTCTCTTTCTTTTTAGAACCGAAATATTAATTGCAATATTTAATTGCATTTCTTATATTGATAATTTGTGATATTAACACAAAATGAATTACTGGCGAAGTAAAATTACATTAAATGATTAAATCATTACTTTAACGTTTTGATCACAATACCGCATGTTCACGCGGCATACTATAATATCGTCTGCTTATGACGCTACAACAACAACTTCGCGCTGGAGTTAATTTTTCTTCGAAATTAGTGAAAATAAACCGTCTGAGAACGAATCAAATTTTTATTTCACAAAAATGAAATAGATATCATTCAAAAGATAAATTCAATGAGAGTAGGAAAGTTCTTGCACCTAAGCTTTCATATCAATGGTTTTATACAAAAAATGCTTTGAAGAAACGGATGTATGAGATTTTTGCACATTTTATATGGAAATAAAGAAGGGAAAAAATGACGAAATGATGGCATCAAACTTCATGCGAAGAACGAATCAAAAATTAAGATAAAATTTAATTAAAAAAAAACTTGTGATGAATCAAATGTTGAACTTTGGTAATATTTTTGCACCTAAGGTTTCTTATTTTTAGTAATTTTGTTATTAAGTAAAATGTGTACATGCCCTTCTTATTTCTATATAGAAAATCTGACCGCTATCGATTAGTGGCCGGAGGAATATTCTTCGGTATGGTTCGGTAAATGATAATAATTATAATAATGAGACAAATATATTTTTGAAGTTTAAAGAAAACATTACAACAACAAGCATTAAACACCTCAAAGGTGTATATGGGCAATCATTTACATATATATACAATTGTGAATTACGTAATATCAAGATTATGTAAAGGATCTAAAAATAGACTTTCATCTAGTTAAAAGAATAGAAGTATTGATAGTATATCAAACAATATTATAATAAACTGCAGTAAATTTGATAGTTGTAAGGGTGTTTCTCAGAAATAAGGAGTGCTTCTGAAAAGTTTTCTAAAGTGCACACGGAATGGTTCACTCTGATACCTCGAGGCGTGAGACTGATTTCCCACACTTAAAGAATACGATTTAAGTAAATTATTATAAAAGAGAAATGTAAACCTTTCGATAATTGAACTAAATGTATATTGGGAATCATTTTGAAATGTCAAAAGTAGCCTACGCAGTCAGAGTTCATAAAATGCTGAAAACGCAATTCCTGTAATGTCAAAGCATTAAATGTTTTTATGTATGTGTTAATATTATATAAAGTACATAAAATTGCAGCACTTTTGCTGAAGTATTTACCATACATTTTCAGGTCCCTGTATATTAAACGTCTGTAAACGATATAAATGACAAGATGAATAACTGGCAATATGATTAATACATTTCTTATGTATGTGACGAACAACCAGTAAAGAAAGTTTAATGAAGAAAGATAAATCATTAACTAATATCAATAACTGGTGACCAATATCTCTCTTAAACGTAAACTATACAATATCATCAAAATCAGTAGAAATAGAAAGAAAACAGTACTTGATGATATCATAAATAAGGATGAAACTGACTTTATTATGGGACTAATGGATTATTTTTTTCCTCAGGTTTTCAAAAAGCCTTTGATAGCATAAACCATAACTATATTTTCAACTGTTAAAAAAATAATTCAACTTCGGTGAAACATAGATTAGTTAGATGAATTTGTTCTACACAGAGACGCAAAAAGCCGCATTATCAACAACAGAATTTGTCTGAATTTTTTTTTAAAGGAAAATGTGTAAGAAGACAAGGCAGAAATATTATCACAAAGTATAGATAATAAAAGGACTTAAAACTCTAAATACTGGAATAAAACAAATAGTTTTTGCTGATGGTGCAAGTTTTTTCGTAAATAGCAAAGAAAGTTCCTTTCAAAATTACATCACATCATTTGAAAAGTTTTGTTAGATATCGGGTTTAAAATAAAACATATCAAAATGTGTACTGAGGACAGAGTCTTTGTGGTATACAAATAAAACCTTTCGCAAACAAAAAACATCATTTCATTTGGTCGTCAAATGAGGCTTATCACTAAGTATACATTTGACAAATGACCCAACCAAAGTACTAAAAATGAATTTAGACCCTTAGATAGATAACTTTCAACATACACTGTACAAATGGAGAAGATGGAAACTCTCTATAATAGGTAAAATAACAGTATTCAAATTATTTGCATTTCCAAAACTAGTATATTCACATACAGTTTTACACAATCCAACAGAACAAAGAATGAAAAGAATTAAAAATCTAATGTTTGACTTCTTGTGGGATTCTAAACATGATAAATTATTTGGAAGTACTATTATACAAATATATGAAAATGGAGGATTGAAATTGTTGGATATAGACTGCTTCTTAACAATTAAGGCTAGCTGGGTGAAAAGAATCCTTAAAAGAGGTAATGCTAAAAGGAATAAAAATTTAACTTAACTTCACATCAAGTTCACATAAATTTCCTAAAGAGATAGTAGTATCTTGGTGCACAATTAATTGTAAACTATGTATACAAAACTACTCGAAAGAAATTATATGAAATAACTCAGATAGAAAACAAACAAACAGACGCATTTTTCTTTACAAACCTTTGTTGGAAAGAGGCATTCTATACATGGAACACATTTTTGATTTCCAAACCAAACATCTTTTAAGGAGGTAGGTTACTTTAACATTTGTATAAGCGCATGTCCAACCGGAAGGTGACGTGCCTATTTACGACAACATTCACGACAAACTAAATGTGTTTGTATATTTATTCTCCTGAAAATAATTCATTAACAATTCATGTCTCTGATCTGATGCTCAATGGTTTAATAATGCTGAAATAAATAAATTACCGCAGAAAGCTGCAAAACACGGTTGCCTTAAAATGACGTCATTGACATCAAGACGTTACGTGTCAGTTACCGCGCAAAGTTAATAGCTTTTATCCTGAAAGTACGTACTTCTCAGAAACTTTTAGACAGTTCCTTGAAAGACAGGTTGCTTTATAAAAGGTTAAACTTTCACTGAATACCGATTATATCGAAGAAAGTGGGAAAAGCAAAGACAAATATCAAACAGGGAATGACACGTACCAAAAATGCAGCCTCCCCAAAACGAAACCCATAGCACGCAGACGTGCACACCACAAACACACACACACACGTGCGCGCGCGCGCGCGCGAGTACAAAGCCAACACATGAGAACAAAACGAACAAACAAAGAAACACAGTGGGGCATCGCCTTGGAACGGTCAGTGGCAAAAACACCACTGGGGAGCTTAAACCGGTTTATAGTGCGCACCCAACGTCACTTTTACCCCCACCATGTTCCAAAGACACGGGACAGTGTAAATAAAAGTAATCCCTCTAGGTGAATCTCTAACACACGTAATGGAAACAAAAAGGCATGGCATGTAAAACACAAAAACGCTCGTATATAAATATATAAAAAGCAAACCTTAAGAACCAAAAGCGTATGTACTCAATGCCTTTTCAGAAGACAGAGCAAAAAGAGAAACAACCTTAAGGGCCCGACGAAACAGGCCAGAACACAGATATCAAAACAGTTCAGTCCTTGTAAGATTTAAAAACTGCTTATCATAGAGTCCTCCCCCTCTCTCTTCCGTCAGACACAAACAAAGATGAAAGCGTAGTGTCCAACTGTAAACGGGTTGAACACTAAAGCTGCGGTTTGTCTCAAAACAGTTGGGTCATAACCTCTTTTAATAAAACGTTTTATAATTTTTCGGCGAACGCCGTCTAAATTCGTTTTCGTTTCCTATGCCACGTGACTTCAGTTTGCAAATCAAACTACTTGATAACGCATTATAGATAATTTATCAAAATGGAAGATTTATGTAACACTCTACCTGATTGGACGAGAGTGTCAATTTCTTTCACCCTGTTGATTGTGCTACGCTGAGTGAAATGTAGACAAAGCGTTTATCCTAAACGACGCTGTTCACAGTTTTAAAGCTAACTTTGGCTCAGTATATTTAGCAAGAATATTGATATATCTCAAAATGATAAGTAAGTTTAATAAATATGATAAAAACCTGTTCAAATACCAACATATGTCAAATTAAAGAAAGAGCTGAATACGGTCTGCGTATCACATGAATAAGGGTGTGATAAGAGTCTTTTATGTAGAGAAGTGCTTTTTAAAAGATTTTCCTTGTTACAATTGTCGTCTGTATATGAAAAGGTTTCTTGCTTTTGTGACTTATTCAGATTGCATATTAAAATGAGTACTTGTTTGCTTTGATATATTTGTTATAAATTATTTAACTGATTTATTATATATGAATATTTTTCTTTAGTATGGTTTGCAAATATTGAACTCAGTTGAAATCTGTTTTATTATATATATGCTATATAATGACTGAATCTCATTACACTGAAATGAAGAGACGCTGCATACAGTTTATCTATGTGATATGACTACGGTCAAACTTTTCTTATGAAACAAAAATATTGAAATAATTACAATTATATGTTTTGCTTGACCTTCACTTTTTTATAGGTGTGACGTCATTGTCCAAAGATTCATGAATAGCGAATATGCATTTGTTAAAGCGGGATCAGTTGGCCTATTTTAGAAATAAATAAAAATAATAAATAAAAAAATCCTTTAATTGATTTTTTTCTCATGTATTCTAATCAAACTTGATTTGTAGCATCTTTATTAGGCCCGCAGCCAACTTTGTTCAGCTGGGACATTTGACCCTTTTAGGGGCTGCTAGAGCTAAAACTAGAAATGCCTTTATACAGCGTCTCATGAACAGCTTGGTGGACCTTTGTCATACTTGGTCTGGAGCATCATTATAAGGTCCTCTTCCAAATTTATTTATATAGGAACTTAGGCCCTATTTGGGACCACTATAGCTAAAAGTAGATATGCCTTTTTACGCATTAACCACTAAAATGTAATGGATTTTTATCAAACTCGATGTGTAACAATATCGTAAGGTCTCCTGCTATTTTGTTACAAATGGGGATAGGGACCAATTTAGCTAAAAATATAAACACGTTTAATGACCTCGCTTCATGAATCTTCATCAAACTACTGCTGTAATTATTCGTCTAAGGATAAACGAAACAAAATTGCAACCCTACGAAACCTTTGTGAAAAATTAAAATAGAACCATTTAAATTAATGAAGTGCGGTGTTTAGTTTTGCAATTTGAAAAATGTTAGATGAAAGATGAATGTTAGATGAAAAATTCATAAACTTCTTTCCTTATTACAATTCGCCGACCATCATTTTTAAAGATATTTCTTGTACCAAATACATTTGGAAAATTATCATGACCACATCCCCATAAAAAACGGATTTAGAAATACCTTCTCGCAGAAGTGACTTTAAATTACTATTGAATTTTAAAACTAAATCAGAATTACGATTGTACAAGTTAGCAAAATATTTACGCAGTTTGTAATAACGGTAGCATTGCTGAAGAAGTTTACTTGTAATATATTTATTACGTTCATTGAAATGCTTGACATGACTACACGCTCTGGCAAACCGAATTAATTGAGAAATATATACCCCATAAAAACAAAGAAAAATATCAAACAGGGAATGCCACGCACCAAAAGCGCAGCCTCCCCAAAACGAACCCCCCTAGCACGCAAACGCGTGCACCACACACACACACACACACACACACTCCCATAAGTCACACTTATTTTACATATATGTTTTATCAAAGAAGTTACCACATGTCCAAAAATGCTGCACGTGCAAATGTCCGCCCGACATGCATAAAATATACATTGTTACTCTAGGCGCCGTAAATGCATAAATAAAACATGTGTCCATAAAAACCTAAAACGGCCGACTTTGATTGCACTACATGCTCGTGCACCAACCAGTCCTCGGAATTCTGCAGATGTTGTTACACGAAAGAACATGCGTTTACCCTACGTCGGATGGAAAATGCTAACTCTGCTACTACCTTAAGCGGAATACAATTTGAATTTTTATTGCAAAGTATCTAAATTACAACGGAACAGTGAAACTGATTCTGGAATGTTTGGTTTTCTTTTAATGCTGTAACTAGAGATTGTCAAAAATATATTTTCTGCCTTTTTTCTGACAGGAAACGCTGACGTTATTTTAGAGTATACATTTCTACTATCCTGTTATGACTGCAAAAGATCGCATGTAAACTGATACTGACTGTCACAGATAAGGATTGTTCTTACTTATGTTTCTGTCTGTTTGCGTGTTTGCACGAGGTCTGCACCAGTTTATGATAAATAAGGAAAAGTTTTCTGTCGAATTAATATTAAATCGTATTAAGCTCAACATTAAATTTCAGTGTTTAATGTATCCCAGTAGTGACATTCCAAAAGATGACAACAGCCATTGACCTCATACATTTAGGGCGCTGATATCGGTTGCTCATTTATTAAGCATGTGGTAAACTCCTTAGAACGCAAAGTAAAATTTAAATTGGTGCTTGAAGAAAATATTTGTGGTGCAAAACTGACGGCCATTGTATAATTACTAGGTCTCGAAAACATGGACGATATAACATGAAAACAGTTTACAAGTCAAATTGTTAGCTTAACTGCATAAAAGTATTTTCTTTATAATAAAGTAATTTTTTTGTGGGGGAGTGGGGGGGCGAGGTTATAGGAATTTTACTCTAATTTTTGACACTGATTAGGTTAGCTAACGATAGTTAATTGAACCCACCAGTGTTCATGAACTTCGCATCAGAACTCGAGGTAGAAGACGAATGGCTGTAGACATAATTGCTCTATCAAATCGTCACGGACAACACTGATTACTCCGGGGATTGCAGTCGTGGAGTCTTGTTTAATAGTCTCGGGCTCTACCAGGCTAATTAAGAGACTCGAAACATATCTGTATTCAAATTCTTACAAAAATCGAGCTTGTATTTTCAGTAAACATCTGTTTCTTTTGAAGCTACGTCGTTTATAAAACCAAGCTTTAGACTGAATATTTTTATCTCGCACATATCGTGAAATAAAGAAGTGTTAGCCTTGAATTAGTGATATTCAAATTTTCTTTGAAATCTGAAATCTGCAGATAATTAAAAGTTCTTTTCTTCGTTTGCTTTTTATACTTTAAGCTATTTGGTGCGTCTGTTTTGTGACTCTCGTGGTTATTATCAATCAATTCCAGTCCGATACTGCTTTGTTTGATTACGTTCTTTGCTTAATATCGGATGTCAGTAATTTCTATTGCCTTAATAATTTCAGCCATTTATTCTTTCCCTGGCTGATTTTTTAAATCACTTGTAGGTCACACATGATATTACTGTTCTCTTTTTCAGACAGAATGCGTCGCTTGCATATTTGTAGTCTGTTAAGAAAAAAATTTCTTTCAATTTAGGTGGGTGATTTTCTTGTCTGTGCTTCATTGGTTACCAACATTATATGACACAGGTATTCTATGGTTTATCTAAAATTCGTAGAGGATAGGTCGCTTATAAGAAAAATCATAGACGATTGCAGCGCTGTTGTCGACATTTTTTCAATTCATAATTCTTAGTCAGTATTCATTGTACAATACTTTACATGCAAATGTATCATTGAAGGTTCAATGTGCACCGCCGTATGAACACATCTGAGAATGTCTCTAAATTATTTTTGTACTTCTAGCATGGTAAATGTTGAGTTCTGCTCAACCCGGGGCTATAGGGCGTGGACGGTAGCATACATTTCCACTACCGTCCACGAACAGGCTCAATCAAACCGAGCCTGCAACATTTTCGTTTTTGTCGTGGTGAGCGACCTACGGAGTTTCCACCTTTTATCTATTTCATTCAACTTTGCTTTTTATTATTGATTGTTTCCGCGCTTATAAATGAAACATTTGCATGAAAGATAGGAGTGGTTAAGCGTTTAATGCATACATGTACGTTAATACAAAACTGAAAATACTGATTACATGTTTCACGTCTCGGGAGTAAAATAAAGCCACTATATAAAACTGATAGTACGCTAGTGTAATAAAGCTTTGACGCTGACTTATCGACTTTATAGTAGTTAAAGAAAGACTGATATTTGATGTTTCGGCAAGATAAGCTAACATGTGATAAAAATATTGCATATGTGACTTTCCGAATGGAATTTATTCAACACGATGGAAAAAAAGATAAAATGCTCGGCTCTGAGCGATGAACCGTGGTAAAAAAAACACAAAACACAAGAAATCGCTCTTAAAACAGTTTGGGTTCCTCCGTGGCTGAGTGGTTACGGTCGCTGACTTTGAATCAACTGCCCCTCACCGATGTGGGTTCGAGCCTTACTCGGGGTGTTGACTTCTTCATGTTTCTACCCAGATGCCCATTCGTAATGAAATAATGCACGCAGGGACAATTACGGTCTTAAACTGGAAAGTCACCATACGACCTATAATTGTGTCTGTGGACGTTAAACCCAATAAAAGAGAAATAAAAATTAAGAAATTAAAAAACATCTAATGTAAATTTTGACCAGATTAGTGGTAAAAATGGACAATTCCTTGAACGATAATAACCGCTCACATTATCTTTAGGCGGACGTTGGGTAAAAATGTTGAAGTCACAACCGATACATGTGGTTCATTTACAATTCTAGTATGCTTGTCTCTGTTAAAACACTCTTACGCTAGAATGACGCCACGTTAACGTGCGGTGACGTCAAAGCTTTTGTTGCGACCAAGAAAGAGTTTAAGGACATATTAGAACCGAAATAATTCATAGCATAAGAGTGTTTTAACACTATTTATACAGTCCGGCGGTAATGCGCCGTACAAATAATTTCACTCGGGCTGCGCACTTATTACACCCGACGTATATCCGCCCGTCGTGCATAAATAGTGTTAAAGCACTCTTTTGCTATAAATTATTTCTTAATTAAGGCATACAAAAACAACTAAAACGGCCTCCACAAACTGTAACATTGACATACATCAAAAACAGAAAGTTCTGTCTGTCTGGTTAGACGATTACTAGACATCTGTCAATAAAACACATCTAATGAGATGTTTTTCGCGATTTATTATATTAATAACCTATACAGTACGTTTGATTTAAGTATAACACCATTCCGTTATATCATTTCATTCTGAAACGTCTTCTGTATAAAATAGTGGGTCACACGTAGTAGAACTCTTTGTATGGCACCCGTATGGCGCCAAATAATACGTCGAGGTGACGTCAGACTTACGTGTTTCATATTAGAATGTTAATTATCTATTAAGTGGCCTCGACACATATCGCCCAATTAAGTATAGCACATTGTAAGACTTGTTTAATTCTTAAACTGACGATGCTATACATTTGTCGGATAGAAAGTCATCATTATCATTAAAGAAAAGTTGTTCTGAATTTCAGCCTTGGCTTCTTTGCAGTTTTTCTTGCCTAACACTTTGTGCTACCCTTGCAACGTTTAGTACAGGTATAGCTAATTATAACAGCTTAAGCATCTTGGAGTTATCTATTTGGTTTCTATGAATCTTGGCTTGGAGACTTTCCATTCATATTGCCGTAAGTATTGCATCTACCATGCTATTTCAATAAAATTTGTTATTTCATAGAAAAAAGGCACAGCCTTAATTCACTTGATTAGATATTGTTATTTATCTACAACATCCAGAAGCAACAGACAGCTTTTACTTATTCCGTCATTTCAAGCTTGGTTAATTGTTATTTTCTTCGGTTAAATCTGGTTTGCATCTATTGGAATAATGTTGATCAATATTGTCAATACAATGATACGCCATAATTTTTTCGTAACGGTAACGTAATACGTTTTACCAGATTTGTACTGTTATCTACCATAACATCTATATAGCATGAATATACATTTTGCATTGTGCATTAAAACATCTTAAATGGTTATGTTCACTTAACACTTTTGGAAAGGAAACTGAAATCTCAAAACATGAGTAATCATACTTTCTGTGAATACAATGGACATACTGGGGAATCATTTGATTTCAGGGTTTGAGTTGTTTAAATGCATAATATATTCATGCTATATAGATGTAATGTTATGTAACAGTACAATTTATATTATAAAGCCATGGCCTTGTATTTTATTTTTGTCTTAAAAAGTGATGAACTCCCTTTTTCTAACCGCCCCTACCTCCCACCGCACCACCACCACATACACACACTCTAAAGACAAGGTTTAGAAATGGGATATCAATGGAGCACATATTGCTACTTCTTCTAAATATGTACAGTGAAACCTGTGTTATAAATCAACTCCGAATAAAGGCCACTAATAAAAAAAATGCGCTTACGTACTATATAGATGTAATGTTTTGAATAGTACAGTTTATATTATAAAGCCATGGGCTTGTATTTTATTTTTGTCTTAAAAAGTGACGAACTCCCTTTCTCTTACCGCTGTTGGCTGAAGGAGTTGAGTCAAACTGCATGCCTTGATCAAACAAAGTGTTATGGATAAACCATTTTTAACCCTTAGTTACATACTGTTAAACATATTCGTAAGATGACGTTGCTTTTATAATTGAAATTAAATTCCAGCGACCATATATCCCATTCTTTGTACTTTCAAAGTTAACATCTATGATTTCTTACTGCTGTGGCCAAAAACCATGAAAGTTCATGCCCCTGAAATCAAATGATTCACCTGTATGTCCATTGTATTTACAGAAAGTATGATTAGTTTCATCTCATTTATTTTGAGATTTCAATTTCTTTTCAACAAATGTTAAGTAACATAACCAAGATTATTATACAAGTTTGAAGACTTATTCCTTCACATAGAACAATGTTTAAGAATAAGATCAATATCTCCCTGTGTACATTTTGTTACATTATTGAGAGATTTTTTTTCTTCAAATCTTTTCATTGACTTGAACTTTACCCAGGGAAAAGTGAAGTTTTGGCAAGGAATTGTCTTCACTAAATATTCTCTGAAAATTAAAAATGCAAACTGCTATCCCGGAATATCACTCGAAGGAGACACACATGAGGACTTATTTATTTTGTTGCCGCCAGATATTAACTCGAGCGTACGAGGCAATATCCATACACAGCAGACGTATATTAATAACCTCTTATTATAGTCACGAGATACTATCGTGAGGTAACGAGAAACTATCTCAAGGGAACGTAATACTGTAACATGGGAACGATATACTATCTCATAGACGCGAATTAATTACCGCGTGGCCACGAGATACGAAGTCATGGAAACGCGATACCATCGGCTGGCCACAAGTATATTTTAGTGTGACCATTAGTTACTACAAGTTGTATCTTGTTCCATGAGATTTATCTCATAGACACAAGGCAAATATTAAAATCTGCCCCCACGGAGATTCCGTAGAGTAACTTAAGAATGAAAACATAGTTTGTATTACATCTGTTTCTGGAATTGTCCAGAGATTGTGGATCGAACAGCAAAAATAAAGAGATATCGTATCCATAATGACGTACTTATATGCAACAACATTTAAAACGTGACGTATAAATTTATTTATCACTTCTATAATGACGCACATTCATTTCGTACGAATGCGAAAGGTTAGTCTATTTCACGAGAATTATTGCATATTATGATTATGAGTTAACATGTTTAGACTTACTAACTGGAGAAAAATCTTAATTGTGATCGTCTCAAGTCCAAGGCTAACGCTTATTTTTGGAAAATGCACTGGCGTCCTGAAACTGGTGTCTATAAACTGAACTCTTAAATGTCAAAATCAAACTATAGTAGCATATTTAAACAAAACACGGGAAATAATAGTCTGTAAACAGAAAAGAGATCTTGACATTTTAAAGACGCATTAATACAAGGTTTCAGTTGAAACGCAGCAATATGTTCTTCTGTAAAACGACATTTTCAAATTGAAAAATATACTGTATAGAAATGGACACAGAATTTTACAATAGCAATATGTGTATCAATGCAGAAATCGTTAGTTGCCATTTACAACATGTAAGTTATCTTACATTGTGGTGCATTTGGGTTTTGCCGGCACGGGCGAAATCACCGTTGTGCATGAATGAAATATTCCAGAAGTGTGTCTCACAATCAAACTATTCAATTTGCTTTACGGGTACTTTGAATTCCGCACGTAAAGCCAACTTTATCTAAATGTATTCTTTATAAGTTCAAAGTTTTGTGAGACAGGCTTTGTTAAGTGAAGATTTTATATGTATTTCGTTCAGTTATTCAAAGTTCTATAAAAGCATCTTGTATCCTTAACCGTTGATGGCAGTTTCGAACAGAGAGTTGTCTTTAATAACAATTTTTTTTTCAATCTTCTCAGTTTTCAAAATTACACCGCATTAAAGTAGTGACATTTCCGACTTTATCTTTGAATTATTCATGATCAAAATAAGCCTTGCCACTTTGATTTCTGCATATATAGAAGAAATATGTATATCTCTTTTCTTCATTTAATTTAACACCTTATCACATGTTTGACGTCGTGGGAGTGTAATAAAGCCATTAAATAAAAACGATAATACACTAGTGTAATAAAGCTTTGACGTCGACGTCATTTAATGTATAGGAGACGTTGGTCAAATTGACTTGTTTATATAGTAAAAGAAAGTTGAATTTTTGATGTTTTGACAGGAAAGGCTAACATGTGATAAAAAGAATATTTATTTTGTGACTTTCCACATTGAATTTATTAAACTCGTTGAATAAAATTGATAAAAAGCTCGGCAGAGCCTCGCATTTTATCATTTTATTCAACTCGTTTAATAAATTCAATATGAAAAGACACTCATGTAATATCCTCTATGTAACTTTAATACGCCATGAAAGGCAAATCCACCTCCCCCCAAATAAACGCTTATTTGCGATAACAAACAGCATTTGGGTAAACCATGAGTACCCTTCAAGTCGCAAAGCGTGGGATTTGGAGCTATTCTTCATGCCATTAAAATCTCAGGAATTTGCATTGTCTGAACCAGGATGCGAACCCCAGACCTCTGGATTGACAGTCAAGCTTGTTACCACTAGACCGCCAGAACTAACACTAGATAGCTCTTTCACTCAGCCTTATTTGAAGAACATCTTCCATTATAGTTGTCATTATCATCCGTTTGTAGGTACTTTAATTTTGATGGTATACAACCAGCATCCAGTGCATTCACTATGAATATGGTATTAAGTAAGCTAGGTTAATAGCGCATTCATTATGTCCACCTGGCGGTCAACTTTAACCCTTTTATTTTTGCAAGGGCCCTAGTCCAACACTCTTTGCTTGCCTTTAACGTTTTAACACTTGGTGCCTCAAATTGTCTGTAACCTTGAATATTCAGCATCACTTGATGAAGTGGTACTTTTACTATGAGATGTGTTAGGCTCAAATACTGCTACTGAAGTGTTGCCGTCACTGACGTAAAGTTTGGCTTGTTGGTTCTTTCTTTGCATATCTGTTACCAGCTTTCAAGATACAGATTCCTGCTTTCCGTTTCCTATGTCTTTATAATATTGCTAGTTTTTGTGTAACAACTTATTTATAAAGCAAAAGTGCACTGACTGAAAGACTTTCTGGTTATACATGCACTATGTAACATGTCTCAATTTACCAGATAATACCCCGCCTGCCGGTAACAAACTGACTGAGCAGTAATCTCCTCACTTAATTAAAGTCTAGACCGTCTTCTGTCCTGCAACTGGGGATAATTTTTACACGCTTGATAATGCATGAGTGGTTAATATAGACATATAGACAGCAAAGTTTTCATTCTAAGATGGTTATTGTAAAATACATATAATACTTTTCTTTACCAAAACAACAATGGAAAATTCCCCCCATAAAGTATCATTTTTCTAATTCAAATCCTGTGATTCCCTCAAAGAAATTTCCTTTTTGGATTTATGAGAAAGAGTGCAAGCTCTAAGAAACTTTTAATATTCATTCCATTAATTTTTGTTGTATACTAGCCAAACTATTGCTTTCTGCGTATGGCATTTAAAGTTGGCTCACAATAATTGTTCGAGAAGCTCTGGTTAGCAGAAAGGGTGCCATCACAGAAATTACTAAGCAGGAGTTCATTTATTATATTGACATTATCTCTCTGAAGGGAAATTTATTAATGTTCAGACAGCAAGAATCAAATTTAAAGTCACCATTGGACCTGTAATTGTGTCGGTACGACTTTAAACCTAACAAAAACAGAATCAAATTCGTCCATAAAACCCTGGGAAAAGTTACATACAGTGTCACTCCACAGAAATTCACTTCCGGGTTTTTTATGATGCTTGGTTCCTAGTAGAATTTACATATTTCATGTTATATGCACATATATAATATGGAAACTTGTAATTTTTGGTAATCTTTGTGCTTGCTGTTTAACATGAGTTTCATTTGATGAATTAACAAGGAATGTTTTTATTTAACGGATTACTTCTTCAGAACGGATGACTGCAGAGGAAGAGGTCTTCCGAACCCGTCGTATGTCGTGAATTTTTATGGGTTTTTTTTTTCCTGTAGCTTAGTGAATGTCCTTGATGAATCGATGTGCCACAATTCAGTTAGAATGACTCATAGAAATGATAGAGAAGTGACTATTTACTATATATTTAATGTACTAAATGTCACCGGAGTATCACCCTATAACTATCCTTCAAATCATATCACGTATATTCTGTACTATCTTTGTTCTATTTGATCAACATGTACTCGAATGTTCGAAGATGATGTACGTTCTCTGGAGATATTTTTTCCTATAATGGCATATACACTTGGATGATGATTTCTTTGCAAGAATAAAGAAGTTTTTATTGACAAATAATGTTCTTTATCCTCATAGGAATAGGCCTGTACAGTTGAATGTCTGTCTCTACCATTAATCATTCCGTATGACAGGAACGTCTGTGACTACTAGCCTCAAACGACTTGTCCCTCAATTCTGTGTCTCGGATCATTATGTAAGGAAGCTGGATTTCCGAATTTCAGTGATTCGTACAAAGTGCCGGCCGGTTTATTAAATTATACAAGGAGTAACACCTGAACTCATAGACCTTATAATTGTTGGAAAATTGCAATGAATGCCTGAAGTGTTGTTTGAGTGACTAAAAATCCCAACACAGTAAAACCAACAATACCGTGTGTGATATTTTTAATTACATCAATGGTCGTTTTGCAAATCTTTCATAAAATATAAAGACATGTTTAGATATACTCAGTCGAGTGTCACATTTGCTATAATAATCATAACGTTACGACCATTGCTATGAAATCCTTACAGAGTAAGTACTGAGTTTTGCACATTTCATTACATCACATGAACAGACTCATTAAAATTAAGTCTGCTATTATGTTACTTGGTTGCGTTCTATGCTTCCAAAGGATCTTTTCACAGTTTTTATCAAATAAATATATATTGAGTTAAGACATTACTTTTACCTAGCATCAGCCTTTCGTGTGTTCTTTATGACCTTTCGACTAGATTGATGTGATAAATATGTTTTTAAAGCACACCTGTATATGTAGATTGTGAGTATTGCACAGGTAAACATTTCATGCAAAATACGTCGGACATTCGAGAGTCATTACAAAATTATCAGATAGCAAACAGTAACATACAATTTGTAGTATTTAATGCAAAATTGACTGGAGCATGTTTCTTAAATCATTGCTCCTTTATTTACACTTTACGTGCAGCTCTGGAGGCTACATCGACATTTTAAGAAAATCATTTTTTTGCGTTAAATGGTTGATATTTAATATGCTTGTTCATAAATGGTCATTCTAAGTATTTATTGCTTACTTGTCCTTTATTTCGATAGTAAAACTTGCTAAAATTGTAAAGCAAAACTGTACCAAGTAACATGTGTTGCCTTAAGCAGTTTCACCCTAAGCAGTCTCAAATAAGTAAATCTGTCTATTGTTTGAATTAAATTTAAGACGACAAAAGCAATACTCTACGTCTGTTGTTAATGAAAACAATTGCAGTTTTCGGGATTTTCTTTAGAAATCAGTCTCTTATAATTGTTTTCATTACTAGATAATGCGCAGACTGTTATTTAACTTTTGAAGTAAATTTTCAGACCAAAACCACATGATTAATTTCAAGATTTTTATTTGAAATAATAATTTTTTATGATTTTATAAGCAAGGAACAAGAATTTATAGAGACTTAAATTGGAATCATATGTCACATGGAACAGTTCCCTCTGAACAAGTCTTAAAAAGTGTATGTAAATTGATTGATAGAAATGTGTTTTACTGACCTACTGTACATCAGGAATTAGACTTTGAATTTTCAATAAGTCTTTATAAAGTGATAAAATAAATTGTTCTGGCCAAAACTGTCCTTAGTGAAGAAAGAATGATAATCATTAATGAAACAAGAACTTAATATATTGCAGACAAGGGTACAGTTTCTGTTGAAATAGTTGAAATATTATTACACGCTGTAGAGACACGTCCAACTTTTATAAACAAACAGATAAATGTGAAATGTAAATGGCAGTCATAAAGTTTTAATAAAGTCATGAGTGGATTTAGTCTGGAAAATGTTTCGTGTTGGTTTGAACATTTGCATGGCAAATAAAAGTATATCTGTTTTTACCAAAGGCAGCTGCATTCTTCGATTTTTAACAATCAACACTTAAGAAAAATAACTTATTTTCATATATACATTTGTATATATTTTAGTTTTAATTGTTTATTGCTATCAGATAATATTTAGTTAAAATTACGGAATGATTATGAAAAAAGCCCAAGTAATTTTGAAAGCTCGCAGAAAGCAAATAAATTTTCCTTCGTCTTTATGCTTATTAAGTTAAATAATGTATTCATTTTGCAACAAATTTTAATCTCAAGGCTGGAAAACAGAGGCACATACACAAAACTGAATTCAGATCTCTAGTAAAATATAACATAAAGTTATTATTTGCAGCACATATTAATATTCTTGTAACGTAACGTTTGAATCTTAAAATACTATAAAAGAACAAAGTGCGACTTCAACTTTAATGCAAAGCAAAGAAATAGATATTAATGCATGATATTTATCATTTTAATATAAGCTTTATTACGTACAGTTTGACTGATATGAATATTCTAATATGAAAAACTTATGCCCATTTCCGTTAAAACATGGAAATCTGACGCCATGACGACGCATTATCTGGCGCCGCCATACAGGCGCCGAAAAACTGCTACTACATTTGATATGCTATTATATACAAGAGTTGTTTCAGAATTAAAATGATATAACAGAATGGTGTTACACTTATGTTAAAACATGGTTCTGCTTTGTTTCACTTACATGAAGTAAACGACTTTGATATATAAGCTGAAAACCGAAATATTGTTTGAGCAGAAAATTGGGTACAACGAGATCACCAAGGCTGGTCTGAAAATTGTTCGTTAGAGTTTTATGCTGAAAATAATTCATATTTCTTTTCAGGAATTAACTTCTATGGATTAAAGATAATTAAGACTGTAAATCTAAGGTATGCATGTTGTTTCGGAAACGTAGAGAATGAATTAAATTTCAAGTTTATTTGACATATTTTTAGCTTGCATATATACATATAAAACACTTCAAAGTTTAAAGAAAACATTACAAAAACAAGAACAACATTTTATCAAGCACTAAACACCTGAAAGTTGTATAGGAAATCATTTACATACATATACAATGTGAATAACGTATGTCACAATTATGCAAGGAATCTAAAAATAGAGTTCCATCTAGTTAAAAAATAGAAATATTGATAGTATATCAAACAATATTATAATAAACTGCAGTAAATTTTATAGTTGTAAGGGTGTTACTCAGCTCAGAAGTAAGGAGTGTTTTCTATCTTCTGAAAATTTTCTAAAGTGCACACGGAATGGTTCGCTCGTAAGACTGATTTCGCACACTTAAAGAATACGATTTAAGTAAATTATAGAAGAGAAATATAAACCTTCCGATAATTAAACTAAATGCTATATTGGGAATCATTTTCAAATGTCAAAAGTAGCTTACGCAGTCAGAATTAATAAAATGCTGGAAACGCAATTGAAAATTATACTTCGTGTAATGTCAAAGCATTAAATGTTTCTATGTATGTATAAATATAATTAAATATTATACAAAGTACATAAAAGTGCAGCAATTGTGCAGAAAAGTACTAACCACAAAATTTTCAGGTCCCTATATATTAAACATCTCTAAAAGATATAAATGACAAGATAAATAACTGGCAATATGATTATTACATTTCTTATGTATGTAACGAACAGTCAGTAAAGAAAGTTTAATGAAAAAAGATAAATCATTAACAAATACCAATAACTGGCGACCAATATCTCTCTTAACGGAGACTATAAAATGTCATCAAAATCAGTAGAAATAGAATGAAAGCAGTACTTGATGATATCATAAATAAGGATCAAACTTGCTTTATTAAGGCACTTAAGGTTGTTGTTTTTTCTCAGACTTTCAAAAAAAAATTGATAACATAGACCATAACCATATTTTCAAATGGTAAAAAATACTTCAACTTCGGGGAATTACTTGGATAAAACTGTTCTACAGAGACGCAAAAAGTCGCATCACCAACAATAAAACATTTCTGATTTTTTTAATAAAAAAAAGATGTAACACAAGGCAAAACTATTATCACAAAATATAAATAATAAAATGACTTAAACTCTAAATACTGAAATAAAACAAACAGTTTTTGCTGATGGTGCAAGTGTTTTCGTAAATAGCAAAGAAAGTTCCTTTTAAAGTTACATCACGTCATTTGAAAAGTTTCGTCAGATATCATGTTTAAAATTAAACATATAAACATGTACTGTACTGACAATAGGGTCTATGCAGCATTTGCAAAACAAACAAAACATTTGGTCTTCAAATCAGGCTGATCAGTAGGCATACATTTTACAAAAGACCCAACCAAAGTACTAGAAATGTAGAAATGAATTTAAGCCCTTATATAGATGAATGTCATATTACATTGTACAAATGGAGAAGATGGAAAGGCCGATGGAAACTTTCTTTAAAAGGTAAAGTAACAATAATTAAATTATTTGCATTTCCAAAACTGGTATACACACTTATATTTGTACACAATACACCAGGACATAGAATGAAAAGAATTAAACAGTCACATGCTTGACTCTTGTGGGATTCTAAACCTGATAAAATATCTGAAGTACTATTATACAAACATATAGAATGGAGGATTGAAAATGTTGGATATAGACCGCTTCTTAAACTCATTCAAGGCTAACTGGGTGAAAAGAATCCTAAATAGAAGTGATGTTAAATGGAATAAAATTTATAACATTGACCTAAAAATACGGAGAACATATATTTACATATAATACTAACAAAGCAGATGCAGGTTGACATTTCTAAAAGAAATAGTAATATTCTTGTGCACAATTATTTATAAACCATGTATACAAAACTACTCGAAAGAGATAATATAGAATAACTCCAGTATAAAACAGACAAATGAACACATGTTTCTTTACAAACCTTAGTGAATTTCCTAACTACTAGACATTGAGAAAAGCAACTGACAAAAAACAGGAAAAGCACTTAGCAGTAGAGGCAAATCAACTTAAAACTTAGAACTGGATATCTAATAGATAAAATAAGTCAAACTATAAAAGTAAACAAAATATTGTATGAATTACAAATTAAACAAAAAACACATTAGCAACAAAACTCTAAAGAAATGGGATCCAGAATGTTTATGGGAACAGATTGTTTACAATACCAACAAAGTGTACTATCGATTCAAAGGTAAGAGAATTCCAATATAAATATCAAAGAATAATACCAAATAATAATCATCCTTACAAGTTTTAGATTATGTTATTTCTGTTCAATGGTCACAGAAACCAGGAGTCGCCTTTTTGGGGGGAATGTCAAATAATGCAATTATTTTGGGTTAATCTACAAAGATTTCTTAGAACTAAAATATTTCAATTAAATTAAACGGAGCCATTAGGGTCAGAAGAAGAAAAGGAAATGAGAGAAAGAAATATAATAAACTTCAGTTTGATATTAGCCAAATATTTCATAAATAAGTGCATGTACAAGAAAAATGTACCCGAAATAGAATCTATCACGGCGTATTGATATTGAAAGAATAATCGCAACTTTGAAAGACAAAATAGATATGGGACGACTTCATAACTTGAACTTTAATATTTGTATACGAATGCATATGTATATGCAGAAACGCAGAGCATAATAAAATGTGTACTTTCCAAACATTCTTGCTCACAATCTTTTGGGTAATTTTTCAATTTTTCTATCCCCAAATCATAACACAAAAACTTTTTACATTTATCAGATAACATACCATTAGTATTGGTTATTTTATGTTAATGTACACAGTATGTTTACTTTTTCATCTTTGTAACATACATTGTTCATATGCAATATCTGTAAGTGTTTAAAATGTTTAACATGTGCAATCTGTATACTTAAATGAATAAAAATGTAAAAAAAAAATAATAAAAAAAAAAGTTAAATGGTTCTACGAGGTTTTTGCAACGACGAAATGCAACTAATTGTGTTTGTTGTGGTTCAATGTACAATACTAATTGGATATAAGACCTTTATTCTCTATCTGAAAACAATTTTTTCGCAGACAAGTTCGAATTTACTTGATAATATTGTTGACATTAGAATGTTAGCAAACAAAAAATATAATATTGACACAATTAAGTTTATGGAGTTTTAAAAAATACGTTCAATATGTACAATAAGGCGGAATAATATTACAATGTATATTCAATATTGCAAAACAACAGACTTGATAGTAGCTTGCCTCTATCGTCAACATTTGTCCGTTTAGGAACCCCACTTACTTTATACGATATAATGATAATCATTTTATATTAAGTGTGAAATAACAGATGATACATTGTTAAAAGACTACTATTTAGATTTGTAAATTAAAACAAACATAAAAATGCTATACAGAAACAGGTAAAACATAACATTGGGTACCGATAAACAGCATCTCATCCAAAAACAAATATTAAATTTTAACATTTATCAGTTTAATTTACACACAAATTCAGTAAATGTTTGTTATTGTGAAAAATTTTATTTGTCAAATAATCATGGCATTCACACACTTCTTCGTCTGTTGTTACTCGGTTCAGAGCTCAGATCGCCGTTGAATATTCAACCATACGACCGATAGTAAATCTGATGATAAACCAGAAGAATGTTTTTTTTTTTGTTGTTGTTTTTTTTATTCTAACATGCTCATTAAATCATGATAATAAAAATTATGTTAAATTATATTAGCAGAAATGAGCGTACGTAATTCGACTATTTGACGTCAGTTATATCATGACGTATTATATTAATTGACAACAGCATGTTCTCTTAAAGTACATGCGTCAACCATTGGTACTTAGCAGTCTGTGCCGAATTGTCTGAAAATATGAGTTTGTGATTTTTTTTTGCTATATTTTATGAAGTTGTACTGTTTTTTGTTTTGTTTTTTTGTTGTTTTTTTGTTGTTGTTTTTTTAAAGTTAAAACACACAGCGAATCAAAATTCATTGGTAACATTTTTATCATCATTATTTTGGCGGTCATTTTTATTTCAAAATGGTGGCCTCAAATTATGCTATTTTCAATTTTCTTACCAATTAAATTTCTTTAAAATGTACTGTATGCACTTTGTATGTTACATAAATGCTAGAGTGTATTAAACAAGTTTAAATGGAACATTTAATTCTATCTTGTGTTTTTAAAATGGAGTTATTTGTGCTTAAAGGGAGAAAAATTGCTTGTAATGTTATAAATTTAGTATCATTTGCAATACCTTCAAATACAGATATAACACGAACAAAATTATTACTTAAACAATATATGTCTAAATCAACCATACTGTATATGTTTTAAGTTAATCTTTCCAATCTAAAGCATATCGATAACATGATAAAGACAAAGTAAAGGGAGGTAAAAAGCCAAAATGTGCATTTGCTTCTTGGCATCCTCTATTATTGGAATTATTCAATTATCAGCGAAGCGATTACATTTATAACATTAAATGTCAATGTAAACTGTGCGTGATTATCAGTTTTTATCTTTCTTTAATACAAAGGGAGATAATTACAAAATGTAAAAGATATATCCAGATATTTTAGAATGAACATTCACATTGTACCTATTTTTCTCCATTTTGGGGTTAAATAAATCAGCTGCAGTTTTGATATGCAATGCTTTATTCTAAATCTTTTAACTTTAATAAGATAAACAGGAAATACTGGGAAGTAATTTTGAGATACATTGTTATTATCATTCTCAAATGTTCATTTTGTGGATTTATACTTCTATTAAATGGCTGCAATCTCAGAGCTATGCATGGCGGAGTTGCTAAAGGCCTTCCTTTACCATTCAAAGATGGAAGTTGACTTTCAGATCACTTTGCCATCCCCTATGTAGGGTTGAAATCCTTCAAGTGACGTTAAATTCTTTCAGGCGAGTAAGCAATACAACTGGTTAAACGAAGATTATTGGTTCTACCCAGGCAGCTGTCCATACCTATCATGGTAGGCGCCTGGGCCTTCCTTTCCCATTCAAAGCTGAAATATTGCCATATTCCTAAATTGCTTTGTTGGGACATAAACCCTAGAACAAAACAAAACTTTATTGCCCACTTCCTGAAGACCATCTTATGTGGTACATATATGTTTAAAGTTTCACATCACATTGACGTAGTGCAGGGCATATGACAACTTTCTATCTGTAATTGTTGAGGAAACTCATGTGCCCTTCTGGGTATTATTTCGGGCATAGGTGGGCACCTGGTTGATCCGCTGACCTTCCGCAAGCAGCAGGCTGGATGACTCTCATGATGACAAAAGCAGGGTTCGTAAGATAAAAGGTAAGGATAGATTTCTCGGAAGCACAGAGCACTACAAACACAGTCTCGGAGCCATACATTTGCAAAGTAGGCCAACAACAAAAAGAAGCTGTAATGGAAAAAATTATATTACAGACAGGTTGCTTCAAAAATCCAACAAGTACATTTTAATTCTATGCAAAATATAGATGGAGGGAGAGGAAGGAGTAAGGGGTAGAAAGGGGGGGGAGGAGAAAGTAAAACAAGGATTAATATATAAAGAAAATGATTTAAGTGATTTAATACCAACATCCTTCAACTCTTGGCTACGGACGTACTTTGTTAATTGTACTAGATGACCAGTTAAATTGTCAAAAATAAAAAATAAAACATAACTGAATAGAACTTTTACATTTCTGTGCAATGTATTGTGTTACTCAATGAGTTTATTATGAAAGTTTTTAAAGATAAGACATTGTATTAAGTAGAAAAATATTTCCTTTACTCTTCTTGTATTAATGGTCTCCAGGTTTTACTTCATGTAGTAAATTATATACATATAACTGGGTATTCAATTGGTATGTCAATCATACCCTTTTAAAATGTAGTTAAAGTTCAACATTAACTGAATATGATTGCAAAAGAGGACCAATGGCGTTGAATTTGGGAGAATAAAGTGAAGTACCATTGTAAAACTCGTTAATGCTCAGCCAGAGTCACCTTTAACTAAATATGACAATATTTTACACATCAGCATGTGTGTTAAAACTTTTCTTAATCTCAGGAATTTCACACAACACTTAAGATGCCTTTTAGATGTGGTTGCTTACCATTTCTTGATAACAAGTATTGTTCTGTTGCATTTTCTTTTGTACCGGTATATTCAACTCTAGTCTCATCATTTAGTCGACATTTCAAGAAATAGTACTCATAAAAAAATCAATACTTGATTAAAACTTTAAAGAAACCTTATAAATCCAAGCCTTTATCATTTAGAAATATAAATTTTCATTTCTTAGTCAGAGGTTTTTTTGAAGGCTAGGTTGAATATATAAGGGCATACTTACTGAAATATAGCAGCCATTTTGAAATTCAAGATGGCGGCCACACTGATGGCCGAAAAAATGTTACCAACGGATTTCTTAAAAGGTATCACATAAAAAAACACATACTACAGAGAATATACAACTTTCGACTTCTTTATCTAAATGAGAGACAAACTGAGCCATATTAGAAAGCAGTTTGGATCCAGTTTGCAAATGGTAGCAATTGTTTATAATACCACTGTTCAGTGATACATATATCTTCTTCGAATTTAGAACATTTCTAATGAATATGCACCTAGGATATTAAAGTATTTTAACAAAAGTACACTGTTTTTTTTTTGTTTTTTTGTTGTTGTTTTTCTTTTCTTTTTATCGCTAGAGGTATTAAATGGAACAGCAGTTTTTCTGCTTAAGTCGAAGTCAAAGCAATTATTAAAAAACAATACAATCAAAACACAGCTTTGGGAATAACACACACCATAATATTTGTAAATGAAACCGAGAATTCACCAACAAATTACTTGATGGGTGAAAAGTGTGTTCATCTCATATCAGATAAGAAAAAAATTGAATATGATGGGGTTTTAAATCTCATTGTAATCTCATTGTGTTTAATCATTATTGCGAGATGAAATTACAAATTCACGATGCATTCTTCGTATGTATGGTATTCTATACGCCGAAAGTAATCAGTTTTATTTTTGTTTGATAAATGAGTGCTCGATTAGTATGATCTTGGTTTGGGTCTTCCAGAAATAGGCTAATTTCTTTTTGATGACATGTTCGTAATAAATTTAGATCAAATGTAAATTGGTGTTTCTAACAAATGTATTCCAGTTAGAATTATAAATCACTTCATCCGGCTATTACAGAAAATTATGTAACCTTCAGGAAATTTTAACTATGTTATCACGTGTTTATTTATTTTTTGTATATTTTGGTTTCTAGAGTATTATCATTAAAATGAAACGGGAATAGAAATATTTGTTACTTTAAGAATTTTTACTCTGAGGCTCTAGTTTCAGATTTATATACATAGTGTGAAGAAAGTCTATCATTTGCCTCTATATTTTTGGGGACACGTTCACACTGATAAATTAGTAGATATATAAATGTGTTTTGAATAAAAGTCAGCATGAAAAGCTCACGACCATTGCTTGCAATTCATATTTCAGGATGGAAAACCTGTACAAGGAACGTGGGAAATCATTCACGAGTAAATATAGTCTCTATTTATTATATAGAATATGTATATGCAATTTTGTGCGCGCCTAATTTCCTGAACCCATGCACACAATTTAATGAAACTTAATACAAGTGATCAGTAATAACCCTAGTTGTGCATGGTGCATGTTAGGTTCTTTCAGAAATTTTCTGCACATTTATATGACTTTGTTTTTTATTAATTTACTATATACATACAGTCTGCATATGCAATCATGTGTGCGTCTAATTTCCCGAACCATTGCACACACTGTAATGGAACTTCACACAAGTTTACTTGTGCATGGTGTATGTTAAGTTCTTTCAAAAACAAATTTTTTACAGTTATGGGACTTCGTTTTCTGTTGCTATACTATATCGTACATACAGCCTACATAATTATGCAATCTTGTGTGTGTCTAATTGCAATGTACTGTGCCAGTGCGTGCGGGGATACATTCATTATCTTTAGTGATAGCTCTAGATCATGGAGATTTTGGACAACTTCATTATCAAAACACTCTGTTGGCGTTCTGCTTTACCTTAATCGATGGCAAATTCTTGTCATTCGCACTTAATGATAACCATTTAATTACTTATATGCAATATAAGGACACACTGACTGTAGCAGCATTCTGCATTTTCAAGGAAGGTGTATTATTTGATATATATTCATTAAATTGTCTTTATTTACGAAATCATGAATCAATATGTTTAATAATATCACATGACAACCGTTTCTGCACTCATTTATATATAAAAAATTTTCATCCAAATTTGGAAACTGGAAGACAAACTAATAAAGTTGTGTCTGTGAATTGCATTCATATTGAGCAAAGAATTTCTACTTAAGCATTCCTCTCAGTATTTGTATGGATAGTATTCCTATATTTATTTCTTGGGCGACATACTTTGATACAGAGATAACTGAAATAAGTATAGGTTAATAAATTGAGTGATAATGGCCCTGACAAGGTGATAATCGCCCGAGGGCTATTATCACTCAAAGGCACCACTCTCCCATGTTTATTACATGTTTACCTATAATATACAGTTTTATGTGCAATTTTTATGGGTAGATCTACTAGCATTTACTGGCATAGTAATTTTCAGCTTTTCAATTTCTATTCTATTTCTATTATATACGGTATGATATCAGATGCATTTATAGTTGTACTTTAATTGTTGCTCATAGTACAATTTTTGATTGAAAATAAATCATTTTACGAAAACCAAACACGACATTACGCTCTAGATTATGGCAGGTAATGGAATTAAATCTGAACTACCGTCATAACGTCATTTCTGCTAACGGACGTTAATTTCCCGCGCTAAAGCCAGTGCCATTATTGATAATGGCCCCGGGCTAATTATGATAATGTGATAATGCATGATGCAATACGATAACAGGAGCATTTTCAGCACAATATTTCTACTATTTATAGATACTCATGTAATACGAAGAGGTTAATATACGGCTTGGTTTTGCCTTCTTGCCATAATGGCACACCTAGTGTCATAATTGCCCGAGGGCCATTATGAAACTAGGTGCGTCATTATGGCTAGAAGGCACAACCAGCCGTTTATTGACCTTTTTATTATATACCTTCGCTTTATATTCATCTTTGTTTTTCATTTTACATATTTTTTCTACAAACTTATAGGGCCTAAGCATCATTTGTATTGATTTTTTCATCAACAGCGCCATCAATATTTCACAATTGATCTAAAAATGACCCAGCACCCTTTCACCCGTCATAATGACGTTGCTACATAACGTCAACGTCAGATCGTGCTGACGTTCCGGTTACCCGGGGCCATTATGATTATGGCGCGTGAGGCGCACTGCGCCATTATGGATTCGTCAACAGAGGCCATGGTGACCGTTTTAAACGGCTTTTTTGTTACTATTAATAGTAACGTATATAATAATTTCTTTTAATGCATAACTTTGCGTTCCAAACGTCCTTCATCAGAAAGTCGCAAATGATTGTTAAACCTCGTACTTCTATTCTATTTTACAATTATTACCAAAATAAATCAATATTTCGTAATCACCATCGTAAGTTTTCTTTGTGGGGGAATACGTGCCTTAAAATAATGCTTAGCATAGAAATAAAGCGGGCAAAATGCAAAATTTGAGTTTTAATGATTATGTTATGCCTAGTTCACATTTGGCCCGCGATGCGTCTGCGGAGCCCGTAGACTGCCCGTATCCTCCTTTCTGTGCGGCTTCCGTGCGTACGGAATCACGCACTCCACAACCAAAAGCAATCGTACGGAAATTGTAGACTCGTGGGACCTTTGCACAGCCCTCGCACAGCTGCCACAAGGTTGTCGCTTGCAGCCTGTGCAGTACCCGCGAAATCGCACGGATATTGAGCGATCATCGCGCGGAAACCCTACAGCGGCGGCATAACATTTGTCAGATGGTTATATATATTGGCCATCTCCAGCATGAAACTTCTTGTTTGTCAATGTGCGATCGGCAGAAATATGAATTAGAACATAACATTCGTCTCTATATACTTGTAATAAGGACATATATCCAACTGGAATATCTACATTTTTTAGACATAAGCTGCAAAAAAGTGGACATATAAGTGCTTAAAAGCTTAACGCTTACGTAGAAATATGACTGACAGTTACACAGAAACCTTAGAAAAGTAAGTAGCACAATTCGACAACAAGGACAAAACACAAAGAGGAACACAGGACGGCGCTACATTGGAGCGATCAGTAAATAAATGGAAACCCGTGGGTAAACGTATTTAAACGACAACGATACTATTTTTTCTAAAGATAAAATATGATATTTCGTATGTTGACACGTTTACAAATTCTATATAATGTCTTAAAATCATTTTGAAATGCGCGTTTTTTAATCGTGAGCAAATATCTCAAAAACATTCACACAGACTATACAATTTATTTGTCCATATCATAGCCCTTTAACTTACTTATTTACTGCTGTGGGAAGTAGACATATTGCTTTTCCATATTTTTTGTTCTTTTTCTTTAGTAAATAGTGTCTAGGGTAAGTCTTTCCATGTAGACCATGCAGCCACATCAAAAAGCTGATAGTTTCATGCAATCATTTATTTATGGATTATAAAATAATCAAGTGATAACGTTATATGATTTTCGTTTACGAAACAAACGTCCGGAATATATATAAAATGGCCCGAGAGCAATTTGTATATTATTAGCCTTTTAACATTAAAGAGAAATAAATGGTAACATCTAATGCACCGCACTTATCACACTATTGCTAAATTTAAATATTCTTTACTTCAATTAAAAACTCATTTTGTGACAGATAATACCTTTCGTTTTTATGTAAAATTTATCAGTTTAAATGGTAAACTTTTTGATATTTTCTTCACCAATAGTCTATTCCGTACAAATATATAAAATAATTCGATGCCTGGGCGGAGCAAGCCGATTGTATTTTGTATCAAAAATAATTGTATAGGATAAGATATTTTGGAGAGGTAACATAACACATTATTTTTATGCAAACAGATTTCTCGGCGATAGCGTTGACTCATACATTTGCTACTGCCAACTGAAGTTTGCTGGGAGAGTGCTGAGAATATTAATAAATTTGAACACAACAGGTAGTGACGAAGCACCTATGTCATTCTGTGAAATTTTATTTCGTTTATTCTAAATGTTTTATTTGTCGACTCTTACATGTTTACAATTGGTTTAGATCTACCTATTACTGTTTCCTGGTACTTATACGAGGGGTGTTCAAGAAGTTTTGAGACTGTAGCAATAGAATAAAAACAACAAAAGATATGAAATTCCATTCTATTTTAATCCCTCAAAATAGTTCCCATGAACACGAATATACTTCTGAAGTCGATCGATCCACCTCCGAAAACCGTCAGAGTAGTCCCACTTGGGGATACCCAAAAAGCACTGATATAGCGCACTTCCCAGCGCGCTGCGTGATGCGTAACGCCGCCCAGACAGCCGCTCCTTGACTTCAGGAAAGAGAAAAAAGTCACATGGACTAAGATCAGGAGAATAAGGGGATGCTCCACTTGTACAACTTTTTCTGCCTCAATGAACCTTTGCACTACATCACTTTTATGAGATGAAGCGTTATCATGAATGAGGTACAGCCCTCTTAAACCTGTTCTAGGCCGACGATTTTCATAAAACGCCTTGACACGTTTCAAGACCTTATCCCGATAGAATTTTCCAGTGACAGTTTTTCCTTCTGGAACTGCAATCTGTACCATAGGGCCTTGCGAGTTAAAGAAACAGCATACATGACTTTTTTGGCTCTCTTGGTCCTTTTAGCAATGATGGGTCTAGACTGGTCTTTGCGGAGGAAAGCTCTTTGATTCTTCTCAATGTTTCTTTAGCACAACGCACTCTTTCTTTTTTCTGATTCTCTGCAGTAATTCCTAAACTACACCGCACTTTTATATATCCTCGAATCTCTAATTTTTCACTAGGTTTCATATTTACATGTAGAATTGACCAGTGTATACGAGTATATGATAAATAATGCACAATAACTTTAAAACGCTTGATTTGATTTCAATGGAATTTTACTCGATTGTCAACGAAATGCTAACAATATGATCCCGTGAAATTCGTGAAAATCAAATGGTAACTTTCTACGGAAGCGCATTAGTCTCAAAATTTTTTGAACACCCCTCGTAAATTATGTTAAGTTTTTAAATTAAAAATATTTTGCCTGTTTAATTTTGGTTCCTAAAATTTAGTCTATAAGGAACTTTGTTCTAATGAAACTATTGTCGACTCTTGGGTCATTGAATAAGATGTGATATTCACCAGAAGAAGGCAATAATGACCGAGGGAGTCAGTGGCGCAGAGGTTAGCAGGTTGGACTACAACGCGAGCGGTCCGGGCTCGATTCCCGGTCGAGGTTGATATCCCAAATAGTGTTCAGTGCTGGGTGGTTTACTTAAACTGGTACCGTTTCCAGCAGTATCGGCCTAGACTGGATGCTGGGGAGGTAAATATGACATCTGCCGTGGGCTCGGCTGGAAATAAGTTGTTCAATCGATTCCAGGTGTGGACTTTCGTCGACTACTCACACTCACATTAAACAAGAAACTTTTGAGGGGCTGAAGTAATATAATCTGCCAGATGGGTATCGCAGGGGAAATGTTGCCGCAAGGTTCTGTGCTTATGTTGTGGCCAACCACATTAGTGTGTATAGCAGTAGTGTTAATTAACAAATAAGTATGTTTATGCAGCTTGCGCAAATACTTTACCATAATGTATTTTCAGGATATCGTGTTCATACACTACATTTTCAAGCATCAGACACTAACTAGCCTGAAACAATTGCCTCCTCTGGACTCGTTTTCGTTAATTAGCTAAGTCATTCCACTTAAGAAGGAATTTTCCATATTTGTATTTTATCGTTATACGACCCGTCTCCTGATTTCAGATACTGTTGGGTTAAAATTAAAGGTTCATAACATTTGTTTGGAGTAAGGAGTATCTTCTTTTCAAATCGCCTGATAAAATATCTTTTCAGAAACAATTTTCGTTTGAATACAACTGCTTTGTTCAAATACCATGAAATTGTCGCATGCTTAGTAACAATGTTTTATTCTCTGTTTCTATTATGTTTCCGAGTATGCATGCTAAATAGATGTCTTGGAACTTTGATTGACGTTAAGCACAGCACATTGCTGGAAAATTTATAGTGTGGCGTTTATTTTTATAATCCAACTGCAAATTCGGTACTGTGCTGTCATGCGATAAATTAAAAGGGAAGGTTACAAGTCAATGACTTCTCGTCGCGTGATATAAAGTAGTTCGAAAAGATAACAGAGTTGATATAGAAGTGTCCTCTTGGTGTTGCACGATTAGGGAAGAAGCTACCAGTACTATTTTTATGGTCCTTGTTTTGAGCCGGATAGGGAGCTAGTATACAAGGATTATACCAGAGAGTCGCTAATGCTATTCACAAAGAAGAATGCAGACAGATGATATTAGGTACTCGTAGTATGCAAGTAAATAAAATCTGTATGTAGATCATTTCGAAGCATCGAATGCAATCAGGCAAAATGATTGCAGCCTCGGTTTGACTGAGTCTTTCATGAAAGGTAATGGAAAGTGCAAAACCCCTCACACCACTCACACTAGCTTAATCGGAATTACATTATAGACTCATTGATTCTAAAAGAGCAGAAAATACATGTATAAAACACTGAATCAAAATACGGGGAGACATTTTATAGCCACAACGCGACACTTATAGATTGCTATTGCACCTAGGGATATCAAGCAACTCACAATCTGGAAATGACCAGAAGAAGTTAATTAAGAAGGTAAGTTTCAAACAAATAAAAATTCATATAAAAGGGGGCATACAGACTTGAAGCAGCAAACACGTACTATAATATGATAAGAACTAGCTAGTTTAAGCTTATGAAATCGCCATGTAATGGGCATTTGTCAAGAAAAAACAGAAATAATGAGTCTGACTTAGTTTACGGCATGATACCCTCAAACAGGCGTAGAAGCCTACCAACCCAAACTTTCAGAGCGATAGGGGGTGGGGGATGGGGTGCAGGATATGTTTCATCCTCGAAAACTACCTTGGACAAAATACGTTTCCGCAAAAATACCGTTATATAAAGTAAAAAAAAAATGGAAAGAATAACGATGTATACTGTGAAAGACAAAAGGTTGTCCAACAGATTGTAGCAAAAACAAGTACGTTTGGCTTGTCGCTCCCTCCCCTGTTGTCACCCATCCTACTCACCCCGCCCCTCCCCTCCCCACACACACACGCGTTTAGTATCAGTGTACTAAGGACAATTAACATTCAGTAGGAATACCTGTCTGCTCAATTATCTATTGGCAGATAGGGCATTAACAGTATAACCTTTGAGTATATGATGATGTTTGAAGACATGCCGTCACAAGTTAGTTTACATGGCAAGTTTCCACAGTATTTCATGTGTGATTGGATACATGAACAGAGGTGAAGTGCCTTCTTGAATTCAGATGGGGAACTTCCTTAAAATTCTATGTCTCAAGAGGTGTTTCAAACACACGTGACAATTAAATGAAAGATTGTGATCTCGACCACTGCTATGGAGGTACGGTTCTAGAGGATCCAATTAGTTAATTACATTACATTTAGCTTTATTTGAAACCTCTCTCTGCGTTTCAGGAATAGGTGAATAGGTTGTTGAGTGTCTTTGCAAAAATTTCATGAGTCCCATTAAGAAAAAAGCAACAATAGCGTAATTTAAATTAATCTTTATAAAAAATAATTAAGTTGAGCTCATATTTCAATTAATATGTTGAAGTCATGAATGTCATTAACTTAGAGACAAGTGGTGTGATAGATTTGTCATTAAAGTGGTTATTGCACATATTTTGAAGCATGTTGAATGGTAAAGGGAACTGAAATGTTTTATTGATCTCCCTGGGAAAATTGGGATACAGCGTATTTAAAATGTTATCGTGTTATTTTGAAATAACCTAACTCAATATTCCCATACGACAAAGGAAACACAATATTGCACTAATTTTGTGAAATGTTTTATTATGTTAATAAATGCTTTGACAACGTGATTATATTAAAATGGCATTGCTGAAGTTCGTAGGCGTTACTGAAATAATTGTGTTATAAAACAGCATTGCATACAAAAGCCGTTGAGGGACTTCATTACATTGCCATTTTACTATCTACTGTCATTACTCCTTTATTCATACACCTTACTTCTAAGTTCTGACTGCTATGTGGTCAGTCAATTGTAATAGAACATTCAGAAAATTGTGTGTATTTATTGATAACATTTACTGCCTTTCATCTTAATTATTGTTAAAGCAATATGTCATACTACTGTGCTTTAATAACAATGCCACCTCATTGCTTGCTCAGTGTTTTGGGTATTGATAGGTTCTATATCCTCTTAGGTGCAATCGCGATTGTCTATCATCAATCATTTTATATTATATTAAATGCAATGTACATACAAAATGTAAACAAACATGGCGGTCAACGGCCAGTGGTCAACTTACACAATGGTACAAAGACACTTACAAATACATGAACTGAACAATATATCAAATATTCATTTGCATATAGGTCTCAGAATATGATCACACAATGTTTTACAATGCATTACCTGTAATTTGTAAATAAGTAGAATTTGATTTTTAATATGTATAACTTATACACCTCTTAGGTGCAATGGCGATTGTATATCGGCTTACACCTAATACCTGTACTAATTTACATAATAATACAGCCAGGATGTGCTGCGGCATTCGTCTGACTAGTACATAAGAACTACTGACTACTGGTTTTTAAAATCTGGTACTCTTCTACAAATAATAGTTATAATAGGGAATGTTTTTATATATATAGGACTTCTGTGTATATATGGGGATTTTATAATGCAACAACTATATTGGAACTTTTTGTTTCATTAAATAATACCTGTGACACATACAAAACTGATATTCTAAGTTAAAAGGGGGGGCATTGCTTCGATAAAATATAATCTAGTTTTGTAACTTATTCTGGGAGGTAATCATAAATTTTTGAAGTTGTTTTAAAGCATTCGGCCTGGTAGTTTTGGAAAACCCTGCTTAACCTGCTTACCTGCTTACATTCAAGCCTTTTGTGATGAGGACGCCGACGCCGAAGAAAAGGTGAAGTAAATATTTCAACAAGTCAAGTTAATACTTGTACGAAATACTTTTTTTGTTCCGCCGAACTTCTGCCCATTGCCAAATTACCAAACAGTAGGATGACAGGATGCTATAGGAAGGTAGGTTTGTAGGATGTGCGATGGTAGGGTAGTAAGATAGCGATATTAGGATGGTAGGATGACAGGATGCTATAGGAAGGTAGGTTTGTAGGATGTGCGATGGTAGGGTAGTAAGATAGCGATATTAGGATGGTAGGATGACAGGATGCTATAGGAAGGTAGGTTTGTAGGATGTGCGATGGTAGGGTAGTAAGATAGCGATATTAGGATGGTAGGATGAAAGGATGCTATAGGAAGGTAGGTTTGTAGGATGTGCGATGGTAGGGTAGTAAGATAGCGATATTAGGATGGTAGGATGAAAGGATGCTATAGGAAGGTAGGTTTGTAGGATGTGCAATGGTAGGGTAGTAAGATAGCGATATTAGTATGGTAGGATGACAGGATGCTATAGGAAGGTAGGTTTGTAGGATGTGCGATGGTAGGGTAGTAAGATAGCGATATAAGAATGGTAGGATGACAGGATGCTATAGGACGGTAGGTTTGTAGGATGTGCGATGGTAGGGTAGTAAGATAGCGATATGAGGATGGTAGGATGACAGGATGCTATAGGAAGGTAGGTTTGTAGGATGTGCGATGGTAGGGTAGTAAGATAGCGATATGAGGATGGTAGGATGAAAGGATGCTATAGGAAGGTAGGTTTGTAGGATGTGCGATGGTAGGGTAGTAAGATAGCGATATTAGGATGGTAGGATGACAGGATGCTATAGGAAGGTAGGTTTGTAGGATGTGCGATGGTAGGGTAGTAAGATAGCGATATTAGGATGGTAGGATGACAGGATGCAATAGGAAGGTAGGTTTGTAGGATGTGCGATGGATAGCAGGATAGATATAGTAGGATGGTAGAATAGCAAGATGGAGATAGTAGGACAGTAGAATAGCAGGATGGTAAAATAGAGGTGGTAGAATGGTAGGATAGATATACATGTGTCAGTATATTGTCTATTATCGCCACCATACATCCTACTGACCTGTCATCCTACCGTTCTACCAAAAACGCTAAATTTCAGTATTCAATTCATCCCAGTGGTGAGTGTGGTGACATTCCACAAGTCTAATATAGTCGCTGAAGTAATAATTCAGGAGAATACTAATGCTTGCTTATTAATTAGCATGCAGTGAAGTGATTTTAATTGGTCCTTATAGGAAATGTTTGTGACGCAAAACTGGGAGGCTATTGTGTAAATACTAGAAAATAATAATCATTTTTTAAATACATTTGCGACATTGCAGAGGAAACAAGTGTGCATGTGCGTTTTTAATTAAAGGGATTTAACGCTAGTTTTTGACGTTATTTAGATTAGGGAACGACGGCCAGTCACACTTGTCCCTGGATTCTTTATCAGAACGTCTATTAATTACCTTTTCATCATAATTGATGGAGGACTATAAACCTTTTGTCTTCTATGTAATGATAACGGAGAACACTTCTTCGGCCGGCTGCGAATCGCGCAATTCGAGCGCCATCGGTGCTCCGCTTCAATGGTAATGCGGCACTTCCGGTGAACAATTTGCGCACAAAAAAAATAGATAAATTTATGGTTAGTAGTTTCTTTTTCTTTGTGTTATTCTGGTTTTGGGATAAGATATCAAAACACGGGCTTCTTAGTCCGACCTCTTTATAAACAAAAATATAAAAAAAAAGAAAATAGCTTCTTAAATAGTAAAAGAACAAGTGAGATATGATGAAAATGATGCACGCATTTTTATCAAAAAATCGCCTAACTGAACCAATAAAGCTGTGTATAAATGTTATTTTCTTGCTCAGCTCTCCATTCCAAAGGAAAATATAGCAAACAAAACATCAAATCTTGCATTAATTCACTGGAAGTGCACTGACATTGCTAACATTGGCCAGAATCTATCCAGGGCTCAAATTATGGCACCGGCGATAGAAGTGCACGTATAATTTTCGTGTATTGTTAAACAGTATTCAACTTTGCCAACTGTGATTTAATTTCATGTTAAATGTACAATAGCATTTTAGGTAGAACCTACAATCATCCTACCTCGTCAGAACCGGCAAAAGATGCATAGGGTCCAAGACAGAGAAATACTAGATGGTTACCCTATACTGGAGAGCCGTTGTCCTGGTTGTGACAAGGACAGACCTGTGATGTCTTTCTTATTCATAATTTGAAACCTACAAGACTTTGAGGTCCCACTAATAAGGACCTCTAGAAAGATTTTGACTTAATTGTTCAAGATTCGGATGAATCTTCGAGAGCGTTCAGTGTGCGGTATGACGATAAAAGATCTGCCTGTCAACAACCTAGTTATGCCAATGCGAGAATATCAAAATGCATGACCGTGTACCAGACGCTTAATGTCTTACCCTTCTGGAAAGTCCCAAGACATTTTTCTCTTGTAGAATAATACATCTATAAAACTCAAAGACCAATCCTTAGCAGTATTACATAATTTCGAATGGACACTGGCGTTGACTCAGTGATCAATGTTTGTGCGTCTGTTAGAGGAGTAGAGAGATCTCAAATACTTGCTACCTTCATTGTGCTACATATACAAATATTTAAAGTGCATGACTTTATAATTTAGCATTTCTCATGTTTTTTTTTGTTTTTTTTTTACATCAAACATTCAAGTAAAATCACGAGAATTGTGATGCTCATCTGGCTGTTTATAACTTTTTAGGGGTTTTCTAATATAGTTTTGGTGGATAAGATGTATTTTTGCCGAGTGCGTTTGTTTCGTTGTACATTGTATTTCGAAAAGGAGATTTCCTTGATGTGAACACCTGTGATTTTCTTTTCAGACACGCTGAACGATGTGATTTCTAAATTTAAAGATTTTAAGCCATTTCTGAGAATTTGAATACAAACAAGCTAAAATCATTGAACAAAAATATGCTGCATTTTATATTTCAGATTATTATTTGATTTTCAGTATTTCAGTGGAAAATGTATTAAAAAGATAAATAAGTTATATGGCAAAATGATAAATTTTCAGGGCTTCAGAAATCCGCAAATCTACTGGTAGCCCGAAGTCAATTTTCTACATTCTCTATTTGTGTGTGTGTGTGTGTGTGTGGGGGGGGGGGGGGGGGGGGGGGGGGGGGGGCAGATGGCGAGGGAGAGATTTAACGTCACACTATATTACATGGAAATGTATTGTTTTTGCATCGCATTTAGGCTATTCATTATAACTATGTCTGTAATGTTTTGAGGGAGGGGGTTGTATGTGTGTCAAATCTTTATATAGTTGGTCACTAGGTTTCGATCTAATATAGTGCAATGACGGGTCAGGTGTTTTGGAGGATGGAGATGACTCCATGACATTTACATCGTAAATCTTCAGAATGAAACAGGCTGCTTCGCCGAGTCCAATATGGTGTTTTGAGAGTCCAATATGGTGTTTTGAGAGTCCGATATGGTGTTTTAGGGGCTTTGACAATATATAACACTAAAGTATATTTATGAGTTTTCACATGCCTTCCAATCAATATATTGTTAATACCATTGATGTTCAATAAAATCAAACTGAACAAAGATTTCATTTTATTCCACCCACATTTAAAAATACAGTTATATTTTTAGCTTATAATAGACGAGTGAATATCAGAATACGCATTACTGAATTTAGCAAAAATGTCACGTTTTCGTGTATAAATTTTAAAAAATTACGAAATAGAAAATCCAACTTATTTATTGCCTAAAATTCTACACAGGGTAAAATGATTTTGGCAATGAATTTGACATCATCATCTTTGAAAGTCAGAATGTTTCTTCTCGTCCTTTAAGACTTTTATAATATTATTTTAGTCCCTAAATTAACAATAAAACAGAATGCGTCTGCCTTTTCTGCCAATTCTATAAAGACAAACATTTAGACTTGCATGAGGTCGCATCATTAAACCCATATGACCGAAAGCTTGGCCAATTTTATATGATGTTTGGTTATAATGGTAATAATCATGAATATTTCAGAGATAATATCATATGCATTTCCGTATGACGAACGTATTTCATGCGACGCAATGTTGCCGTACATGTTAGAATGCGACACCCACAAATAAGAATAAAATGCAATATAGTGGACAAATTATGATAATCGGCAGTTTCCGTTCACGTTCAATTACATGTTTTCCGTGACCATGTCTGATACGGAAAGTCGCAAGCCCAATTTAGCTTTATAAACTTAACGGCGCGAAAATCGCCGCTTCTACCTTAAGAAACAACCAGTGATGATATTTTTGAACTTTAGAGAAACATTACCCTGGTTAAGCTATTGTCACGGTACAAGACTTGATTATTAAACGGGGAGAAAATGTGTAAGTAAGACCCTGACGGGACTTCACTGATTAATATCCGACACCTGTAATTCTTTATGAAGAACCCATGAGGACGAATTTCAAAATGGTGGGGAAAATCACAGAATAGGACATAATTATTAAAACGGGTATAAGCGGCCAGCTAGTGCAGTTGGTAGAGGACAGGAACAGCATTCCAAGGCTGCGGGTTCAAGTCCCGGTCTTGGTATGCATTTTTCTCACCCTGTCACACTATAATAACTGAATTTAGGCATAAATATATGACTCTAATTTCTTTTAAGCTTGTATTATGTCAGTTGAGATTGAAATGACTGTTTCGTACTTCAGGAATCTTTTTATTAAGCAATAACAGTTCTACAGATGAAACACATACGATTTAAGATACCGAATGCTATACAGAATTTATAGAGGCAAAACATATTCTCTATGCACAATTATAGTATTTTATAAACCAATTCATCAATCACTTTATCAATCTTTACCTTCATGCAGCCGCATCATAAAACCAACTCATTTCTCTATCGCACGTCTATGTATGTCCCTTTCCGAAATGTTTTTTTCAAAAGCTGGTGAAATTTTACTGTTTACTCTGAAATTGTGACATTCTTACGACTCGCATAAATACGATTAATCCATATGAATGTGTACTTCTGGATTGTTTCATGTTCGTTTAAATTATTGGACACCTAGGCGGTTTCATTTATATAAATGATCGGGCAATGCACTCAACAAAATACCCTGAAAGTTCGTGTAGGAAATATATCAGTTACATGAGCAGAAGAAGTAAGTACTGGAAAGAAAATCAGAACAACATTTGTTAGAATGCTTGACTGCAGTTAGGCCACACCAAATTGATTTCTTGGTCATTGGAAAGAAAGAAAAAAAATAGGAGCGAGCGAGCAAAATAAAACTGTTCTTTTTGGATTTCACCTATTTTTGGAGCGGGCGTGCAATGATCTGAAGAAGATAAAAAACCTTGTCACAAGAATCAATAAGCACTGCCAAAACATATCAAAAAGGCTTGAAAATACATAAAAGAACCAAAGATCCTAAATATTGAAGGTTTAATGACAAAATGTCCCAAAAATACATGGCAGCCATTCAACACCTAACTCCAATATATCTTTTGTTTACCGGGACGGACTACATTGTAATATTTATAAGCATTGAGAGCAGTAAACAAGCTTAAGGGCCAGCAGGCGGATACAAGAAAATCCGGCAATTTAACTGTGTTTCTAGCAAACAGATACCGGCTTCTTTATTATACCTACTATATAGAACTAATGTATTGGCTAAGTTTGAATCCTAGACAACCCAGTGCCATAGCCACACAAACAAAGGGTTTCTCCTTGGATTTAACTCACTGCATAAGAATAAGAAAGCTGTTACTCTCATGTAGTATATAACAGAAACCATTATATAAATGGAAAACACTGCAGTCACCTCACCAGTACATTAGGCACCCATGATCTATGTATTATAATGTCTGTCAACTTTCAATGCAATTTCGCCAGATGAAAGGAAATCCATCATCCACTGATAGCCCAATTCACTTGTTACTTCAATGACTAAATTTGCAGTTTCTGTTGTCCTTTTAACTTTGGCAGATAGGAAAGACATACTGTTGATGCTGCAAGTCATAACAATAAAGGCATTACCACGTTCAGTTTCTTTTTGATTAATAGGTCTGATTAAACAAATCAGAAAAAATATCTATAAACAGTAACATAATATTTTTGTATTTCAACTCTACGTGAAAGTAATGAAAAAGTTATTCTCTTATGCATGTTTTTGGATGGAGAGTTTGTAAAGCTCTTTAGGATTCTTTTGCCCTAATTAAGTTTCATGTGCGCACCCCTTCTGCACCGGAAAATTGTGTTTATTTTACATATCTGATAGAAGCAATATACCATTCCTTAAAATCCAAGTTTTTCAACAATGCTTTATTTCTTACAAGTGATGGTGAACAGCAGGAATAAAATATGTTATGCCTCTGGCTCTCTACATAACGTTTTGAATAGGTGAATGTATGTATGTCAAAGGCTTGAACCCTAAATAAATTCAAAAGCATGCATTTTACAAATGTCAGATTGTATTACACAAATACGTGTATTTAGTTAAATACATGTATTCAGTTCCATTGCCGTTACTCTATTTGTCCTAAAATGCACTGACTAGACAACAGACTTGTTCAATTTTTATCACATGTTTCTTCCCAATTTTGGTCTCAAGGCAAGGTATGCACGTCATGGATTCATGGACTGGGTAGGTGAGAGAACTTAATTCTTCCCAGCCCAAAAAAGTATTAAAATTGCCGCAATTGAAATTCACTCGAATCCAATATAATTTTGATGGACAATATGATCAACATTTTAGAAAAGACAAATCATGTGAGAATTCTCAGAAACTGTATTTGATACGAGTCTTTTTTTCTACGACTAAGAGATTTATATAATACTATGACTGTATCGTTATGGTAATTATTAAGAAGAGTTTTAATCAATTTTAACTTTTTTCTAAACGTGAAATCATATTCATTTTCTTTAAAGTAGGTAGACTATAGTAAAGGCGAGACTAATTTAAGGGTCAGCAATTTTAGATAAAGCATGAGAAATGCCACCGTGGTATCTATTCGGTGTGCAGATTTAACATAATCATAAAATGTTACTGGATAGTTTTCCTTAAATATACCTCGTTTGAATATATCATATTCTAGCACCACTAAAATGGCATGTAAAATTGTAAGCAGTTGACACATCATCCTTTGTGGTTTTGCCATATAACTCTGGTCTCTGTGGCAGACTGTAGGGCTTAGATGTAGGATAGGGAGAGCATCATAGCTAGGCAGCACTAGCTGCAGTGCGCCTCAGCTTTCGGATAGATCTGTTAGTTGATGGGTGTCTCTCAGTTTTGGAATTCAAAAATTCTAAATTATTATTATCAAAATTATTCTACTTTGAAGGACTAATTCTAAACCACGGATGAATTAAATTAAGATAGAATTATTTATTTTAAATGTGCATCTAGAGGGACAGAAATGTTATGTATTAATTAATTCAGGATAATTTCGGGCTTTGGAATGAATAAATCATATTTAAAAAACTTTGTACCTTATGTTTTATGTACTAAATAAAATCCACTATACGATCGACTAATGAATTTATCAAGTGGCTGATTGGGGTACATTCAGCGAAATTGCCAGTTTATAAACAGTATTGGTCTTCTTGCTGAAGAGCTAACGGGATAATGTGTAATCACAACAAATTTCTGATGAAAGAATCGTTATTACTATAGCTGCCTGAAACAATTACTGTTGTATCACAAATTTCCACGATGTTACACCGGATGTGTAGTCAGAATTTAACTATACTACTTGTACATTATTTAACTGCTACCTAATTATTGCTGATATGTGATTGCGTGCGTGCGTGCGCGTGTGTTTGTTTTAAGGATCGCAGCAAAACTTTTGTTCTTATCACCAATTATTATTTGATGACACTGTTTTAAATAATGAGATGTTGATGTTCATCTTGAGAAGAAAATGACTCGTGAAAACTCTTCCTAATGACCTTACTCAGATTATATTTACACAGTCTAACTGTCATATCGGTCAATTTTGCATACTGAGTTGCAATTGTGGAGACTAATACAGAGGCTGAAACACTAAAGTATTAAATTTTATGAAGGCTCGCTCAGAAATTTTAAAATCAGTCTGCAAAAATTGAAGCGAGCGGAAGCTGATTTTCAAAAAGAAAACATTTTGATGCTGAAAACAAAAAGGATAAGGAAATTCGTTGACCAAGTAATCAATTTGGTGTCGCCTTACAGATATTAAGAGAGCCGAACGAAAATGCGTTCATCATTTTCTGTTAGATAGATACAATTCCATTCTTTCCACAGATGCACCTTTATTTGTCGATTTGATGTTATACAGAAATATGTTATAATTATTTTCTCGACACCTCATTGTGATGGAATCCATCACCACGTGGGTATTAGAGGAAAGAAGCCAGTTTCCATTTTAATGCTAAGCGCCAGGCAAGGGAGTTATTAATACCTTTTCACCTTTTTTCGTGTCCAGGGAGCAAGCCGGTGGCGCTCTCGAAATCGAGGCGGTTTTAAGGATTTTCGACATACTCTAAAACTTGTACTAATAAGATAAATATTTTCCACATTAGGTTTATGAGCTGGCTAAAGTCAGTGTGGTCAACTTTAATTTTCGAAAGAATATGGTAGATCGGGAGGGATTTATTTTATTTCAAATATTCTGTGATAGCAGCGATATCATTGTTTATATAGTGTAATAATCATCTACTAGCTACATATACATCTCTAAAACCCGCCCGCTTAGCTCAGTAGGGAGAGCGTTGGTCTACGGGTCGCGGGGTCGTGAGTTCGATCCCCGGGTGGGGCGTATGTTCTCCGTGACGATTTGATATTGTGTCTGAAATCGTTCGTCCTCCACCTCTGATAATTCATGTGGGGAAGTTGGCAGTTACTTGCGAAGAACAGGTTTGTACTGGTACAGAATCCAGGAACACTGGTTAGGTTAACTGCCCGCTGTTACATGACTGAAATACTGTTGAAAAAACAACGGCGTTAAACCGAAAACAAAAAACAAGACATATACATCTCTACTATATCAGTTTGCTGTTAGTAACTAACCGGTCTCTTTTATGAATATTTGATCTGCGAGTAAAGGCTTGTTATTAACTGTCTTGTTAACACATTTCCTTTAACTCAAGCGTGTTTGTACTTTTGTACAAATTCATTGAAATTAGGTCACTGTTTTATATGTTCCCGATCCCCATTAATGTCTTCAATGCTTCTCTTAACAGTTTTATATTCTTTATTTTATTAAAGCAATTACATGAACATTCTTAAAACTGACAATTATCTTTTCAATGATGTTCAGAATTACAGCCGCAAATGTTAGGAATTAAGGAGTGTAAAATCGCAGTAAAAACTATTAAGAAAATAACGGATTGCAATTGAAAAGGTCACATTAGGTAAAAATGTATATTTTTTAAAACTTTTCATTAAAATGAAAGGATGAACAATTCATTTTGATTAAGGTGTCATACTACATGTATAATTTTGTTAATCAAATTTTTACAGATTGGTCTTGTTATTTGTCTGAAGGTGGTGTTTTTGGTCCAGCGGATGAAGGTTATGTGCCAATACGACTGCCAAAGAACAAGTACTAAGTCCAATATCAAAATTTGACTTATGATTATTTTATTATTTAACTTCATATTGAGCACCAAAGTTTAACCAGTCAGAATGCTTTAATTCCGTATTTGTAGCATTGCTTTTCATACTGACCCCGATTTTCTCATATTGGTTCAGTTGACTTTGTTATCTGTATAATAACAGTATAATGATAGATCTATGTGCAATATCTAATATTGAAACTAATACAGTGTAGTTGATAAAGATAATTCATATGCACTTGTAAGCGTGTACTTACATCATTTGTGCACGTGTTTTTCAGTAAGACTTCAAATTGTAGCATCTATATACATTTATGCAAAATGTACACGTGTGTTAAATATTCTCGATTGCATAATCACATGTTAACAATAGAGTTTTATTATACGTATTTAACATGTCTTAATGAATAAATACAGAAGACAAGACCTGTAGTAACATAGTCACCTTCGTGATATAAATTAGGCAGTTAAATATCGATAAAAAGGGTTAAATCCACACCACGCCGCTTTTTTCTCCGACAACTTGTATTGGATAAACAAGGTCACAACAGGAATAACGCCCTTCACCGTCTCAGTAATTCCAATCCAAACTGTCTCCTTACTGTCAACAGTTCCGTATTTTATATAGTAGTTTTATCTCCTTTTTCAATTATCTTACGATGTGCAGACTATTTATTTAATCGTTTTCAATTTTTCTCGTCTGTAGTGCCTTCTTTAAAAGAAGCATTCCAATTTATTCGTCTTCCTATCCTGCGCTGTTGTTTAAATTACGTCTTCAAAGTAAGACCTTCATGCACTCGACTAGATGAACATCAGACTGATGGATTAAGAGTGACAAATCTGTTCTTAACACAAATAAATCGGCTAATGTTGAATTTTAGAGCGATTAGCATAATTGATATGTAAGTATCTGTTGGTGCTGATATTTTGCTGTATGCAACATTATTGTTTTTGATGATACAGTTTCAACATTTATTTTACCTAAACTGAGTTTGATAATTTACTATGTTGTGAATGTATCTTTGCTTAAAGTTATCATAAGTGTCTTTTACCACATACTGCCAATCGTAGTTCATAAAGGCAAGTAATGAAAAGTAAATTTTGTTACAGCCTATGTCTGATAGATGCTACAAGATCACAGATATTGTAAGATACAATTATAATTTTTGTACATATTATTTGCATAGATAGAGATACAATTTAAAACTACAGTAACAATATTTGAAATATTTCACTTCATTAACAGCTAACACAGTCACCATTCACCTAATTTATCTAATTTGTATTCAAATTAAATAGAATATTGCAGACAAAACGGACACAGTACACAAATGAATAGAGTTGAACGAAACATCTCCTATCGACCATTCACAAGAACACCGGCTCTATCATAACATGGTATTCACGACTTCCCAAAGGATGCGAAAGTAGTCCTTAAATCAAAAGTTTAGTACCAGAAGGCGTTTTTTGTTGTTTTTCATATGATAGTACCCATATTAAACTTGTCCTAGTGGTCAGTATCGCTTAAACCATTTGCCACTCACCGCTGTGGGTTCGAAAGCCATCCCGTGAGGATGCTATCGAACTTGTTTTTTTTTATCTGGACCGAAGCGATACTAAGCACTATTTCGCGACAGTCGTGAGAATGATCTGAAGTTAAGATTTGATCATCAGCAATTTCACTCCAATCAAGAAATGTATTTCCGTTTTAGAAATTTAGAAAATTGGAAAATGAAAAAAAGACAGATAGGATTACAGCGATTACAAAAAAATGTCTTTACAAATTCAACAGAAAATTTTGACACGAAAGAAAACTAATTACTGTCACTGTTTCTGACTGTAATTAAACAGCTCACATTACTGGCATGTTATTATGCTTAAATAAAGTACTGCTTGAGAATCGTAGAGGCATTGTTTTAAAAATGAGGAGATTTAAGTTTTGTAAACATGTCTTAGTTTAGAAATATTCTTGTATGATTCTATGAAACTACAATATCGTCCGCTTCCTGAAATGGATGGATCAAGAAAGTCGGCTTGTCAATACCTATATTGTTCCTGTAGCCTAGTATGTATTTGTCCTGTCTTAGGGCATTAAACATAAAATCCTAGCTGAAAAGTCATCCCTTGAGTAAAGTGGGTGGCTTCACATGAGGAAAGATATTTATTTTAGTTTGACTTAAGAAATGTTACATAATACATTGCTGAACACTTCTAGATGTGTCCAGGTTCAGTTTTGTGTTTGATGACAGTCTGCATTACATAAGAAGTAACAAGCAGACACGATGGTCTCAGATGCAATCAAGTTTAATTTTCTGGAAGTTGCTTAAAATGCATAGAACACATTTGTAAATGTTACTGAAATTTTTGTTGTCCTGTAACTTGTAACAATAAAGTACTAGTAGAGGTATAGTTGTGCAATATGTATTTATTCATGTTTTTAATTCAAGCTCTCGTTGTCTATTATTATCATTATCATATACAACATTTACATAACACTCTTTTCATATAAAAATACGTTCAAAAGTGCTTTACATAAAAAAAAAACATTTATATAATGTTCAATAAAAATGGTAATTGAACTAGTATAGATTGAATTTAAAATTACATTACGGTAATAAGATACCTAACATTTTAAATTTAGTTTAAACATATTTTATTGCAAACGATACATGTTTATAATACAAATAAACACATGCGTTTTTTTAACATAGATTAATGAGAATTAGAAAAGCATGTTAATGTATACATTGAAATCAGAAGCAAAAGGGTTGGACCACAAGTTTTTCCAACTTTAGCGACGGCCCTTCCCCAAGAGTAGATTAAGGTACCAGATGGATCTAGAATTTAGTATAAACATATATTGTTATACAGAGAATGATGATACAACAAAAAAAAAATACAAAACAAAAAAGCTGAAGAAAAAAAAAAAAAAAAAAACTAATGAAGATTTTGAAACCTGACCAACCTCGATTCTCGTGCCTCGTGTGCCCGCGGAATTTACTGTTTTGATTGAGAACAGCGACTAAGTACTTACAATTATGATAAGGTACATGAACAAAATTTAGTTATTGGACGTTTCGAAGCGTCTAGTTAATTTAATAAATCGCTGGACTTCTTTGAAAAGAGTAGAATTTTCTTCATCGGTTAAATAATCAATACCAAAAAGCAATTTTTTACTGTTAAGAGGATGATATTGTCTAGTACTGGTAAACAGTTGGAGTCTTTGGTTTATGTATAATGGACAGCGAAAGAAGAAATGTTCAGCATCTTCATACAAACTGCCGCACGTACATTGTGGATTATCGCGTAGATGATTGTTGAATAAGTCGTTATTTAAGCTACTGCATTTGTTTCGTATTCGGGCATGATGCACTTGCAGGAAGCGGTCACCTACAAGAAAATATGTAGGGACAACGGGTGGGTTAAATAGTTTTAACAGCTTTCTTTTAAATGAGGCGAGAGTTTCTGAATTTCGAGTTTCTATATCTAAATCATTCCAAAGCTTAATAGATGATGGTAGTACTGATCTGGAATAAATTTCAAGACGACGGGCAACAGTTGCGTAATCGAGATGATTTCTCAAATTGTACGAATTCGTGTCACTAACCATATCAGGTAAAAGTTCATTTAAATAGCTCGGTAAATCGCCATTTTTGTATTTGAAAATAAGAACTAATTTTTGTAATTTACGTCTATCGGATAAAGAAACCCAGCCAATTTCATTTATCAGGTTATTTATGGAAACAGATCTTGTTAAACCGGTTACTGTTCTAGCAGCATCATATTGGAATTTCTCAAGCAATTCTTTTTCGTATGCTGTACAATTATCCCAAATAATAGAAGCATACTCTAAAATTGGCCTTACGTAGGAGATGTAAATTTGATTGAGTGTCACAAATTGACATACGGGCCTTATTTTATCTGTAGTGTAAATGCAGGTATTGCATCATCTTTTTGTAAATTTTTGAGTTATTGAGGTAAATGTCAGATTTCACGCATGAAATACCTCTCATGTTTTTCTGTATTTCATTACTTAAATTTCCATGTAAATTTCATTAAATTCTGTTCAGTAATAAGAAAGTTGATATTTTATAAACTTCAGTAATTTATGTTTTTATCCCCAAAACCACTATAATGGGCCTCAAATTGTCAATTTAAATTCGCGCCAAAGTAGTTAGATTTCCCGGCTATATCGTGAATCCCGTGAAAATGACAATAGTCGGAGTCCACGGCTTAGCCGTGAATCCTATGAAATTTAGTATTTGTCGGGACATTATCCTTTAAATAGACTGGACTAGATATGCCTTGCGCACACCACCTTCCGACTTTATAGACGAATCTGTCTGAATTATTTTCTTGCTAGAAATTTATGCTCGATCGAGGTAAGAAATTTATTAGATTAGATTTTTGTATGATTTTTACATTACGATTTTATTTGGTAAATTTTTGTTCATTCTACAGAATTCTGTAACATTTACTTTTCGGCATATGATTTTAGCTAGTTTCGGTATGTCAGGATGATTTATTAAATTTTTCAGACTTTTGTAAATTATTTCGAAAGAGGAATCTAAAATGTTTCATTTATATAAGATGTAAAATTTGTACTGAAATTTGTAACATGATATTTATAAAGTACTTTGTTTCAAAAACTTATGCCAAACATTTCGTTATTATGGAACGCCATTACTGCATTGTATGGTTATGTATAAATCTATATGGCAAGTCTAGTGCCATGTTTGTAATATATTATTGTAATTTGTAATTGTGTGCCAGTCTATAGCACATCTAATTAATGTCCGTTGTAGTGTATGGCATTAGATATTATATGGATGCCAACTATCATATAACGTTTGATTTACATTGAATTTTGTTAATTTGTAGTTGTAAATAATAGCTGCAGTTTATCATGTCCGTATCTATAATGTTTCATCATATACTTTTCATAGCATTTCATACTTTAACTTTAGTCTTTTAAGTAAGTAATCTTTGTAATATGGAAGTAATAAGTGACGTATTTTAATCATGTGACGTTTGAACTTAGTAGCACATATGTTTTGTATAAGTAGCACGTATTATTTATGGGAGCCTACGGAGGTATGGTGTACCCAAAGGAGCAGTTTTATGCCCTGACTTATTTGTTTTGCTATGGTGCTTACCATATGTTATATATTTTAGCTTCTTCCGCCAGACGATTTTTCCTGGTGATGTCATAACCCGGAAGTACAATGCCCGAGGTTCACTTGTCTTCACTCGCCTGGATGTGATATTCCCAGCGCAGAGCTTTCGTCCCATGGTTGTGCCGTAAACCGCAAAGACGATGATTTTTGTTATCCTCTGAAGTCAGCTCAGGGATGCAATCACCTACCACCATAGGGAGCCAACACGGAATCAACGTATTCACGGTTTAAAGGGACTGTATTTTGAATTTAGAAGCTGCGTTTTGTTTGTGCTACTTAAAGTTCACAATTGAATTAAAGAACTGTGTCACGTCAGATTAGAATGGAATTTAAGAACTTTTGTATCCAGAGATACTGAACTTTCTTTTTTTTTCTTTCTTATAATCAGTTTTTTTTTCTTTTCATATCTATTCATTGTTAATAATCATCTTATGTAAATAAATTTGTAAATATTGTAAAGGGTGTTGATTTGTTTTGATGATTACTGTCGCCGGTACGGCCTTTCCTGTCACATTGAGAGTTGCTCTTTTGAGTTTAAATTTTAAAAATTTCATTGTCCCTAATACTTTAGATGCTGAAGAAGCTATGTTTGAAATATGTGTGTGCCAAGTGCCATCATCACAAAACGTAACTCCAAGATGTTTGTGTGTTTGAACATAGCTGAGCTGAACATTGTCAAAAAGTAAGGAGGGTCTAGCAATATTGTTTTTGGCCAGAGTAAAAAACATTACTTCTGTTTTAGAGGGATTAAAATTTACTAGCCATTTTTGGGCCCAATTTGATATCATATGTAAATCATGGTTTAGTATTGTTTCTATATATTCAACATTGTCAGAACTAACGGCGAGTGAACTGTCATCAGCATACAGCCGAGATATACTTAAAAGAGACTCGGTAATGTCGTTTACGTAAATAAGAAAAAACAAGGGCCCTAAGACTGATCCTTGAGGCATTCCTGCATTTACTTGTGTTTCACAAGAATAGGAAGATCCAATAAAGACTTTTTGGGTTCGATTGTTAAGATAACTAGTGATCCAGTTTATTATGTTTCCATTTATACCACATTGTCTGAGTTTGAAAGTGAGCCCTGAATGCCATACCCTATCAAAAAGCTTTACTTATGTCGCAGAATATAATACAAGTAGATTTTCGTCCATCAAAAGCCGAACAAATTTGATTATATATATCAATTAACTGGTAGACCGTCGAATGGCCTGGAAGAAAACCTGACTGTTTATCATATATAAGATCATTTGCATGTAAGTAGTTGTATATGTATTTGAACACTACTCGTTCCATGACTTTACCCACGCAACTTATAAGAGATATAGGACGGTAGTTTGAGGCAATATTTTTATCACCTTTTTTAAAAAGAGGCATTACATGTGCACCTTTCCACAAATTCGGATATATGTTTTCTTGAATTGACCTATTAAAAATAATAGTTAATGGTACACAAACTGTTTCACGTGTTTCTTTTAACATGCGATGACTTATTTCATCCGGCCCGTTTGCTTTATTTATGTTAAGGTTAGACAGGACGTCAATAGTATCTTGTTCAGTTATTGTGATATTTTGTAGATGTTTGTCAGTTTTTCTAGAAAAAGTTGGTAAACTTGCTTGCGAGTCGTCAACATTTGAAACTGACGAAAAATAATCGTTTAAAGTATTAGCCTTCTCAATATCTGTAAAAGAATACGTGCCATTTTCATTTAATAAAGGAGGGATAAAATCACATTTTGATGAATTTTCTTTGACGAGCATTTTAACGACTTTCCAATATTGGCGAGGATCATTAGAATTAATATCATTTAGCGTAAATTCAATGTTATTAAAGAACATTTCTTGTGCATGTTTTTTCATATTGTTAACTTTGTTACGTATTTGTTTGAAACGTGTCCAATCGGATGATTTATCAGAGTTTGTCGCTATTCGTTTTAAACGGTCACGTTTTCTAGATGTTTTACGTATTTCAGAATTATACCAGGGTCGGTCTCGTGGGCGAACGGTTACATATTTATAAGGGACGTTCGATTTAACTAAGTCTAGAAACGTTTGGGTAAATTTCAAAGTAGCCGAATTTATATCTTCAATGCGTAGGAAAGACTAGTCAGTGTTATGTATGGATTCGTTTAACGACTCGTAATTAGCATTATTATAATTCCAGACACGTCTTTTGTAAGATGTGTTGGTATCACCAATCGCTTTAAGATATACGTAGGTGCCATAATGATCACTAATATGATTGTCGGTTTCGAAAGTACCGGAGTGAAGATATGATATGTTTCTTGTAAGTCCAATGGGGTCCAGTAACGTTCTTGAGTATGTACTAATTCTGGTAGGCTCAGTAATGATATTTTCCATATTATTTAAAGTTAAAACGTCTCTATATTTGTTATTATTCATGTTTAACTGGTCTTCATTAATGTCACCTACTGTTATTATTTTGTGGCATAATTCTGTCGCTTGTTCAATGCAAATGTTAAATCTATTCCAAAATTCTACAGGGGTATTAGGTGGGCGATAAATATTACATAATACATATGTTTCGTTTTTATTTCTGAATTCAACCCACAAAGACTCCGGAAGTAAATATTCTAGTTCTTGGACACGTCTGGATATTAAATGCGGCGAGACATATGTAAGTAGACCACCTGAATGAGCAGAATTGTCTTTTCTGTACAATTTGTCAAATCCATCAAGCATAACTGTATTATCTTGTATATCGATTGATAGTTTGCTTTCTGTAAAACATAAGATGTTATAATCAGAAAAATGTGTTTTTATGTAATCCAGTTTATTTCGTATGCTTCTAATATTCTGATGAAAAATAGAGATTGTCGAATTTTCTTCATTGTTATTTGGCCCCGGATTTAACTCAACGTCTCCAGAAATTACAAGCAAAAACTGAAATATAAACGTGTAATAGGCAAAACCGATATAATTTCGCTAGGAGGGTCGCTTGAATGGTATATTTTATTTTCTGGAAAGGCTGGTGAATGGTAAAGGCAGAGATGGTGACTATGACAGGTAAGTAGTACAACTATAAACGAAAAGTAATAGTTGTATATAAAGGTATTCGATCTTGGTACAACTTTCTTTATGTACGATTGTGTACGCAATAAGAAACCTAAAATTGTGTAAATGAAAAAGTGAATTGGACGCATAATAAAGATACACGATTTTGAGAGCCGCTGTAATCATATGAAATAGCCCTATAGCCGATCTGTATGAAGCTAGGTCATCACCTGTTAGGTAATAGATATATATTTATAACAAAACAGAGAACGGCTAAACGGCAATGCATGTAACAGTAAACTAACAACGGGCAACATACGAGACAGAGGGGACTTGACAGGCTTAGGACCTGAAAAAACGTTAACGAAAACAAAAATAAAATGTACAACGTTGACATTGTGTGGAGAGAGAGAAAAAAAACAACCACAAAATAAAAATGAGAACAAAATGAGAACAATTAGAAATATTACCGAAGAACGCCAATTCCTGAATACATTTGATTGTAATGGCCTAGGTGACTCTTTAATTACTAAGCGTGTTTAACTGGGCAAGTGAAAAAAACGAAACAAACAAACAAAAGAGAAGAGGCGAAGTGCTCTTAAAAACATAGGATTACTATAGTAAGTGTTAACTTGCTGAAAATTCATGGCCAAAAAGAAACAGGTAGCCATAATACTTTAGATACCAACATATTTACTACTTGCTTGTTTTAATTTACTTACTAAAACAACATTTTGGAACTATCAGAAAGCGTACTTTTTAGAATAACAAGTTTAAATTTGTGTTTCGATTGCTGACAGAGTATTTAACATTATATTACAACTTTGCACAAATAAAGAGAAAAAAAAGGAGACAGAGAAAAAAAAGACAAAGATGTTACAAAAAAGAAAAGAAAAAATAGCAACAACAGCTGAAAAGAGCATAGTGTACTGGTTAATTGGTCTGACAGTTCCTTTATCCATTTTATTATTTTTTATTATTATTGGTTGTAACATCATGGAGTAAAGAAAAGAAACTTGTCAACGACTAGTAATACGAACGCATTTAAAGTAAAAGACATTAGCGCATTTGAAGTAATACTATTTACAATGTCTGTATAGCATGCAAAGTTATTACAATAATATTCAATAGCATGCAAGTTACACCATACTTTAATACATTAAATGTTCCCGAAGCGTTTTTGACAAAACTACTATGATACATTTAAGCAGTACAGTGGCTTTCTATACATTCTATCTGCATGATAAACTTCAAATGATGCATAATGCAAAATAATTATAGCAGCCGAAAAGCTTTTCAGAAATAAATTTTAGGTTTGAAATAAAACATTTCGGCTGTACAAAGAGACTTTCTTTACAAACTATCTGCATGATTATGATAAACTTCAAATGATGCCTAATGCAAAATAATTATGGTAGACGAAAAAAAAAAAAAAAAAAAATACTTTTCAAAAATAGATTTATGTTTGAAATAAAACATTTAGGCAGCACTGTAGCTTTCTTTACAAACTATCTACAAAATATACTTCAAATGATGCATAATGCAAAGTAATGACAGCTGACGAAAAAACATTTCAGAAATAAATTTGTTTAAAGTAAAACATTTAAGCAGTACAATAGCTTTCTTTTCAAACAATCTACATGATTATGATAAAACTTCAAATTTTGCATATCGCAAAACACAGTAGCTTTCTATACAAACTATCCATGCATCATACAAAATGATTATAGCAGACGAAAAAAAAAAAGAAAAAATAAAGTAATAAAATAAAAAAGAAAAAGATTTGTTTGAGCACGTATTTATGAATCAATGCTTCATTTCTTTATCCCTTTTTTTATTTCTTTTCTTTGATTTTTTAATATGAAATTGAAATAGTGATTCGTTACTTCTTACTAAACAATGCACGAGGTAAGACGGCTAGCAATTTTACATGTCGTGATAGTGTATACCGTGTTATAGGATAACCTAAAATTTTGTTATGGGTGCATTTTAACTGGATTTTCAGAAAAATAAAATATTACGTCATTGGACTTACCAGTGTGTTTTAATATCGACTGAACATTTTGAAAAAGGGATAAAGAGAGTACAGGAAAGAAAGAAAGAAAAAAAATCATCGTCTGCTACATTGTATTACAATTGTGTAGGCTATGGACTTAATACACAGGTAAGATAATTCACTAGACTGTAGCGCGACATACATACAATAGCTTATATAAACGTAGTAGTCTATCACTGATCTATTGTAAAGGTGTTCACATCCAGGGTCACATTCCAGTACATTTAAATGTAAACAATAACACTGACAGCTGTCTAACTTGTTGGGAAGGGTCTGCCTTCCCTGATGGCACTGATCGCGTCAATAGATTTAATCACACGTCCTGTGGTCTCACCGTTGAGTTGTACATGAACTCTGCAGCCCGCGATCCAAGTTTTGTCTATAAGTTTGTCGCGTTTCAGTTTCCGGGCTTCATAACCCAGGTATTCGCGATGAGGTGTAAGATTCTCTTGCACAAACAGGCCATCGGGTAGACTTTTCCTTGACTTGTATACATTGTCACGTGCCTTGGAATTCGCGAATTTAATAATAACTTTACGATTTACATTCATCTGGGGTTTACCTTTACGATGACATTTGTCAATGTCAGAACTTTTAATGCTGATTTTGGCTTTTTTAGCAAACTCTAAAATTTTGGTTTCAATTGGCTCGTCGTATGTACCGGTATCACCAGGAAGGTTTGATATATCTAGGCACATCCTCCTTCCATACTGCGCAAGCTCATCGTGATCGAGCTTGGCTTGTGCCAATTCAGCATTCAGCCTAGCCACCTCTGTATTCAAAACAGCAATTTCATCCCTTAGAGGCTGGAAAATTTAAGGTAAGCAGATCAAAACATGAAATAAAATACAATATCGTAAAAACATTAACCAACCCATTAAAGACACAGAGTAGAGCGGAATAGAACAGAAGTTATCTTAAATTTTGAACAGACAGAATTAACCAGTATGATGCCTGTGAAATGCATCACGGCATGCAAACCGTCCCGGATGATTGGGTCAATCCCCACCTAAACGGACTTGAGAACATCCATAATACATCCCACAGAAAATAGCGCTGCCCATATTATTATGTCACACTAGAGTTCTTGATTAGAGTTGATTGGCCGGCAAGGTACCCATATTATTCTACCAGGTAATTAGTGAGATCAGTTCCCAAAGAACTGTATGAAATAATGCATCTTTAGCGCTTTTTTGAAACTTTGCAAGGTCTTGCACTCTCTTATGCCAGATGGGAGGCATTCCATAACCTCGCCGCTCCTGTCACCAAATCGCACTGTCCGACATTTGGGCACCACTAGTTTTAATGCATTATTCTGCGATCTCAGGTTTCTGGATGGCGTATATATTTTCAGCATGTTCACTACATACGCTGGTGATTGACCTTCGAGTGTCTTATATGTATGTGTTAGAATTTTGTATTCTACCCTACACTGCACAGGAAGCCAATGGAGTTCACGCAGCACAGGTGTTATATAGTCGTATCTAGATGCTCTGGTTACGATCCTAGCTGCCGTATTTTGGACATATTGCAGTTTGTTCATTGACTGTTTTGGAATTCCATATAGAACAGAGTTGCAATAATGTAAACGTGATGTAACAAGAGAATTGATTAGAGATTTTGTTGCGTTTGCGGTTATATATTGTCTGATGTGACTAATTTGCCGCAACTGTGCATAGGAATTCCTACACACACTATTCACATGTTGCTCCATCCTCATGTTCGAGTCCAGGAAAGCACTGAGGTTCCTGGCGCTGCCTGATTGTTTTATTTCAGAGCCTTCCGCTTTCAAAGAAATGTTTGAAACAGATTGTGTTTTCTGCGTTGAGTTTCAACATGTTGGTATTCATCCAACTAACTATATCCTTTAAACAACTTTCAACGCGATGGTCTCTTCAACAGACACTCTGTTTATTGGTTTGAAGGATTGATATAACTGCGAATCGTCCGCATAGAAATGATTGTTCATTCCGTGCTTTCTACAGATAGCCCCGACTGGTTTTCTGTACATTGTGTAGTTCTTTGGCCCCAGGACAGACCCTTGGGGTACACTGTACTTCATGAGCACTGGCTGTGACAGCTCACCATCTATGCATACGGTCCGGTTGCAGTCACTAAGGTATGACATCATCCATGCGAGTGGCTTGCGTGCAATACCAAAGTGACGTTCAAGGCGATGAATCAACGTCCCGTGGTCGAAAGTGCCAAATGCTGCATAGAGATCGAGCATCACATGAACAATCACATTGTTCTTATCTAACGATTGAAGAATGTCATTTTGGACTTTTAATTGGGCGGTTTCGGTCGAGTGAAATTTATTATAAGCAGATTGATTAACTTCATGGAGTTCATTGCTCCTCAGATGATTTTCAATTCGAACATCTACCACTTTTTCTAAGATTTTAGACAGAAACGGCAGGTTAGACATAGGTCTGTAGCTTTTTAGGACATTAGAATCTAGGCTTGACTTTTTCACAAGAGGTCTTATTCTTGAATGCTTGAACGCTTTGGGCACATACGCAGCATCTAGAGATGCATTTATAATTTTTGTTATCACTGGTATTAGTTCGTCAAGACATTCTTTTAATAACCATGTTGGGATAGGATCTAGTTCACAAGATTTGTTTGCTGACTTTCTAATAATTAATTTCACTTCGTCTTCTGAGGTTTGAGTAAATTCAACATAATTGAAACCTGTGTATTCAGTTTCTATGTCATCTAAATCAGATACAGATTGTGTTTGCGATGTTATATTGTTTCTGATTGTTTCGATCTTTCCAATGAAGTCACTGAAATCTTGTGCGAGATGCTGTGGAGATGAATGTGATGGTAAAATCACCTCATTTGTATTGCAAAGAAGATTTTTGGTAATCTAAGATAACCTCTTATGGTCAGTCCCACATGAGTCAATTTTGCCTGTATAATATTCTACACGAGCTTGTTTTAGCATCTTATTCACTTCAGCACACTGTGTTCGGTAAATTTGGTGATCGATTGTTAGTTTACTTTCACGCCAATTCCGTTATAATTTTCGTTTGTGATGTTTTTTCTTCGTGGAGTTGCTCGGTATACCAAGGACATGAAGGTCTTAATACAATAGTCTTGGTAGTCAAAGGGGCGTGTTGTCTACTATAGAAATTAACTGATTAGAATATTCCTCCACAAATTCATCAATATCAGTATCAGACGGAGTGCACTGAGTGTTAAAGAAATTTATTTTTCGTATATCTTCTCGGAATGAGTCTATGTCGATCGAACGTAATTTTCTGTACGACACAGTTTTTCGTACTGGAGCTGGTTTGGAAGCTTTAACGTCGAATATCACAGCAAAATGATCACGTGACATCTTTCCATTGGAATCAGAGAGTCCAGGATCTATGACCTCGATATTTGAAACCGTGAAATCAACATCCCTGGTTATCACTACAACCAACGTATGTCCAGCAATATGTGTTGGTTCTAGTACAGGTTGACGCATGCCACATGCATCGAGACTGCTTGTAAACGCTTTTGTGTCACTGTTGTCCAGTAAATCAAGATGGAAGTTAAGGTCCCCACAATGATGGTGGTCTTGTCAGTTATAGCATATTTAGTTAAGAAATTGAGCCATTCTTGCTCTATGAAAATGTTTGTGTTCAAACCGTTTTCTTTGGAAGTGGGTGGCCTGTATATAATGGCAAGCCGTAGGCCTATGGAGTGTCCGCCTGTGACTACATTGCAATCCATATACTCAAATTGTGAAAATTCGTTGTCTTTGCTTGATGTGACAATGTTCACTTGTATGGCTACCTTGTGAATGATCGCTACGCCCCCACCGCGCCTACCACTACGAGGGACATGTTTCATTTTGTAACCGTCGGGCACGAGTTCGCCGATGCACGCTTTGTCAACAGAGCTACCGAGTCATGTTTCAGTTATGGCACAAATGTCGAATTCATTTGTAAGAATGAAGTCACATATGGAGAGTGTTTTATTTTTTCACTGATCGTGTATTGGTTGAACAAATCTTGATGTTTTCCTGCCCCTTAACTAATGTAGAGTTTTCAGGTTTTATACGTATCAAGTTGTTAGTATTTACCCCATTGTTTGTGTCCCATGCTCGTCTAATCTGATTTTTTCCACCTCGAGTCCCTCCATATTGCATTAATCGAAACTCTTTCAATGTTTTGATAATCATGGGATTAGGTCTCTTTTGTGCACTTGGTAATAGTCCAATATTGTGCAACTCTGATCTTTTATAAATAATCCTTGGTGACATTCGCTCACTGAAACACATTATAGCTACAGGCTATGCTGATATATAAGGTTTTGAAATTGAATTGAAATACTGATTTTTCTAAAATCAAAATATCTTCAAAATCACAATTATGATTCACATTAAATTTACAACACTCTAATCACGACAGAATAATATCCAATATATCCAATTTTCAGAATTCTGAACAAAGTATAAATGTCAGAAAACTATCAATATTTGATAAGCTTTAATTTACTGAAAGCTGTGATACCAGCAACAGCAAATAAGCTGTAATTTTATTTCATCTATTGTTTTGATGTTTATAATTTGCAATGCTTGTTGTTTCATTTTAATATTTAATCTTTAAAATACATGATATACATGGATTCAGATCATTTATTCATGTTCAGTTCAGTGATTCAATCAAAAGATAATGAAAGATATCTATATTTTGAGGTCCACGAGGTATCTTATATAACATCATAATTTCATGTACATGAACAGTTTGTCTCATTAGCCTTGAATATTGAGTTTTCATTCTGTTCTGCACTAGTTTCATTCTAACACCGTTTTAACAATGATAATGCTATATTTGGTTTACCTTGAAGTAAATATTAGCTGTTATACATGATATTATTAGGTCAATAGGTTTACATTTAAAAGTGAGGCACATTAAAGGATCAATTTAGTATATTCTTGTGGGTTTTTTTTTATATTGAAACATCAAATTTAACTCCCTTATCCTTTCGACTGTTACATAACAGCATGTGATATAATTATGTTTTCGAGTCAAATGGATCATCCAAAGCCCCATTAAATAATAGAAACTGAGATGTGTACCCTTTCAATAGATATCTGAGAACTGTAATAGGTTTTCCAGTATTTCTCTCAAATCTATCTCAAATACAAATACCTTCACAATGACATAACGGTACATACAGTAAATTTTGTTTGACAAACTCACATTCCCTATACATGACTGTGTTTTTGCAGTGGCCATTTAAAGGGTTCCATGAAGTGTACACTATAATGGAACCCAAGTGTCATCACTCTTCGTCCATCAACAGTCAGTAGGATTAGGCAATTCAAGGACCATAATTAATATCTATCCTCAAATATCGCCCCATTAATAAATTGTTCTACGGACATATTAGAAACCTGAACATCAGGTAGTTGGGTTTTTAAACCTTCTACTTCCTTGAGGAACTAGAATTTTGTCTAGCTTCATTTACTGACTTAGTTCGCCAAAGTTGCTCTGCCAATGGAATTGCTCCATTTCGTTCAAATCTATTTCACATACAGTATCACTTCAACTGTATGTATTTAATTTAATTGTTAAATGTTTTATGTATGTGTATAGGTAGGCGTGGCACTTATAAAAAGTGGTCTTTGCCACTGTATCCATGAGTCACGCAACATCAAGTAATAATGAAATGAAAGAACTGGCACGCAGAAAAGTGCTCTTCTAATATTCCAATTTAAATGCAAACACAAGTCACCGTGTCCAACCGTTCAAAAGGAGTTTGTATAATCTTTAATTTTTCGAAAGTAAAAAACCAATATATAATAATCACTCTCATTCATCATGTATCAACACAAAACGACAACATGCACTCCAGCGGCCTGAAGGATTCCTCGGATAATCACCAAATAAATTCCCTTGCGAAGAATTAATTAGTTCGCCAAAGTTGCTCTGCCAATGGAATTGCTCTATTTCGTTCAAATCTGGCCATTCTATTTCACATACAGTATCACATCAACTGTATGTATTAAATTTAATTGTTAAATGTTTTTGATTTAATAGACTCCTCCCAATAACACTGTACCTGTACCTGGGGCTAACTGTAAAACGGTTAAAAGTTGAATACAGCAGTTTTAAGATATAAATTCGCTAACGCTCGCTTAAGGAGGTAGGTTACCTTCATATTTGTATGTGCGCATGTCCAACCGGAAGCTAATCTGACGATTTACGACGACGTTTACGACAAACCTAATGTGTTTGTATAACCATTCTTCAGAAAAAAAATCATGAACCTATCTCCGATCTGATGCTTAATGGTTTAATAATGCAGAAATAATCAATAAATTGTCGCAGAAACGCTTCAAAACATTGTTGCTTTAAAATGACGTCATTGACGTCATGACGTTACGTGTCAGTTACCGCGCAAAATAAATAGCTTTTATTTTGAAAGTACGTAATTCTGTGCATTTTCTTTATTTGAACTATTTTTTAAACAGCCATGATTTACTGAAATATTTTTATGTGTCTTTCGCTCTGAATAATAATCAGTATTTTGCTTCTTTTATATAGAAATTGAAATGTTATGCGGAATGTAAGAAAATGGATAAAGGTAACCAATGTTATTTGGAATATAGCTGGGTGAAAGGTTACTTAATACGGCCATTTTCAAATAAAAATTGGGCAGTTTGATTTGTAATACCTATTTTTCAGGTTCCGTTGATAATTTGTTACTTATATACTAAAAATAAGATCTAAAACTGTTCAAATTTCAGTAGAAAAATGTGGTTCCTTAAATTTAATTGATGTTACCATGGAAACGAAGCCCGTGACCTATGTATCTAAATGTAAAATTCAAAAGCGTTGACACTGGTCTATTTAAGAAACACAACTTCGGCTTTTTATTTTCATTTCAACAATATCCATTAGAATAATATCAGCATGCTGAACGATTTTTCCATGAAAAATGCCAGGCGAGGGGTACTGCCGTATGTATTCTAAGCTGTGAAATTTGTTTGAATCAATGCAAATAACAAGAAAATATAACTTACGTTAGAAATAATATGTTTTAAAGCTACATTAACTAGAAATATAATCTTATTCAATATTTTTTTATAAGAAATTACGACAAAAAGCAAGATATAAGCTATTTTAAACATCTCTGTTGCCATGGTTACTGTAAACTTTAAGAAAAATAGGGTACCATGTAAAGTGCATGGTATTTTGCTTATAATATTTCCCAAATATTCCATGTTAGTCATTAACAGAATGCCACTTAAGCCGTCGAAAACCCGTATTTTAATACATAGTTGTTTAAAAATGAGAGAAAATGCGTAACCATGGAAACACGAGCCCCGCGACATATGCATTTAAAGCTTATAATAGAAAGCTAACGTGCATACTAGTAAAATTATCAATTATGCAGACTTCTACGGATATCAATGAAACTAAAATACACTGAAAAGTGTTAAATATCCGTATTTTCCTTCTTCTTTTAATATGAAATACCTTTAGAGGGTTATGTTCTTCAAACCTAGATAAAAATTGAATTTGAAGGGACAGAGACAAAACGAAATTGAGATTTCAGCAGGTACACGAAATACAAACAAATGCTGTGGTTAAACTAACTTGAATTTACCCTTGTAACAAGGTAACCTACCTCCTTAAAATTAATATCTTAAAACTGCTTTATTCAACTTATAACCTATACTTACACCTTGATGCCTTTGTTTTATAGCATGATAATGTATTGTTCCAAAAGTTTAAAGAATGTTATAACATGTGTTGCACTAACTGGTATTATATGAAGCAGTGCCTTAAATAAAGGCTTTCTTTACGCTAATGTCTGCAAACGCAAAGAATGTGTCACAATCAGGTAATACCTGAAAGAACATAATGCCCAATGATACATACATCCAGCACCTTATGTGTACCCGCGAGAAAGCTGATTGTGGTACGAATTCGTTTGCAAGAGCTGCATTAAAGCAAAATCACAAAGGCAGATCAAATCAGTTCTGGTATACATGTAAAATTTCTCATTCCGTAGCAAGCCGTCTTTCTGGCATAAAAACAAGAACAAAAGTCCAACAGGAAGCCACATCAAAGAACGCAACCTCCCATACTACAATTGAAAACTAATGTTCTACATTTTCTGGTTGTGATACTGTCTCAACACGTTTGCGGGCATGAGCATCTTTACTTATGACTGCTCGTTTAAAGGTTTGTCAAGTGCACATGACAATTGGAACGATAGATTGTTCTATTATACAACAAAATATTGATATGTGAGTTAGTACATGAAGCCAGAAAACATATTATCTGAAGAAATTAGACATATTGAAAGCAATCCCCTAAGAGGTGTTCCCTTATCTAGCATAGAGCATTGTATCAAGCAGGCTGCATTTGGAGATAGGCATTGTTAATCCTGCCGACTGAGAATGGAGAAGGGACTGGCACTTGCTTTCAAATATGTTACACACTTGGTAAAGCTGCTAACAGTTGCAGGAAACTCATTCATGTAACTACAAGAATGCATACACATACAGATATAAATGTATCAAAGCAAATTTACTGTATACTCATATCATTGTGAAGGCCTTTGTGATAGAGACTGAAATACTGGCAAACCTATTACTGTTATTAGTTAAATATTTAAAGGGTTGTTACGCTGTATAGCGTAACCTGATCCTACCTAGCGAAAAGCCCACCTTAGACTTTCTTTCAATTTTTTTGGCAAAGTTTTCAAAACATTCACATAAATATAGATTTAAAGGGGAATAATCTTTTAGCGAACGGATACTAAAGTTGTCAATACAGTCTCTTATGTTTTCTATCTAGAAAGTACAAAATATATAGATCTTTAAGTTTCTTATATTCTGTAATCTATTAAAAATTCTTTAAAAGTAATAAAAAGCCTACTTATCATTTAGGATAATTTTGTGGGCGTTACCCTAAACAAACAATCATTCTAGGCGCTGCTGAGTGGTATTCCTAACACTATATTTGACAAACAGCACATATCGGCTAACATTATAACCAGGACGGCCTGCAATGAATTCAGAGATCCAGAATGTAAAACAAAACTCTGACAGTACTCGGCAGATTATTTCGAAGATATAAGTATATAAGGCGATTTGGAACCCAAAATGGAAATACAGATTCTTGTTATTTGTCCCAAAGACTTATACATGACAACTGTAGCTCAGTTCTTTTTTTTTTAAATCTGTAAAAAGATCATTTGGAAGCAAAGAATGCAACACCTCTCACGCCCCCTAGCACCGGCTTAAGTGGAACTCGAGATCTATTTCATCTTTGATGAATTGACTCCATGATCCTAAAGGACCAGAAAATATAACAACGCTGAATCCAAGTATAGGGAGACTTTTTACAGCCGCCACACGGCACTTTAAAGACTCGTGATTAATCTTGACTTTCAATGATTTACTTAGTACATCTTAATTGAATTGGCAAGTTTTCCTTTTATGTCTATGTTATATATTTACATATAGCATTTTATATGTAACTAGTTATGTTATTGGAGTGTTTGCGGTAAATCACAGCGCTTTAGAAAAGTGTATATTTTTAAACATAAACCTAGGGCTATGTAGAGTGGTTCAATGGGGGAGACAGTCTAGTGGTAAGGGTGTTGCCTCTCAGTTAAATAAAATAAGTCATGAAATGTAATCAACTAAGAGGCCTGTACTGGTTCTTCCCAAAAAAGACGGCTTTGCATGTATCGGTGCTTTACATCGGGTACGTTAAAGAACCAGACTGTCTATTCGCAAAGAGCTAGGCTAAGTTAGCCGGACATGCCGGTATCTGAAAATGATTTCTCTCTATCTGTTTTGGGGGCTTTATCTCACTCTGAACTTCTGGTCAGATCGCTCTGTGTCTGTACTAGTAGAGGATGAATTTCGCATCCTGTGTGACTGTGTTTGGTAGGCCTATATGTAAAGCGCCTTTGAACGTGTTTATCATGAAAAGGGCGCTATATAAATTTGGTTTTAAATATATAATAATTATGTATAATATATAATTAAAATAAATAAAACAAAGTTGTCCCTATGGGGCCCTATTTTAGACTAATTAAGGTTAACAAACCGCATGTCTCCTTTTTTATGAACTTAGCATACTTCAAAATAGTTATATACAAAGTTTCATGCTTTCTTCACGAAAGGAAACATCTTTTCTCTATAACCTATACACTAAACTAGGCATATTTAAATTAATGACAACATAGGAAATATTCCTTACTGATCGCAACCAAGCAAAATAATAGCAGACTTGGTTTGTCTGTTCATGAAATGTAATGAAACGTGCAACACCCCTCATGTCCCCTTAGCCTCAAACTCCTTTTAAACGTTTATAGCTTCTGATGGTATGTTTCTCTCAAAAATGTTTCAAATTTGACTTTTTTACATTCGCGTTGACGTAACTGCCATGAATATTTTCGTGCTGCTGTGACGTTTAAACGGAACTAAGATTAAGGGACATTACTATTATCTAGCTGCTGAATGACTTCTCGCGGAATTAAGAGCCTTCGAAATGAGAATAAAGTTCGTCTGGATTTTAACAGAAAGAAAAAGTAACAAGCCTAGTTTAACAGTGTTGTTGACATTACTAGTAGTATTAGAACTACCGATTTTAAGCCAATTTAACCCCCCCCCCCCCTGACCCCTTGCCCCTATTCTAAAAAATCCAATGCCGGACAATTTAAAACCAAAAAATAAACAACTTTTCATAGTACTATATGAAAACCTGTAGTAAAATATGATTAAACACTTCCACCAAATATTTGTCAAAATCCTACCACGATAACATGGTCAGTTTAACCTGACTTAACCTCTTATCCCTATAAATTTTAACGACACCGGTGTCATTTTCTTTAACAAGTTTATCAATCAATATCGTTTGTGAAGCGACGAGTTTAAACAAATATTGGCTCAATGTAAAGCGACACCGGTGTCGTTTTATTGGATTTATTTTCATTCATAAAACCGATATGTTTACATTTGTAGTACAATTCGTTTAAACTTCCTTGTGATCGATTTACGTTTTACAGCTGATTTAATATAAGTGTCATAGGTAAATCAAGTGCATTTTCTGAAAATGATAATGTGGGAAGCCACAAATTCAACCAATCAAAAGCCTGCCATTTTTCTGCCAAGTTGACAGCAAACTGTCATTTGCTTTTACTTTGGCCGAATCTTTGGCCGAATCTTTGGCAGAAATTTGGCAGATTATTTTTATTAATAAAATGTAATGTATTTGATCTTATTTTCAATTAGTAAGTATATTATCAGGGTACACATAGTAATTAAAACTTTAATTAAAACTTTAATTAAGCTTTTAATCCAAAAGTCTGTTTCTATCATAGGATACAGATTCATCCGATATATAGAATTTGATGTAACTATCCGCCAAAAGCGAAAATGTTACTTCTGTAGATGCTGAATCGTCATAAGGATGAATGTCAATCACTGTCCCTTGTTTTAGATAAATTTTAATTTTTTTCTTATACATAGATATTAACTGATCAGTGTCAAAGTCCTCAGCTGTTATATTTACATTATCAGATATATTAATTATAAACGGGGTTGGAATGACACTCCACCACCTAAATATAAAATGTGATATTGGGCTTTTAATCGGTTTATCCGGTTCACCTATGGGCCTGGCCCCCGTTAATAAAATATTAATATCTATTATATAAATTCCAGTTTTTTCGACTATAAACACACCCTTCAAAATCACATCTTGTCTAATTAATTTATATTCTTGGTTTGTTTTTATAAAATCTTTATAATCTACAATAATTCCAGGTCTAAATTGAAATGTATTTAAATAGTTCAGACCGGCCAGATCTTCATATGTTGAATATATCCAGGCACCGCCACGGTTAAAATACTTTTTCATTTTTACATAATCATAAAAACTTTTATTATAGTATTCAAAGAGAAACACTTCATGTTTTACTTCCTCCAGCCTTTTTTCTATTTTCCTGTCTTTCTTTTTAAGTTGAAGAATTATTTCAGCTAAATCATCAAGTCGTTTTGTTGTGGCAACTTCAGAAGCAGATAGATTGTCAACAGTATTCTTTGTTCTAGCTAATTGTGTTTCTTGTTTTAAGAAAACATTTTTTACTTTTGTAATTTCTTGGGTATTAGTGGTAATTTCTCCGACATTAGTGGTTATTGCTTTAGTATTAGCAGTAATTACTTGGGTATTAGCAGTGATTGATTCTCCTTGTTTAGCTGATATTTCAATTACAGAGTCCAAATCATTTATTATTATTTTAATTTTATCATTAAATTTATCATTAAATTCATTAATATCTTTTTGTAATAAACCTTTAAGTTTACTTAACTCTTCGTACTTTATATTGTGACTTGCATCAACATTATTAATCATGTTTACAAGTTGTTTTCTCAAATTTTCTAGCTGATTATTAACTGTGTTAATTGCTTCAGTATTAGCAGTAATTAACTCTCCTTGTTTAACTGATTTTTCAACTACAAAGTCCAGTTCATTTTTATGTTCTTCAACTTTAGCATTAAGCTGCGTCATATCATCTTGTATTTTTTTTGTAATATTACTTAAGTCTGCATACTTTAAATTATGACGGTTGTCAACAATACTAATCCAATTTCGAATTTGTTTTTTAAAGTCATCTATTTTAGAATTGAGCTCTTTTTTAAAGTCCTCTAATGCTGTGTCATGATCATCACCTCTTTGTGAAGCTGCCTTTTCCAATTCAGCTTTATATTCTTCAAGTTTATTTGAAATTAATTCTAATAAATCTTTATGCTTATTTTCAGTTTCAGTATTTAGTTTATTTATTTCTGTTCTGATTTCTAACTGATACATATTTTGTAACTTTTTCTCAGCTTCAATAATCTTGTCTTTTAGTTCTTCATGTTTAATCATACTATCTTTTAATTCTTGAATTTGAGTGAATAAAATGTTTAAATTAACTCGAAATACTTCTTTTATGTTATCATCTGTTAAATCAGATTTCTCTTCAAGTTCTTTAATAGAATCAACCATAGCTTTCATTTCTTCTTCAATTTTACCTTGTAACTGATTAATTAATAATGAATTCTTTTTAAAATCTTTTGTTAATTCTTCAATATTCTTTACTTCTGCTTCTAGTGTTTGTTTTATAGATTTGATGTCTTCAAGTTTATAGTCATCTATTACACTTTGAACTTTTTTAAACATAAATCGTCTTGAAACTACATCGGTGGATTTATCTGGATTTCCTAGGTTGATTATTTTATTACCTCCCATATCTAATGCTCTGTTCATTGTGTTATCAAGTTCCTTATTTCTGTGAAGATATGATTCCATGTCCTTTCTAAGCTTTTTGTATTGTTTTTTAGTAGCATAATCACTTAAATCAATATCAAATTTAACTTTACTTATACTTTCAGGTTCACTTATTTGTTCTATATTATTAAAAACCCCATTATATATTACCAGTAAAGTTTTTTCTTAAAAACTTCCTGGTTTGTCAATATATAAGAAATCATATTTTTGATTTGTTGCATTAGCAAATGAATCACGATCTATATTTTGTTCATTACAAATCCTATCATTTTCCATTTTACCTGGACTTTCAAATAAAATATAATGTGAACAGTTAATTCGAATATCTTTTGGTGTTTTATAGTAAGACTGACTTAAATAAATAACACAACAGTTTTTGTGTCGTCCTTGAATAAAGTATTTTGTTATTTCATTTTGAACTTTTTTATCTTCACATACAAAATCATCAAAATTACTACTTTTTGTTTTCTGATTCAAGATTCTCACAAGGTTCAATTTGGTGGGATCAGCTGAATATTCAAGTATTTCATTTGGATCTACTTTAATTTTTTTTGCAATCTGGTTTTAAGTTGTTCATTAAATCTTGATATTTAGATTGTTCTAGGTTTTTAGCATATAAGTATAATTTATCATAATATATAAGAGGTTTTCGAAGTATATGCATGAATGTATTTGTTTTTCCAGATCCAGAAGATCCACATATTAACATTCTAAAACATGAATCTGGCATAAAAGGATAAAGTTGTTTAAAGTTATTGGATTTATCACTTTTTGTATCATAATTTGGAATTTCCATTTATATAATATTACATTATTTTATATTATTTTACAATATCTTACATTATTTTACATTATTTTACATTATCTTACATTATTATATAAATGCAATCAAAACTTAATGAAATAAGAATAAGAAAAAAATTAGTCGGGCAAAAGATGAGAGATCTTAGAGAAGAAATAATGAGAGAAAAAATAAGAAAAGCTACAAATCGGGATATGTACACTGAAATTTATAAGCCAATTACTGAAAAAATAGAAAGTCAAAAAGAACAATTATCAAGTCAATTAAAAGCATTACCTGGAATTAAAGAACAACTGGCATTAATTCCAGAACAGTTTGCTGATAAGATATATGAAATAGAAAATCTAAAAAGTTTGGAAGAGCTATTTCGAGAACCAACACGATTATTACCGCCGAAAGATCATATGGGTTTGGATGATGAAGATGATGAGTTTGAAGACACTAGAGAATTTCCTGAAGAATTTCCTGAAATTGTTGAGACAAGACCGAAAGAAAAGGAAATACATACAGTAGATTTAGATGCTTATCTGGATAATGATGTTTTAGAAGAATATGGATATTACAAACCGTCTGAAATGTTTGACTTTTTTACTGCAAATGTAATTGATCCTAATAAAATAGATAAAGACGATATTGAAGATACAATAGATAGTGTTAATACGAATATCAAAAAATTAAATGGTTTAATATCTAGCAAATCAAGATCAAAAGATCTAAATAAACAAGAAAAAGCAAAAGAATTAAAACATGAACAAGACGAACTGATAAAGTACAAAAAACGGTTGATAAATACTTTTAATTTAGCTCCTACATACGGAAAAGGAATAAAACATCATAATCCATATAAAGTTTCGCCAAATGGACAATATGGTAATTTAATTATTAACTTAAATAAACTTTATGGTCAAAATAAATTAATTGCTAAGGATAGAATAACTGGAAAGGAAGTAATTAACACTAAAGTAGATGATGATTTAATTGATCTAATTAATAAAAGATATAACAATAATAAAAAACATTCAATTCATTCAAGAAAAATATTCAAAGAATTAACAGAAAAATCAGGATTACCTATCAATAAAAGATCTATGAAATTTAAAAAAGTAATTAGGGGACAAGGTTATGACGTTTGTCCATGTAATCCAAAAGAATTGGTTGATGACTTGGAGTTAATTTGTGGTTCAATTGATGCTGGAAATAATAATGAAGAACTAAAAAATGAAGGTATTAGAATAATTGATGAACTATTAAAAATGAAAAAATTGTTACCAGAACAACATGAAAAGTTATATAAAAATTATTTTTCTTGAATTTACACTTTTATTAAAAAGATATGTTTGATAATTATATAAATGGAACAAAAAATAGTATTAAGTTCTGAAACAGTTAAAGATAATAAAAATACTCCGAGTGATTTTACAATCAGATTTAGTCGTTCTTTAATTTTAGATAAAAATAAAACTTATGTTGTTGGTTTGGATAGTATTAACACTATGACCTACTCTTGGTATAATATTAGTGATGAATATGACAATAAAAGAATTCGTTATAATAATGGTAAGGATTGGAAAGATATCATATTTACAAATGGTTCTTACAGTTACACAGATATTAATAATTATATTAGGGAAACATTAATAAGTAATGGTGATTATGAATTTGATAAATCAGAAATTGCTCCAATAAGTTTGGAATTTGATTTAAGTAGTTTTAAGATTTTGATTTCAATTACAGATAATTTTAAGTTGGATTTGGAAACATCAAATTTTCATACATTGCTTGGATTTGAGAAAAAAAAATTAGACAATACTGAATGGGGAACTACAACACCAAATATAACTAACTCTGTGGATACAATTTATATTCATTGTGATCTTATTGATAATTCACTTGTTGATGGTAATTTCAGTGATATTATCTATGCTTTAAGTACTGCAGATTTAACAAGAGCTTATCCATTTACAAAAGAACCACAAAGAGTTGGATATTCTGAAATTAATAAATATATTATAAATTCAATTAGAATATATATTACAGATGTATTTGGTAGAATAATTAATTTTAATGAGGTTGAAACAAGTTTTACACTAATTTTAAAAGTTTTAATTAATTTCTTTTAAAATTAGTGTAAAACTTGTTTCAACCTCATTAAAATTAATCATTCTACCAAATACATCTGTAATATATATTCTAATTGAATTTATAATATATTTATTAATTTCAGAATATCCAACTCTTTGTGGTTCTTTTGTAAATGGATAAGCTCTTGTTAAATCTGCAGTACTTAAAGCATAGATAATATCACTGAAATTACCATCAACAAGTGAATTATCAATAAGATCACAATGAATATAAATTGTATCCACAGAGTTAGTTATATTTGGTGTTGTAGTTCCCCATTCAGTATTGTCTAATTTTTTTTTCTCAAATCCAAGCAATGTATGAAAATTTGATGTTTCCAAATCCAACTTAAAATTATCTGTAATTGAAATCAAAATCTTAAAACTACTTAAATCAAATTCCAAACTTATCGGAGCAATTTCTGATTTATCAAATTCATAATCATCATTACTTATTAATGTTTCCCTAATATAATTATTAATATCTGTGTAACTGTAAGAACCATTTGTAAATATGATATCTTTCCAATCCTTACCATTATTATAACGAATTCTTTTATTGTCATATTCATCACTAATATTATGCCAAGAGTAGGTCATAGTGTTAATACTATCCAAACCAACAACATAAGTTTTATTTTTATCTAAAATTAAAGAACGACTAAATCTGATTGTAAAATCACTCGGAGTATTTTTATTATCTTTAACTGTTTCAGAACTTAATACTATCTTTTGTTCCATTTATATAATTATCAAACATATCTTTTTAATAAAAGTGTAAATTCAAGAAAAATAATTTTTATATAACTTTTCATGTTGTTCTGGTAACAAATTTTTTATTTTTAATAGTTCATCAATTATTCTAATACCTTCATTTTTTAGTTCTTCATTATTATTTCCAGCATCAATTGAACCACAAATTAACTCCAAGTCATCAACCAATTCTTTTGGATTACATGGACAAACGTCATAACCTTGTCCCCTAATTACTTTTTTAAATTTCATAGATCTTTTATTGATAGGTAATCCTGATTTTTCTGTTAATTCTTTGAATATTTTTCTTGAATGAATTGAATGTTTTTTATTATTGTTATATCTTTTATTAATTAGATCAATTAAATCATCATCTACTTTAGTGTTAATTACTTCCTTTCCAGTTATTCTATCCTTAGCAATTAATTTATTTTGACCATAAGTTTATTTAAGTTAATAATTAAATTACCATATTGTCCATTTGGCGAAACTTTATATGGATTATGATGTTTTATTCCTTTTCCGTATGTAGGAGCTAAATTAAAAGTATTTATCAACCGTTTTTTGTACTTTATCAGTTCGTCTTGTTCATGTTTTAATTCTTTTGCTTTTTCTTGTTTATTTAGATCTTTTGATCTTGATTTGCTAGATATTAAACCATTTAATTTTTTGATATTCGTATTAACACTATCTATTGTAATTCCAATATCGTCTTTATCTATTTTATTAGGATCAATTACATTTGCAGTAAAAAAGTCAAACATTTCAGACGGTTTGTAATATCCATATTCTTCTAAAACATCATTATCCAGATAAGCATCTAAATCTACTGTATGTATTTCCTTTTCTTTCGGTCTTGTCTCAACAATTTCAGGAAATTCTTCAGGAAATTCTCTAGTGTCTTCAAACTCATCATCTTCATCATCCAAACCCATATGATCTTTCGGCGGTAATAATCGTGTTGGTTCTCGAAATAGCTCTTCCAAACTTTTTAGATTTTCTATTTCATATATCTTATCAGCAAACTGTTCTGGAATTAATGCCAGTTGTTCTTTAATTCCAGGTAATGCTTTTAATTGACTTGATAATTGTTCTTTTTGACTTTCTATTTTTTCAGTAATTGGCTTATAAATTTCAGTGTACATATCCCGATTTGTAGCTTTTCTTATTTTTTCTCTCATTATTTCTTCTCTAAGATCTCTCATCTTTTGCCCGACTAATTTTTTTCTTATTCTTATTTCATTAAGTTTTGATTGCATTTATATAATAATGTAAGATAATGTAAAATAATGTAAAATAATGTAAGATATTGTAAAATAATATAAAATAATGTAATATTATATAAATGGAAATTCTAAATTATGATACAAAAAGTGATAAATCCAATAACTTTAAACAATTTTATCCTTTTATGCCAGATTCATGTTTTAGAATGTTAATATGTGGATCTTCTGGATCTGGAAAAACAAATACATTCATGCATATACTTCGAAAACCTCTTATATATTATGATAAATTATACTTATATGCTAAAAACCTAGAACAATCTAAATATCAAGATTTAATGAACAACTTAAACCAGATTGCAAAAAAAATTAAAGTAGATCCAAATGAAATACTTGAATATTCAGCTGATCCCAACCAAATTGAACCTTGTGAGAATCTTGAATCAGAAAAACAAAAAGTAGTAATATTTGATGATTTTGTATGTGAAGATAAAAAAGTTTCAAAATGAAATAACAAAATACTTTATCAAGGACGACACAAAAACTGTTGTGTTATTTATTTTAAGTCAGTCTTACTATAAAACACCAAAAGATATTCGAATTAACTGTTCACATTATATTTTATTTGAAAGTCCAGGTAAAATGGAAAATGATAGGATTTGTAATGAACAAAATATAGATCGTGATTCATTTGCTAATGCAACAAATCAAAAATATGATTTCTTATATATTGACAAACCAAGGAAGTTTTTAAGAAAAAACTTTACTGGTAATATATAATGGGAGTTTTTAATAATATAGAACAAATAAGTGAACCTGAAAGTATAAGTAAAGTTAAATTTGATATTGATTTAAGTGATTATGCTACTAAAAAACAATACAAAAAGCTTAGAAAGGACATGGAATCATATCTTCACAGAAATAAGGAACTTGATAACACAATGAACAGAGCATTAGATATGGGAGGTAATAAAATAATCAACCTAGGAAATCCAGATAAATCCACCGATGTAGTTTCAAGACGATTTATGTTTAAAAAAGTTCAAAGTGTAATAGATGACTATAAACTTGAAGACATCAAATCTATAAAACAAACACTAGAAGCAGAAGTAAAGAATATTGAAGAATTAACAAAGGATTTTAAAAAGAATTCATTATTAATTAATCAGTTACAAGGTAAAATTGAAGAAGAAATGAAAGCTATGGTTGATTCTATTAAAGAACTTGAAGAGAAATCTGATTTGACAGATGATAACATAAAAGAAGTATTTCGAGTTAATTTAAACATTTTATTCACTCAAATTCAAGAATTAAAAGATAGTATGATTAAACATGAAGAACTAAAAGACAAGATTATTGAAGCTGAGAAAAAGTTACAAAATATGTATCAGTTAGAAATCAGAACAGAAATAAATAAACTAAATACTGAAACTGAAAATAAGCATAAAGATTTATTAGAATTAATTTCAAATAAACTTGAAGAATATAAATCTGAATTGGAAAAGGCAGCTTCACAAAGAGGTGATGATCATGACACAGCATTAGAGGACTTTAAAAAAGAGCTCAATTCTAAAATAGATGACTTTAAAAAACAAATTCGAAATTGGATTAGTACTGTTGACAACCGTCATAATTTAAAGTATGCAGACTTAAGTAATATTACAAAAAAATACAAGATGATATGACGCAGCTTAATGCTAAAGTTGAAGAACATAAAAATGAACTGGACTTTGTAGTTGAAAAATCAGTTAAACAAGGAGTTAAGTAAACATAAAGGTTTATTACAAAAAGATATTAATGAATTTAATGATAAATTTAATGATAAAATTAAAATAATAATAAATGATTTGGACTCTGTAATTGAAATATCAGCTAAACAAGGAGAATCAATCACTGCTAATACCCAAGTAATTACTGCTAATACTAAAGCAATAACCACTAATGTCGGAGAAATTACCACTAATACCCAAGAAATTACAAAAGTAAAAAATGTTTTCTTAAAACAAGAAACACAATTAGCTAGAACAAAGAATACTGTTGACAATCTATCTGCTTCTGAGGTTGCCACAACAAAACGACTTGATGATTTAGCTGAAATAATTCTTCAACTTAAAAAGAAAGACAGGAAAATAGAAAAAAGGCTGGAGGAAGTAAAACATGAAGTGTTTCTCTTTGAATACTATAATAAAAGTTTTTATGATTATGTAAAAATGAAAAAGTATTTTAACCGTGGCGGTGCCTGGATATATTCAACATATGAAGATCTGGTCGGTCTGAACTATTTAAATACATTTCAATTTAGACCTGGAATTATTGTAGATTATAAAGATTTTATAAAAACAAACCAAGAATATAAATTAATTAGACAAGATGTGATTTTGAAGGGTGTGTTTATAGTCAAAAAAAATGGAATTTATATAATAGATATTAATATTTTATTAACGGGGGCCAGGCCCATAGGTGAACCGGATAAACCGATTAAAAGCCCAATATCACATTTTATATTTAGGTGGTGGAGTGTCATTCCAACCCCGTTTATAATTAATATATCTGATAATGTAAATATAACAGCTGAGGACTTTGACACTGATCAGTTAATATCTATGTATAAGAAAAAAATTAAAATTTATCTAAAACAAGGGACAGTGATTGACATTCATCCTTATGACGATTCAGCATCTACAGAAGTAACATTTTCGCTTTTGGCGGATAGTTACATCAAATTCTATATATCGGATGAATCTGTATCCTATGATAGAAACAGACTTTTGGATTAAAAGCTTAATTAAAGTTTTAATTAAAGTTTTAATTACTATGTGTACCCTGACAATATACTTACTAATTGAAAATAAGATCAAATACATTACATTTTATTAATAAAAATAATCTGCCAAATTTCTGCCAAAGATTCGGCCAAAGTAAAAGCAAATGACAGTTTGCTGCCAACTTGGCAGAAAAATGGCAGGCTTTTGATTGGTTGAATTTGTGGTTTCCCACATTATCATTTTCAGAAAATGCACTTGATTTACCTATGACACTTATATTAAATCAGCTGTAAAACGTAAATCGATCACAAGGAAGTTTAAACGAATTGTACTACAAATGTAAACATATCGGTTTTATGAATGAAAATAAATCCAATAAAACGACACCGGTGTCGCTTTACATTGAGCCAATATTTGTTTAAACTCGTCGCTTCACAAACGATATTGATTGATAAACTTGTTAAAGAAAATGACACCGGTGTCGTTAAAATTTATAGGGATAAGAGGTTAAGTCAGGTTAAACTGACCATGTTTTCGTGGTAGGATTTTGACAAATATTTGGTGGAAGTGTTTAATCATATTTTACTACAGGTTTTCATATAGTACTATGAAAAGTTGTTTATTTTTTGGTTTTAAATTGTCCGGCATTGGATTTTTTAGAATAGGGGCAAGGGGTCAGGGGGGGGGGGGTTAAATTGGCTTAAAATCGGTAGTTCTAATACTACTATTACTAGTTGAAATATATTATTGTATTCTCTCACTCCGGCCAACTCCTATTCTTTCTATTAAAACCTTTAACTTACCTTATCAAAAACGATTAGAAAAATGATCATAATGCACATCATCAGATTTTTCCAGATACATGACATGTGTTGAGCAATGTAAAGATTGTCCAGACTGTTTTTTCCACCTTGTAAAAATCTTATATATATATTATTTGTAGGAAGCTTTTATTGAACGTTACTTAATGAATCTGTTTTATAATTGGAAGCAGTCTCGTCTTTCAATGTCCTTACGAGAATATCAACAATGGCCTTTCTTATAACAAACCGTATTTAATCCAACATTGATCAAAACAAGACAGTTTAGCAAACTTCAGGTTTAACACTATATGCTAAAATAAGAATGAAAACATAGGTACTTATTTATTTATTATATAGGTACTTATATCTTACTTATTACCAGAAAAATAGAAAATAGATAATAGATGCAATCAGTTTAATTACATGTTAAATGGTAACCTTAACACTTATCTAATATGCCTCTAGTTACCCTCCCCCGTCCTGTTTGTACGAATGCCTTCAGTTTGACTGTTCTTTTGTATTATGTTATGTCAATATCTATGAAAACAACAAAAAATGTTATAATATGACATTTAAAAAAGACTCGCATATAAAATTACAAGCTCAGGTTAAAAGTAAAGACTGAAATACATATACAGGTATAGGTCATATCGCGACCTTCCAGCTTTTGATTGTGAATGAAGACCCCTTAGGTGCCTCTCCGGGCATTATTTCATGACAGACGGGCACCTGAATAGAACCACCGGTTTTCTGTGAGCCAGTTGAATTGCTACTTCACATGAAAGAATTCCACATCATACGTGATGTTTCGAACCTACAGTGATGAAGAGCTAGTGATACGAGAACACCAGCCTTAACTATCCGGTCAAAGAGGGTCCAAATGCGTTCTCAGCACTTGGACAGGTGTACATGGTGTCATCTTACGATAGTACAAAGTAGAAAACCCGTGTTAAGACATTACTATAAACAGGTCTGTTGAGATCCTACTCTGATAATCAAATATTCTTGCCCACTGCTAAAGCAAACAATTGCAATATTTACAGGTAGATTTATAGGTTTGGTTGGTCTGTTAAAGCAGTGATACGTTTAAATGTTCATTCGCATTTCTGATCATGTTCAATCACTCAGTTAGTAACATGAAGTCAATGACTGCCTATAAAGGTAAACAGTTGGTATGCACTGTACAGCAGAGAGCTTTCCTCTTTGACTGTGTCAGATGGGATTAGTAGTGGTTAGCTAGGAGCGAGTTGCTACTGGTTGAGAGGGATGTTGCATATTTCACCTCTCACTATAAAAGTCTTTTAGGGTCGTGTGTGGCTGCAAATTGACTCAGTGTTGTAATATTTTCAGAGCCTTTGGGATCATAGAGTACATTCAATAATCCTATAGTTAAATTCCGCTTTAGCTGGTGCTAGTGGCGTGAGAGGTGTTGCACATTTCATAATTTCTCTTAATTCCTATTGAGATAACCTATGGTACTTTTACAAGGGATGTTTTATCGTAGAGGTTATCCTTTTTTTTAAATAAAAAAGTCTAAAAGTGTATGTCTGAAATGTAAAATTGACAATATACAACCCGTAGGTATACTTTTGTCACATATTACTTATGTTAAGAGACAAGAACCGTCACTTTTATTTTGCATTTGTGTAATCAAAGAGAGTGGTTATATCAAAGTGCCCGCTCGTGCCTGAAATAATGCACGTCTTCTTCCACCATTAAGGCTGGATAGTCGTCATAAGACTTTGAACTGTCGGCGTGACTCAGGTTATTTCGTGTTGTCGGTTGTGTCTTTGTACCTCCTGGACATAAATGTCATATATTTCAACTCCGTAAAATTTGCATTGTTACTAGTTCAACTGTCGCTTCCATACTTGCTGGTAAACCCTCCATTGATAGTGTGCATCATGGGATAGTGTGCAGTATTTTAGGCAAATGTTATCCTATTTAAATAAATATATATATAGAGGATAGTTGTTTGTTTTGAGTGAATATGGAACATATCTCACCGAGAACTGAGAAAATTCAAATATTTTCATGAGCGCGTAGCGCGAGGGAAAATATGAACATTTTCACACTTTGAGGTGAGATATTCTATATTCACGAAAAACGAACATATTTTCTTTTTATTTTATGCTTAATTACGTTGAGATAGATGACGTCAGACGTGATGTAACGTTAGAAAGACGCACACGACATAAAGTTCCATTTTATTTTATTTTTTTTTTGCTGCGTAACGTTATAAAATTCTCATTAAGTAAAATAATTTGAATCGAGTAATATACTATAGATTTTCTAACGTTAAAGAACAAAGTGCGACTACAATTTTCATCCTGTTTTAAGTAAATAATTTGAAATTTATACACAAAGTACAAGTAGATTGGCAAAGCTATCGCTGTAACTCATTGCAGAGTTGGAGCGGTCTTCTGCGCATGCCCGGAAGTGATTATCAATTGGAGCGCACGGCAAAAATATGCAAATTTTTGCATGTCCGCACGCATTTAGTGTATAATATGTATAATATACTGACTAAAGGTTAGGGTTAGTGTTACCATGGTTACAAAATATATACATTTAAGATACTTTTCGTTCAAATTGCTGGAATCCGGTATATACCGGAGTCTGTAATTTGTACCGGCGATCCAAGTCTGCATTGAGTCACAGTCCAAAGCTATAGCATTTACAGTGAGTGACATACAGTGAGTGATATGGATCATATCTCACTGATAAAACACAGTATTTCATCAGTTCGCATAGAATAAAACAGAGTATTTCATCAGTAAGTATAAAATAAATTATTATTATCCTTCTTGCTGTTATTATAATCATCCTCATTATTACCTACGCTTCCTCAGGATCTCCTTTTCTTTTAGATATTTTTTAATTCGTTTTCGTTTTATTATTTTTGGGAGTGGTTAAGGTCATCGACTTCGAATCACTTGCCCTTCACATATGTGAATTCGAGCCTCACTCGCGTTGTTGAATTCTTCATGTGAGTAAGCCATCCAGCTGGCTTACGGAAGGTCGATGGTTCTACCTAGGTGCCCGCCCGTGATGAAATAATTCACGGAGGGGCACCTAAGGTCTTCTTCCACCATTAAAGATGGAAAGTCGCCATATGTCCTAGTATTGTGTCGGCGCGACTTTAAAACCAACACAAACAAAGAAATAAGATTTATTTACTACGTGTCTTAGAAAACTGATTAGGCTATCTGATTTTACATATTTTATTTCTGTGGAAAGCTTAACTATAGCTATGCATAAAGGTCTAACCAACTGGTTATTAGAAATAGCCAAAAGTGCGACTTCTAACAGTTGTCAAAAATTTAAACGGAATGTGAATTGCTCTACAAGGCAGTTTCTCAACTTATATAAGGGGTCTCGTTTCGTAACTTCAAGTGCATAGTTAAGAAAGTTGAATGCGACCATCAAGTGCATAGTTAAGAAAGTTGAATGCGACCATCACACATATACACAAAACACTCACATAGCATTTCATAGTTTTATGGCACCGACATATATACTGTGCAAGTTCATGCAAACCCTTAACATCAATGATTTGAGATTCGTGTTATTCCGTAAGAGGTACTACAAACATATTTCGAAGCATCGAGTTTAAAACTTAGAAAAATCATTTATGCCCTCCTCTGAACCATTGAAAATCGGCCTTATTTTCAGTACATAAAATGGTCATTTAACTTAAGGTTAGGTATACACGAGTAGATTTCTTTTTTTAACACATTATTCTAAATTTATAATTTTATTAAACTTGTATCATTTATTTTATCCAACAGATTATTCTTACGAAAACCTTCACTACATTATGATTTATTTTTTTATAATTTATTTTTCAATCTTCATACATTTACAAATATGATGGCATGGATAATGTTTTTTTTACAATCGAGATAGAACATGTCTTTAATGGTCATCTAAACAACAAAAAATTGTAGTATTATATATCAAAGAAGATACTACATTATGATTACTTATTAAAAGAAATGTTTCATACATTAAAATGTTACCAGATAATATTCTTAAAATATGTACTCAACAAGAGTCACGCATTCTGTAGTCAAAAAAAGAAAGAAAAGAAACTGTCGTTTATGCAATGCCATGAACCAATATTTTCCTAAAATGACCATAAAAACAATGATTGTCTGCAAAAGTACACGTCTATTTTACAGCCCTGTAATAGTTGGAACATTTTGTGTCATAAACAATGGGAAACGAAGTTTCGTAACAAATAAAATTGTTCATTACACATATTTTCAATGAATATATGTGTGTGGAAAGTGTGCCTATTTACAACACTGCAAATGGTTTTAATTAGTGCATATGGCCGATTATACGACTATGATAGATGAAACAATCAATTCTTCTTCTACTTTGTTTAAGCTATAATATAGAAGAGTCATCTCAAGAGAATCAAACTGGAAGGTAGAAATTACAGAAAACCTTTTTATCATGCCAACGGTTATCTTTTATCTGTCAAATTATGTCATTAGTTTTCACGACCTGTCAAGAATAATGTCTGTCTTTTTCTCCATTCAAATACATGGCAGTTAGGTAAGAGGTTATAGTATATAACAATGCAATAAGTTTTGCCTGAAAATGTTTTGTTTACCGTATTGAAATAAGAATTTTGGTTGAGTTTATTGTTGCTAATAAGGTTTCTAAGGTAAGGAAAAGTTCCTTTTTTTTGAACGTTAACTAAAATATTACATTTTATATATATTTTATTTGTGTAATTTTACAGATGTAATGATTATTCAAGACAGTAGATCGGGCACATAATTACTATATAAAGCTATAGCGTGATTTGATGTTCTGACATATTAACCTAAACGGAAAGTAATTTCTAAACCCTAAATCGTGCTAAGTGACAGCAGCATTTTATTTTATATACACAATGGCCTATACATCACATTTGATCTCACTTATCCTTTTCCTTGTCTCAGTGATCTTGATATGTCAAATACCACTCCTAGAAGTGACGAGGCCGGTAATTTGGATTCGCTAGAAGCAGTGTTTGGCTTATTAGATGCCGACGTTGAACTTGTTCGTCCTGCCACTGGCATAATCTCGCCATTGACCAACATTATGCCTTGTGTTGGTTCTGACTTCTGTACAGGCGGCTGATTATTACTGCCAAGATTCTTTATGTTCCCAGTTGAAAGAAATTCCCTGAGATCTACTGACTGAAAAACGACAGCTTGACCATTGACACCGAAGGAAGGATCGAACCCGCTGTCTCCAGTATTGTTTTGTGAATCAACGATCGATTCGTTCATTGGATCGCCTGTGCTTTCTAACAGCAGACCGACTGGAGCGCCAGTAATACCAGGTTCGACTTTGGTCATGTTCACTTGTTCACCAAGGACAGTATCATGTATGCTAGCTGTTATACTAGCATTAGCTACATTATCAACCGGTCCAGTTTGTAAACTTTGACCAGGGGTTGACTCTGATCTGTTCGTTCCCCTGTTCAAAGGACCCTGTGACGAAATACCCGTTCCGGAAACCAGAGGTTGGATTGGAGTTCCGGAGTTAATAGGTTCAGATGGAATACCAGTTGCGGAATTAGTAGGATCTAATAATATACCCGTTCTTGAGTTCACGGGTTCAAATGAAATACCAGTTCCGGAGTTTGTAGGATCTGGTGGAATACCAATTCCGGAGTTCGCAGTTTCGAATGGAATACCCGTTCCAGAATCCAGCTGTTCGAATGGAATGCCAGATCCGGAGTTAATAGGTTCAGATGGAATAACAATTGCCGAATTCGTAGGATCCAATGATATACCAGTTCTGTTGTTCAGGGGTTCAAATGAAACAACAGTTCCGGAGTTTATAGGATCCGGTGGAATTGCAGCTCCGGAGTTTGTAGATTCGGATTGAATAACAGTTCCGGCGTTTTTGGGATCGAATGGAACTCCTGTTCTGGAGTCCAGAGGTTCGAATGAAATACCTATTCCGGACTTAATGGGCTCAGATGGAGTACCAGCTGCGGAATTAGTAGGGTCTAATGATATACCAGTTCTGGAGTTCACGGGTTCAAATGAAACACTTGTTCCGGAGTTTGTAGGATCCGGTGGAATTACAGCTCCGGAGTTCGCAGATTCGGAATGAAAACCAGTTCCGGAGTTTGTTGGAACAAATGGAATTCCCGTTCTAGGGTCCAGCGGTTCCAACGGAATGCCAGTTCCGGTGTTAATGGACTCAAATGTACCAGATTCGGAATCAGAAGGATCCAGTGATATACTTCTGAAGTTTGTGGGATCCGATGGATTAACAGTTCCGGAGTTCGCAGGTTCGAATGGAATACCAGTTCCGGAGTGTGTGGTATCGAACGGAATTCTCATTCCAGAGTCCAGGGGTTCGAATGGAATATCAGCTCCAGAGTTGATGGGTTCAGCTAAAAAACCAGTTGCGGAGTTCACTTGTTCGAATGGAATACCATGCCCTGAGTTCACATGGTGAAAAGGAACACCGGAGGTTGTGTTACTGAGGTTTGGGGGAATAACCGCATTGTTGTCCAACCTTCCGTTTGGATCGAAAGGCACGCCTGCTGCAAAAAGATCAATACTTGAGCTTGGGTTCACTGAAACGTCTATAACGTCAACTGATGTACGTTGCATACTGTTTGTCCCATTAGTATCAAATGCTATATTCGACTTTTTTTCCTTCGGCACAAGCTGATTTCCAGAGTCAAATGGAACGTCATTTGCAACGCCGAAATGCTCCGACTGTACACTACTCCTCCCATGGTTCGTTTGTTCAAACGGAACGCTAGTCATTGGGTCCACAGGTTCCAAACGAAACCCAGAGCCAGTGTCCTCTGGTCCAAAAGGGACACTTGGGCTTAGGTCTACATGACCAAATGGAACATCTATTCCAGGTTCTACCGGTCCCAGTGGAATACCTGTGTTAGCGTCAGCCATTCTCACCGGAACGCCATTTTCAACCACCGATGGCCCAAGTAGAACACCCGTGTTTGGGTCAAAAGGTCCCCATGCACCATCTCCAGTGTTCATCATTCCTAGTGAACGTGATGGATCAAAAGACGTAGGTGTCAGAAAAGCAGGAAATCCTGATTCCGTTCCGGCTGCTTCCATTTGGATTCGAGGATCTATGACACCCGCAAGGTCTATAATCGGTATGTCATTAATTTTGAATCCTGGCACAATCTGCCTCATAACTCCCAAATTTTCAGTTGAGGTCTTTTTGTTAGGGTTGTCGTTTGTACCAAGCAATATCCCACTATTGTCACTTGTAATTCCAAAAAGTTCCCTGGGTATTTTCATGTCATTACTGATGTCGCTAGCGGTTTCAAAACCCAAATGATCTACATTGCCGTTTATGTTAGGTATAGAAAGTAAATTATCCGCTGTGTTACTAGTACTTCGATCAGTAGTTGCCATATTTGCATTTTCTTTTGTACTTTTTTCAGTTAATCTCTTGGGACCAGTAATTTTGTCAAGCTTTACTGGTGTTTCCGTTGGTAAAGAATTTCCATCTTTTAACATTTCATTTATCTTAAGGCTATCTGTAATCCTATTTTGACCATTCTTTATCGCCTTTTTCCTTTGTCGTTCTTCCTTTCGACGTTGTTTTTGCGCTCTTCTTATCTCGTCTTCCCTTCTTCTCTTTTCAAGTCTTGCTTGTCGTTGTCTCATTCGTTCAAGAATCCTTTTACGGCGGTCTTTCCACTTAACTGGTTTATCTGCTCTGTTTTCTGATTTTGCTGAAATGTTTAAAAGACATAATAAAATGAAAATAAGTGAACAGACGGAAACATGCATAAAAGTGCGAGTCGCCGCGTTCATTCTTTTCGACATTTCCATTTTGTTTTGCCTATTTCCTGCACATTTCAAGACAATAAACTAAACATATTTTGTTCGCAGAAAACACAATTTGTGTGCAGAGGTTATTAAAATTCCTGATCATTTTCGATGTAAGTAAACAGAGTTACTACAAGATATGATTTTTATGGCATGAGTAAAATTAAAGCTTAGCACATCGAACGGAAAGAAAACATGAAAACATGATAAAAACGTCCTCTTTTGGGAATTCGTAATTGTATCAAAGTTATTTGTAATACTGTTAACACTTGTATTAAAATTAGATTAAAAAATAAATTTCGCTTATTGACTAATTGTTAATTGTTACCACTTTGATTTACATATTCCTAGTTGGGTTTCAACCATTTCAACATCGGATAAGAAATGAATTGCAAACAGTACCAACACCTTACTGCTAAACCAAACCTGGATAGCAAGTTACATTTTTGGAACAGTGTCAAAACTTTTCTAATGTATTCAACTCGTCGCAATTAACCATTCCCTCGTTAAATTGATGTAATGGAGTGATAATAAAGATATTCTAGATGACTCGTCAATAACTTGCTAATACATAAGCAGTTATATGTATACATCTAATCATGCAGGAATTCACAATAAGTAGTTTATACTAATTTATCTTAGGTCGATTGTGAAGCAAGTTCTATACAACTTATCTAAATCATTATCGACACCTCATTCCCGATGGAAACCATCGCTACGAGGGTATGAGAGAAGAGAAGCGGTGTCACTTTTTAATGCAAAGCGCCAAGCATAGGAGAGTACCATTTTATGTTTTTGGTATGACGCGGCCGAGGGATCGAACCCACGACCTCTCGCACTCGAAGCGGACACTCTACCACTAGGCTATTGAGCGGTCAAATTCACAGTAACTACAAGCTTAAGCACATTGTAATCACCTTTCACATCAACAGGTACCGTCTCCATTGATTTGATTTTCTGTTTCTTTAATTGTTTTAACTTTTTTCTTTGCTGTCTGATCATTTGATTTCGCATTTTTTTTTCCTGTAGCTTTTTCTTTCGCTCTGCCCTCATACTTTTGTTCTGTTTCTGTCTAAACCACTTGTCATTTCCGTTTGGTATTTGGCTTTCTAAAACAATGCACAAATACTTGTTTGCATTTAAGTAAACTTTTGTGATATTATATGCGACGCCTCAATATCATGCTTGTCCTTATGATGTTACTAGAATTCACTTGCCGTTCCTTAATATTACAAGTTAACATAAAATCTACAAAATTGTGGAATAATTCTTTCCGTTAGTATTCGTGAACTGAGCGTGTGAAAATATATGAGCTTTTTTGATATATTATACAAAAAAAGTCCTTTGTAGCTCAGAAGGTAGTACATTGTTTTCACAAGCGAACGACCGTGGGTTCAAACCCCGTTTTAGGAAAAAAAGCCTTTCGGATATGACTTTAAATCAAAGTCATATGTAGGAGCTTTATACATTGTATGTTTAAGCACCATGGAAACCGTCTTGATATAGTACATCATCTGTATCTTACACTATACTCCAATGCCTTAAATTCATGGGAATCGACCATACGGACTACCGGTGGCGACTATAAAAAAACTTAGGTACAAACAGATATCAAGAGCCTGAAAAATATTAAATCACCTTGCACGTCAGCAGGTTGTGAATCCAGTGATTTGATATTTTGTTTCTTTAAACGTTTTAGGATTTTATTTTTCTGCTTGTTCATTCTATTTCTCCGTCTCCTTTCTTGTCTTTTCCTCTTCCTTTTTGCAATCATGTGCTTGTTCTTTTTCTGTTTAGATATTTTGCCATTTCTGTTTGATATTTGGCTGTCTAAAACAATGCACAAATACGTATTTGCATGTTAGTAAATTTATGCAATACGCGCAACGCGTCAACACAAACATTTGCCTCCAGATCGTTCGACAACAAAAAAAAAATATTTTTAGATATCTTGAAATAAATGCTATATTTCTTAAGAAGGCTTTAAAACTTAATTACTGACAAACTTTATGAGAATTGTTTTTACTACTTTTTACGATGATAACTGAAAAGCGTTTGTCACGCTTTTACTCGAGGTAAACTGTCTCGATTATAAATATCTATATTTTGGAGTCATAATTAACTACTTCAGCTATAGCGCTATTGGTTACGACGACGGGAAAATGTCTTTATTGCCGCGGCGGTCCGGGTTCGATTCCCGACGCGGTCTTCTTTTAAAATATGTTAGAAACAAAAACTCATATTCTAATGTTCATAATATGATCAAACTTCAAGTTGTAAGAAAGATTATTTTTTTAGCCAAATCTGGAGGCATGCTGCTTTAACTTTTTGCTAGAATTTGTTGCTATTATGTAACATTACCGATGCCCATGAAGTGAAATCAACAATACTTAATATTTGGTAATATGCACGTCGATTCTATTTTCCTAAATATTTACGGATAGAACGACATCCAAATTCATGCAATCAACTACGAAGCGCTAATTCATAAATAGTACATTTGTCCATCAACTTGCGAAATAAGGTGACGCAAAAAAATTCAAATTCTTTTTAAATGATATACTGTGGCTGTGTCTAAATGTTAGTGTTTTTGAAAACGCATGATAATACCTTTCGATACAGTATGTTTTAACAGAATAAACAATTGTTTAAAACAAGCATTCGCTTTTTTCAAAATGACCGTTTGAAGTAAATCAACAAATATACACAACATGTAGCTTTCCAAATAAGCATTGCTGTACCTTCAAATAGACGGATAATCATACAGGGATTATTAAACTATACTAATGCGGTCTTAACATTTTTTATTATTATTATTATTATACCACACTTATATAGCACTCCTCTCATACAAAATATGTGCGTTCAAAAGTGCTTTACAAAAACATAAAGAACACATACATACATATACATACATGTAAATATATTGGTAAAAGATTAAAAGGAATAATAATTAAAACAAGATCATCCATAAATTATGTTCAACGTTAAATTACATTACGCGAGCAATCCTTTTCTCAACACGAAACAAACCTGTCATGGTTTGTTTGTTTTGGGTTTAACGCCATTTTCAACAATATTTCAGATTTTGTTGTTTTATATACCATGTGTGAAAGAGATGCGTTTTCAAAGATTTTTTCAATGCGGACAGTGAGTGAGCTTGAATCTCTGATGCTTGCTGGAAGGGCATTCCAAAGCTTTGGAGCTGCATGCTTGAAACTTCAGTCACCATACTTTACTGTTCGACTCCGTGGTACAACCAAAGACACTGGGCCATTTGCCGACCTTAAGTCTCTACGAGGCTTGTACATGTCAAGCATATCAACAATGTACTTGGGAGATTCATTGTGCATGGCTTTGTATGTAAGTGTCAAGATTTTGAACTCAATTCGGTGCTGAACCGGAAGCCAGTGCAACTCCTTCAAGATCGGCGTGATGTGATCGTATCGTGGAGTCTTGGTTATGATGCGGGCCGCTGTGTTTTGTACACATTGAAGTTTTTGCAGTGTGTCTTTGGAGATTCCATACAGCAGCGAATTACAGTAATTTACTTTCGATGTAACCAGAGAGTTCACAAGAGACTTGGTAGCATCAGCTGTGATGTACTGCCTAATGTGGCATATTTGCCGAAGTTGTGCAGTTGAATCCATTTTAGCACCGAGATTCTTCACACAAATTGATGGTTTAATCTGAGAGGGTCCTACTTTCCCGCAGATATCTTCGGGTATTTTTGTGTGATTTGTGTGAAACAAAATGACCTTAGTTTTGTCAGTATTGAGCTTCAGCATGTTCTGATGCATCCAAGAGACTATGTCGTTTAGACAGATTTCAGTTCGAGATAGGGCTTCATGTTGGTAGGAAATATTTTTGGGCTTAAACGACAAGTATAGTTGTGAGTCATCGGCATAAAAGTGGTGATTCAGTCCATGGCTTCTGCAGATTGAACCAACGGGTTTTGTGTACATGATGTAGTTTTTAGGACCTATGACAGATCCTTGTGGTACACTGTATTTCATGTGGACTGGGGTAGACAGTTCGCCATTTACTAAGACTGTTTGGTAGCGGTCATTCAGATAAGAAGTCATCCACTGTAGTGGTTTGCCAATGATCTCGAAGTCCTTTTCCACGCGTTTTAGCAACGTTTCATGGTTGATAGTATCAAACGCAGCTGATAAGTCAAGCATTACCAAAATTGTGATTTCGTTTTGATCCAGGGATTGAAGATTGTTATTTTGAACTTTGAGAAGTGCAGTTTCTGTCGAGTGATGCTTTCTGTATGCATACTGGTGCTGTTCATGTAGGTTCTTCGAAGTCAGGTGGCACTCAATGCGTTTATCTACTACTTTTTCCAGTACTTTTGAGACAAAAGACAGGTTTGAAACAGACCTGTAGTTCTTTAGTTCATTTGAATCAAGGTATGTTGTTTTTTTTCAAAAGAGGTCTAACGTGAGACTTTTTGAATTCTTTTGGAACATACGCGGTTTCCAGTAATGTGTTGATAATTTTTGTCAAAGCTGGAAGAGCTCGTCAAGGCATGTCTTTAAAAGCCAAGTTGGTATTGGGTCTAATTCTCACGACTTACACGGAGATGCCTGAATAATATTCTTCACTTCTTCTGGTGTGGCTGAAGTAAAACTGTTTAGGCAGTCCTTCATTGGTGGTTGTGTTTCAGTGTAGTCAGAAATGTCAGATACAAAACAGGATGCTATGTCTGTCCGTATTTTGTCTATCTTTTTTATGAAAAAGTCACTAAAGTCTTGTGCGAGTTGTTTGGAAGATGCAGCTTTTGGTAAAGTGATGTCATTTGTAACATCTTACAGATGCTTTGTGATTTTGAAAAGACTCTTTGAATCTTTTTGGCAAGATTCTACCTTATCCGAGTAGAAATGTATTTTTGCCTTTTTAGTGACCTATTTACTGTTGCACACTGTTCTCTGTAAAGCTGGTGGTCAATTGTCAGTCTTTATTTGCGCCATTTCTGTTCCAACTTGCGCCTTAAATGTTTAGCATCATGAAGTTCTTGTGTATACCAGGGACAGGTTGGTCTTTGAATAATGGTTTTTGTCCGCAATGGTGCATGCTTATCAATAATTGATGTAAGTTCTTGTTTGTATGAGTTAACTAACTCATCAGCATATGTCAATTGCATGATTGCTTTCAAGGACTCTGAGTTCAGAAGATTCCCTTTGAATGAGTCGACATCAATTGCCCTACGTTTTCGAAAGGAAACAGTTTTTTCTCACTGGTGGAGGTCTTACAGCCTTTGCTTTGAAAGTCACTAAAAAAGGATCGCGAGCGACCTTACCGCTGTTGTCAGACAGACCTGGATCAGTGACTTCAATGTTTGACACGATATCATCGTTATCTCTTGTAATGACAACATCCAGAATGTGTCCACCGACGTGAGTGGCTTCATTAATATGCTGTCTCATTCCGTGTGCATCCCAAGTACTTACAAGGTTAAACCCAGTGAAAGCAATAAAGTCCATTTAAAGCATCAAATTGATGGAGCTGTTCAAAATGATTGTTGCTATCGACAAGATAAACAATTTCATTTTCACCTGACTGGACTCCTTTGCATATTTTCAAAACATAAATCTGAGTATGAATTGCTGAATCAAATTAACTAAGACGTACAAAATTTAGTGAAGTCCAAAGAAATGTAATATTATTTCGTAATAACGTTTCAAAGTAAATAGAATTGTGTTTTTTTAGAAACAATATTACGATTTTACGAAATCTATTTCGTAATAACGAAATGATATTACGTTTTTACGAAACATTATTACGTTCTTACGAAATAATGTTACTTTTTACGAAATAATATTACGGTTTTACGAAATACATTTCGTAAATACGAAATTAGATTACGCTTTTATAAAAAACATTTCGTAATTTCGAAATGAAATTACATTATTACGAAAAAATATTAGTTTTTTTTCGAAAAACGAAAAAGTAGATCGTTTTTACGACATAACATTACATTTTTAGCTCATCTGATTTTTGGAAAAAAAATGAGTTATTGTCATCACTTGAGCGGTTGTCGGCGTCGGCGTCGGCGTCGGCGTCGGTGTCGGCGTCGGCGTCGGCGTCTGCGTCGGCGTTGCCTGGTTAAGTGTTATGTTTAGGTCAGCTTTTCTCCTAAACTATCAAAGCTATTGCTTTGAAACTTGGAATACTTGTTCACCATCATAAGCTGACCCTGTATAGCAAGAAACATAACTCCATCTTGCTTTTTGCAAGATTTTTGGCCCCTTTTGTACTTAGAAAATATCAGATTTCTTGGTTAAGTTTTATGTTTAGGTCAACTTTTCTCCTAAACTATCAAAGCTATTGCTTTGAAACTTGGAATACTTGTTCACCATCATAAGCAGACCCTGTACATCAAGAAACATAACTCCATCTTGCTTTTTGCAAGATTTATTGCCCCTTTTGGACTTAGAAAATCAGTTTTCTTGATTAAGTTTTATGTTTAGGTCAGCTTTTATCCTAAACTATCAAAGCTATTGCTTTAAAACTTGCAACACTTGTTCACCATCATAAGTTGACCCTGTACAGCAAGAAACATAACTCCGTCCTGCTTTTTGCAAGATTTATGGCCCCTTTTTGACTTAGAAAATATCAGATTTCTTGGTTAAGTTTTATGTTTAGGTCAACTTTTTCTCTTAAACTATCAAAGCTATTGCTTTGAAACTTGCAACACTTGTTCACCATCATAAGCTGACCCTGTACAGCAAGCAACATAACTCCATCCTGCTTTTTGCAATAATTATTGCCCCTTTTGGACTTAGAAAATCATTTTCTTGGTTGAGTATTATGTTTAAGTCAACTTTTCTCATAAACTATCAAAGCTATTGCTTTAAAACTTGCAACAGTTTTTCACCATCAAAAGTGGACACTGTACATCAAGAAACATAATTCTATCCTGCTTTTTGCAAGAATGATGGCCCTTTTTAGACTTAGAAAATCATGGGTAGGACAATATTTCTATTGCACAAAAAAAATCAGATGAGCGTCAGCACCCGCAAGGCGGTGCTCTTGTTAAGAAATAATATTACATTTTTACGAAATAAATTTCGGAATTTCGTAATAACGAAATAGTGTTACGTTGTTACGAAATAAAAGCAATTATATGAAAATAAATGTGTCTCATGTCACTTCAGGGGCTCCAAATCTTTTCCAAGTATCATCGACTTTATCATGCAAATCAGGTATAAGTACCATCAAGAAAACTAAAAATAAATCAGTCATTCTGTGGTGGGTCTTGAAATAGAAATAATATCAACATGTAAATGATATTATTCAAATGTTATTTAGGTTAACCATTTAAAAACCGGCTGCTATTTTCGTAAATAATATCTCTTTAAAGAAGTTATTTTTATTTTTGTTTACAATAGTTTAATCATAATCAGTCACTTCTTGTGAAGATTAATTAATAGTTATGTGCAGCAATTGATTATGTGTCTAGGTGTCTTATTTTTGACGGCAATTTTGTAAAATGGTGCCATAACTACCTTAACATCCTTCATAGTAAGTTGTTTATTTCTTTATAAAGGCAATACGTTTTAGAAGTCTGTAAGAGGCTTACGCCATTTTGAAATAGTGGGCATATTTTTTTTTTAAAGAACTGCATATGAACTAAATTGTTCTTTTTATTTCCTTTTCAAATTCAATATAAAGAGTAATACCACGCCCATATATTCAATAACGGCTTTCAATATCCATATATAAGTTGTCTAAATTTTGGCGGCCATTTTTTAAAGTGGTCATCTTGAAAGAAGGGTCCGTTATTCCATTAAATCTTTGACTTTTGTAGATAATGTAGGTAATACTGGGTGATTTTAAGAGCAAAAAAAAATATTCGGACAGTTTTACCTATGTATCTAGTTAAAAAATGGGAGCCATCTTGAATGAGGAGAGATTTTAGGCCAACTCCATTTTTGAAGATTCCAAGGTCTGATTTAAAAAATCCTGAAAGATTCATACTTATATCACCATTTAGCACTATTTTTGCTATTTTATTTTTCGCCCTATAATACTGGAAAGTATTTATGTTCTGCATGATACAATGCCATTTAGACTAACAATTCTTCATACTCAAGTTTAAGCAACTGTTTAAATATGACCAAATTCTTTAGTGGTATGGACCATAGAGAAAAAAGTAAAGAACTGTAGTCTTGCTAATATGTCTTTGGTAATGTGGAAATGGCACCTTAATCATGATTTTAAAAATTGTGGGTAATCAGAGTACGTCTTATATAACAGAAATTTTGTATTTGGTACTCTCCTATTACACTCGGGCAAATTAGTATAATTTTAATTACGGGAAAGATAATGTAACTTTCTTTAACAGTGCAATCAATAAGCGGAATTCTTTGCCAGAGTACATTAAGAAAATTAAGAAAATGGAAAGATTACTCATTTTAATAGTTCTCTCTCACTTATTAGACAGACTTGACTAGATATATGTGAAATATTTCATGTTATTATTTTGATTCATGAAATTAATATAGGGGTCTATCTGTAAAACGTCAAAATATTGTAGAATTATCTCATGTGGTAACTTCCAAATTCCAAACTCTTGCGCATTTATTTATTTATTTATTTATTTATTTGTAATCATCTATATAGTTTACTCTTCTAACGCTTTCACGACAATCCATCTTTATATATATGTTTCTTATTTCAATCACCTTTAAAGTTACCACAGTTTCAACAGAGCGTTCGTGATGCATCACGCAGTCTGCCAAAACAATATTTTAAAACAGCATTCGGTGATATTGACTTTTTTTTCGTTTGGAACTAAAAATACTATACGATGCTACAAAACTATTATGGATGAATATGATTATAATACCTTTTGTTACATATGTTAATCAGTAATAATTTAAGTATATTTATAAATTGTATATATGTGCTTTAAACAATATAAACATCAATCAATCGGTAACAAATAATCTAACAAAGTTTCATTGTGTAAACGATTCATGCAAATGATAATAAATATACCTACCTATAACATGATTGATCGCTGAAAGATCTTTGATACTTTCTGTATTTCCTGTCCGTATATCTGCAGTATTTGGGTCTAAAATGGCTCCACGTGCTGTGCTGGCTCCGGTTTGAAATATGTCTAGAAATACAATCAAAGGAAGTTATGTCTCATTTGAAGACTTCATTGCAGCTTTCTTCATTGGTTTCAATTTTAATACCTGTATATTTGTATGTAGACAGAAAGGGTGGACCGACTTCACTTTGGCTTCTAAAATTTCAGCGGTTTAAAAATTGACTTAATGTAAATACTGTTCGGTTTCAAGTTGCAATTTTAATGGAGTTAGAAAACGGTAAATTTCCCTTTCCTTATTCTTAATGTTTTGTACAAACGGTCATTCTCGAAAGATCGGCTTTTGTCAAAACTGAACGAGAAGTTTTAATGATTTTGGCGCTGTTCACATTTGCACCCATGAGAAAATATGCACACTCGCAAAAGCATTTTTTGGGCCGGGTTTACCCGCTAACAAAGTTATAAGTGTTCATTTTCTATACAAAATAGTTCCATTCGTGAAAATTAGGAATGCATTATCAATGGTCAAGCAGGATCAATATGATAAGGTATTTCAGCCCACGGTTACATCACTGCTTTCCAGATGGGCATTTAGACAATATCATGTGAGGTCACGCAGAGTTCATCTCAGATTTAAGGCACATTGTATTTGTTTCTCATACATGACTGTATTTCAATAGTTTAGCATTGATGTACACAATAGGTGTCATAAAACAGAAAATAGATCTACCAAAACCCGACCCCACCAGACGTCTCAAGGCTTCGATTTATTCATTTGAGCTTAAATATATCCCGCGCAAAAACATATTTTGTTATGTGAACAAAATACAACCAGCGCAAAATGTGTGACTGGGTGTTAAACAGAAAAGACGTGAAATGATCCATTTCTAATGAACTTCATATACAAAATAGATTGCAGTAAATTTATTCCACTGTATGTAAACCCAAATATTGAATACAATATATTTGCGGCAGTTCAGATATTCTGTCGTGTGGGAAAGACTTACAACTAATACCGTAACTCCCTACCTTCTGACAGGGTATTTGTCGCACTTGGGTCACCTGGATGTATGTGCTCGGATTCCAGAAATTGGGTCCATGCTTCGCGGCCATTTCTACCTCCCTCTGAAAATGTAATGTAAATATATCCTCAACATGCTTTGCCTTTCGGATTTTTTCTCCATTCAAAACTTAAAATTTCCAATGATTCTTTTACATTGTTTACTCCTCTGATAAAGTACATGTATTATGTGAAGGCTGTCTGGCTTTCCGAGAGACTCCGGCGGCCTCAAATCTTGCCTATATGGGTACGTATGCTGAAAATGCTATACTTCTGTACACTTGAGAATACTTAATATTTGCCAATATCTTAAAAGTTACATGAATTTGGCATATTTGTAGACAAATATATTACGAATGTCACACAGATTTTTTTAAAAGGATTAGATTTATTCTTGTTGCGACCTAAACCCGCTTAAATAGTCACAAATACATATAACATATGAAATTTTTTAACAAATGAATTTTGATTTGTACACAAAAAATCAAAATCAAACAACGCACTATAGGAAGGTTAACCTTTTGAGCATATTTTAATTAAATATAAGAAAAGTATCTACATCTTTGTGTCCATTTAAAGCTACTCACATACACTTCAGGTTACTATTTAGAAAATCTTCTTAGACATATTTTGAGGTACACTTTATTTCTGACATTGAAATTATCGCAGTAAGTGGATTTCCTTGATAATATATGTTTGCATAAACAAACGTTCTTTACAATTTATAGTGTCCTTGGATGAGTTATCTCCCTTTCGAAACAGAGAAGTACCAGTGATATCGATACATATTGCCAAAATAACAACAAAAAACATGTATTAATAGATAATCATGAGTATGATATACAGCATAGCGAAATTATTTCTGTTTTACATCGAATTACATGTTACTGTTACATATTTTGCAGACTACATATGTGTTTTATTAGTATTTACCCAACAGAATAATTGGATTATACTTTCCATCTACATTTATTAACAAATGAAATCGAGAGAGGGAGAAAAAAACAGTCTTGAGGCTAAACAATTTCATTCCCCTCTGTAGTATTCGTAAAAAGGCTAAGTATCGTCTGCAATATATGTAGAAACTGAAAACTGTCACTGTGTTAGTCATGCAGTAACAGAGACAACCCTATTCTCTTCTTTTCTAAAGTTTACCTTTTTGAGCATCCACAGTGCAGGTCAAGCAATTCAAATATATCATTAAAACAACTACATTTCTATACACATACATGAATTTCATTTTACGCGATACAGAAATTTTGTAATCTGTACACATTCAGTTTCAACAATGGTTTTAGAAAAACTCTTCACACATATTTAGCTTAAGATAATCCACGTTGAGTTTGAACTCCAAATAGAACTACCGAAGACAATAGGTCGAACATGCATCTAAACTTTCAATTTACATTGAATATGCATTACACATACATGAATATTAAGCATGACAAATATAGCGATCAACGTCACGTCTACGTAAAAAAAATGCTAACCGATCAATCTTTTGACATTTACTTCCATGTATCTTGAACGCGAAAACGTGAAAGTGCGTATGAATAACGCTATATATACGTATGTTCGGCGAGTAAAATAACTCTACACGATACATATATTATATTTTCGGCGAGGTTCGCCAAAAAAAATGGAAATCTAAGACATGCTCTGGAATCAACGTATAATCGAGTCGGCTTCGAAATCAAATTGTGTTGGGTGGCAATTTCGATCAAAGAATTGGGCTGGTTAAATTCTACAAGTAGCCTGGAATAAACTCCTGCTTAGTTTTCGTACAAACAATTTCTTTGTTAGTTTCAGGAATTCTGAAAGAATCTTATGTGTTATTAAGAAAGCGGTAATTTTATTTTGATATTTGTGACAGTCTGAACTATGGTCGAGAGTTAGTTGGTAAAACTTTCCACAAAGCTTTCTTTGTGCTGTTTAATGCCTACCATCTCCGTTTTGTGAGTGAAAGGCTCGGGTACAATACATGGTTTCCATGTAATCTAATTGACAAGTCATTCTACTTCTTGTGCTTAAGCTATAATCTAACATAACAGGTTTGTCATTCGAAACATATTCTGTACAGTGAGAGGAAAAAAACTGAATCATTGATGATAAATTGTTAACCAAACCATAGTTTACTCACTAATTACAAAAGAATTAATGCTTCAAAACCGCAACCTTGTTCAATACGTGATTTAAATTTCTATAATGAAGGTCGGAACATTTACAACAAATGCGACATGTTGTATGTGAAATGTGTGCATATGATGTGCACGTACACCTTTCAGTTCTGTCTATATTATAACGAGTTCTGTCACATTAAGAAAAGTAGGGATTAGCATCCAGTAATTTAATAACAATGTGACGGTGCCCAAAATTCACAATGTTATGAAATACCGATGTCTGTAGTTCAATAGTTGGCTATCGCGTACAAAAAAAGTAATTGTCAGTGTCCAGTAACTGGCTGTCACAAAAGATAAAGAATTCTTTATGGCAGAAGAGGCGGATCATTCTTGTTTTCTATAATTGACTCCGAAGACACAGGCTCGTCCATCCTTTAAGTCTCCGTTGTCTGTTAGATTGTCCTGTCACCGGTGTCAAATATTAAATTGTCGAATAACTAAAATTCTAACTTGACCCGATTTATTTTCCTGTTTAACAAAGAAAACTGAAGATGTGTGTTGTTAAATAACAAAATCACTTTTGTTCATCATACTGGAAAAAAAAATCTTCATCCAATATCCCTTATCAGTCAATAAAGTATTTGAAAGAATTGTATTCAAACAGACTTTCAACTTTCTTCAAGAACATGATATTCTTACTCATTTGCAATCCGGTTTTGTTCCTGGTGACTCTATATATCTATAACTTATTTGCACAGAATATTGACTCCGGTAAAGAGGTAAGAGTTGTATTTTGTGACATAAGTAAGGCCTTTGATCGTGTCTGGCTCAAGGGACTTATTTTCAATTCTGTAGGTATTTCAGGACATGTTTCTTCTTGGTTCTCTTCTTACCTTAATAATAGAAAACAAAGAGTTGTTTTCCTGGTTTTAAATCGTCTGAAAAGTTCATTACAGCTGGTGTTCCACAAGGGTAAATTCTCGGGCCTTTACTTTTTCTTATTTATATAAACGATATAGTACTAGATATCCAAGCGAATATTAGGCTCTTCGCTGATGACACTAACCTTTACATTGTAGTAGAAGATCCTGCCACTGCTTCAACTATTTTAAACTCGGACCTGCAGAAAATAACTTCATGGGTAGAAAAATGGTTGGTAAAATTCAATCCTTCGAAAACAGAATCTTTACTGATATCACGTAAAACTCACAGAAATATTAATCATCATCCAATCAGAATGCAAGGCATACAAATAAATGAATTCCGTAATCATAAACACTTGGCCCGAGTATCAATCTCTCGCATGATCTGCGGTGGTCCAGACACATAGAATACATAAAAAGTAAAGCTTGGAAAAGAATCAATATTATGAAAAAACTAAAATTTCAGCTTGATAGAAAATCACTTGAAGTCATATATATATACAGTCGAACATCGTTACCTCGATATCGGTTAGCTCGATTCTCCGGTTAGCACGATGTATTTTAGTCGGTGCCGATTTTTCTCTATACATTTTAATCTTATTATTTATCATTACCTCGATATTATTAGAGGCAAGTGATTTGAAGTCAGCGACCTTAACCACTCGGCCACGGAGGCCCCCGAAGCTGTTTTCAATATAACAATTAATTTGGACGAACTATTTTTCTGTTTGACGGAGTAAAAATCTGCCATTTAGGATTGAGTAACAATATGCGTATTTAACTGACAAATTATTGTTGTCGAAGCACAGTCAAAATGACTAATCAACCAGGAACATTACCGCTGCATTCAGTCTTGTTTAGGAAGGACCCGGTAACCAATCCGGGGGGATACCTAGCAACTCTACCGACCATGTTGTTAATTGGGAAGGACCCGGTAACCAACCCTGTAACCAACCCTCTCTCTCTCTCTTTTATAAGACCAATTCTAGAGTATGGAGGTGTATTATTTGATAACTGCACACAAAATGAAAAACGAAAGCTTGAGCAAATTCAGCAGGAAGCGGCAAGAATAATTACTGGAACAACAAAACTTGTATCCATTGATAAACTTATGAAAGAGGTTTGTTTAGAATCCTTGGAGAAAAAGCGATACAAACACAAACTTATTCTTTTCTTTAAAATGAAAAACAATCTTACCCCACAGTATCTTTCAGAGTTTGTCCCTTCGTCAGTTGGCAGTGAGCATCGCTATCCACTTAGGAATGCAAACGACACGCAAAACATTCTCACACATACTGACTTTTATTACAAATCATTTTTGCCTTCTGTTATCAGAGATTTCAATGCGCTCCCACTTCAGACACAAAATGCTCCAACGGTTGCATCATTTAAGCGAATGCTAAAAAATGACCTACCAAATGGCCCCAGCTTCTTCCTTTCAGGTGACCGTAAACTGCAGATCCTTCACACAAGATTACGCACTCACTGCAGCTCTCTTTCCTCTGATTTATTTGAGAAAAATATTATCGACTCTCCTTTGTGTGACTGCGGGGAAATAGAAAATTCTTACCACTATTTCCTTATTTGTCCAAAATACACAGATCTCCGACCTGAATTACTTACTATGAATTCCCAACATTGTAAACCCTTCTATTAATGTTATCTTAAACGGTGATACTTCATTGTCTCTCGGTTCCAATATAACAATTTTTAATGCCGTTCAAAAATACATTAGAGAAACAAAACGATTTTAGTAACAGCTAGATAAGATGTAATGCTGCATAAAATACAATTGCATCTACTGCATCTACATATGTATACACGTCATATCTAAACATTATCATTATCTAAACATGTTGATTATTTAATTGATTCAGCTATTTTCTTTACACTTTATCCTTATCGTTCATCCGTTTATCCTTTCTTCTTTTACGTGTTTAAGTTTTTACTACTCTAAACTTAGATTGGTGTTTAATTATTACATTTTACACTTACCTTTTAAATCAGTATCAAATATCTCTTTCAATGAGATTTGCTTGTTATTTCATATCCTGTGATTCTGAATTCTATTATTTAATTCATTGTTACTAGTATATGTCTGAAATATGTTTTCATATTTAAACTCTTAATTGTACTTTACAAAAGCACTTTTTGGTTTATTGAAATGTGTCATCTTTCCATGTATTTCATATAATACTGTATTAACTGGTAAATAATTGTGCCATGAAAAAAACATGTAATTTTATGTAATAAGGAGAGGACAACTGTAAGCTAATATAGCTTTCTTTCCAATTCCTGAAATGTTGTATTGTAAATATTTCATGCTTTTCGGAAAAAAATATGTTTTAAACTAAAAAAACTGCAAATATTTTCGTCAAGAAGTAGTGTACATCTTATACGTATATTTCTTACTAATAAAATCATAGTGTGTATTGGCCTGGTGGTCTAATGGTAACACGCTTGACTGTCAATCCAAATGTTCAGGGTTCGAATCCCGGTCCAGACACTTAACATTTCTGAGATGTCCTAGAGTGTCACCCGCCTAAGAGGCCAGTACTGTGTCTTTCCAGGAAAGACGGCTCCGCCTGTATCGGTGCTATACAACGGTCACGTTAAAAACCAGACTGGGTATTCGCAAAGAGCTAGGCTAAGTTAGCCGGACAGGCATATATCTAAAGGAAACCTCTCTCTCTCTCCCTCTCTCTCCCTCTCTGTCTCTCTGCAAGACTTTCCCTTGCTCTGTCCGCTCTGTCCGCTCTGTATTTGTACTTGTTGATGATGAATTTGGCGATGGTTACCTTTGTGCTATGTAAAGCACCTTTGAACGAGATCGGTAGATTGATTACTGTCTATAGGGATGTTGACTGTGGTAGACTGTGACAGTCTATGATAAAACAGGCTGAGGCTACCAGCACAAGTCTATGACAAACCAGACTGAGGTACCAGCACAGTCTATGACAAACCAGGCTGAGGTACCAGCACAGTCTATGACAAACCAGGCTGAGGTACCAGCACAGTCTATGACATGTTCTTGAGGTTTTGGATAATCACAGCTCGGCAAAGATCATAGCTGGGTATATTATACTAGATAATAGCGCCCTTTTCGTGATAAACACGTTCAAAGGCGCTTTACATACAAGGGCAGCCACGCAGGGCGCCGTTCACCATCTACTGTTACAGACAGAGAGCAATCTGACCAGGGACCGAGCGAGAGACACAGAGCAATCTGACCATTGACAGAGCGAGAGAAAACCCCCTGAAAAGAGAGAGAAATCCGTTATATACAGGTATGTCCGTCTAACTTAACCTAGCTCTTTGCGAACAGACAGGCAGGTTTTTTAGTGTGCCCGGTTCTCGACTCACTTTTTGTTTGCTTTTCTGATGTAAATCGTTTAGCTTCGGTTTCAATTACGTCTTGGGTCGTTGCATTATTTATAGTTCTTCATTTGATCATGTTAAAAGCGGGTGCTAAGATCCCGCTTTCTGTATAGGCTTCATGTAATAATGAGGATGTATCAGTGTCTGGTAATCTCTGGAAATACTTTTTGTTGGGTTTAACTTCGCACCGACACAATTATAGGTCATATGACGACATTCCAGCTTTAATGGTGGAGGAAGACCCCAGGTGCCCCTCCGTGCATTATTTCCTCACAAGAATGATAGTTTTGTTCATTTATGATTTTTCACTTGACGTTTATAGTGCCCCTGATTTCACATGAAGAACAAGATGGATTTAATAGTATGATCAAACAGATGTAGAAAACTTTTTGGTTTTATTTAATTATTATCACAACATTTTAATAACTTAAAATATGCCATGAGCGCTCTTTTGTGTAAATCTTCCTGACATTCTTTAAAATTACCAATACCCGAAAACACAATGCCAAGATACTTATAGTTTATAGTTTATTTACGTCTCATCCAACATACATGTTACAATTTTCACAACTGACATAATAAAAAGCGAATGTATCTAACATGTTATTGGTCATTCAATAAATGAATTATAAGAGACACAAAAACAGATTACATTCATATACTAATTACATTGCATAAAAGTCAGATTACCTCCGCTAACCTTTATATTAAAAAAACTGCCATAAATTAAGTACTATTAAGAAACTGAAATTTGAAAATCGTGGCACTATATGCGCATTATAAAAAATGCCTTAAAAAAGCAGATATCATCCATAATCAGATCAAGGGTGAACTGGTTAGCAGTGATAATCTGAACTACGATAAAAACTTTCACTTAAATATATCTGTAAAAGGGGTAGTTTACATCTTTATACACTAAAATTCATATGAACTTAAAAGAAAGGTAAGAATATACCATCTGAAACCACAAGTATACCAACATTGTAGTTGTATTTGTTCCTTAGAGTCATACCGTATGTAAATTTATTAAGGAATACATGTAATACAATTGAACAGTTTACTCTAAAGATACACAATGATGTATTAATCATTTGCTATTGGGTCTTTCCAAGCTAAACAGAAAAACAGAAACTTGTGCGACGTAAGGGCTACCACCACAGTTGCCTCCCCTATACCACAAAGCCCCTATAATCAATTTCTGCTTAATTTAGACAGATCCAACACCATGATTATTGACAGTGAAACAAACATTTTTTTCTATAATTTAATATCGAGTAGCAGGATTTTGCAGCGGTCTTGGCAATATCATTATTAGATAGAATAAAAGACAATTTTTGCTCATCTGATAAATTTGGAAACCCATTACATATGCATGTTGCTTTACCATACAGTTCATTTCTAATGTCCAAATAAGCCGGACAATGTAAAAGAACGTGAATTTCATTTTCTAATCCATTTCTGCAGACTGGACAGATCCTGTCATTTATAGAAAGACCCTCGTATCGACCCATTTCCAACTTAATTGGTGCGACCCCACAACGAAATTTTGACAGTGCTGATCTGTGTTTACATGGCATTAACATTTTAACATACTGTTCTGTTTCGTATGCAAATTTAAAATTTCTGTATGTTCTTAATTTATTAAGCCCAGTTCCATTAGAACTGTTTACTGTATGGAGTGATTCTATCCACTGATCTACATATTCATTCATAACCTGCTCTTGTATTTTATCCAACAGTTCTTTTTGTACAAATGAACATTTTCTATACCTATATATTCAAAAAAATTATATTTTCTAAGTAGTTCTATTACAATAAAATTCCAGTTTTTACAATTTCTTCCATTAATTGCCTGATTGTAGTTAAAAACCAATTTATTTGTTCTGCTAATTTCCATTCTAGAGAATCTACACCACAGATTAACTACACATTTTAACTGTTTAGAAAACGTACAATCCAGCCCATTTCACCAGCAACTGCGGCATTTGGAGTGTACCTGCCTGTCCCTAAGAAAAAGCGCATTGTTCGATTTTGTATTGCATCAATACATGTGAATCTTTTAGTGCCCCAAATTGAGGCTCCATACGCAATTACCGGCCAGACAAGAGAATCGTACAACTTGGTATAGACATTGTAAGGCATACCACCTATACTTTTAAACTTTGCAATTAGCAGTCCTAATGCTCTGCCAGCTGCCTGTGAGACAAACTTTGCAGTTACACTATAGTCTAGAAACTCGTTCAAAGTAATCCCGAGATATGTATATTTATCCGTATACTTAAGTACATCATCTTTACATTTAAACACAAACTGTGACTGAGGCATAGAAGTTGTTCTAAAATGCATTACATTACTCTTTGTCATATTAACAGTCATGTGGTTTACATCACACCAGTCACACAAAGTATTTAACATAGACTGTAAACTAAACTCATCTTTAGCAAGTAAAACAACATCGTCAGCATAAAGCAAAATGGATAGTTTTTTATCGTCACCAATATCAATGCCAAGATCTTAAGCATTAATTTTTACAGCCAAATCATTTATGAAGCAGTTAAATAAAACCGGTGACAAAATACATCCCTGACGTAATCCGATTTTAACGTCAAACCAGTCGGACATGTATCCATTCAACTTTATGCAAGACTTCACATTATCATAAATGGATATTATTGCTCTCAACATTTTGTTATTAACACCCATATGAGCCAAGCGACTCCATAAAAGAGATCGGTCAATGGTGTCGTATGCCTTTTTGAAGTCTATATAGGCTACGAATGTAGCATGTTTCTTTTTCAATCTTGACTCAATAACAGAGGTCAAACTAGACAAATGATCAATAGTCCCTCTCTCCCTTCTGAAGCCATTTTGCTCATCACATAACAAATTATTACTTTCTAACCATTCAGACAGTCTATTGTTTAACACAGAGCAGTACAATTTGTACATTGCTGGCGCCAATGTTATACCTCGGTAAGCCATTGGATTTCTAGGATCCGTTATACCTGACTTTGGTATGGGATTGATCATACCTTTTCCCCAATCAGTGGGAATTTTACCTGTAACAAAACAGACATTAAAAAGTCTATGTAAAACTGTTATAGCTGTACTATTTTTAAATAGTTCATAAGGAATACCATCAAAACCACAGGCTTTATCTTTTCCTGTTTTAAATACGGCTTTATCAACCTCTAGAATAGAAATATTACTGTTTAATTGTGCAGTAGGAGTATCCCCATGCGTGTGTACATGAATGAACATTTAATTTTCATAATGTTATCAGCACCTGAAGTTGAACAAGTATATGTAATTTTCAAAACATGTTCCAGTGCTGTAAAACCTGATCAATTACTACTTAGACCATCGTCACATACAATTTCAAAGGAATGCTTTTAACTTATTGGAGTGAATACCAGTTTTACCTATAGATTCAAATCTCACCATTATTCTGTTCTACTTGTTTAACATTTCTTCTTGAGAGTGGCCAGTATTTCGTTGGCACGTTAACTGCACCATTAAACTTTTTCTGCAAACAGTGGTTTGAGCTTAAGCGTTTTTTGGCATGAGAATCAGTACATTAAGCCACTGTTTCTAGTCAAACAAACATTATTCCACAGACAACTTACTCCTCAGAACCACCAAGTTTTTCCAACCTTCCTCCTCTGTTTGAAACAGAGCTATCATGTACAATTGTTTTATGAGAAATTTTCTTTACTGTCAGACTTTATCCCATTACATAAAGATTGATGCTATATCAATACACTCTGAGTACGAAGACTTTGCTCCAGACTATTACTGATGCATTAAATTTATTAACAACATCAAAATCATACAAAAGTATTCTGGTATATTGTCTGTAAAAAATTTAACATGCTCAATTTATATTTCGTGACCTGTTCTATTTTAAATGATCTATAATGACATTAATTTTGTTGTTTTCCCCGTTACCTAATACAATAACTGGTTGTTCTTTTTGTTTGTTTTTTTTCAAATTTACGGTAAGACCGTTTTGTCACAATAACCCGATAATTTGTCTAGGCAGCCTTGCAGCTCTATTTGACTTGAAGACATCAGTATTAGATCATCTGCATAAAGAAAAAAGTTGAATTTTGTGTTATTGAGCTCAACTGGCTCGTCTTCCAAATTGAAGACAGTTGGAAGATCATATATATATATATGCTTGGCATGTGCGTGCTCGTTTGTACTGCTATGCGCTTTGCCGTAATTTGTCTGGCATGTAGCGGTGATTTAGTTCGTATAAATTCTCTTAACGCCACATTTAGTTTTATGGTTTTTGAAAGATTATTTTCTGATTTTACACAGAATATAATATTCTCATAGATGCCTCGTAGTATATTAAAATATTTGCCAGACAGACCAATCTCTCTGAGCTGACTGTAGCACTGTATCGGATGCTTTGGAGAAATCAACATAGAGTTTAGAACGTTTTAGATTTTAACTTTTCAATAAGTGTTCTTAATACAAACATATGATCGCTTGTTCTAGCGCCTGGTTGAAAACCAATCTAATTGTTATTTATTATCTTATTTTTGCCGAGATATGACTGTAACCGTTTGTTTAGTATATTGTTGTATAGTTTTGCTACACATGGGATAATTGAAATACTCCTGTAGTTAGAAGGGTCGTCTGGATTTCCACTCTTAAAACTTGGTTTAATATAACCAAGCTTCCCTGCTTCGGGAGAATCTTGGACGTTTCGACCCCAAAACATTTCGACCCCAAGACATTTCAACCCCAAAATTTAATTTTCTTGGACATTTCGACCCCAAAGACATTTCGACCCCAAGACATTTCGACCCCTCAGAAATAGTTGTATGTTTTCATTTTATATTTCTTCCATTTTGCATATTTTAGAATAAATGAATATATAGATCTATGTAAATATTCTATTTTTAAATGAATCATACGTTACAAACACGTGCCTCTGATTAGTCCTGATAGAGTTAGATTGGATTATCACACCTATTGATTATATCAATTAATCAGTATCTTTGTAAGCACACACAAGTGACATGTGACAAATAATGTCTAACAAGGTAAGTGCAGTTAAATATGATATGCTTTTATTTTATTTAAAAGCTAACAAAATTATGAAACAGAACAGTAGAATTAAGCATAAACAGCTCATTTTCTTTTATAATACAATATATTTGCATGCATACGAAAATGATAAGTATCTAAGCATTGAGTGAGAGTGAATAAAACCAGTGGGCTACAATCTGGAGGATATTTTCTCCAACACAGTACATATATATTTACACTACAGTACATAAATATTTTTACACTCTAATGATATTTTCTGAACCTTTAAGGATACGCTCTCTGGTGTACAATTTCGGTGTATAAAAGGTTAATTATGGCGATTGTGGTTCATCCACGAGTGCGCAAATTTCCCGTGCGCTCAACAAATTTTCAACTTCGTGTAAAAACGTTTTGCGCATTTTATTTTCCTTTTGTAAATTAATTATTTATTTGAGATATGATTGAATTCTATTATAAATCCTAAAAAATACGATTTCTTAAAGAAATACCTGTGTACATTAGAGAATTTTAGGACATGGAAATTCCGAATGCATAAATTTCCAGTGCGCACGCCGATTTTCAATCATGTACAAGACCTAACAGACAAAATTATTTTAATTTCCTTTTGAAAAATAATAAATTATGATATATATGTTTGAATTCAGTCATAAATCACTTCAAAAATACCATTTGTTTAAGAAATACGGGTGTATTTCGGTTATGGCAATTTCCCGCGTGGTCGCCGAATTTCAATCTCTTATAAAATCGTTTTGCGTTATAAAATTTTATTTATCCTTCTGAAACGTATTATTTATATTATACACGAATGATTTCTGCAATAAACCCTACAAAAATACATAGGCGTAGGAGCAGGGGGGGGGGGGGCAGGGGGGGGGCCAGCCCCCCCCCCCCCCAAAGCCAGGAGGGGGGGGGCCAAACTAAAGTTTGCCCCCCCCCCCCCCCCCCCCCAATATTTTGGAAAAGAGATGTAACTTGCAGTCATATATAACATTTACTTAGCATCATATAATTTTCAACCTGATTTCTGATTTGCATTTGGCATTTTCCTTGTATTCTGACTTGTCTCTTTCCGTAGTGTCAGTACTGAAATCTGTACGCGCCGCGCCAAGGATTGTTTGATTACATTTTATAAAAATAATATATCATTGAGCGTAATCACTACAGTTCCGGTTTGAGCGTCTGCAAAACCTATATAGGTCTTACTATTAAGCTTGTTTACGCATGTAAACGTTATGTATTTTTTTTTGTTTTTCATTGTCCATCCAAGGGAAACGACATTTCTACAACTTTATATCACAATTAGACAAATGCGGCGCTAATTGATTGTATGTCCAGGGCTTCAACAGAAGAATGTAAAAATGTAAAAAAATGGCACACTTAATTAGAACAATACATAATATGACTGATAAAGACAGTTCAAAACATAAAGGCTTAAGGGCCTATGGCCCATTTGGCCCCTGTACAAGGCTTTGAGGCTTTGCAATGAATAATGCACCGAGGATATCTTGCCGCTACCCCCCCCCCCCCCCCCCCCCCGCCGGTCGAAAAGGTTTGCCCCCCCCCCCAAGTTAAACTCGCTCCTACGCCCATGAAATACCATTTATTAATAAAATAAGGGTGTATTTCGGTAATGGAAATTTCCCGCGCGGTTGCCGAATTTCAGTCTCGTATAAAGTCAGTTTGCGCGAACGTATTTTATTTTCCTTTCGTATTTTATTCATTTTTGATATATATGATTGAATTATTTCAAAAAACTTTCAAAAATACCTTTAACTTACAAAATACATGTGTATTCCGGTTACGGAAACTGTATTCCGGTGTATCCCGGTTTTAGATTTCATTTTGTCTGTGAAATTCTGATTTGATAGAAAACAATTCGCTGAAATAATCAACCCATTTATTAAGAGGAATGTTGAGCTCTGGTCTGAGTTAGAAATATATCGTTATCCTTTAGAATCAATTTCCAATATGAATCTGGGTCGTCTAAACGATGAAATACAGATTGGATAAACTGTTTCCTCTTCTTTCCATAAAGTTTGTTAGATCTATATATTTTGAAAAGGATAGAATGAATTCCTTACATTGATGTCAAAAGGTTTTTGAGAAAAAATATTACTTTTTGCCATATTTTAGATCACTGTCGAATTTTTATTTATTTTCATTATTATTATTTTTTTTTTTTTTTGCGTTTGATATTAGTTTTAATTCTACTGATAGAATATTTTTTCAGAGAGTGCATAGACTAAGATCTACCTACTAGGATTTTTCTTTGGCACACCATCTAAGGGACTGTAATATGTTCATTTCATCCCATGCAGAACACGAGTTATGTCCCAATATATCACCTTGACCTTTGACTGGTAACACCTCCAAATGACGTCATTTATGTTGACAGTGTCCGCCATATTGTCAGAAGTTGGACGTAGATCATTACAAAATGTGTTGATTTTACAAAAAATCAGTCTCTTCTGTCGTTTGGTAAATTCAGTTTTATGATTATTATCTTAGTACATATTCAGTTAATAGCTGAAAGAAATTATTTTAACATATGGAACGCATGTTTTGGGTTAAAAGAGTCGATTACACGAAGCATGACAGTTTCGTTTTCGGAAAATGATTAAAAGAAAAATGTAGTAAATATGAAAGAAAAAGATAAGTTGCAAACACCATAAACGTAGAAAGCAGAACATTTTATACAAAGTATACACTATCTAAGCGTTGTAGACACATTCTCCATAAGAGCATCATTACAAGTCAAGAAATTATGGCAGTGTGGGCGTTTTAAATAATTTTTACTGACTTTGTCTTTGGTCAGTCTGGGGTTAGCCTTACTCACCTGGCTTATCGGGATGACTTATTTTATGATGTGATATTTTATAGTTGTAATCCCTTTAAGCCTTACCAGTATCTGCATTTTACTGTTGGGAAACGAAAACATTAAAAATCCAAAAAGGGTCATAAAATACTGGCAGAACTTATTTCCTGCAATAAATTAAACATTTATCTATATTCATGTAGAAACTTGAAATGGGTTGAATATAACTCATAATTTTAAAAATGAGACTTAAATCTTGCGGAAAATTATGTTAACACATTGTTTCTTGTTTTGTTCTTTTGCTTAAATATTCTTCGGCCCTATTCCCCCTCTGAAATGTAAGTTCCCCCCCCCCCCCCCCCCCCCCCCCCCCATTTAAAAAAAAAAAAAAGTTCCCCCTCTCACCGGAGATCACATCAAGCGAAATTGATGTCCGATGATAAAGGTACGTCCCAATCTGCGCAGTGCATAATCGTTTTTGACGTGACATCTCGTCAAATCAAGAGAAATCAGAATATGAATTTTCCGTTGTCGTTTTTTGCAGATGCAAAAATTTCAATTTTGGGAAAATGATTATTTCGGAGGAAAAAAATACTCATCAAATATAGTGTTATTTCTAGAGCTCAAAAAGGGCAGGGTGCTGTCAAAAAGGGGCAGGGTGCTGTCCAAAAGGGGCAGGGTGCTCTTTTAGACGCGAAAGTTACCATATATATATATAGCAGTAGTTGCATTTCTAGATGTTTATATTGTTTATATGTATTCCATTTATCTTTATTGCACACTTAAAAGAAATGTCACAGAATAAAGTGGTAAATCTTCCCAAAACCAGTAACAAAGTTTACAAAGGCTTTTTACTTACTTTATAGTTATGGTTAAACCATTCAAGCCTTTCTCTTAAAAAATGTCACCAAGAATGTCAACTTATTCATATGAATATGAAATAGTGGAGGGCCTTAATATAAGCTTAATCTTGAAACCAAGATCATGTTGTAAACAACATAGTTAAAGGCCTGTTTCAGGTCACATTGTAAACTAATAATTATCAAAAGTCATGTTGTATTGATCAGGTCTTTCATCAATATTTCATTAACAGAAAAGTGCTATTACAGTCATGTTAAAGTTTACTAAAACACATATCCAAAATATACTATCCGGTTACTGGTACACTTTCGGAATGTTGTCTGAAAGTAGTTTTTACTCAGTTTACATGACCCACTAGGGTAAACCAGAGATAGTTCCTCAAATTTTGATGTTTCTCATCATAAAAAATACCCCAACTGTCAGCTTTTTTGAAGGAAATATGGAAAAATTGCACACGACATCGGGAGTAATAAGACTCGTGAACGGACATTCTAAACTTACTTTTACTTTCGATATTCATTAAAATTTGTGCATTTTCTAGTTTAAATTACAGTAGAATCAAACTGCATTGATATTATACTTGTTATTATACTATAAAACGGTCTAATTTAAATTTTGCACAAAGAAATCTAGGGCACTTTTCACGTGCTCGGTAATCAGCTGGCCGCTTATGCACGCCTTTTTGACATTTCACAGGATCCATACTCTTTATCAATTAGTTTTAACACTTCATTGATTCTCATTACCTGTGTGCACTCGCCGTGACGTAATTTGCTGTTCAAAAAATCGTCGAGGCATGTCAACAGGGAAATTGGCGGGATTTAGTAGAAGATCAAAGGCAAGAGGGCACATTTTAAGGGCAGCGTGGCGGCAGTAAAAAAGGGCAGGGCGGGGCGCCCCGCTGCGTCGCTCTAGAAATAACACTAAAATATTTGATGTTGGATTAGCCAAATGGTTGTATATTCTCCACCAGTGGCTAAAATAACCACACTATCCAAGATTCTATGTGGAATTAAAAATGCCACAAAAATCCCCCTTTTAGCTTGTTTGCGTCAAAATTTTCCCCAAAAGTGAAAAAAGCCTGTAATAGATGCGAAGAGATATGTACCCTGACACTGGTTTCAATACACAGCGGACTGCCGATGACACTAAATTGCAGAAACATAACACAAAATATACATTTAATTAATGTCAGCGAGACAATTCTATGCCATCACTGTAAGGTCCTCTCCCAATATATTTCAAATGGCGTTGCTTTAGGGCCTGATAGAGCTAAAAATAGAAATACCTCGAAACTACTTTTTCCTATGAACTGCTGGATGGATCTCCATTATGGTAAACTTGGTCTGTAGCAGCTTTGTAAAGTTGCTCCCAAATTTGTTCAAACGGGGACAAACGGCCCCTTGTAGCAGTGTTCCCACAACATTTTTTCTCTGAGGGTTTTTTGCACCCCCTGTAACTGACCAGTTTCAAATTCTGGGGGTTTTCTGTAAAATCGGGATGCAAGCATAAGATATTTTTGGACTCGCAGGATGTTTTCGTTTGGCAACCCAGCACATTAAATGTAGTGTAGTATTGCCTTCAACATGTCGTAACTTATAAAACTATTGGGTGTTTAGTGTAGGGCCAGGATGATTTCAAAATTTCAGAACCGGTTAATCATTTGTATGAAATCAAATCGAACCGGTTAATAGGCCGCCATATTGAAAATGCTCCTTTCTTTTCCTGATGACCGTATCAAGGTACTTCCAGCAGCTGATTTTATTAGGAACTTACAAATCGGATCCAATTAACCAAGTAATCATCCCAGTCCTAGTTTAGTGGCATGCCTCATGTGGTCTACATGAAGAATCATTTGTAAACTTCTGGAGTAAAAGCATTGGATGATCATTTTGCCATGAATGATCAGTTCTTACTATAAATTCTCTTCTTAACAAATCATGTAAGAAAAAAATCATCCTTTGACAAAAGGTTGCACATTATGGTGTTTGAAGACAAATCATCAATTGTATTGATACCGTAAGTCGACACTTTTATACCTTATGTGACTTTGTAGCCCCGCTCTGCCATTAGCCATTGTAGCCAATGGCTAATAAAATGCCACTTTGGCTACAAATTTGATGGTCCATTTTGCAATTATAAACATATTTTTATATGATTTTAACAGCTTTTTCTTTATTTGGCTACAGCCAGTTATTGGCCAGAGCAGGTCCTGACAGAATGTTACAGTATAGTAACATGGGTTTGATTGAAGGCGAGACCAACAACTTCATGTTAGGTCATTATGTCCTTGTTTACAGCTTCATTAATAGACCCCATGTGACACTTTGAGCATTGTTTTAGACATATGCTGACACAAACTTCTACAGATATATTGTAGAAAAAATTGGGAGTCATGAGGCGACTGGAACCAGCAGTCAGCAGGGACAAGTGGTTTGAAGTGGATGACCTGACTACTGAGAGACTGGAAATCTTGCATATCAGAATGTTGATAGTTTAGTTAACTTCTGGACATAGCTTACATCTAGGCTTGACCACTAAAAAGCATTTATTATTACATAAGCATTTCATTATAAAAGTATTATTGAATGCAATTTTGAAAATGTGCCGCCAGTAAAACATGAATAATTACATTAGAGTGTGACGTTTTGATTGTTTATTTGAGCCGCGCCATGGGAAAATCAACATAGTGGCTTTGCGACCAGCATGGATCCAGACCAGCCTGCGCATCTGCGCAGTCTGGTCAGGATCCATGCTGTTCGCTTTCAAAGCCTATTGCAATTAGAGAAACCGTTAGCGAACAGCATGGATCCTGACCAGACTGCGCGGATGTGCAGGCTGGTCTGGATCCATGCTGGTCGCAAAGCCACTATGTTGGTTTTCCCATGGCACAGCTCATTTTTCTTGTGATATCTTTGCAATAATAAAGAGCACCAGTACCAGTGTTGAATTTCAATATTCGAATGTTGAATCATGCTCCTGTCTATTCTTAAACCTTAATATTAGAGTCTTTCAGCTCACAGTGCAGTCAAAGACTGGTGTTGATTCATCAACAGTCATGTGTAATCCCATATGAACAACTTTCTTCATGGATTTTACCAAATTCTGTCTGCAACATGCTTGTATTGATGCTTGTGTACATGATAAGACAAGAGTTCAGATATTACATTCATGAATCTGTTGATGCATGTTTAATAAATTTGGTCAGTAGCATCATTGTATGTACCTTTCTCAAATGTTTATTGATGGTTCTCTCTGTTGTATGCAGAAGTTAGAAAACTCTTGAGCCAGTTTTGCTCATGAAGTGCTTTACGAATCTTCACAAAAATTTTTCATTAACTTGAGGTTTACTCTGACACGTTCAATAGAAATTACCTTTCAAATGCCTTTACCTAATGAACAATAAATGGATTTTCACCAGTTCCTAGCATCCTAGGATAGACCTCTCTCAGTTAGTTGATGCTTCTACTTTTATGAATAGTTCACTGAGGTTAACAGTGCAGTGGCAACCGGTCCAGACACTGGAAATTTCTGAGATGCTCTTGAGTGTCTCGTACCTAACTAAGAAGCCTGTACTGGTTCTTCCCAGGAAAGACGGCTTCGAGTGTATCGGTGCTATACACCGGGCACGTTAAAGAACCAGACTGTCTATTCACAAAGAGCTAGGCTAAGTTAGCCAGACAAGCCTGTATCTATCTGTTCTGGGGGCTTTATCTCACTCTGTCCCTTTGGTCAGATCGCTCTGTGTCTGTACCAGTAGAGGATGAATTTCGTGCCCTGTGTGGCTGCGTTTGCTATATGTAAAGCGCCTTTGAACATGTTTATCATGAAAAGGGAAAAGGGCGCTATATAAAATTATAAGTCTGGTATAATAATGATAATGATAATAATAATAACTTGGCCCTCTTGTCTTCTGGAAGTAATGCTTTTGATAGAATGTTAATATTCACTGAAAGACAATGATTATGTATGATAAAAAAAAATCTTTTCGCAGTTAAAAACCTTGCCGTTTGCACTCCTGCTGCTCCAAATGTAATAACTTGTATAAGGAATAAGTTATTTTGATACAAAATGATAACTCTATTACCTTGTATGTGGCCATTAACAAAATGATGAATGCCTGTTTTTTTAACTAAATTTAAATCATCTTATGTACTTTTTGCCTTGATTGCAGATCTTTCCCACATGATATTGTTCATGATAAAAGTTCGAATACGTCATATTGTCTATTTAGGTTGAAATAAAGAAGATTGTCCTACTGATTGTAAAATTATCACAGAACAAAATAGCGTGACATTGGTAATATATTGTATATATTAAACTTCACAAAGTTATTGGGTACATACAGTATTTTGTAATTAATGATAGATTCTTATAATCTTGAAGGTTTTGGTGATTCTACCAAAATACGAGATATTACACCAAATTTCCAATATCGGACGGGGTATGACTTCAAATGGTAAAAAACTGAGGTATTAAAGTACAAATTTTACTTGCTTTCTGTACATTACATAATTGCAGAGGACCGGACAATTGTAGTTAGAGTTGTTGTATTATAAGTGCTGTCATTACCCCTGAAATGGTCTGGTATTCCATTAAAGTTTTATTTGCTTACGTAGATTTAAGTAAATATGCCCACGTATAATAGCCTAGATTGGCATATGTCCAATTTTAATTCACACTTTGCCGATATGTCTGAAAATGCTGGTTGCAAAATAGCCTTGACATAAGATAACCTTTCAGGTTTTTTTTTGGCTATTTGTTAAAGCAATTTTTGTGTTTAAATAGATGAAGTATTGGATTATTTACCCAAGGTACAAAATGTATATCATTTGTGGTAAGCAGTTGGAAAATTGCATTGACAGCACTTTTACTTGAACGGTACTTCCTTATTAAATCTTAACTTTATGGATGTGGGCGTTTGAAAAATTACTACTTGCTCTGTTAACCTGGGATAATTTTGCATATTTTTATGTTCGTAATTTCTGGTATGATATATAATGTCTTTACGCTCTAATACTGTTACGTGACATTTAACATTTTTTCGTGATTTAATTTTTTTTTTAAGAACAAAATAGTGACTGGATAAAAATCAGGTACACTTTGATTTAAAAAGTCTGTTTTATATAGTTTGTAAGTATAAGGTAAAAAGCGTTTATGAACAGTGCCGGTACATGATGAAGTCTTTATATTTCTGTGTTCAATATATTGAATTTCTTAGGCAAACTCTGCACAGCATATTGGCTATACTCAAAATATAGCAACTATTCAGCATCTAGCTATATTGAGCTTATAAGGTACTGAATGTGTGAACAGTATACTGTTGTTGATCTATATTAAAGTGTGTAACTGTTTTGTATGCTCATTCAGAAAGTTCTGTCATACACTTACAAACATTCAAATGGAGATTGGCAATTTTGCTGTCATTGAAATTACAGGAAGCACAAAATTTTATTAGTTTGAAGTTGCTGTAACAGTGTAAATTGCAACATTTTTACAGTTATTGTTGTAATTTAAGTGCAGTGTGTTTTGACAAAATTGTATGGCTTGTACATTCTTAAGTCACTGTTCTAATATTTGTTCGGCTCATTTCTTGAAAGCTTTAATCTGAGTGGTATTTTCTATCTTACTCTAGCTGAATCATTTATTTTATAATATGCAGTTTACTTCTTGCGCATTTCCTATGAATTTCAGACATGCTTTGTTTTTCATACAATGTCATGTTACTTAATATTGGTCAGTGTGACATTATTTACTGGTAAAAAAAGTCTCATTTATGAGTAATAATACAAGTTGTTTGGTATTTGTATAGCATACTTGTTTTAAGGTTACAAATATTTCTTATCTGACATTACAAATATTGCATCATTGTAGACGGTTGATGGTGTCCTTCACATGTCGGTCTAAACGTTTACTGAAGATTTCGGTTAGACTTGTTTATTGTAATTTAGAAGATGGCAGATTTGATTTCTTTGATGTTAAAAAAAACAATATTCATTGTGGCACAAAGTTTTTCCATAAAGTTATCCATATACAGCTTGTAATACTGGTATAATATTATTACTATATTCCTCTTTTATTTCAGGTGTGATTCAGACTGATGGGAAAAACCGGCAGATAGCAAACGTCTCCGAGACGCAACCAAACATATTGCATGGGGAGTTTTAACGTTGTGCTGCTGAATGGTCAGCTTTAATCAGGCGCTCTTTACTGTTGGAGGATAATATATACATAGCTTAGGAGTAGTTTTTCAACATTGTGACAGCCTATTATTTCTGCAGTGTCATAGACAAATGTGACATTTACTTGTACTTAAAAGTTCATAGAATATTGGATTTTAAGGCAGTGTGGCTCAAAATCATAGGCTACTGTTACTGTCTAGACAGCAGATTTACTTCTAGGATTGTGACAAGGTTGTGAATTCATTTTTTTCCTTCTTGTTCCTATCATTTACCATTCCATGTGACCATAACATCAAGAAGCTCATTATAAATTCATGCTCAAGGTCAGAGTTGAATTGTTAGAAATTTGAACTGGATATATGTATGTGTGTTTTACTGAAAACACTAACGATTACAGATAAGTGTAGACAGGAAGTTAAATCTGGAGGTTAGTAACATACAATATACATGTTTATCTTGTGACTAGACATAATTGTCTGCTGATAAGCTACTGCGAACAGGAACTATTTTGTTGGGGTTTATTTTTTTATCACTCTATTGATAAGCACTTCAGGGATGACTTAGTTATTGTGAATTGTGAAATTGCTGTAGAAAGTTACAACATACGTTTCTTGGACTGAAGTCAAAACTGTGACAATTACTGATTTGGTTAGCAAAATGAATGGAGAAAGCCCCCCTGGGTTGGTCACATGATCACAATGAATATGTTCTTTCAAGTTTTCTTCTCAAAGAGACTGAAATAAGTGAGTTTGCAACAGTACTTCAGACGTCAGTGTTTCAGAGGTGTATGATTTCAGCAAGTATGCAGGAACTTATGGTAAGAATTTAAGGCTGTTTTTAGTTCTCTCAAAACTTCATCATATTGCGTCATGGTTTATGTATTCTGTCCATTGCAAGCATAAAAGTTTAGTGGTCTATGCAACATATATATATATGCAACAAACATATATTAACTTGATATTGATACTGTACGCTGTACTGACTCAGTGAAACAACATGGAGCAACACTGGCTTAGAACATGATCAGAGAACCACTTTAAGATTTACCGGTAATGCAAAAGAAAAAAAGCCTCATTTTAGGAGTCTCTAGAAAAAGATTAGCCACTTTATGATATTGTAGCAAATGTCAAGGTGACACCTGGTAAATAAATCAAAATCTGACATACAAGAAATAGGAAATACTGATTAAGTCATAAAACAGGGCAAAAAGTATGGAGATCTTATACTCCAGTTGTTCTGCAGTGAATTGTTACTTGATATTGCAATAAAGTACATGTTATAGAGGTAACAGCTTGTTTATCCTGAAATGTAACTCTGATTTACTTACATTAATGATTAATGGTAATTTATATAACCTTTAAATGAGATTGTATTAAATGAAAAATAATGGATAAAGTTTACTAAGAGTAAAGGACAAATGTGTTTGATAGTCAGTGTTGTGAATGTTATGAAATATTGATGATAATATTATTATAAGGATCTTACATGTCTGCCTGTGTAAGACGAGTTTTTTCCTACCAGAGGGACAGCGTGGAATGAAACAGAATGTTAGTGAGGTTTTTTATTCAAACTGTCCGAGGGTTGTGGAAAAACTTAAACATGCGGACATGTTAGATCATTTTTCTTTCCTATCATTTCAAAATAGATCATGGTGACAAATAGATTTGGGTATTTCCTGGTATTTTTTTATAGTTGATGAGGTCACAATAGTGCCAGTACTATGTGATGTCACTTATGTGAACGTTATTGTAGACAAGGTTTTCCCTGGGGAAAGACAGGAATATCTATCCCTGATGCTTGCTTGGACAAATGTATACTTTCCCTGCTAGGTAGGCAAGAATATAATATTCTTACAGTTTTTGGGGAGTCACTTAAGACTAGCCCTTCCTATCCATCCGTCTAAATTTGTGTCAGGCGCATCTGAAAAAGTATTTGACCCAGTCATCAAACCCCACAGGATTGTCATTCAGCATGTGAAGTTGTAAACCTGGTGTTTAAATTTGGATTTCACATAGCCAGATCAGAGTTACAGCCCTTGAATTATAAAAAATAGGCATAAAAAGGGCCTAAAAGTTTGTGTTGCATGTATCTCAAGAAGTGCCGGTGTTTGACCTAAGATGATGAAACATAGGAATTCAGCATGTGACTTTGTGCACCTAGGGAGATTTGAGATTTGACACAGCTATACAAGAGTTATGGCCCTTTACATAGTCAAAAATGTGCATAATAATTTGTGTCATATTTTGACCAAGGGTCATGAAGCATAAGAGGACGTGAAGTTGTGCATCTTGAGCTTTGTTTGGGATTTGTATCAGTCAGTCAGACCAGAGTTGTGGTCCTAGACTTAGTGAAAAATACACTTAAAGTGCTTAAAGGTTTTTGTTGCATACATATCATTGTCCTGTTGAGGCACATCTAGTTTTTCATTTGTAATACAGTTGCAAATCAGTTGAGCTGAGCCCTCATGATGCAATTCCTACAGATCTAAATAATGTTTTTATTTAATGGTTTAATCACTGGTTGGGATATATTATTTCTCGAAGTAATACGTGTATAAATCTTGGTGATTTAAAATATACTATATATTAAAAAAATTAGTTTCACAATTACTTATCTTTAAACTGTCATGATAATTTAATAAAAATATTGTCAAGAGCTACCAAGATTTTTAAGTTTATCAGGAAGAGAGTCTTGTCTTAATAGATACTATTACTAGATAATGCATGTATAAGGACGATGTACTGTATAAAACCTGTTTACACTAGATATACCGTAGATACCCGTGTATAATGCGCACCCGTGTATAATGCGCACCCCCGATCTTAGTCCAAAATCCTGGGAAAAAAAAAAAAAAAAAAGAAAAAAAAAAAATTTTGGTCAATTTTGAGGTGGATGGAAAACGAAAGTAGGGTTTACATCGACACCGGTAATAAATTTTATCTCCGCGGCGGAGAGCAGCATCGGGTTCACGGTACTATCGATTTTTGTTTTCTCGAAAATAAAACCAGTAAATTATTGTTATATTTGTTGTTTTACCTTTTTTAATTCACTATTTTGAATAAATAAATAGCTGCTGATTCAATATTTCGGAATGGTATCTTTCAAAATGACATGAGCTTCTCAATTCAAACTGATAACAAAAGGTGTGATAGTCTTTTTGTCACGATCATAAAGCCAGTACTTACCGGCAATTAACGTGTCACCTCGTGTCAATTATGTTGTTCACAGTTTGATCTCGGTTAAAGATAATTCTCGATCTTTAATTAGTATTATAATTTTTGTGATTTGTAAACATTTCTTTCGTCAAAATACTTTTAAATTTATATGAAATTAATTTTGTTTGAAAGAAAAATAAACAATTCGATCTTTTACGGAACGTAACGGCAATCTTAGATTTTAGCGGAGACAGTAAGCGCGGGGAGTAGTTTCCCTTTACCAAAATGGCGAACATCGGTAACAAACTTGTTTTGAAGTTGGAAAATTGTCTATACCTGTGTATTATGCGCACCCACGATTCGGGGGTGGTCCCGAGGGTCAAAAAACTGCGCATTATACATGGGTATCTACGGTAAGTAGTAATCTGTTTCTCCTAAGATTCAATTACAACAATTTTGTTTACAATCGAAACGGAAACTACAGCACTTGAAATAGAGGGATTCCCAACCATTAAGTGTATTGTATTTATATATATATATATATATATATATAATGTATATATTGAGAGCAATCCTGTGGCTTTAGCTCAGAATTATATAACGATCAGTAACATAAGTTGTTGTATTTTATTGGGATTTTTACATACCTGTGTAGTAAGGCATGAAATTCGCCGACCTACTTTATGCCTTTAATAGCTTATTTAAGGTGATTTTTGTATAAAATTTGGTTGTAAATTATAATTTATTATTTTGAAGGATTTAAAGATGTTTTTGAATCTACGAAAATTTTGAGGTGAAATTTAGTTTTGAATTTTAACAAGGTCGGGAATATTCTCAATTTGAATGCCATGAAAAAGGTTGTATTTTGTACTTTAGAGATAGAGTGGTGTATTGATTATTGATCTATTGACATATCTGCTGTCCACTGATCTTGTGATTGTCTTTTTTTCTCAGTGGTAAAATTGGCAATGTTTAGGACTGTTACCTTAAATGTAGATGTTTATAAATTTTCCAAAGAAAAAAGTTTTGGAAATTAATTATATACTATACTTACATAAATTTTATGCCTAGTTGCTGTACTCTAGCAATATTTAAAAACAGATTAAGGTCTGACAAGATCAGCATTTTTACCAGTTTTTCAGGTTTTTTGTATATTTATGTATGTGACATGAGATACTGAAATTGTCTGTTTAACTGACTTGTTTAGATGTAACGAATAACATTTAACCTGCTAGAAGTCGTTGACCCCAAAAGTTGTTGGAGAAGAAAGGTGACTTCTTCAGCTAATATACTGTTTTAAACAGAACTTTTTGAAATCAGTGTGTTGTTTCATTTTTTATTTGCTGTTAACTCTTACTTCATAACTTGTGTTTTAAAATATTGCTTTAATTTTATAAAGAATATAGATGATAAATGATAATGTAATATTAGGTTTATAACTTGCAATACTGGTAGAATAAAATGTCCCACTGCAGACACTTCACAACTTGACAGTTTTATAGTTATGTAAATTTGCTGACACTGAATTTTTTTTTCTGAGAAAAAGCACTTTAACATAATGTTTAATAATGTTTAGACAGAATGAAATTATCTGGTTTTAAATGAATATCTTGAACAAGATAAGTGGGAAGGATTGGTCCTAATGGTTTTTCAATATAAAATGTGTTTATATGGCCTTGGGTATAATTGATTACTTAGACAATGTAATAGACTAGTCTCACATTCTTAAACATAACCCCAAGTTGCCTTAAATACCACTGTTTTGTCACCTAGCCAAATAAGGTATAATACTGTATAAAATGTGACTATACAGTAGTGTATAATTATATATCAATTGTTGAATGTAATATTTATAGAAACAAAAATGTTAAATCTTATTTTTATAGTCAATGCAGAGAAATTGTTAAACTATTTGTTCACCGGAAGTCACATTAAAGCAATATTTTGTGCATATTCGATGATGTTGCAATAACATGTACCAATTTGCAATTTTGATTTTGTTAAATCTAAAATTCTGACATATAGTTTATTACCTAACCTAATTATTAATGCAAATACTAATATTTACTACTTAAACTAAAATCATTCATGATATTTGTTTCTGGTTTCTGCATGGCAGTAAGATTTCTGTCAGATGCTTCTTCAACACAGCAAAATATAAAGTGCTGAAATGATATTAAACAACTTAATAAAGACAGTGAACAAACAACCACAACAAAGTAGACAGCTTCTGTTACTGTTTGTTTCTGGCGTGTAGAGTGATGTTAAACATACCTGTTACATCAGTCCTGTTTGTCAATCTTGTTTTTCTGACAGGAAAAATTTGATGTTGTTAAAGATCAAAAGAGGTCTCTGTCATGGTCAGGCATTTAATATACAGCTTTTTAAGTCAAAGTTGGTGAATTAGGACTAAAGTTTGTTCAGTTTAGCTGCAATGTAGCATCATGGCAGTCAGTAAAAAAAAAGACATTTTAAATATGGTGTTTGAATACTTTTTCAGTGGCTGGTTAAATTCTATTCAAGTAAAATACATTTTTATGGAAGGAGCATGTGAGGTTTATTTGAAGTTTGAGTGTTTTTCAAGAAGTTAGCTCATCAAAATACATCCGATTAGATGTGCCTTGAATGTTTTAACATATGAACAAGGTTTCTGAATAAAGTAGTTCAGACAAGATTGTGTTTTCATTGCAAAGCCTCATACACATGTGTGAACATTTAACATGTTTGTATAATGGTGCTTTATGTATTCCATAACACTTCCTTATTTTATATACCGGTAAAAGAATTCCTCAGTCTTGTAATATTAGAAGGTCATGATATACTTGCAGATGTTTTACATAATTGAATGATATGGAAATAGTATTTGAGACACCACATTGATTCAAGAGTCCGTCTAACAGGCAGTTTTACTTTATCTGTTATGTTCACAATTATGGAACCAGTTGAGGATGTTAACCTTTTGAACCAGTCATCTATTATGATCTAAGAAAATAATCAGTACAGCAAAAGAATGGTATCATTGTGTTTATAGCAGAACACGTTTTTTTTATTTTACCCTCATACATGTACTTATGTATGTGCATGTAATAAACTCACTATTCTTTGCACTTGGTCTTTCAAAAATTGAATTACCATAATATATGTCTGTCTATTTTATAAGTTTGATATGATCTTTTATGCAGTTACAGAAATATTATTATTTGTATTACAGAATGGAGTTGATCAGGAGCCGACCAGCATGGAACATATAAAACGTTCCGATGTGTTCCCGAAGAAGATGCTGATATCTGAAGACAACAGCTTGCGTGTTCCATTCCCGCTGCTGAGCGGGGAGAGCGCAGAATATCTAGGTCGAACAGCAGATGGAACAGTTGTTGTGTCAAACTTCCGTTTGTTGATTCGTTACAAGGATTCCTTCATCAATGTGCCCCTTGGTCTGATTGAAGCAGTTGAAATGAGAGATATCTTCTACTTACATATCTACTGCAAGGATGCTACAGTGGCCAGGTAAGACACAGGACATATATTCATGGACATGATGATATATTTGGAATGACAACAAACAGATTGGTATCCATGCTCGATATATATATATATATATATATATATATATATATATATATATGCTGTACTAAAGATACCAGTCCCATATTTGTAGGTTTGAATCTCTGCAGGGAAAGGTGCCTTCTATAATCATGCTGAAAGAACAAATTAGTTTCTTCTTCATTCTCAGTATCTTAGGGGATCAGTCGTCCATTCTATAGGTAGTTTTATTGATGAGTTAATATTGAAAATAAATGTGATGTTTTCAAAGCCAGTAATGCTATAATTTGGACATATTTTGGTTAGGTAAAAAATTGGACTATTTTAACTAAAACATTATACTAAAAGACTCCCAGATTGTCAGACATAGTTCTTTGGCAGAAGACAAATTCTATGGCAGTTGTATTTGTTCTGTGATATATTGAAAGCAAATAAAGAACAAATCTTTGTGAAATCTGTATAGCATCACTGAATTATTAATGTACAGTTTTTGAACCCAGATCAGATTGAAATTGCGACATCAATATTTGAAGCAATCACTTTAATACATATCTTACACTTGCACCAGTATGAACAGACTCAATCAAACGGTTTCTGCTATTGTTTTGCATGGTTACAGTCCCTGATTTAATTAACTATCACAGCGGCAGTCTTTAAGCGCGTATGTTGGGGCCTTACAAATCACCCTGTACATGGACTCGGTGTTGTTATTTCTCGTCCTTTTGGATCTTTGTCCAGTTATAACTTGTTCTACAACAGGGGAATCCTGTGCTGGGAGGATAGAGGAGTATTGCACATTCAATTTTCTTTCTTTGAAGAGACTTCAGCATTGAATCAAGCAAAGCCTGCTTTTGGTTTTCTCAGTTGCACTTTATGCTTCCATTAATAATTGTACTTACTTACTGATGTCATTGACCACTAGGAGGATTTTCTCATTTCATTTATAATGTTTATACATGTGCTGAAATATCAAGAAGTAATGGTTTAAAGTACATTTTCTGAGCTTCTAGATTTAAAAAATGAACAGGATTATGCTTTTTTATGCAGTCTTAACATTTAATTAATGCAATGTCACATTTTATGTATTTTGTAGTCATTACTGTATTATGTGTCCTTCACTGTCCTTTTTCCTTGATAGGATTTATATGTTTATTCAAGGTGTAAATAAATAAGACCATTTTTAGCTCAACTATTCGAAGAATAGTCTAGCTATTCTACTCACCCTGGCGTCGGCATCGGCGTCACACCTTGGTTAAGTTTTTGCATGCAAGTACATACCGCCATCAATTAATGGCATATAGCTTTGAAACTTATTTTATCTTTTTCTAGGTCAATTACCAACCTCTCTGGGTCAAGTCCCATAACTCTGACATGTATTTTGAGCAAATTATGCTCCCTTTTGGACTTAGAAAATGTTGGTTAAAGTTTTACATGCAAGTTACTCTCTCCAAAACTAATGCAGATATTGATTTGAAACTTCGTGCAAGTACATACAGCTATTTCTAAAAGGCATATAGATTTTAAACTTATTTTTTCTTTTTCTAGATCAATTACCAACCTCACTGGGTCAAGTCCCATAACTCTGACATGTATTTTGGGATAATTATGCCCCCTTTTAGACTTAGAAAATTTTGGTTAAAGTTTTACATGCAAGTTACTATCTCCAAAACTAATGCAGATATTGAGTTGAAACTTCACATGTGTCTTCAGGGTTATAAAACTAGTTGATAGTAGCAAGTCCCATACCTCTGATCATCATTTTGGCCAAATTATGCCTCCTTTTGGACTTAGCAAATTCTGGTTAAAGTTTTGCGTACAAGTACATACAGCTATTACTAAAAGGCATATAGATTTGAAACTTATTTTTTCTTTATCTAGATCAATTACTAACCTCACTGGATCAAGTCCCATAACTCTTACATGTATTTTGAGCAAATTATTCCCCTTTTTGGACTTAGAAAATCCTGGTTAAAGTTTTGCGTGCAAGTACATATAGCAATTACTAAAAGGCATATAGATTTGAAACTTTTTTTTTCTTTTTCTAGATCAATTACCAACCTCACTGGGTCAAGTCCCATAACTCTGGCATGTATTTTGGGCAAATTATGCCCCCTTTTGGACTTTGAAAATTCTGGTTAAAGTTTTACATGCGAGTTTCTATTTCCAAAACTAATGCAGATATTGAATTAAAACTTCACATGTGCCTTCGGGGTTATAAAACTAGTTGATAGCAGCAAGTCCCATAACTGATATGCATTTTGGTCATATTATGCCCCCTTTTGAACTTAAAACTCTTTTGATATTTAACCTTTTTGGGTAATATTTTCCTGCTTCTGGGACAATATTTCGAATAGTCGAGCTTGGCTGTCTTACGGACAGCTCTTGTTCTTGGAAGAAGTTGGGTTAGAATTTATGAGATTACAGGGTTTTTTAGGTTAAAAAATGTTGAGGTTTAATGCCTTCTGGACCATCTGTGGATATTTAAAATATACTACTGGTAGCTAAATTTTTGCTCAGGCAGCCTGATTATCCCCCGCCGATGAAATCGGGAGGGGGGTATTGAAATGGCGTTGTCCATCCGTCAGTCCGTCCGTCCGTCCGTCCGCAGCCATTTCTCAGTAACTACTTGGTAGAATTTCATGAAACTTGAAATAAACATGAACCAACATACTGCGATGATGCCCGTCAAGTTTTTTTTTTGATTGGTCAATTTCCCTCAGAGTTATTGCCCTTGATTTAATAAAAAATGTCTGTCTGCAGCCATTTCTCAGTAACTAACAGGTAGAATTTCATCAGATTTGAAATAGACATGAACCAAGATACTGCCCTGATGCCCGTCAAGTTTTTTTTTTTTGATAGGTCAATTTCCCTCAGAGTTATTGCCCTTGATTTAATGAAAAATGTCCGTCTGCAGCCATTTGTCAGTAACTAGCAGGTAGAATTTCATCAAACTTGAAATAGACATAAACCAAGATACTGCGACGATGCCCTTCAAGTTTTTTTTCGATTGGTCAATTTTCCATTTAGTTATTGCCCTTTAATTGTTTAAAAATCCACAGATCTGTACATAACAAACCAACCAATTGGAAGAATTTCATTAAACTTCTTCCATTCTTTTCCATGCACATTTATTATAAACATGTGATGTTGTGTACCTACACCTGGTCACCACCTTACATTGGTCACCCCCCCCCCCCCCCCATTTTTTTTTTTTTTTTTTTTTTTTTTTTCATTTTTCGTTTTCTACCAATATTTATAATCAACATGTAAACTGTTGTATCCTCACCCCCCCGCCCCCCCCCACCCAAACAAACCATTCATTTTCTTTTAATTTGATTTGACTAATGAAACTTTTTGCAGGATATATTTTTTTGCCGTTCCTCAACTCTGACCCTTTCGGCGGGGGATTCCAATTCATTGAATTTGCTTGTTTACATTATGTATAAAAGTCAAATAGTAGACATTTACTGGTATGCAAATTGATGTAAGTTTTTTAAAAATATTTTGTTCAGAATCTGTGTCATTTGGCAACAGTGGCATGAGTACTAAGAAGAGCTTTGCAGTTCATAATGTCTTTATATAGAGCAGCTTTACAGGAATTAGTGACATCAGTTCATTCCGAGTGCAAATCAGGTTGTGACCAAGAAATTATAAAGGCTTGGTATAAATATGGCAAGAAAACTAGCTTTAACTAGGTTTTCTCCACTCCCTTGAATCACATGTACTTTCTTTCTGTCTCCAGTTTTGAAGTCTCCTGGTGTTTTATTTCCTGAAATTCAGGTTGAAGCTCTGAAAATTGATCATTTGTATGATATATTACATAGGTTTATAGGTAATTATCTTGTTATAGAAAGACAAGATGTAAGTTTTTTCCTAAAAAAAAAATTGAATTATTTCTATTATCCGGAAAGACAGAATATTCACATGCTCATGGTTTTTACCAGTATTATGGTTTCATTTTTGAGATATGTCAAACATTTTGAAGCACATAAAACAGAATGTTTCTGTGTTAAAAATTGGTTAAATGAAGAAAAAAAGAAGGGTTTAGATATTTATCATCACTGGTCTTTTTTACCTAAGGTATGATGGTAACCCAGGTTATGCCATGGTCAACTGTAGCAGTTACTTCTTTACCATCTAGGCTTTAAAGTCACTACGTGACGTAGAGCCCAAGGCATAAACTAAGAAACAAACAAACTTTTAATGATTTAAATTTTTTATATACATGTATTGGTATAATTAATAGTTCTAAACAGAATTGTCTGTAAATATGTTGGAGTATATACCCTCCCAAGAATGACACGATTTCCCTGGCTGTCTAGAACCCTGTCAACAGATGAAGAATAGAGTCTGAATATAAGAAGCTTATTTTGCTATTATATCAAACATCTGTCATGTGCAAAGAAAGTTAGATATATATATACAGGTCTGCTATATTGATTTCCTTTCAAACTCAGCTGTACTTGACAATAAAATGTAGATATAAAATGCTTGTTAAACACAAAATAATGTGGCTTGTCTATTTATCTGAAAACCTGGTAGGATATTTAGTATAACTTTTTAGGATAGATACAGAATTCAGATAGAAAAATTCTCAAATAGGTATACCGTGGCTGATAGATGGAATTGAGAACTACCATCATACTGCCAGGAGTTATTGTGATATCATAATAGCTCGACTATTAAAAGAATAGGTAGAGCTATAGGACCTGAGTCGGCGTCTATATCAGCATCTGCATCCCGATTTAAAGTTTTGTATGTAAGCTGGTATCTCCGTAACCACATGTTGGAATGGATTGAAACTTTACACACTTATTCACTGTGAAGAACTGCATTACATTGCATAGGTTCCATAACTTTGCTTTCTTTCTTACAAAATTATGCCCCTTTTTCGAATGAACGATTTTGGTTAAGTTTTTGTATGTAAGCTGGTATCTCAGTACCCACTGATGGGAATGGATTGAAACTTCACACAATTGTTCACTGTGATGGTTTGACATGCTGAGGATAGGTTCCATAACTCTTCTTTGCGTTTTTAGCTCGACTATTCAAAGAATAGTAGAGCTATTGGACTCACCCATGCGTCGGCGTCCGCATCCCGATTTGGTTAAGGTTTTGTATGTAAGCTGGTATCTCAGTAACCACTTGTGGGAATGGATTGAAACTCCACACACTTATTCACTATGATATACTGACCTACATTGCACAGGTTCCATAACTCTATTTTGCTTTTTTACAAAATTATGCCCCCTTTTCAACTTAGAAGCCCGCCCGCTTAGCTCAGTAGGTAAGAGCGTTGGTCTACGGATCGCGGGGTCGCGAGTTCGATCCTCGGGCGGGGCGTATGTTCTCCGTGACTATTTGATAAACGACATTGTGTCTGAAATCATTAGTCCTCCACCTCTGATAATTCATGTGGGGAAGTTGGCAGTTACTTGCGGACAACAGGTTTGTACTGGTACAGAATCCAGGAACACTGGTTAGGTTAACTGCCCGCCGTTATATGACTGAAATACTGTTGAAAAACGGCGTTAAACCCAAAACAAACAAACAAAATCAACTTAGAAATTCTTGGTTAAGGTTTTGTATGTAAGCTGGTATCTCAGTAACCACGTGTGGGAATGGATTGAAACTTCACACACTTATTCACTGTGATAAACTGACCTACATTGGACAGGTTCCATAACTCTATTTTGCTTTTTTACAAAATTATGTCCCCTTTTCGACTTAGAAATTCTTGGTTAAGGTTTTGTATGTAAGCTGGTATCTCAGTACCCACTAATGGGAATGGATTGAAACTTCACACACTTGTTCACTGTCATGATCTGACGTGTCCTGTGTAGGTCCCATAACTCTGCTTTGCATTTTTGTCAAAATTATGCCCCTTTTTCGACTTAGAAATTCTTGGTTAAGGTTTTGTATGTAAGCTGGTATCTCAGTACCCACTAATGGGAATGGATTGAAACTTCACACACTTGTTCACTGTCATGATCTGACATGCACTGTGTAGGTCCCTTAACTCTACTTTGCATTTTTTTCAGAATTATGCCCCTTTTTCGACTTAGCAGTTTTTGGTTAAGTTCTTGTATGTAAGCTGGTATTTCAGTATCCACTTATGGGAAAGGATTGAAACTTCACACACTTGTTCACTTTATGAGCTGATAAGCTCTGTGAAGGTTCCATAACCCTTTTTCCCATTTTTACAAAATTATGCCCCTTTTATCGACTTTTGTATTCATTCAATTGACAAGGCTGTTGAATAGTCGAGCGTTGCTGTCCTCCGACAGCTCTTGTTTACAAAATTATGCCCCTTTTTCAACTTAGTAATTTTTGATGAAGTTTTTGTATAAGCTGGTATCTCAGTACCCAGTAATGTGAATGGATTGAACCTGCACACTTGTCCACTGTGATGATCTGACATGCATTGTACAGGATCCGTAACTCTGATTTGCATTTTTACAAAATTATGCCCCTGTTTCAACTTAGTAATTTTTGGTGAAGTTTTTGTATAAGCTGGTATCTCAGTACCCACAAATAAGGAATGGATTGAACCTGCACACTTGTCCACTGTGATGATCTGACATGCATTGTACAGGATCCATAACTCTGATTTGCATTTTTACCAAATTATGCCCCTTTTCGACTTATATTTATTCATTTGATAAGGCTGTGGAATAGTCGAGCATTTCTGTCATTGGACAGCTCTTGTTTTAATTTTGTGGTAATAAAATTTCGTGGTTTCGGCAAAAACAATATTTTATTTTGTGGAGACATGAATTTGTTGAATTGAAATGTTAAAGATAACATAAGTGGAAAACTTGATTACCATGTATTTGTTTTGAATTTGATTTTTAGGACTCAGCCACTAGTCCATGAAAATTAGTCCCCCACAAAGTTATTTTGAATGATTTCACAATATCCCCAATCCTTGTTACATGTTTAATTGACTATTTAAAGGAAATGTTTTTTTTTTTAAAGATCTTTCAAAATCTAACAGCTACTGGACTACAGCTAGTACGACTCATTAAAATAATAAAGTGAGTGAAAATAAGTGTAAGATGTTTGTAATTTTTAGAATTATTTTAAAAGAATTACAAAGGTTTACTGCTTTCTGCACAATACTTTTGGTCTCTTGTGAAATTCATATTTGATAATAATTTCATTAAGTTAAACGTATGATTAGTAACATTATCAGCACCCACATCAGTGATCTTTGAGAAAAAGATATTTTATCCCTTAAAAAGTGTGAACAAGTCTCTTTAGATGTATGCTTAATTGCAGTGTATTCCTTTAATATTAATATTGGATACATTGATTGGTTGCTTGTTTAATAATAATGTGTTTGAATGTCTATACATGGTGGAAACTTTGAATATTTTAAAACTCATATTTTGACGGGATTTTTTGTTTTGGGATTTTGTTTTATATGTTCCCTCATTTTGCAAAGTGAATAACTACGTCTTGGTGCACCCACACACTATTATTTGCCAAGATTTGATGAATTGTCAGCTATGAAGCAACAACAGTAAATGTCTGCAAGCTTCTAATAAATGTGTCAATACAGCAGTTCTGCATTTTTGATTGATGCAGAAAATGTTGATTCATAAAATCTGTCTGTAAGTTTGATCCTAAAATTGGAAGCTGCAAGGCTTAAGAAAGGTGATGAAAATTGCAACATCCCTCTTGTGTCCTGGCACCAGCTTAACAGGAACTCTATTAGAACATTGAATTGACTCCATGTTTCCGAGGGACCAGAAATAATAATTCTCAGATTTAGTACATGGTGACTACATGATTGTATTGGACTACATCTGCCACATGGCTTTTATAAGATTGCTGTTGTGATGTAAAAAAAAATGTTCAGAAGATACTGTAGGTTGAAATCAATTACATAATCTTAAGAATAGATTAAGATTATTCAGATATCTAAATGACCTTTTGTTATATTTATTTCTTTTCATGGTAATTGATTTCATTTAAACATTTGTTTGAATTTTATTTTCAGTTGCAAAACTTTGTAACCATAGTACTGTTAGAACTTCTGACTTATCAAGTATTAGTTGTCTGTGTAATGTATAAAAGGAAATGCACAATTGTCCACTTTATTTGGACTTCCTGTTTGACAGCAGGCATGTTTCATTCACTTCCTTCTTTCTATTTAGGTCAAGAAGGTCAAGAATGTTGATTTACATTTAAATGATATTGCTGAAACCAGTCTCTGATTGGTTGTTATAGTCATATATATCTGATACAGCATCACTGAAAGTTAAAAGTCGAACAAAACTTTTGCCATGTCGAAATGAAAACTTAGGCTTGACGTATAGGTTTTACAGTCTCCACTTCCAAAAATGTCTAAAATCTAGTATTGATAATTTATAAAAAAAAGCTTGATTATGATGAAAGTCTGATACCTAACTATCCACTAGACCACACTCTTTCAAGTTTTGCTGAAATCCAGGATTGCAAAATTTTTAACTTCATCACATGTTGACGTTGGGGGTGTGTAATAAAGCCATTACATAAAAATGATAATACACTAGTGTAATAAAGCTTTGGCGTTGATGTTGTTTATAGTATAGATGTTGGTCAATTTGACTTAATTATATAGTTAAAGAATGTAGATTTTTGGATGTTTAGACAGGAAAAGCTAACATGTGATAAAAAGGATATTACATTTGTGGCCTTCCATATCGAATTTATTAATAAAATTGATAAAATGCTGGCATTTTATTATTTTATTCAACTCGTTTAATAAATTCAATATGAAAAGACACTCATGTAATATGCTGTATTTATGTACTTTACAGTGTCTCAGCACAATTCAATAGTTAGTACAAATCATTTAGGAAAACACATCGGTGAACATACAGATGTAAACAGTTCACATTTATTGTGACTGATACATTTGTCTTTACTATAACAGTCTGTAAGTAAATAAAATATTAACATTTCTAGATAAGTTATTAGTTCACTCATATGAAATAACAAACATGTTTAACCTGCTCAACCAGTATGTTTCCTAAATGACTAATACTAGTGAACAATAGAGTTATTATTTGTTGGGTATTTCAGATGTGCGTTTTCTACAAATGAAGCATGTCAGGACTGGCACAAGCGTCTACAGACCAAGATTTCACCACGGCAAAAGATTCAAGATGTATTTGCGTTTGCGTTCCATGCCTGGTGTGTAGATCACAATGCTCTCACTGACCAGTGTATACCTGATCTAGGGTGTTACCAGCTCTGCCCACAAGGTCAGTTTTCATGTTGAATTTGTTATCAAATGTGTCCACATACTGAGATTTTATATAATGTTGGCAGTTATCATACCACCATTGTGACAACTGAAGAAGTAACTAACTTTATTGTACTGAGTCTGTATTCAGACACCTAAAGATAATACAATTACTTCACTTTGCCTATTGAAATTGGACATGACACCTGAAGCTATATATAATTATGTCCCTTTGCTCCAAAAAACAGAGGTAACTGAAGAAACTATAGATACATAATTATGTCCCTTTGCACCAAAGACCAAAAGAAGACTCGGCTATTTATGATAATGTCCCTTTGCTCCAAATAATGGGAGACAACACACGAAGCTATACATATTTATGTCCCTTTGCTCAACAGAACGGGAGGTAACACCTGAAGCTATATATAGATATGTCTCTTTGCTCCTCAGAACATGACATAATGCCTGAAGCTTTATATAAATATATCCTGTTTCTTCTCAAAACAGGAGATAGTCAGAGCCATTTCAAAGCAGAAAATACAAAAAAAAATGCAAAATAAAAGACAAATTACATATTCAGTAGTTAGTCTAGTCTTGAAAATGCTATCTCAGTTCATTTGGTCCATAGAACATTTTATAATTGCTATACAGCGAATTATTGAAACTTGTGATTATGACTGATAGTTTTTAATATTGATCTTTGCATTGTATTCTTTGCCTTGGTAGATCTAGTCATCAAACTGCACAGTTTTGACCTTGGATTGTATTGCACATGTTTCGCTTTAAATGTTTCTTAGTACATTGTGGTTTGTATTAAAGTGCACATATTGCAGTATAATTGCACAGGTTAATTGACTGAAGTGTTTACAAGCCGCAACATTTAAGCTTATACAATCATATCATATTTTCATGACATTTTGACAAAGAGCTGTTTACATGCACATTGCATATTCTTAGGGTTACCTTCTTAAATTTCGACTTGAGAATTTGTGCAAGGAAAAAAACACACTGACACAGCAAATAATCTGCTTGATTTTAACCTTCCTTGTTTAAAGGTTTCTTTCTGTTGAAAACACCTTTGTAACTTGCAGTCCTGTAAGGAATTTCTTTGGTCTGTAGGTATTGGATGACATGATTTTGACTGTATTTGTTTTGGAACATAGTCAAACAATTTTATGTTGTAATGAAACAACAGAGTAAAATTCCAGATTAACATTGTAATATTGTGCCCTGTAAAATAAAGCTATAATCTTTTTGTTAAGATACCACATTACCTATTTCTCAAAGTGGCCTTTAATTGATTAATTAAGGACATTACAGTTCTCTTTGCTAATTATCTGTTGATTGAGTAAAGGTTCTGTTGCCCTTTTTATTTTCTAATGTTTGAATGTATCCTGGAATTCCTTTTTATGGGGACTGATTTCTGCCAATGTTATCGTTTCATTCTGTCTGTTGTTTTGCCTGTGAAAACACAAATTCTATGATTTAGCCACTCTTATTGTTGTGGGAGACATGAAAGAACAAAACCACAGTTCTGATTTTCTGTCAACATGCAAAGTGTGAACTAGTCCTTGTAAAGATGGGGCATTGAACTTGAGTTCCTAAGGTAATTACATTTAGTAACCTTGCTTTATTATTAAAATAATCGTCAATGACAGTGACTGTCGTGTGAAAGCGTGCTGAAAGGGGAAACAATGAAGTCAGCATTTTGGGATTTGCCATCTCCATTGTTTTGTTTTGTTTGAAACAATAAAAAAAAAACAGATTTGATATTTTGTTCTGTTGCTCTAAAATAGTATCTTTCGGGGACAGCACGGGCAAAAAGAAGAAACGAAGACATTTTTATGGTCTTTTCGCAGGAAGAAGACAATTAGAAAAAGACAATGTTGGCAGAAATCAGATACTGTATATTTTAAATGTACAAGTAAATATTTATAAGGTGATCTAATAGAACAGATCGGCTTGTATTTTGCACCAGCTGCAATATGATACCAGTTGAATTTGCTTTGAATACTGGTTTCTGTTTCAGTTATTAGCAGAACATTATTGTCATTAAAATTGACTTAATAGAAATAAATGATATATTATTGTAAACAAGGATAGATAACATGTTTTAGGTTATCAGACAATCTTATCTCAAATGCACTGGTTGAAAATTTTGAGTGAGATAATAATACTGCCCTTATCAACATTAGAAAATGGCCAGGGGAAAAATGACTAATATTTATAAATTTGTTTACTTACTTTATTATATTTGAACTAGTATTTGCTTACGTAATGTTTGTGTACTTTTCTGTTTATGGCATATATAAGCTAACTAGGTCACAAAATTCTTGAATATTTAAGTATTTTTGTAAATATAATTATATACTGTAGAGGACCAGATAGACACCTCTCAGGGTTTCTGACAAACATTTCTGCAAAAAGCTTATTCAGAGTATTGTATTTAATTTAAACGAAATGGAAACATGAAAGTACAAGAGGATAGTGATTGTACATCATCCAGAAAATCTGCAATACTATCTTGTATCTTGTCTTAAATATCAGTAACAATTGAAGGTTTGCATTTTAATTTGTGAAGAAGAAATTATAATTTCCAATAATTTTGGAACAAACAAACTTTATTGAAGCTATGAGTTTATTGCATGCTATAATATGATACTAATTGTTTCCAGCTGGTGCTTCAGACTAGTATAGTAATTTATGGAAATTCAATTATTATAGGAGTGTGTAACCTATGGTTACGGTGTCTCTCACTTTAAATTTTTGTGGAAAAATTGTCAGTTTGTGGCAGACCAAGAAATACAAACAAAATTTATATAAGACAGTCTCACCCACAAAGGGGTCATAATGTCTGTTACTGTTGCTATTTGAGGAAACCAGTTGTCACTTTTTTGGAAAGAATCTCTTTATTACTGTTACCATTGATACAGACATCATATTGCTATACAAACAATAATTATTAGCAGTCAATCCTGTAGTCTTTGGACACTCTTAGATTGACATAGGTAATATAAAGCCCTTGGCAATGCCTCGATATATAACATGGAATTCCTTTGGCCCTCACTCAATCTGTTGTATTGTGTGTCCCCGTATGTTGGGAGGTATATTGATTCTGTCTTTGGGGTCTGTCTGTCTGTCACAAAAGTATGTCCTGACTACTCTTAAACTACTAGTGGGATTTCAACCAAACTTTGAAGGGATGCTCAGTACCATGGCCGGTTTTGTTTATCTTCGGCATTTTCAGGTTGAAATGCAATGTTAAAGATAAATGTTTTTTTGCTCAATTGAACGCAAAGTTCACAAGGAGAGCTATTGTGATCACCCTGTGTCCTTTTTCCATCATCGTCCGTCATCCTGGGTCGTCAAAGTTTGATTGTTGGCACTCTAGAGGTCACAGTATTAGCCCAATCTTAATGAAATTTTGTCAGAATTTGTCCCTCAAACTGGTATAAATTCATAAGTTGGTTATCTGGGGTCAAAGACTAAGTCAATTAAAGGAAAACCATGTTAGTGCTGTAGAGGCCGCATTTTCTACCTAACCTTTATGAAACTTTGTCAAAATGTTCGTCCTCCTGAAATCTAGGAAACGTTTAGATCTGGGTTACTTGAAATATAAAACTAGGTCACTAGGTCATAATATAGAAAAAAACTTGTTAACACACTAGAGGTCAATAAGTTGGTATCTCAGTACCCAGTAATGGGAATGGATTGAAACTTCACACACTTGTTCACTGTGATAAACTGACATGTATTGTACAGGTTCCACAACTCTGTTTTGCATTGTTACAAAATTGTTATTCTTTTTCCACTTACATTCATTCAGTTGACAAGGCTGTTGAATTGTTTAGCATTACCATCCGCTTGTTAAAAATAAAGACTACAAAAAAAGGCCTTGTCATTATAAATATAGTTTTAGGATATCTTTCTCTGTATAATATATTAAATCATTTACTTACTCCTTCTATTTCCTCACAAACAAAATATCTGTATAAAGATAAAACACATGGGGTGACATGCAGATTTTTGCCTTGTAAAAAAGAAAGACATCCATCCAGTTTACTTTGCTAAAATGTTTTCACTTAATCATATATACATTTCTGTCTTGTTTTATTAAGATTTGATAAAGCTGAGTGTTAAAAGTGTGAATTGTTGTTATGTCAGTCCTCCCTGTTCCCTGTAACCAGTGCTGACAAGGGGAAAATTGTATGGCAGGATAGAAGAAAAAAGTCTCAAAAACTGAGTTAGGTATGCAGTAATGTGACAAAATGATACAAGAATTTGTAGTACGGCATACTTCATCCTTCAAGTTTGTCAGGCAGTTTTTTATAACAGCTTTTAATATAAAGCTAGATCACTGTTAGTTGAAAACAGAAGTTGTAATTATGTTAATTTGTAAGTCAAGCATTGTTGACGAATTGTAAATTTTAGGCCTTGAGGTTTAAATAAAAACATTTTGACAGGAGTGGTTGTAAACTTTGACAACGACTATGAAAAATGTTATGTCAAACCAAAAAATGCAGTGATATGCTCTGTTGCTGTTTTTTCACAATGTTAAGAATTTACTACATGTAAATAGATCGTACTGACTCTGGTAGGAGATTGATCGGAATGGACTGACATCTTGCCAGAGTGTATTCATATATCTTATATTGCATGGAAAATTGGTGGTTAATAAAACTTTAGAGTAATGGCCTGAGATTTTACAGTTGTTGACATAGTATATGGCAAGCTTTATATATGGCACAACAACAGCGAACAATTAATTTTGAAGAGATACAATATGTTTGTCCTGTATTGACCTGATTACCTCACAGTAACCTTACTATCCACTCTAGTAGCGGCCTCAGTCAATGGTGATTAGCATATCCACATCATTGGGCTAGTACTCCACTGAGACATTTGTATACTGATATAGTACACTATAGCTAAACCTCCAGTGTTGAAATGGAAGGAAAGGTTCAGTTTAGGTCATACTATTACCTTGCCTAAATGACATAACTTAATTCTGTTTTAACAGCTTTTGCTCTTTGATAAAGTTTTCAATGCATTTAATTTTTAGCTCATCTGATTTTTTGAAAAAAAATGATGAGTTATTGTCATCACTTGAGCGGTTGTCGGCGTCGGCGTCTGCGTCGGCGTTGCCTGGTTAAGTTTTATGTTTAGGTCAGCTTTTCTCCTAAACTATCAAAGCTATTGCTTTGAAACTTTGAATACTTGTTCACCATCATAAGCTTACCCTGTATAGCAAGAAACATAACTCCATCTTGCTTTTTGCAAGATTTATGGCCCCTTTTGTACTTAGAAAATATCAGATTTCTTGGTTAAGTTTTATGTTTAGGTCAACTTTTCTCCTAAACTATCAAAGCTATTGCTTTGAAACTTGGAATACTTGTTCACCATCATAAGCAGACCCTGTACATCAAGAAACATAACTCCATCTTGCTTTTTGCAAGATTTATTGCCCCTTTTGGACTTAGAAAATCAGTTTTCTTGGTTAAGTTTTATGTTTAGGTCAGCTTTTATCCTAAACTATCAAAGCTATTGCTTTAAAACTTGCAACACTTGTTTACCATCATAAGTTGACTCTGTACAGCAAGAAACATAACTCCATCTTGCTTTTTGCAAGATTTATGGCCCCTTTTGGACTTAGAAAATATCAGATTTCTTGGTAAAGTTTTATGTTTAGGTCAACTTTTTCTCTTAAACTATCTAAGCTATTGCTTTGAAACTTGCAACACTTGTTCAACATCATAAGCTGACCCTGTACAGCAAGCAACATAGCTCCATCCTGCTTTTTGCAATAATTATTGCCCCTTTTGGACTTAGAAAATCATTTTCTTGGTTGAGTATTATGTTTAAGTCAACTTTTCTCATAAACTATCAAAGCTATTGCTTTAAAACTTGCAATAGTTTTTCACCATCATAAGTGGACACTGTACATCAAGAAACATAACTTTATTCTGCTTTTTGCAAGAATGATGGCCCTTTTTAGACTTAGAAAATCATGGGTAGGACAATATTTCTAATACACAAAAAAAATCAGATGAGCGTCAGCACCCGCAAGGCGGTGCTCTTGTTTGAGTTTTATTTGGCTAAATATTTTGTTGCTCACAAGTTGCCTAGGCTAAAATAGTGGTCTAATGGGGATCTTCGTGGCTATGTGGTTATGGTCAGTAATCAGAACTTTCCTCTTTTACTGCAAACATCACTGAGGGAGTCCTGTAAGGAAGATAAGCAGCTGGCTTGTGAAAGGTGGAAGAGTCTAGCCAGTGCTTGCCAGTGCCATAAATATTGCTTGGAGGGATATAGATATATCTTCTTCAACCATAAAAGATAGAAAGTTGATATACGATCTTAAGTGTTATCCTGACTTAAAAGTTCGTACTTCTGTTTTATATAAACCTGGCTGTTCATGAGGGAGACCTTTAGATTATTAGCGTGCTGAGATGTGGAATGAATTCTTACAACAGACATTATTTGGAACCATTTCAGTACAAAATGTTTGAAGACGTCATTAAATCAACTCTTAAACCAACTTCTGCTTTTAGAGAAATTCATTTAAATGAAATTGCTTTGTGTATATTTCAGGAAATTACAAGGTTTATAATTTCACAAAAGAGGCAGAGAGAATGAAGTTTGACTTGAAGGCAGCGTGGAGGTACACAGAGATTAATAAAGTTTTTGGGTATGTATCATTGATTACCCTTATCCTGATCTGTTGTTGGTTTGTATTTAATGATGTAATGGCATAAATGTCAGAACTGCATCATGCAGCAATTTGAAATGCAGTAATTGCATGAATTGCAGCATGCAGTTCTACGTACGAGGGGCATTTCAAAAGTAATGCAACTGGGGTAATAAAAAGCACACGTTTGATAGATTTTAATTTATCTACACGTCATACCATCAAAGTAATCACCCTGGCTACGTACACAAAGTTTCAAATGTTTAATCCAATTTTAAAGGCATTTCATACTCATTTTCAGGTATGCCCAGCATACACTGATAAACAACTGATCCCAGGGCATGTCGGGACCTATAATGTCTACCTACTAAATGTTTTTAGCTCACCTTCACAAAGTGACAAGGTGAGCTTTTGTGATCGCGCGGTGTCCGTCGTCCGTCCGTCCGTCAGTCCGTGCGTCCATCCATCCGTAAACTTTTGCTTGTGACCACTCTAGAGGTCACATTTTTCATGGGATCTTTATGAAAGTTGGTCAGAATGTTCATCTTGATGATATCTAGGTCAAGTTCGAAACTGGGTCACGTGCCATCAAAAACTAGGTCAGTAGGTCTAAAAATAGAAAAACCTTGTGACCTCTCTAGAGGCCATATATGTCACAAGATCTTCATGAAAATTGGTCAGAATGTTCACCTTGATGATATCTAGGTCAAGTTCGAAACTGGGTCACGTGCCATCAAAAACTAGGTCAGTAGGTCTAAAAATAGAAAAACCTTGTGACCCCTCTAGAGGCCATATATTTCATAAGATCTTCATAAAAATTGGTCAGAACGTTCACCTTGATGATATCTAGGTCAAGTTCGAAAGTGGGTCACGTGCCTTCAAAAACTAGGTCAGTAGGTCAAATAATAGAAAAACCTTGTGACCTCTCTAAAGGCCATATTTTTCATGGGATCTGTATGAAAGTTGGTCTGAACGTTCATCTTGATGATATCTAGTCAAGTTCGAAACTGGGTCACGTTCGGTCAAAATCTAGGTCAGTAGATCTAAAAATAGAAAAACCTTGTGACCTCTGTAGAGGCCATATATTTCATGAGATCTTCATGAAAATTGGTCAGAATGTTCACCTTGATGATATCTAGGTCAGGTTCGAAAGTGGGTCATGTGCCTTCAAAAACTAGGTCAGTAGGTCAAATAATAGAAAAACCTTGTGACCTCTCTGGAGGCCATATTTTTCATGGGATCTGTATGAAAGTTGGTCTGAATGTTCATCTTAATGATATCTAGGTCAAGATCGAAAGTGGGTCACGTGCCTTCAAAAACTAGGTTAGTAGGTCAAATAATAGAAAAACCTTGTGACCTCTCTAAAGGCCATATTTTTCATGGGATCTGTATGAAAATTGGTCTGAATGTTCATCTTGATGATATCTAGGTCAAGTTCGAAACAGGGTCATGTGCGGTCAAAAACTAGGTCAGTAGGTCTAAAAATAGAAAAACCTTGTGACCTCTCTAGAGGCCATACTTGTGAATGGATCTCCATAAAAATTGGTCAGAATGTTCACCTTGATGATATCTAGGTCAAGTTCGAAACTGGGTCACCTGCCTTAAAAAACTAGGTCAGTAGGTCAAATAATAAAAAAACCTTGTGACCTCTCTTGAGGCCATACTTTTCATGGGATCTGTATGAAAGTTGGTCTGAATGTTTGTCTTGATGATATCTAGGTCAAGTTCGAAACTGGGTCAACTGCGGTCAAAAACTAGGACAGTAGGTCTAAATTTATTAAAATCTTTTGACCTCTCTAGAGGCCATATTTTTAACGGATCTTCATGAAAATTGATCTGAATGTTCACCTTGATGATATCTAGGTCAGGTTCGAAACTGGGTCACATGCGGTCAAAAACTAGGCCAGTAGGTATAAAAATAGAAAAACCTTGTGACCTCTCTAGAGGCCATATTTTTCATGAGATCTTCATGAAAAAAATGAGAATGTTCACCTTGATGATATCTAGGTAAAGTTCAAAACAGGGTCACGTACCTTCGAAAACTAGGTCAATAGGTCAAATAATAGAAAAACCTTGTGACCTCTCTAGAGACCATATTTTTCAGTGGATTTTCATGAAAATTGGTCAGAATTTTTATCTTGATAATATCTAGGTCAGGTTCAAAACTGGGTCACATGAGCTCAAAAACTAGGTCACTATGTCAAATAATAGAAAAAACGACGTCATACTCAAAACTGGGTCATGTGGGAAGAGGTGAGCGATTCAGGACCATCATGGTCCTCTTGTTTCAGTCTAGGGAACAAGAAATAATCACACAGGGCTAGGTCTGTGGAATATGGTACGTGTGGAAGAAATGGAACCCTTCCCTTATTCAAAAACGAGGTGACAACAGTAGACTTATGCGCAGGGATAGGTGCTTATACCCAGTGTGTGGTCGTGGTTTAAAACATTGTTTAATTTTCTTCAACACTTTCTCTTTATAAAATAATACAGTCACAGATCTTCTATTTGGTACAACCATTTGCATAATCTGACCACGGTTACCAAAAAAATAACAAACATTGCTTTCTTTTCACTTAATCTTTTGACAATTGAGGGGCAGCGGCAGTTTTTGGTAGCCCTTATTTCAAAGCTCAGAAAAGTGTGCCCATGTCTCATCTCCAGTAATAATGTCAGAAAACTGCTTTCTATGGTATTTTGGAAACATTTTAAGCAGATTTCTGGCAGTTTCAGGCCGGACACGTTTTTGCTTGTCCTACAATAAATGAGGGATCCATCTAGCTGTAATGCGTCTCATTTTCAAATTACGTTTTAGTATGCGGAAAACACTTGCGGCTAAGATACCAATTATACTAGCTATCTGTTGAACAGTTAGTCTTGCGTCAGACTTAATCACATTGCTTACTTTTTCGACCATATTGTCAGAAATGGCACTACAAGGACATCCAGGTTTTGGTGCATCATTAATGGAGTCAAAGCCGCTTTTAAACTTCTTAACCCACCTCGCGACTGTGGCATACGACACTTCATTCTGCCCATGGACATCGCACAATTCCTTAAAAATCTCCTTTACAGATAGGCCAAGCTTGCATCAAGTCTTTAAACCGGTATAACCTCAAATTTCAGCTGCCATTACACTTTTTCTTGGATTTCTCGTTTTACTGGTACGCTTTTAATGTGAAGATGTGCAGAGTAAGGTGGCATGATAATCAGTTGCATTATTTTTAGCTTGACTATACGAAGTATATGGAGAGCTATCCTACTCGACCCAGTGTCGACGTCGGCGTCCTTCCACGTCCCACCTTGGTTAAAGTTTTTTTTACACTTTCTCTTTTTTCTCCTTATCTCTGTAATTATGTCTCCCCCAGGAGACATATTGTTTTTGCTCTGTCCGTCCGTCCGTCCGTACGTCACACTTCATTTCCGAGCAATAACTGGAGAACCATTTGACCTAGAACCTTCAAACTTCATAGGGTTGTAGGGCTGCTGGAGTAGACGACCCGTATTGTTTTTGGGGTCACTCCGTCAAAGGTCAAGGTCACAGGGGCCTGAACATTGAAAACCATTTCCGATCAATAACTAGAGAACCACTTGACCCAGAATGTTGAAACTTCATAGGATGATTGGTCATGAAGAGTAGATGACCCCTATTGATTTTGGGGTCACTCCATCAAAGGTCAAGGTCACAGGGGCCTGAACATTGAAAACCATTTCCGATCAATAACTAGAGAACCACTTGACCCAGAATGTTGAAACTTAATAGGATGATTGGTCATGAAGAGTAGATGACCCCAATTGATTTTGGGGTCACTCTGTCAAAGGTCAAGGTCACAGGGGCCTGAACATTGAAAACCATTTCCGATCAATAACTAGAGAACCACTTGACCCAGAATGTTGAAACTTCATAAGATGATTGGTCATGAAGAGTAGATGACCCCTATTGATTTTGGGGTCACTCCGTCAAAGGTCAAGGTCACAGGGGCCTGAACATTGAAAACCATTTCCGATCAATAACTAGAGAACCACTTGACCCAGAATGTTGAAACTTCATAGGATGATTGATCATGAAGAGTAGATGACCCTTATTGATTTTGGGGTCACTCTGTCAAAGGTCAAGGTCACAGGGGCCTGAACATTGAAAACCATTTCCAATCAATAACTAGAGAACCCCTGACCCAGAATGTTGAAACTTCGATAGGATGATTGGTCATAAAGAGTAGATGACCCTTATTGATTATGGGATCACTCCGTCAAAGGTCAAGGTCACAGGGGCCTGAACATTGAAAACCATTTCTGATCAATAACTAGAGAACCACTTGACCCAGAATGTTGAAACTTCATAGGATGATTGTACATGCAAAAGTAGATGACCCCTATTGATTTTGGGGTCACTCCATTAAAGGTCAAGGTCACAGGGGCCTGAACATTGAAAACCATTTCCGGTCAGTAACTTGAGAACCACTTGATCCAGAATGTTGAAACATATAGGATGATTGGTCATAAAGAGTAGATGACCCCTAACGATTTTGGGTCACTCTATGAAAGGTCAAGGTCACAGGGGCCCGCACATTGAAAACCATTTCGGTCAGTAACTTGAGAACCACTTGACCCAGAATGTTGAAACTTCATAGGATGATTGGGCATGCAGAGTAGATGAACCCCTATGATTTTGGGTCACTCATTAAAGGTCAAGGTCCCCAGGGGCCTGAACATGGAAAACCATTTCCATCAATAACTTGAGAACCACTGACCAGAATGTTGAAACTTAATAGGATGATTGGTCATGCAGAGTAATGACCCCTATTGTTTTGGGGTCACTTATAAAGGTCAAGGTCACAGGGGCGCTAACATTGAAACCATTCCGTCAAGTAACTTGAGAACCACTTGACCCAGAATGTTGAAACTTCATAGGATGATTGAACATGCAGAGTAGATGACCCCTATTGATTTTGGGTCAGTCTATTAAAGGTCAAGGTCACAGTGGCCTGTTCATGTAAAATCATTTTTTGGAAATAACTTGAGAACCACTTGACCTACAATGTTGAAACTTAATAGGATGATTGGACATGCAGAGTACATGACCCCTATTTATTTTGAGGTCACTTGATCAAAGGTCAGGGTCACAGGAGCCTGAACAGTGACTTGAGAACCACTAGGCCACGAGTGTTGAAATTTAGCGGGATGACTGGACATGCCAAGTAGATGATCCCTATTGCAGCCAACCATCAGTGTCTCTTTGACTTTCGCTCCAGACCCCTATTGACTTCTTGCTTATAGGACTTTGCATTGGGGGAGACATGCGCTTTTTTACAAAAGCATTTTCTAGTTTTGATTTATTTTCACTATATCTCAGTTATTACTAAATGGATTTGATTCAAACTTGAAGTAGCTGTTCCACATCATCACCCACATCATATGGCACAAGGTGCATAACTCTTGCACCAATATTTTATGAATTATGCCTCTTTTTTGCTTAGAATTATACTTATTTAGTGTTTTGATACACTTTATCTTTATCTCTCCTATAACTTTTAATATTTTTGACACAGACTCAAGCTATTTTGCAATATCTACATCCACCATTGGAGTCTTTAAACCCTCCAGTGACAGCTCCAGCTTCCTCAGATGTGCCCCGTTTCACTGTCCAGCATCGAAATAGTCGAGTGCGCTGTCTCCTGTGACAGGTCTTGTTTAAAATGCCCCTCGTATGTATGAACAGCATCGTAATGTGCACTACTATAAAGTTTGAACTGCATCATGCAGCAAGGTGCAACACTATAAATGTTTTAACACTATAGTAAGGTACGGTGGTATGATTCCTTGAACTCTACGGTATTACAAAGCACAGTGACATAAAAAATTGAACTACACCGTGCTGCAAGGTGCATTGTTAAAAATTTTGACTTGCCTCATGATGCAAAGTACAGTGTCATAAACAGTTGACCTACACCATGCTGCAAGGTGCATTGTTAAAAATTTTGACTTGCCTCATAATGCAAGGTACAGTGTCATAAACAGTTGACCTGCACCGTGCTGCAAGGTGCATTGTTAAAAGTTTTGACTTGCCTCATGATGCAAAGTACAGTGTCATAAACAGTTGACCTGCACCGTGCTGCAAGGTGCATTGTTAAAAATTTTGACTTGCCTCATGATGCAAGGTACAGTGTCATAAACAGTTGACCTGCACCGTGCTGCAAGGTGCATTGTTAAAAAATTTGACTTGCCTCATGATGCAAGGTTCAGTGTCATAAACAGTTGACCTGCACCCTGCTGCAAGGTGCATTGTTAAAAAATTTGACTTGCCTCATGATGCAAGGTACAGTGTCATAAACAGTTGACATGCACCGTGCTGCAAGGTGCATTGTTAAAACATTTGACTTGCCTCATGATGCAAGGTACAGTGTCATAAACAGTTGACATGCACCGTGCTGCAAGGTGCATTGTTAAAACATTTGACTTGCCTCATGATGCAAGGTACAGTGTCATAAATGAAAAATTGTTGAAAAAGACGTTAAACCCAAACACACACACACACATAAATAGTTGACCTGCACCATTCTGCAAGGTGCAGTGTCATAGATAATTGAAGGGCATGTTGTAAAGTGCAGTGTCATAAATATTTGAACAGAACAATGCTACAAACTACAATGTCATAGTTATTTGAACTGCACAACACTGCAAGGTGCAGTGTCATAAATATTTGAACTGCACAATGCTACAAACTACAATGTCATAGTTATTTGAACTGCACAATGCTGCAAAGTGCAGTGACATAAATATTTAAACTGCACAATGCTGCAAAAAGTGTAAAACTGTAGATTCTTCAACTGCATCATGCTGCAAGGTGCTGGTGCTGTCCAGTGTATGAACTGCATCATGCTGCAAGGTGCTGGGGCTGTCCAGTGTTTGAACTGCACCATGCTGCAAGGTGCTGGTGCTGTCCAGTGTATGAACTGCATCATGCAGTTGTAAGAATTTTTGAATGTATGGGATGTGACAGAGAACCAGTGTAACAAACCGACTTGTTTACTTCCAGGCTATGTTCATCCTACCCATCAGAACACATTGTACCAAAGGACATATCAGATGAGAATTTGAAGAAAGTTGCTGGATTCCGAGCACTGCAGAGATTTCCATCTGTTGTTTGGAGGTAATTTTTGCATTTATTTCAGACATTGATTAATCTTGCAGGAATGGATAGGATTTGTGTTCTTCTAGACTTTCTTGTCTCTACTTTATTTCCCATATGAACCAAAAATAGCATTTTGTTTTTATTACCTTGAAAAGTGCTTAAACAGCTTTAATATGATCAGTTCTTGGTTAAGTGAATGATTAAATGTTCCTGTGAAAGTGTTTACTTATATCTCTGAACTGAACAGTTCTATGGAACTTGATTAAACCAGAATAAGTAATATCATACTAGTTATCAAGTTTGTAATTCACTTCTTACACTTTTGTTGGTTGTTTTTCATGTTAATTTCTATGTCTTATGACTGATCAAGCCATGCTTTGGAAAATAAAAAAGTTAGTAGACTTGTAACAGCCATAAGATAATGATTCATTTGGACCTGATGAAAAGGTTCATGAAATTTCAAAAATAATTCCATTTTTTTCCTGTGATAAAGGGTGCTCTGTAACCGTTTCATTTGGTTAACATAGACAGTATTGGTTTTGACTAAAATGATGACACAGATTTGTCAGTTTCAAACTTGAAAAGTGAACTATAGTAGAAAATTATCTGCCCATTGTCATTGAACTACTTCAAAAAAAGATTTGACACAAAAAATTGCACCTCTTACTCCTCCCGAATTAAAACAATGAATAAGGATAATGATTACTGATTACAAAAGATACTTGATTTGATTCATGAATGTCACAACATTTTTCCATAAGATTTTATTGTTGCATTGTAATAACTGTTATAAACCAATAATTTGTATTGTAGAAACTGTAGAAATGGTGCAGTGTTAGTGCGGTCCAGTCAACCAGAGATGGGTTTCTTCGGTTGGAGGAATACAGATGATGAGAACTTGCTTAATGCCATTCCTGTAGCATGTTCTGAGAATCCAGGTTCAAGAAATAAACATTCTGTAAGGGAAGACGGTAGTGGATCAGATCTCAGTTCAGATGGTGAGTTTTATTTCATATATCTCATCAGAGATTTGCCCTTTTCCATTGCTGAAATCTTGGATGAAAACCTCCTCATTCATTAAATGTTCAAAACAACAAAAACAACTGTATTCAATTTCAAGGTACCGGTTTTTCAGTCAGTTATTTCTGAAAGCTTGCTGCCAAACTGAATTATTATGTCATTTGAGACAGAAATTCCCAGAAATGGATTTTTTTCTGTTTTGATACCTACAAGTGACAGGCTTTCAATAGGAATAAATCGTGATTTGCCAGCTAATGCTTGCAAGGAGTAAATCTTTGTTACGAGATATATCTGCAAGGGAGTGTATACCCAAGAGATTATATAGAACTATGTAAGCTTTGAATATAATTCCAGAATGTTGTCTATGTGTGATATTAAATCACAAGAATATTGCAGCTCTCTAAAGGATGGGATTCTCTAACATACATAACCTATAATAACTCTCACAAAGGTGTTTTTATATCAAATAGAAAATTATTGATGTGTTATCTGAAAAAGAAAAGTTATTAAAGCTCCTAATTGATGTAAAGTAGTATATAAAAAAAAGGGTACCTATTCATTCTTTTAGCTGATTGCTTGCCCATTATCTGCTAACGTATTTGTTGATAATTAACTCTGCTGTATCTAAAACATTTTAGTTACTTGATTTTGTTGAACAATTCAAAAACATAAACCTGTAGACCGGTTTATCACGGGGATGTAGCCCAAGTAATATTATAACACACATCAAAAGGACAAACAATGAAATCACTATTGGAGATGTATATTATTTCGGTTCTAACACTTTACCCAGGATTGTTATCTACATATTTGAAGATATTCATCAAATATTTTGCCTTTTGTGTGTGGTGTTCTTTTCCTGTATGCCGCTATGAAGTTTAATGCTTTTACGTAATAATTGTGACATACAAACTGAGTGTGCTGCATGCCGCTGTGAAGTTTAACGCTTTGACGTAATAATTGTGACATACAAACTGAGTGTGCTGCATGCCGCTGTGAAGTTTAACGCTTTGACGTAATAATTGTGACATACAAACTGAGTGTGCGGCATGCCGCTGTGAAGTTTAACGCTTTGACGTAATAATTGTGACATACAAACTGAGTGTGCGGCATGCCGCTGTGAAGTTTAACGCTTTGACGTAATAATTGTGACATACAAACTGAGTGTGCGGCATGCCGCTGTGAAGTTTAACGCTTTGACGTAATAATTGTGACATACAAACTGAGTGTGCGGCATGCCGCTGTGAAGTTTAACGCTTTGACGTAATAATTGTGACATACAAACTGAGTGTGCTGCATGCCGCTGTGAAGTTTAATGCTTTGACGTAATAATTGTGACGTACAAACTGAGTGTGCTGCATGCCGCTGTGAAGTTTAACGCTTTGACCGTAATAATTGTGACGTACAAACTGAGTGTGCTGCATGCCGCTATGAAGTTTAACGCTTTGACCGTAATAATTGTGACGTACAAACTGAGTGTGCTGCATGCCGCTATGAAGTTTAACGCTTTGACGTAATAATTGTGACGTACAAACTGAGTGTGCTGCATGCCGCTATGAAGTTTGACGCTTTGACCGTAATAATTGTGACATACAAACTGAGTGTGCTGCATGCCGCTATGAAGTTTGACGCTTTGACCGTAATAATTGTGACATACAAACTGAGTGTGCTGCATGCCGCTATGAAGTTTGACGCTTTGACCGTAATAATTGTGACATACAAACTGAGTGTGCTGCATGCCGCTATGAAGTTTGACGCTTTGACCGTAATAATTGTGACATACAAACTGAGTGTGCTGCATGCCGCTATGAAGTTTGACGCTTTGACCGTAATAATTGTGACATACAAACTGAGTGTGCGGCATGCCGCTATGAAGTTTGACGCTTTGACCGTAATAATTGTGACATACAAACTGAGTGTGCGGCATGCCGCTATGAAGTTTAACGCTTTGACCGTAATAATTGTGACATACAAACTGAGTGTGCTGCATGCCGCTATGAAGTTTAACGCTTTGACGTAATAATTGTGACATACAAACTGAGTGTGCTGCATGCCGCTGTGAAGTTTAACGCTTTGACCGTAATAATTGTGACCTACAAACTGAGTGTGCTGCATGCCGCTGTGAAGTTTAACGCTTTGACCGTAATAATTGTGACCTACAAACTGAGTGTGCGGCATGCCGCTGTGAAGTTTAACGCTTTGACCGTAATAATTGTGACGTACAAACTGAGTGTGCGGCATGCCGCTATGAAGTTTAACGCTTTGACCGTAATAATTGTGACGTACAAACTGAGTGTGCGGCATGCCGCTATGAAGTTTAACGCTTTGACCGTAATAATTGTGACGTACAAACTGAGTGTGCTGCATGCCGCTGTGAAGTTTAACGCTTTGACATAATAATTGTGACGTACAAACTGAGTGTGCGGCATGCCGCTGTGAAGTTTAACGCTTTGACATAATAATTGTGACATACAAACTGAGTGTGCTGCATGCCGCTGTGAAGTTTAACGCTTTGACATAATAATTGTGACATACAAACTGAGTGTGCTGCATGCCGCTGTGAAGTTTAACGCTTTGACGTAATAATTGTGACATACAAACTGAGTGTGCTGCATGCCGCTATGAAGTTTAACGCTTTGACGTAATAATTGTGACATACAAACTGAGTGTGCTGCATGCCGCTATGAAGTTTAACGCTTTGACGTAATAATTGTGACATACAAACTGAGTGTGCTGCATGCCGCTATGAAGTTTAACGCTTTGACGTAATAATTGTGACATACAAACTGAGTGTGCGGCATGCCGCTATGAAGTTTAACGCTTTGACGTAATGATTGTGACGTACAAACTGAGTGTGCGGCATGCCGCTATGAAGTTTAACGCTTTGACGTAATGATTGTGACGTACAAACTGAGTGTGCGGCATGCCGCTATGAAGTTTAACGCTTTGACGTAATGATTGTGACGTACAAACTGAGTGTGCTGCATGCCGCTATGAAGTTTAACGCTTTGACGTAATGATTGTGACGTACAAACTGAGTGTGCGGCATGCCGCTATGAAGTTTAACGCTTTGACGTAATGATTGTGACGTACAAACTGAGTGTGCGGCATGCCGCTATGAAGTTTAACGCTTTGTCGTAAAGATTGTGACGTACAAACTGAGTGTGCGGCATGCCGCTATGAAGTTTAACGCTTTGACGTAATAATTGTGACGTACAAACTGAGTGTGCTGCATGCCGCTATGAAGTTTAACGCTTTGACGTAATAATTGTGACGTACAAACTGAGTGTGCTGCATGCCGCTATGAAGTTTAACGCTTTGACGTAATAATTGTGACGTACAAACTGAGTGTGCTGCATGCCGCTATGAAGTTTAACGCTTTGACGTAATAATTGTGACGTACAAACTGAGTGTGCTGCATGCCGCTATGAAGTTTAACGCTTTGACGTAATAATTGTGACGTACAAACTGAGTGTGCTGCATGCCGCTATGAAGTTTAACGCTTTGACGTAATAATTGTGACATACAAACTGAGTGTGCTGCATGCCGCTATGAAGTTTAACGCTTTGACGTAATAATTGTGACATACAAACTGAGTGTGCGGCATGCCGCTATGAAGTTTAACGCTTTGACGTAATAATTGTGAGTGTGCTGCATGCCGCTATGAAGTTTAACGCTTTGACCGTAATAATTGTGACATACAAACTGAGTGTGCTGCATGCCGCTGTGAAGTTTAACGCTTTGACGTAATAATTGTGACATACAAACTGAGTGTGCTGCAAGCCGCTATGAAGTTTAACGCTTTGACGTAATAATTGTGACATACAAACTGAGTGTGCTGCATTATTACATGCCGTTTTAATAAGAGTTAATGGGGCAGAGTTAGAATATTGAATAAAAAAGGTTTGTGTGTTAAAACTGTAAACCTTTTTACTCCTATAAATGCATGAGGTTGCATAAACTTTATACATATGTCAAATATTAACATTGCAGATTCCTCGACCATGGATTCAGAGGAGAGTTTGGAGCCAAAGAAAATGTTGATTATAGATTGTAGATCCTATAGTGCTGCATTTGCTAACAGAGCGAAGGGCGGGGGTATGGAATGTCCAGGTATGTAGTCATGTTCATTTTACTTCTTAAAAACATCCTGAAATTCTTATATTTCATTGAAGAAAGACCTGTTGGCTTTAGCTTAAATTACAGGTACTGTGACTTTGATCAGTAGAATGGTTTTATATTTATTTTTATTAATGGGTAACTTGTTTTTGTGTCGCATTTTTACATAGAGTAAGTATAGTCACATGAAATTGTATACATATGCTAGATATTTGTCAGAAGTGTTCATACAAGAATTAAAATGAATGGATTAAGACTGGGACAGTTTAGCAGCAACATTTATTTAGCTGTCGCAAGAAATTACTGTAAATGATTTAAATATAGGCTCCTTTCCATCAGTTAAGTGTAATCTCTCGATTATCAAATTTCTATTATTAACTACTAGTAAATCAGCATAGAATCATTGATTGTCTTGTAAATTCATGCTAATGAGACAGTGATTTACCTATATTTGTCTGCTTTATTGTTTCCCACTTTGTCAAATATTTATTTTATTATTTTGTCTTCACTGACAGTGTAAAACATTAATGAATCTTTGAACTGTTTAACTGGCAAGTAATTATGTAATTATGTACAAGTTATTCTCTTAATATGAAGTAACTCAGGACAGCCTTAAAGCATCTTGACTTTATATTCCTTTTTCCTATTATAGAGTACTACCAAAGTTGTGAAGTACAGTTTATGAACCTGGCTAATATACATGCTGTCAGGAAAAGTTTTCTTACCCTCAGAAATCACTGTAACTCTGGTGTGGACCAGGCTAGGTATGTATCTTTAGAAAGTAAAATTGTATCTGGGTAATGTAAGGAACATACAGTCTATGAGAGTTTTAAACATTTAGGATAAACAAAGAAACTATTCTAGCTCCTGTATTGGCTTTGAAGCCATTCTGAAGTCTTGTATGAATCTTATTGAATAAGAATAGAAATGTTGAAATGTTTTGCCCAACAGTTACAACTGACTGTTCAACAGGTTTCAGAAAAAAAAATTTTTTGGGGGGTGGGGGGGGGGGGAAGGGTGTTCAATCTGTGAAATAGACTCTTTGATAGGTAAGCCTGTGAAATAGACTCTTTGATAGGTAAGCATCCTAGAAATCAACACTGTAGCTGTGATGTGGATTTGTTCAGATAGTATTCGCATAAGAAACTGTAGCCTGTTGCTGGACCAGGCATCCTTTCAAGTCACTATACCTATTCAAAAGAGTTCATTGACTATTCAAAAAGGTAGAGCTTTTGCTCTCTTCCAGTGTTCACATCCTAATGTTGTTAAGTTTTTTCATAATAAAACTTGTATTTCAGTAACCTAGTAGGTGGATCGGAACTTGTTAATTTATCACGTACATTTTCTTTAACTAAAGCTTTACACTTATTATATTCTTTTTCTAGGACAAGCTTACAATTCAGTAAGTTTCCTAACTCTAACATGTATTTGAGCAAATTATATGCTTTTGTTAAAAGATTCTGTTGAATTTACATCAGCTATCACCAAAACTAATGCGATTAATAAACTCACAGATTTTACTGTTATAAAACATTTCTAGCAACCAGCCCATTCTTCGGACCTTTTGTTGCAATTATGGCTTTTGGGGACTTGAATTTTGGTAGTTTAGGCGTCTGAGTACCATACGGCTAGTGTGAGAGGCATACACAGAAATTATTTTTTCTCTATTTTAGATAAATTCCTACCTCACGGGTCAGTTGACTTAATGAATTTGTGCAAATTAATACCCGTTTTTTGTGATTTATTCTGGTTATAAGTTATTTGCAGTACAAGTCAAAAGCTATTTTCATAAAAGTGATAAGAATTTGAACACCTTATTTGTTGATTCGTGCTTACTTTTTCTTCTAGAAATCATTGTTATCTGGACTGGGCCAAAGTGCCCACAACTTGGCAGTTTATGAGGTATGCCAGCTTTTGCAGTTAGAAAAACGGTTAACAGTTTTGCATTGTCGAGTTACTAATCTCAATATCTCATTGCAGAATAATTGATCATTACTATCGCACTGTAGGGTATAAAATACTGTTGATAGAATTATACGTTCCAAACTTGAGATATGAATTATGTGTCAATTATGCCACCTCTATTACTTAGCAAAATCCTAGTTTAGTTTGCTAATGTATGTTCAGCTTTACAAATGCATTAATAGTAATTGCAAATATATGACTGGTTATTCTAGGTCCTATATACAACATACAGTGGGACAAATTCGCTAACATTAACATGTTGTTAGCAAATATGCTTTGATTAGAAAATTCTTTTAAATTTTAAATGCAAGATATACTGAATTGGATTGCTATTGAGTTGAAGTTAAACATTCTCGGTAATTTGCAGCTGTTGTATTCAGAACACCATACTTAGTATATCGCATTTTCAGTCAAATTATGTCCCCTTTCGAACTTAAAACTCTTTTTGATATTTAACATTTTGGGTAATAATTTCCTGCTTCTGTGACAATATTTCGAATAGTCGAGCTTGGCTGTCTTACGGACAGCTCTTGTTATAAGTAAACTTGTATTTCAGTAACCAATAGTAGGAATGGATTGGAACTTAAAACACTTACTCACTGTACATTTTACTTTACTCAAAAGCTTTTCCCTTATTTGACTAGGTATTTTCTGGTGACAAAGCTTAAGATTAGTGAAGTTTTGCTGACCTCTGACAGCTCATTTTGTAACTGACAACACTTATATGTCTTTGTTAAAAGATAGATGTTGGCATAACTATCAGCTATAACAGAAATCACTTCGATTAAAATCACAGAATTTTTATGTCTAAGAACATTTTCCTAGTCAGACTAGCCACTTCTTCAGGGTACCTTTGTGTCTGAGTGGTTGAGGTGGCTGAGTGGTTGAGGTATCTGAGTGGTTGAGGTGGTTGAGGCGTCTGAGTGGTTGAGGCGTCTGAGTGGTTGAGGCGGCTGAGTGGTGGAGGCGGCTGAGTGGTGGAGGTGGCTGACACAGAAATTATTTTCCCCTCACTGCTGAGTGTTTTATGTAAATTTCCTCACATAAAGAAGCCGTCCAGTTGACTTAAGGAATGTTGTTGCTAAGAAGTAATACCAGTTAGAAATATTTGTAAGATATTTATTCTGCTCATAGTTAAGTAATATATTGACAGAACAGAGCAAAAGGGGCTATCTGTTTGTGCATAATTATGTTGATAAGACATTTTTGAGCTCTACACCCTTGATTTGTTCAGATTTTCGTGCTTAACATTTCTCTTCTATGAAAATTTCAGTTGGTTATCTGGACTGGAGAACACAAAGTGGCTTCACAACTTGGCCAGTCTACTGAAGGTGGCCAGCTTGGTTGTCAGTGTGAATGAAAAAGAAGGGAGACCAGTCTTGGTGCATTGTTCTGATGGTTGGGATAGAACTCCTCAGATTATCTCCCTTGCAGAACTAATGTTAGATCCATACTATCGCACTGTAGAGGTAAAAATTCTACTGAATTGATATGTACTGTTATTATTCCTGGTTCTACAAGATTGGAGGTTATATAAAGAAATTATCACGTAGTCGCAGTGTTGTCTTACAGATCGACAGTCTCAGTTACTTGTAAGCAAGAAATAACCCAGTATTAGTTTGCTAATGTTTGTTCAGCAATTTTCACAACTGAACATTAAATGGATGTAATTGCACAATAATGACTGGGTTGAGTTCTAAGCTGATCCTGTTAATAGAACATAAGTGCGTGACTAAATTCATTTGTTGTTCTCACATAACATGTGGGTTAGCCAACAGTACTGCTTTAGTAAAGAATATTCTTTTTCATTTTATAAATGCAGGGAATTACGTGAATGTGGGTTGTATTGAGGTGAAGGTGATATAACATTCTGGTAGATGCTTGCAGCTGGTGTATTTTCTAGAACACCATAGCTATAGTTTATATTTGCAGCCATAGTTACAATCCACAACTTTTCCAATACACTATTACAAGCAAGAATTTTTACATGTATCTACTGCTGTGAAACTGGTTATATTTGAAGGGAACAAATTGTTGTTGTTTTCATGATTGTGTAAATCCATGCAGTTAAATCCCAAGGAACAAACAAAATTTCCATTCAGTTTATGTTAAAAAATTGAAATCCAGGAATTTATGTACCCACAAAAATATTTGTTTTAATCAAAACCATGAAATTTCGTGCTCGCGACATCAAATGATTCGACAGCAATAGTCCAGGAAAACGACAAACATTGAGCTGATATGCCTTATCTTTCAAAATCAAAATAGAATTTGAGAAACACTGGGGTTATCACTGATGCCAGTTAAATGTCTGGTTTTCAAAATTAATTGTGTAGAGGTATTATACAGTTACTTCCTTTAGTGAATTTGCATTCAACTTACATTAAATAATGGGGAAATAAATCAATGTGGTAATCAATTTTTTATGTAAAAATGTTATCATCTATGCCAGAGAACTCTAGCAGATCTATACTTCTGACAAAAATTCAATATTTAATATATGTATTTTCATAAGAATGTTTTAATTTCTAAACTGGTTATGTTAATATGTCAGGTAGTTGGTGGCTAAATTTTGTCTGAAAACCCGTGAAATATTTGTATACTTTATTAGCCTAACAACTTAGACATCTTTTAGGGATTTCAAGTATTGGTTGAGAGAGAGTGGCTTCACTTTGGACATAAGTTTGCTGACCGCTGTGGTAATGGTATTCACACTGAGGACCCTAACGAGAGATGTCCTGTGTTCCTACAGTGGCTGGAGTGTGTTTATCAACTTCTTGTGCAATTTCCTTGCCAGTTTGAGTTCACTGAAGCTTTTCTTGTAAGTACAATATGTGTTTCCTTTCATCTTATATAGTACTTATCTGTTACAAGTGTTGTGTATGGGGCAGAATTATAAATTGCTTTTAAAAGTCTTATATATTGGTGTTAAAATGTCATATTGTGACAAGACTTTAATTTATTTTGCATATGAATTAGTATTTTTAGCTCACCTGAGCACAAAGTGCTCAAGGTGAGCTTTTGTGATCGCCCTGTGTCTTCCGTCCGTCGTCAACAATTTGGCTGTTAACACTCTAGAGGTCACAATTTTGGCCCAACCTTAATGAAACTTGGTCAGAATGTTACCCTCAATAAAATCTTGGACGAGTTCGATATTGGTTCGTCTGGGGTCAAAAACTAGGTCACCAGGTCAAATCAAAGGAAAAGCTTGTTAACACTGTAGAGGCCATATTTATGACCACATCTTAATGAAACTTGGTCAGAATGTTAATCTTGATGATCTTTAGGTCAATAGGTCAGGTGAGCGATACAGGGCCTTCATGGCCCTCTTGTTAAACAGCTTGGCTCCATATTTATTTCAGCAAATTGATATCAGTTCAGAAATGAAATATTTAGTTTCTTGTTTACTTTATAATATTAAAAGAATACAGACCGTTATCATAAGAAAGACCTTCAAGTCACGTAAGATTAGAAATGCCCATGTTTACTTAGAAATACATTGGTTAGTCTGTATTTATTATGTCCTCAATGCCAAGCCTGTATGATACACTTTCTAAATGTATATAAATGTTACTGTTTCAGGTAAAATTGGTGCAGCATACCTATTCCTGCTTATTTGGAACATTCCTATGTAACACAGTCCAGGATCGTATTGAGGTAAAATTGGACCAGTCCACTGCCTCTGTGTGGAATCTACTCAGTGATAAAAACTTCCATAATCAACTGTTTGCTCCTTCACCGGAACATGAGGTAACTACAGACAGAATTTTTAGTTGCATAAAACTACTGTGAATTGATTTTTGTTGGCATAAAGTTTCAATGTTTTGGCCTTAAAGGATATTATCTGCAACTATAACTAATAAGCAAAGGTAAATAAAGACAGCCATGATGGTCCTATATTGCCCATAAGTACCATGACTCTTAACTTAAAGTAAAGTTCACATCATGTGCTTATGTTGATTTGTTTTCAAAAACAATCTAGTTAGTTGTAATGCAGGATATTTTGGCAAGGTTCAGTTTTAACCTTTTTTTAACTAAATACTGTTGTTAGCTCACCTGAGCCAAAGGCTCATGGTGAGCTTTTGTGACCGTTCAATGTCCGTCGTGTGTCGTCCGTCTGTCAACATTTCCTAAAAAAAATTTCTTCTTGAAAACCACTGGGCAGAATAACACCAAACCCTTGAGTGGCCCTCTTTCAAAACTGTTCAAAGAATTGAATTCCAGGCAGAACTCTGGTTGCCATGGCAACCGAAAGGAAAAACTTCAAAAATCTTCTTATCCAAAACCACAGGGCCTAGGGCTTTGATATCTGTTATGTAGCATCATCTAGTGGTCCTCTACCAAGACTGTTCAAATTATCCCCCTAGGGTCAAATATGGCCTCGCCCCGGGGGTCCCACGTTTTACATTGACTTATATAGGAAAAAAAGTTTAAAAACTTCTTGTCTGAAACCACAAGACATTGGCCTTTGATATTTGGTTTGTAGCAGTCTTATGGTCCTCTACCAAAATTGTTCAAATTGTACCCCTGGGGTGAAAAGAGGCCCTGCCCTGGGGGTCCCAAGTTTTACATATATTTATATAGGAAAAAAACTTTAAAATTCTTCTTGTCTGAAATCACAAAATGTAGGCTTTGGGTCACATGGTTTATATAGACTTGTATAGGGAAAATCTTCTTGTACAAAACCATATGGCCTAGGGCTTTGATATTTGGTATGTAGCATCATCTAGTGGTCCTCTACCAAGATTGTTCAAATTATCCCCTAGGGTCAAATGTGGCCCTTGCCCCAGGGGTCCCAAGTTTTACATCGACTTATATAGGAAAAAAAGTTTAAAAATCTTTTTGTCTGAAACCACAAGATATTGGCCTTTGATATTTGGTTTGTAGCATTGTCTTATGGTCCTCTACCAAAATTGTTCAAATTGTACCCCTGGGGTGAAAAGAGGCCCTGCCCTGGGGGTCCCAAGTTTTACATATACTTATATAGGAAAAAACTTTAAAATTCTTCTTGTCTGAAATCACAAGATGTAGGCTTTTGATATTTGGTATGATGCATTGTCTAGTAGTCCTCTACCAAAATCTTTCAAATTATGCCCCAGGGGTTAAAAGAGGCCCCACCCCGGGGTCACTTACCCGTAGTCATTATATGAGTTATGTAGGAAAAAATTCTTAAGAAATTATCTGATCCTATTTCCAAGACTGTTTACTTTTAATTACCTGATGATCCCAAGTAATATCATGTCACTTGACTTTAATTGACCATGAATGTGACCTACTGACTTTCTTGACATTTAAGCATCAGTTTGACATTTGAAACATGTAGCTCATATTACACAGTTGAGCGATTCAGGGTCATCATGACCCTCTTGTTATTTTATCTAATGTAATATTTTGTATTTAACTAGTTTGTAACGAATGTTTTATTTGTTCATTTCAGGTGTTGTTTCCAGCAACACATGTCCAAAGTTTGAGGTTATGGACCTCTGTTTACCTGTCTAATAACTCCTCATTTGCTGGTCCTGAGGAAACAAGCAATCAGAATGGCCTTGCGAATGATGGCACAGAAACAACTGGCTTACAGAAAACACGTTCATGTGAAAACTTGTTAATGAATAGCGACCTTAATTCTAGTCTCAGTCGGAGAAAAAGTGATCCAAATATTGCAATGGAACATTGCGAACAGCAAACTCAGAAACTGTTGAAGGACGCAATGTCTGGAGATACAAGCTGCTCGAGTGAGTCTGTGAAAAGTTCGGAAAATGATCGCTCTCTGAGTGAAAATGGTGACATCACTATGAAAAATTTGGATAGCCCATTATGTAATGGTGAAGTATCTATAAATGGGAATGGATTTCATGATGAAGAAGTGGATAGTAAAGTGTATGATAAAGTGGAAAATGGTGATACTGATAATATTGAAAATGGTGATAAAAGTTTAATTGCTGAAACTGGACAGCAAAATGAAAGTGAAAATTCAGTTAAAACTGAAGATGATTTAATAGAAAATGATGTGATTACAAATGGTGATGTAGGAAACGGTCATGTTAATGGTTTAAATGGTGTTGGAAATGAAGAAAGTGAAACAGTTGATAGTAATGAGACTAAAGAATCTGAAAAAATTAAAAACATGACAGAAAATAATAGTGAAGACTGTAGAAATGGCAATGACATTCATGAAATGAATGGTCATAGAGAAAATCCATGTGATAGAAATTATAGTCCTGATAATTCTACTGAGGAAAGTAGTGAAAACTCTATCGAGACAATATCAGAAAGTGAAGAAGTTTCTGATAATCTAGGAAATGGTGCAAATAATTCTGTACTAAACGGACATTCTGTAGAACAAGATGAAAATTCTAAACTGCCAACATCAAATAGCATTAATAGATGTAATACAGACTCCATAAATAGTCAAATTGTATCTACAAAGTTAAAACAAAGGACTGCTATTAGTGATAAATATGCCCCTTCCATGGAAAGTTCGACTGATACTGTAACGGAAGATTTACAAAATGGCGACAGCAGTCACACGCTGGTTCCCGTGGCAAGTGATAGCAGTAAGAAAGTTTATAAAGTAGCGTCATTACAGTCCTTATGTGATAAAGTAACTAAAGATACAATAGAAAACACTAGCAGTATTAGCACCAGTACGAGTGATCTATCAGATTCACGTGTTTTAGAGAACGGTCTTTTGCTCAATACAGGCGATCCCTTACCAACTAGTCTAAATCTGCGATGTGTGTTGTCACAGAATAGCCTGTGTAGGAATTCCAATGGAATGTGTAAAGGTGTGAACGTAGATACGAGTATGACTCCGCCCCTTTACCCCACTCCAATTAGTCCTCAGTCACGCAATTCAACATGTCCTCCAACACCAGGCACTGGTGATGGTAAAGTAAGTATACTATTGTTTACATCGTATGCATGTTCTTTCATTTTGTTCAACATATTTATAAATATTTTTACAGAGCAAGACAATACTAGCATAAGTCAAAGACTATGCATAATCATATTATGTAAAGATAAAAAGGCCCTCAAAGCCAGCCTTGTTAGATTTGTAAGCAGAGCACAAAGCTGTTAAACTAGATGTCATGAGTTCAATCTCCAAGCATGATAAAGTGTCTGTGTGAAGTATTTGAGTCTTAAGTGTTTTGTCCTCCATCTTGCATTAATGTGGGGAAGTTACAGAGAACAGGTCAGTACTGGTAGAGGGTCTAGAAACACTGACTGTGGTTTCATAACTGAAATACTGGTGTAGCTATGTTACAAATTGACTGTAATCTCTGGGATATTTGGCCAATTAATTGCATCAAGAAATGTTTTTATATAGATAGCTCAGGTAAAGAGTGGTTAAGGTTGCTGGCCCTTGCCGCTCACCGTTGTTGGTTGGAAATTGTTAAGGACGTTGAATTCTTCATGGTATCCAGCTATCCAGCTGGCGTGCAGGTTGGTGGTACTACTAGATGGTCACCCGTGCTCGAGTTTATGTCCAGGTGGGGCACCATAGGTCTCTCCACAGTTAAAGCTGGAAAGCGATCATTTGACATTAATTGTTTTGGTATCTCTTGACACTAAACAGTACAAATAAACATGATTTAGTAGATTATATGACAGTATTACATTCTTTTGCAGTCCCTAGAATCTACAGTCCCCAGACATGGTTTAAGTCGCCATCTTGATATTGATGGTCTGACCAAGTTTAACGATCCTGTACAGAAAGAAGTGAGCAATATGAAGTTGAAATATGAACAAGAGATCACCAGACTGAACGATCATGTGATTTACTTGAGCAGGCTGCTCTCCCAGCATGCATCAGCATGCAATGGTGACGTCTGCAATTTAGAATTTAAACATGGAAATGTAAGTTGGCATTAAGATTTACGATTTACTGTGATTACAAATTAAGTTAGGTACACGTATCAGTTGTTATGAGATTCATATTTAGACCAACCATTTGCCATTTGTTAAAATAGAAACTCATTAATATGGAATGGCATTTTTAAGTTAAAGTGTTACGTATTGACCTGAAAAGAGGAGGCATTAAAAAGTTCTAGAACTTAAACTGTAAAAAAAATAATTTTGTTTGAACCAAATTTGGCAGTTTTTTAAAATTGATTTAGTGTGAAGTCTTATTTTGGTGCTGTTTTAAATTTACACAGTCTGGCTGCTAAAGGTCAGGTGGCTGCTTAAAACAAGTTAATAGAGCAAAAAGTCTAACAAGGAAGTTAGCTGACTGGCTGCTTGCAGGCCGTTAAAGCCGGTTCAGCTGGATGTATAGTTCACTTTGTTCTAGCTACAGTTGTGCTAAATACTATGTACAGTTGATTCAGTATGATCACGTGATTGTGGTTTAAAAATGAACATTGGTTAATTGTCCGAACAGAAGGGTCTTGTGATTTAAATGGCACCTTTTCAAAAGTAATAAATGGAAGCAACACACCAATGGCAGGTTTTCTAGAGTAGTGTTTGATGTGTCAGTATGTTAAAACTGTAAATATGTTTAAAGTTCTCATTTGATAGAATAATTATTGAAATTGCCGATTTTTTCTCTACACTTGGGCCATTAATTGGCAGCAACCACATCAGCTATTGAATAATTGGTGGATATTTATTTTGGCTCAACAGACCTTGACCACCAATAGTTCCATGTAAAACTGCTGTCAGAATTATGTGTTATACAGTATTCTATTGTAATTACATGTGTGCTCTGTTTCTTGTATAAGAGTTTAGCAGAAATCAACCAAGATAGTTAGCATTAATAAATTTGTTTGCTAAATTTGTTTTAGAAACAAAAACGATAATTTTCATATGTCCCTTAGCAAAGCTGTGGAGTACTTTCATGTGTAGACACTATCTAGCCAGCTGGCAAAAGGGTAGTCCATATTTGCAGTTAGAAAATTATAGATGATTCAAACGTTTATAAACTTCTTTCATCCATTCACTAGGAGTCCCCAGGCAGTTGTGATCTTCAGTCAATACAGAGCAATTACAGTAATGCTGCCTCAGATGCCAGCTGGGACCAAATGGATGACCCAGAAGTTAACGTCACACGCTGGGTACCAGATCACATGGTTACACAGTGTGCTGGCTGTGAAATGCAATTCACCGTGATTAAACGAAAACATCACTGCAGGTACTTTATTAGAACGACTTTTCATTTTTTGGCCTCTCAGAATTCGAGTTTGGTCAGTTGTCTGTCTTTCTGTCACAAAGTTGTGTATGCTCTGTATCTTTTTACCTCCTTGAAATGTTTTCAGACGATTTGGCACCTATTTTTACTATGTACAATGAGATCACATGCAGAATGCAATTTTTAGTCTTACTGGTTCAAGGTTAAGGTCGTACAATGAGATTAGAGATTAGATAACGAGTGTTTTATCTTTGTACCCCTTCGAATATTTTTAAAACAGCTTGCCATGAATGCATTACATTAAGCAGAACACAACTTTTAGTCATGTTGGTTCAAGGTCAGGGTCATACAGCGATAATCAAAGGTCAGTAATTTATGTCTGCTCCATATTTATTTAACCCCTTGAAGGATTGTCAGATAACCTGGCACAAATGTTTGTCATGAGATGACAAGCTGGAGGCAGCTACATTCACCCAGCCATATTTCTGTCTAGGTTTCTACATTCAGTTGTTTTTGCAATGTTGTTACCATTGTGTAAAATTTTTATTTCAGAAATTGTGGTAAGATATTTTGCCACTCTTGCTGTAACGAAACGATCCCTCTTCCACATCAGATGATCAACACAAACGAGCGTGTATGCCAGACATGTTACAGTAAACTTACAATGCTACTCACGAAATCGGTTATAGAAATGGACAACGGGATTGGGGAACTGAGTTCACTGGCGGCTGCAGCCTCCAACTAGGAATAAATTAAATGGACTTGCTCTCATAGTGGAAGTTACTCTTTGTGTACTTTGCAAGTGTTTTTGTTCATTTGTTCATTTCTCATTCCAGGAGATAAACTGTCTTTAATAAAAGAACTATAAAAAACACACTTATAACTAGAAGTATGTACATAACTAGAAGTATGTACTGCACGGCTTCAGACCTCTTGTATCGTTCAAAAGTTGAGCAAAAGTCAATATGATAAAAACACCCCTGAAATTCAGTATGTTCTAATGGCTCAGATTTCAAATTTTTCTTATGGAAACCATTCAGCTGACCTACAAACAATGAGTTTTGAGGCACGCCATTGTTTAACATGATCCTTAGAATGGGGCTGTGAGGGCATGAAAATTGCAGTTTTTATGCTTACGTCTTTAAAGATACCGTATAACTGGTTATTTCTGTGAGTGAAAATATTTGCGTTTTGTACATGAAAATGGGTATACTAATTTCCGCAATTTAAATTTCTGCGGATTTCTGTAGAGTGGTTAATTTAATTTCTGTATTTATCCATGGAGAGTTGCTTTAATGTTTGGGACATGGCTTTGTATAGTGAGGTACAAGTTACCAGGTTTAAAATTTATTTCATGCATAAAATACAGTTAAAACCTTTCTAACAAGGTATTTCAGCAGAGCCATTAATTTACAAATCTTGCTTGAAATATCGCAAACACCAAACTGGCTAAAATTGATTGTACACGATAAACTGATAAATTCTTTTGTACTTTACTGCTAGTGTTACAAATCTTTATCAATTAAAGTTAAGCAAGGGGCTACTAGCGGGATACATGTATTGATTAAGTAATTTAAAGTACACAGGTAAAAAGAGACGACAAACTGGGCGAACCGATATACAAACTACGAAATATTTGCGAATTTAATTTTTGCGGCTGGAAGAGACCCGCAAAATATCGCAGAAATTACCTACCCGCAAAAATAACCAGTTATACGGTAAGACATTTTACTTTTTGTGTGTCAGCTCATTTCTGTATCCTACTTTGACTCTACATTTTAGAGCTTTTGGCAAAAAAAGCAAAAACATGTTTGAAAAATTGTCCTACCTAAAAAATGTTAGGGAACATGTAGTTTTTTTTTTGTGTTGAGTTTGTTGAGCAGTAATATAGGCATGAACACTTGCAAAATGCATCAGAGATGGTGTTCCATGTTGCCATAATCGATGAAGTGCTTCATATCTGTTAGAAAAATACACTTTGAACAGAAGAACAATAGTAAATTTGTTGTGTTAGCATAATGTCAGTGAATATCAGCAGACGAATACCTGTGTAACATTCTGTCAGTCATTGTTTGTAGAAGAGATGTTCAAGTTATGGACAAGTACAGTCAGCAATTTCCATACAATTACTTCACTCTTCTTAAATATTTTTATATTCTTTGTCAACAGACATTGTAACAACTACAGAATGAAGAAATAGGAAACGAAAAATATGTAATTAAATGGAAATTGCAAATTGTTCTTACAGGTACATTAACTTGAACAAGAAACTTTGTGGAACAGACTAAACATTCATGATTAAATTGGAGTATTAAGTAGTTTTTTTTTTTCTTTACAAGGTAAATAAATCTGAATTTGTTATTGGAGTTGTTACCTAGGTTAATAGGTACTGGATAGACAATCATCTTGACCCATGGTCAGTGTTCTCGATCTGAAATTTGCAGCTACCGACTTAAAAAGGATACTTTATTGTTAGCCTTTTTTTTCTTACAATTGCACATTTTTATTTCATGAAGGTTTGAGTGAAGCTGTTTCATTGAAAATCTTCAGTAATACAATAGCATTACAGATTGAATGATGAATAAAATATGTGGGATATTTAAGTTGAAGTCTGAAGTTCAGACTAAAAAGTTCATGAATACCTGCCCTGGTAGGTTTCCTCCTTTCAATTTTCCAATGAAAAAAAAATCAGTTTTCTATTCAAACTAAGTAAGTTTGATTATTCAACATTTTTTTTTTTAAGTAAACAGTTTTAAGACTGTGTTGTTGGTTTAAAAACACAATCCAGTTGAGGTTGTTTTTTGTTAGCAATTTATTTATGCACAAGTTGATTTTTGTGAATTTAATGCTACATTTTATGTTTGTAATTTCTTTACGTAATCAAGGAGAGTGGAACTTAAAAAAAATTGTTGAGTCTAATACTTGCAAACAAGGAGTTGAAATGGATTTATACTATTGTTCCTAGTTTGAAGGTTCTTGATAAATACTTGATTTCTAGGAACTTTATCTTCTAACAAGTTTTTAAGTCACTCAACAAATAGAGAAATTGAGATTAGAATAACAAATATATGTAAGGAATCACTCAGCATGCTAATAAGCATCAGCTAAAAATTCTGTAGAATTAATGGAATGGTTCCCTAAACGTACCTCTAAAATTGTTTTACAAGTATTTTGGAAAGTAGTGGTGTACTTTGTTAGAATTTCATTGGTTTTAAGACAATTAACAGAATATGTAAAAATGTTAAATCACAATCTTGTGAACAATTCATGAAAAAGAAAATGCTGTTACAGAATCTGTTAACCAGTAACTTTTGTTTGATCTCTTTATTTGTACTATATTTCTAATGCATCTACAAAATAATTGTACTATTAATTTGTTTAATTTTGTTCAACAATTTACAGAATACTATTTACAGTTTATGTTCTTTCTTTTTTTTCAGCCTGTGATTTTTTTTCTCAGTTTGTGTTTATATTAAATTTTAGTTAACTTGTTTATTTATTCAAATATTGTGTAGCTCAGTCTCCAACATAAATTGTTAGATTTAATCGGAAGTTTTTCTAATACAGTTAAATATATATAATGGTGTAATTAAGGCTTAATCATTAATCACTTTTTGTTAACATTAATTAATCATTCTCTGATACATTATATATTTCAAATAGAAAATTAACCAGTAGAAGTTGAAAAGTCGCCATATTACAAATTGGTGTGATGTTAAAACAGAAGAAACACTCATTTCATACACAGTTGTAATTTGCATATTTTAACAGGTCTTACTAGAACTTTAATTATTTTAGACTTCTGATACAATTATCTAAAGATCTGGTGTCATTGCAAAGTTGGCGGTTTTGGCCATCCCTGGTTCATGTGTATTTAATTCAGACTTAAGACATTGATTTATTTTTGGATGTTGTTTTTATCTTTTGTGAACTTTAAAAACTGCAAAGAAGCCAGCATTAGTTATCTCACTTATTTTCAGTAGCAAAACTATCGCCTGAAAATTAGCTAAAATTTATGTCTGCTAGGAGGTCAACAACTGTTTCGCAACTTCTTGCAGTATGTTTTCAGATGCTAGCAGTACTGTTTGCAACTCAAGGGTTGAAAGCGAAACAGTCATAAGTGCTTTTTTATCAATATGCTCTTAGACCATTTTTGCTCTTACTCATCGGATGCTAACAGTACTGTTTTGCAACAATGAAGCGTGAAAGAACATTTACATTGAACAAGCTTCAAGTGAAATTAATGATGATTATCAAAAATTATTATTTTATAAAGTTTGATTTTTTTTTCTCAAGTAAGTAATTCAAATTTTTGTTTGTGAAAAAAATGGAACAATTTCATGATTATCGTTTGCATCATCAGGTCACATGATTAATTGTAATTTTGGGAACCAGTCATCATTGTACGAGGTGTCATTTAGCGTCTTCATGATTGTATGGACATCAAGTCTGCCTGCACTCTGTTCTCTATGGTAACTGTGCTTCTATATGGTGATATATGTGAAAATTACTCAAATAAATCATATTGAGCTTGTATGTGTGTCCTGTTTGTTTCTTAGCTCACCTGTCATGTAGTGACAGGGTGAGCTTTTGTGATCGCCCTTCGTCTGTCCACAATTTCTTGTCTGCACGATAGTGGTTTCATTTATGATTTTATTTCAACCAAACTTGCACACAACTTGTATCACCATAAGATCTTGGTTCGTATCTTGAACTGGCCAGATCCCATTATGGGTTTCAGAGTTATGGCCCCTGAAAGGGCCAAAATTAGCTATTTTGACCGTGTCTGCACAACAGCAGCTTCATTTATGATTTGAATTCAACCAAACTTGTATCACCATAAGATCTTGGTTCCTTTCTTGAACTGACCAGATTCCTTTATGGGTTCCAGAGTTGTGGCCCCTGATAGGGCCAGAATTAGCTATTTTGACCTTGTCTGCACAATAGCAGCTTCATTTATGATTTGAATTTAATCAAACTTGCTAAAAACTTGTGTCATCGTAAGATCTTGGTTCCTTTCTTGAACTGGCCAGATCCCATAATGGGTTCCATAGTTATGGCCCCTGAAAGGGCCAAAATTAGCTATTTTGACCTTGTCTGCACAATAGCAGCTTCATTTATGATTTGATTTTAACCAAACTTGCACACAACTTGTATCACCATAAGATCTCAGTTTCTTCTTATACGCCCTAAGGGACGTATTATGTTATTGCCTCGGTGTCCGTCAGTCTGTCTGTTAACAATATCCCTTCTGCGCTGTAACTCTTGAACCCCTTGAAGGATTTCAAAGCAACCTGACACAAATGTTCACCTCATCGTTTCGATGTGCAGAGCGCATGTTTCGGATGGCTCATTTCAAGGTCAAGGTCACACTTGGGGGTCAAAGGTTAAATGACTTTGTTTTGTGTGTATATTACTCTGCATTTGCGTTGCATTGCAGTGCTCTTGTTTTTATTTGGCAGATCCTTCTTTTGTTCACTTACAATAATTGTTTTTAATTACTTCCCTTTTAACTTTTTTATTATTTTCTGTGGTACAACATGGATGGTACCTCCAATTTTTAGGTGTTTTTTGACATATATATACCTTTAAGAAATTTTCAACTGTATTTTCTCATGATTCTTATGATTGATCTTGTTTAGCTCATCCGATTTTTTGAAAAACAAGAGTGGCAGACTGTCACAAAATACACCAGTCATCGAAATTGGCCTAATTCAAGGGCCATAATCCAAGAGAGCCTGGGGCGAGTTGGCTGGTTATCGAACTTGGCCGAGATATTATGCCAGCAAACATTGTCAGCAAGTTTGGTGAAGATCGGATGAAAACTGTTCAACTTAGAGCGCGGACAAGGCTAAATTCGCAGATTTCGAGTAATTCAAGGGCCATAATCCAAGTGCCTGGGGCAATTTGGCTGGTTATCGAACTTGGCTGAGATATTATGCCCACAAACATTATCTGCAAGTTTATGGAAGATCGGAGAAAACTGTTTGACCTGGAGAGCGGACAAGGCTAAATTTGCTGTTTTTTCTAGTAATTCAAGGGCCATAATCCAAGAGTGCCTGGGGCGATTTTGCTGGTTATCAAACTTGGCCGAGATATACTACAAACACGTAGGTGTTCACATAATACGCTCCGCTCTTTCAGAGACAGGCGTATAAAAAATGATGAGTTATTGTCCTCACTTGATCGGAGTCTGCGTTCCCTGGTTAAGTTTTTAGCTCACCTGAGCACGAAGTGCTCAAAGGTGAGCTTTAGTGATCACCCTGTGTCCGGCGTCCGTCGTCGTCCGTCGTCCGTCCGTCCGTCCGTCGTCAACAATTTGACTGTTAACACTCTAGAGGTCACATTTTTGACCCAATCTTAATGAAACTTGGTCAGAATGTTACCCTCAATAAAATCTTGGACGAGTTCGATATTGGGTCATCTGGGATCAAAAACTAGGTCATCAGGTCAAATCAAAGGAAAAGCTTGTTAACACTCTAGAGGTCACATTTTTGGCCCAATCTTAATGAAACTTGGTCAGAATGTTACCCTCAATAAAATCTTGGACGAGTTCGATATTGGGTCATCTGGGGTCAAAAACTAGGTCATCAGGTCAAATCAAAGGAAAAGCTTGTTAACACTCTAGAGGTAACATTTTTGGCCCAATCTTAATGAAACTTGGTCAGAATGTTACCCTCAATAAAATCTTGGACGAGTTCGATATTGGGTCATCTGGGGTCAAAAACTATGTCACCAGGTCAAATCAAAGAAAAAGCTTGTTAACACTCTAGAGGTCACATTTTTGGCCCAATCTTAATGAAACTTGGTCAGAATGTTACCCTTAATAAAATCTTGGACGAGTTCGATATTTGGTTATCTGGGTTCATAAACTAGGTCACCATGTCAAATCAAAGGAAAAGCTTGTTAACACTGTAGAAGCCGCATTTATGACTGTATCTTCATGAAACTTGGTCAGGTTGTTAATATTGATGATCTTAAGGTCCAGTTTGAATCTGGGTCATGTAGGATAAAAAACTAGGTCACCGAACCAAATCAAATGAAAAGCTAGTTTACACTGTAGAGGCCACATTTATGACCATACCTTAATGAAACTTGGTCAAAATGTTAATCTTGATGATCTATAGCTCAAGTTCAAATCAGGGTTAGGTGGGGTCAAAAACTAGGTCACTAGGTCATATCAAAGGAAAAGCTTGTTAACACTCTAGAGGCCACATTTATGACTATATCTGCATGAAACTTAGTCAGAATGTTAAACTTGATGATCTTTAGGGCAATTTTGAATCCGGGTCATGTCGGGTCAAAAACTAGGTCACCAGGTCAAATCAAAGGAAAAGCTAATTAACACTGTAGAGGCCACATTTATGACCATATCTTAATGAAACTTGGTCCAAATGTTAATCTTGATGATCTTTAGGTCAAGTTTAAATCTGGGTCAGATGGAGTCAAAAACTAGGTCACTAGGTCATATCAAGGAAAAGCTTGTTAACACTCTAGAGGCCACATTTATGACTATATCTTCATGAAACTTAGTCAGAATGTTAAACTTGATGGTCTTTAGGTCAAGTTCGAATCTGGGTCATGTCGGGTCAAAAACTAGGTCACGGGGGTCAAATAGAAAGGAATAGCTAGTTAACACTTTAGAGGCCACATTTATGACCATATCTTAATGAAACTTGGTCAGAATGTTAATCTTGATGATCTATAGGTCAAGTTTAAATCTGGGTCAGGTGTGTTAAAAACTAGGTCACTAGGTCAAATCAAAGGAAAAGCTTGTTAAGACTCTAGAGGCCAGATTTATGACTGTATCTTCATGAAACTTAATCAGAATGTTAATCTTGATGATCTTTAGGTCAAGTTTAAATCTGGGTCATGTGGGGGCAAAAACTTGGTCACCGGGTCAAATCAAAGGAAAAGCTAGTTAACACTTTAGAGGCTACATTTATGACCATATCTTAATGAAACTTGGTCAGAATGTTGATCTTGATGATCTTTAGGTCAATAGGTCAGGTGAGCGATACAGGGCCTTCATGGCCCTCTTGTTTGTTTAGGTCAGCGTTTCTCCTAAATTATCAAAGGTATTGCTTTACAACTTGCAACACTTTTCACCATCAATAACTGATTCTGTACAGCAAGAAACATAACTCCATCCTGCTTTTTGCAAGAATTATGGCCCCTTTTGGACTTAAAAAACATCAGATTTCTTGGTAAAGTTTTGCGTTTAGGTCAACTTTTCTCCTTAACGTTCCAAGCTTTTGCTTTAAAACTTGGAGCAGTTATTCACCATTAAAAGCCGACTCTGCACAGCAAGTACCGTAACTCTATATTGCTTTTTGCAAGAATTATGGCCCTTTTTGGACTTAGAAAATATCAGATTTCTTGGTTAAGTTTTGCATTTATTACTGAATGGATCTGACTCAAACTCTTATCAAAACATCATCATGCACATCACTGTTCAAAGTGATAGCTCTCGTTTCCTGAGGTACACCCTATTTCACTCTTCAGTAACAAAATAATCATGTGTGCTGTCTATGTAGACAGCTCTTGTTTTATCAGTGAAACTGTTACCAAGATTGTGATTTACCTAGTCATGTGTACTTCCCTTACGAAAACTTGCTTGAGGTCCAAAATGTTATCAGTTAAATAAAAACCTATCTTTTTTTTATTCGCTGAATATCTAGTAGTACCAGAACTACCTTAAAATTAAGTGGTCTGCAAAGAATATATCTAGTACTTCAAACTGATCAATAAAATTCATCCAAGCTAAATAAAATGAGGGACAACATACCATTTAAAGTCTGTGAATACAAAAAATGAATACTAATATGAAAATTAACATTACTAAACCAGGAAGTAGGTCGTCCAAGTTTGATAAACCGAAACTCGTGACATAACGCCATTTATCCAGATAATGTGGAATTAGCCTAGACACTGCATATGGAAAGGAAAATAGTCTTACAAGTAAAAGTCATCTAGTGTATACATCTATAAAATTGGCAACATATTTCTTTCTTTCAAAAGATAAAAGATGTTAACCAAAATCTTGATGTGTATTTTGGTTGATGTATAAAATAATGCCAAATGACGTCTTAAAATTCATATGAAATCCAAAGATCTAGTAAATCCTGTGCAAATACTGCATATCAAAACTAAGCTCATGGACCAGTACCTTTTGACCATATAATAGACAATATGTTCATTTACAATTGATAAATTTCATTAAAATCTTATAACATTTAACAGAAAATTTTCTATTTAAACAGATGTTACCAGAATAGGTTTTCAAATCAGCCTAGCAAAATAAATCCGGCGTACAACCCTATCTCTTTATTTGCCACATTTTTAATGTATATTCTGAAAAAGAAAAAAGAAGACCTAAACAAATTCCACCTCGCAGAAAAAATAATACCCGAATATGTAGAACTATCTTAACAAAAACTAAGTTTTCAATGTCCATGTTTTCACTTTTGATTAAAATATCGTAAATGTGACATTCAAAATGTATAAGGACAAGATAAAACTGACTATGGATAGGTAACATGACAATGCTATAGGACCTTATGTGACACAATAACCGGATGGAATAAAAGAAACAAATTGTAAACAATGTGAAAAATATGCTGGTCCACATGAGGCTTTTTTTACTACTTTGAAGAATTTTGTTTTGTCTTCGTAATCTTTTAAATACTAGTATTTATAAGTGCATGTAAACAGATAATGCAAAAAAAAGTTTAACTGAATAAGGTAGCTTGTACAATAACAAGAGCTGTCCGTAAGACAGCCAAGCTCGACTATTCGAAATATTGTCGCAGAAGCAGGAAGTTATTACCCAAAATGTTAAATATCAAAAGAGTTTTAAGTTCGAAACGGGACATAATTTGACCAAAATGCATATCAGAGTTATGGGACTTGATGCTATCAACTAGTTTAATAACCCCGAAGAAGCATGTTAAGTTTCAATTCCATATCTGCATTAGTTTTGGAGATAGTAACTTGCATGTAAAACTTTAACCAGAATTTTCTAAGTCCAAAAGGGGGCATAATTTGCTCAAAATACATGTTAAGAGTTATGGAACTTGACCCAGTGAGGTTGGTAACTGACCTAGAAAAAGAATAAATAAGTTTCAAAGCTATATGCCTTTTGGTAATAGCTGTATGTACTTGCACGCAAAACTTTAACCAGGATTTTCTAAGTCCAAAAGGGGGCATAATTTGCCCAAAATACATGTCAGAGTTATGGGACTTGATTCTATCAGCTAGTTTTATAACCCCGAAGACACAAGTGAAGTTTCAATCTAATATCTGCATTAGTTTTGGAGATAGTAACTTGCATGTAAAACTTTAACCAGGATTTTCTAAGTCCAAAAGGGGGCATAATTTGCTCAAAATACATGTCAGAGTTATGGGACTTGACCCAGTGAGGTAGGTAATTGATCTAGAAAAAGAAAAAATCAGTTTCAAATCAATATGCCTTTTAGTAATAGCTGTATGTACTTGCACGCAAAACTTTAACCAAAATTTTCTAAGTACAAAAGGGGGCATAATTTGGCCAAAATGAAGGTCAGAGTTATGGGACTTGGTGCTATCAACTAGTTTTATAACCCCGTAGACACATGTGAAGTTTCAATTCAATATCTGCATTAGTTTTGGAGATAGTAACTTGCATGTAAAACTTTAACCAGAATTTTCTAAGTCCAAAAGGGGGCATAATTTGCTCAAAATACATGTTAGAGTTATGGAACTTGACCCAGTGAGGTTGGTAATTGACATAGAAAAAGAATAAATAAGTTTCAAAGCTATATGCCTTTAAATGATAGCTGTATGTACTTGCATGCAAAAACTTAACCAAGGTGTGACGCCGACGCCGATGCCAGGGTGAGTAGAATAGCTAGACTATTCTTCGAATAGTCGAGCTAAAAATGGTCAAATACTTGCTTTTCATATTCATTATACTGGTATGTGCATAAACAGATTCAAAACTAAGAGCACTGCAGTTTTAAACATAATCTCAAATAGTGAAGTAACTGAAGTTTCAGACATTTGAACAAGTTTAAAACAACAGAGTGACTTGCAATATAACAAATGTAAGTGATGCTGGTGACTCCAAGACACAAGATTCTGATGAAGTACAAGAGATGCATTGCCAACAATGTGAAAAACATGCTGGAACACACAAGGTAGAATCTTACCTCTGTGTAGACTGCTTGGAATATATGTGTACGTTGTGCCTTGTTTACTACAGGCAATATTGTAAATTATTTTGAATAAAAATAATTTTATTTATTTTCGAGAAATCACGTTATTGGTTGCTAGGCAAAACAATATAGATTTATAACTGGTTCCATAGCTTTTCTTTATCTCCTGGGTACCGACGTTTTTTAAACCGGTTTCAAGCTAATACGCATGATCAGGTATTGTGCTATAAATACCGCTAAACCCGTGCTCTTCGTTCACTTTGCATTACTACATGGTTGTGACAAGAGAAAACTTACCAAGGCCAGAGAGAAAAGTTTTTCAAGGCTACGCTATAAAGAATCATTAAAATGCCACGCGGTCGCCGGAGACAGGCACAGGCTAGACGTGCATTACCGAGACAGGAGAGAGACGTTGAACAGGAGGAGGAGGAACAAAATGCGCTAAATGTTCGGCGTAATCCGAGAAGGAACGCTGCCAGAGACGAGCAGAATGACCAAGGTCAAAGAAATGTCAGGGACGCCAGAGGACAGAAAAGGCCTGCGGCTGACCTCGAGGACGCTGTAGACGAGAGGCTGCTACAAACAGAAGCCGTTGAACAGATTCAGAAAAATAGTCCCAGACGCGGATCAAGAGCCATGTCCCGTTCCACACTTCCTATGGAAAATCTTCGACGTCGAGCTAGACAGCTCATTCGATCAGGAATTGCATATAACTCCAGGTCAACATATAACACAGCTGTAAATGCTTTCATGAACTTTCGGTCTATTTATGGGTTAAAAAATCAACTACCTATTCCTGTCCAACAACTTACGCTGTTTATAGCTTATTGCTTTGAGAAAGGACTCTCACCGAAATCAATATCTACTTATGTAGCGGGCATCAATTATTATCATTAACTTCACGGTTTTTATGATCTTAACAGTATTTTTATTGTCAAAAAATTGCTTGAAGGTTGTCACAGGAGTCGCACTACACGAGATAAGCGTGCTCCGCTGACCAAGCCTGTATTATTCGCTGTTTGTAGGTCACTCTCGGAAGTATGTTATGACAACTATGAAGTAAAGCTATTTCACGCACTTTTTACCTTAGCGTATTTCGGTTTGTTTCGGGTCAGTGAACTTGTTAATGTAAACAAACACCAGTCAGAAATTGCATTACAGCGCAAAGATTTATATGTTACGAAAGATGATTGTTTAATCATTCGATTACACCGTTATAAAACAAATCAAAGGGGTAAACCGGTATACTTAAAGTTGCCAAAACAAGCTGACAATTTGTGCCCAGTCAAAGCAATAAAGGAATTTCTGTCAGTGAGGCCAAGCGTTCAAGCTCCACTTTTTTGTCATCGGGATGGGTCTGTTACAACTAGGACTCAATTCTCTGCAGTCTTAGCAAAAGCCATCAGTAAAACCGGCTTTTTAAGTGCACAGTACAAAACACACAGTTTTAGGATAGGTAGAGCCACTGATCTAGCTTCTGATGGATACCCGTCGGAAATCATAATGAAACTTGGTAGATGGACATCCAATTGCGTTAATCTCTATGTTCGAACATAGTATTAGCCTGCAGGTCTTATAGGGTACAATACAGTTACGTCTGTTTCACAACAGTAGTAATTTACATTCCAAACGTAATGTTTTTTCATTAATTCGATTTTATCTCCGAAAAATTGTTTATTCAGATGTCTGGGTTGTGGGCGACTCGATCCCGTTCTGGGCCGGCGAACACGCAAAGGCGACGGGGAAGCCAAATCTTGGTATACCTAACATATCAATTGCTTGGTGGGCTGTCAGAGGTCTTCGTTGGAGAGCTTTCAGACATGCAGTTGAAACACAAGTCATACTTTCATCTCCACCTTCAATAATTTATATCAATTTAGGCGGAAATGACCTAGTTTATGAAAATACATGCGAGTTAAGAAGAATCATTGAGATAGAGATCAATTATTTACGGGAAGCATTCCCAGATACAACAATAGTCTGGGTAGATATACTGCAGAGGCAAAATTGGCAAGGGGCATTTGGCGGGAAAAAGCCAATTGAAAAGAAAAGGAAACGCCTTAACCGCATTGCGCGGAAAATAGTAACCGAGTCCGGGAGAAGTGACGTCATCAGCCCCGACATTGACGCGGAAACAGCATTTTTTAGAAACGACGGCGTTCATTTAAATCTCGTCGGACTAGAATTCTACATAGATTACTTAAGGGATTCAATTAGGAAATTAATATAAGTAAAACAAATAGTAAACCTAAAAGCTGAATCTTCCATGTTAAAACCTCGTATATAGAATGCACATTTTACTAAATAGAATTTTGGGGGATAAATTGTTTAAATTTATTGTGGCGGAAAATTCTATAAACCGGAAGGTGATCAGGCGTGTCTGCTTACATTAGTTTACAATAAACTGATAATTATAATGGAAACAAATATTGTTTCATAAGTTTAATACATCTATTGTCTGGCGATAAGTTACAAGCACTGTATTTTCGGCGTGTGTTACTCTTATGTGGTTACTCTTATGATGTTATGTGGCTAGGGTTGAATAGGTTTTGCCCATAGTACTTGGCGAAATCTAGTTTTGTATTGCGTATTGCTTTGTATTGCGTTATCAACCCTCTAGCATGCAACTTACTGCTTTCCTTCACGCAGTGGTTTTGGTATGTGGTGACTCGTCATTTCCGGATACCTGGTCGTGTCTGGTAACTATCATGCCGTGACTACTGGCCCCGAAGTTGCCGTGCATTGCCACATTATGTTAAAGCTAGTCAAGTATTGCTACCTCGCTATGTCCGACAGTACAGAGTTACGTTATGTTGAAATTAAGCAGTATTGCTACCACTTAATGAGAGTGTAAATTATTTGTGACAGTGCAGAGTTTGTGTAAATAGTTTGCAGATATTAGCAAGACGCGCCTGGTCTCCTTCCGGTTACGTTATCACATACTTGGCGAGATACCTTGTCAAGTATATGTTTTTGAGCGGCCAATACAATACCCAACATTTTGTTCTTTTAGTAAATGTTTTATTTGTTTGGTTTATGATATATAAAGATATTAACATTGTAATATGAAATACTACCGTGTAGTAATTAAAAGGTATAAAGCATGGTTTATTTGTAATCCTTTCGAGTATTAAAATAATGTAAATTATTTTGAATAAAAATAATTTTATTTATTTTCGAGAAATCACGTTATTGGTTGCTAGGCAAAACAATATAGATTTATAACTGGTTCCATAGCTTTTCTTTATCTCCTGGGTACCGACGTTTTTTAAACCGGTTTCAAGCTAATACGCATGATCAGGTATTGTGCTATAAATACCGCTAAACCCGTGCTCTTCATTCACTTTGCATTACTACATGGTTGTGACAAGAGAAAACTTACCCGCCCGCCACACCCCTTTACTAGAATCTGTACCTGTTATTTTGATAATGCGATTAAACTTATTTCAATTGCTGATTTGAATACGTGTACACAATATTTTGATATTGTTAGTGTAATATTTGCTAACAAATTGACTGTTTTGCTGTAGTATTTATGCTTACAGGAAACTTCTCAGAACTGTTGTCTTAACGGCCTAATAGAAGAATGCACAGTCAGTATACATGGGAACATTATATGCAAGTCTATCGCTACGAGAAGAGATATCCGGCGATTCTAGGACATATGAAGAAAATGTGCGGTAACCAATGGATTCTTTAATAGTTATTTCAAACACATAGAACTCTGTTCTTGCATGTTCTTATTTTACATACGTTGGAATTGTGCATTCGTTGGAAAGTGATAAATACTGTCAAATGTGTAACAGACATACCTTGGAATTGTGCATTCGTTTGAAAACTGATATGTACTGCCATATGTGAAAAAGGCAATCAGTGAACGTTTGTTAGTAATGTCAGTGTAACTGTAAATATTCTCACCGAGAAATATTTGAAGGCCAATGATTTAATATATTTGTAGTGAACAATATTCTTTTGTTATTTTCATAACTAATGTCGCTCTATTTTCATATGCGGAAAATTCTATAAACCGGAAGGTGATCAGGCGTGTCTGCTTACATTAGTTTACAATAAACTGATAATTATAATGGAAACAAATATTGTTTCATAAGTTTAATACATCTATTGTCTGGCGATAAGTTACAAGCACTGTATTTTCGGCGTGTGTTACTCTTATGTGGTTACTCTTATGATGTTATGTGGCTAGGGTTGAATAGGTTTTGCCCATAGTACTTGGCGAAATCTAGTTTTGTATTGCGTATTGCTTTGTATTGCGTTATCAACCCTCTAGCATGCAACTTACTGCTTTCCTTCACGCAGTGGTTTTGGTATGTGGTGACTCGTCATTTCCGGATACCTGGTCGTGTCTGGTAACTATCATGCCGTGACTACTGGCCCCGAAGTTGCCGTGCATTGCCACATTATGTTAAAGCTAGTCAAGTATTGCTACCTCGCTATGTCCGACAGTACAGAGTTACGTTATGTTGAAATAAAGCAGTATTGCTACCACTTAATGAGAGTGTAAATTATTTGTGACAGTGCAGAGTTTGTGTAAATAGTTTGCAGATATTTGCAAGACGCGCCTGGTCTCCTTCCGGTTACGTTATCACATACTTGGCGAGATACCTTGTCAAGTATATGTTTTTGAGCGGCCAATACAATACCCAACATTTTGTTCTTTTAGTAAATGTTTTATTTGTTTGGTTTATGATATATAAAGATATTAACATTGTAATATGAAATACTACCGTGTAGTAATTAAAAGGTATAAAGCATGGTTTATTTGTAATCCTTTCGAGTATTAAAATAAATGCCTTGACATAAGCAACTTAACAAAATAATATGCCACAAGACTTTTGCCATGAAAAATTTCTAATCACAAGAATCAACTGACAACATTTTTGGTTTGTAAATGCGAAAATTATGTATTTCTGGATTGCAAGACTGGTCAATGTCAGACCTGTGCAATAGCCAAAAATATTTAAAGGTATTGAACATAGTAAGGAGTTGCAGGCACAGAAAGAAGATATTGACCAGATATCTAAACACCTTGATGAAACTGAACAGCAGCTGAAATCTTAACACAAGTTTGCTGATGATTTGGAAACTAGTATAAAGTCAGTGATAACTAAACATTTTGGTCTAGTTATTCCTGAGAAATATGCTTCTGCAAAATTTCTATTTTAAGAAGGAGCATAATTCTGACAAAATTAAAGCTAAGTTAAGTATTATGTACTGTGAGGTCAACTCATGATACTAAAGTAATCTGTGAAGTTTGAAAGCATTTAGTCAGGTAGTTTTTGAGAAATTTGCTTATGTCACAAGTTGACAAAATAAAAGCTAGAGGTATGTAAAACAAGCAGATGGCTGACCTGTCAAAGCTTACAGTAGATATGTCAGGGTCTATGTGGATATGACTTTAACAATGTGCATCAACTATCCTGTGATCTTGCCAAGGTTAAAATACTTCTTGACAACTAACATGGTATTAAAGAATCAATTGCAATAATATGTCAAACAAGGGTTATATTAAAGTAGTCTAATTATCCTAGGAATGAGAATAAATTAGCAATGCTCCCCATTCAAAATGCTGAATCTACAATGTTGGCAGTTTCGTTTTTTATTATCATTACACATGAGAATTCATTCAGCATATTTCTGTAAAATGAAGTATCACTGATCCAGTAAGAAAAGCTTAAATTATTTGTGTGATAATTAATATGTTGGATTGCAATGAGTAGTGAAAGAAACATGTAAGAAAGAGAAGCCGACAACAAAATTGAAATTTCAGCATCAAGTTATAATTCTCAGATGATGCAACTGTAAAATATTACAATGATTAATCAATTGTTTTATTGATCTCATTTCCTGGTACATATGATGGTGATATGAGGCAAATACAATATTGAAATTAATATATACTACCGTAATAAATAAGCCATGTAGCAAAAGTAGGGCATTTTGCTTGTCTAAAAGGCCTTTGTATTGGTAATATCCAACATTTGTTGATTTCAATAATAGTATTAAACCTATTTTATACTATATTCTTACAATAATTCAAACATTTTAATAATAACATAAACTCAACACTAACAGTTAAATTTGAAAACGTTTGAGTTTAGTTTTTGTTTCTCTCCAGCAGAAACAGAAACTGTTGCTATAGTGGAAAGAAAGCACAAACACTTTTTTTCTACTCTATTCATACTCCGTATGCATTTTATTAGGACTATAAATATTGAACATATTTAATAATGCAAAATATTATGTAAAGTATTTTATCACATTCTGTCATGGTAAAATATTCCAGCTTGCAACTGTAATAGGTACAGATCTATCACATAATAAATTCTTTGACTAAAGTTTGACAAATTCATAAATACGCCAGTTCAGTATCAATGCTATGTTTTGAAAAAAAGAAGTCCCCTTCTTCGAGTATTAAGACTACTGGCTGCTGTTTTCAGGTTTTTTTTACCTTGCTAAAACCTTCTCACATGTGAAAATGTATTTCAAACAATTTTCAAGGGATCACAATCAACTTCAGTAATTACTACAGTGGTTTTACTATCCAGGGATTCTTGTAGTTTGGTTTTTATCACAGTTAGATATCCTCGTTCAGTATTGCTATGGTCACATAGTATCACAGATGAGCCATTATATACAGCGTGGAGAACCTCATGGTGTGACATTTCACCTGTGACATACAGATCAGCGGTGACATTACGCAGAACACTTCCTCCTGAGCCAGCGCAGACAGCCACACTAGATACCTTCTCCACACCTGAAATATGGAGAAATCATAAAATAATTAATGTATGTAAATCCTGGTTTAATGTAGCATGAACAACTTAACAAGAGGTCCATGATGGCTCTAGATTGCTCATCTAAGTTTCAGAGCTTAAACAGGCTAGAAAAAGTGCAATTTTAGAAGAGGAACGTACATTTGTAATATGCTCAATGTGTCTGAAGTTCCAGAGACAGTAGAAGTTGATTGCACAAATAAGAGTATCAGAGGACAAGCAGTTCAAACTCTATATGCTTCTTAGGTATTTAGAATTGTGTGGAAAAACTATACACAGACCACAGAAGCAGGCTGAGGGTGTTTTGGACGGTCTTTTTAAAATGGTTATCCCCATCCAGCAGTTTGTGACAAGTTGTTTAAAGGTATTTCTATATTTAACTCTAGTGGCCCCTAAAAGTGGCTGGGTGCCTCCATTTGAATAATCATGGGAGGTGACCTTACAAGTTTATTGAAGATTCATTAAGCAGTTCATGAGGAAGGTGCTTTAAAGGTATTTCTATTTTACCTCCAGCAGCCCCTAAAAGGGGCAAAGAGCTCCCATTTGAATAATAAAATCTGTAAAAAGATCCCTTGGAAGCATAGAATGCAACCAAAAACGAATTTTTTTTTATTATTATTATTATAGCAGACTCTGTTTGATTGTGTCTGTTCATGAAAGGTAATGAAATATGCAACACCTCTCACACCCCCTAGCAACTCTATTACATATCTACAGTATAGACTCCATGATCCCAAAGGACCAGAAAATATTAAGAGGACCTTTAATACAATGATGCCACAGACCAAGTCTGATGAAGTTCCATCAAGCTGTTCATGAGAAGAAGTTGTTTAAAGGTTTTTCTATTTTTAGCTCTAATAGACTCTGGACGGAGACATGCTCCCCAATTTGAATAAATTTGGGACAGGACCTTATAATGACACTTCAGACCAAAGTTTGATGAAAGTCAATTGAGTAGTTCATGAGAAGTCTCATTTAAATGTTTTTCTACTTTAAGCTCTGGCGGCCCTTAAAAGGGATAAGGCTGAAACATTTGAATAAACTTGATAGAGGACCATGCAATTCTGGCCAGTAGTTTTACCGGAGATGTCATCTAAATAAAACTGTGGACAGTCAGACGGCGAGCGATCACAATAGCTAACTCCGAGCACTTCGCGCTCAGGTGAGCTAAACAGCATTACACTACTTTCTCTGTAAACAATTTATTTATTTATTTGGGTTTTACAGCGCACCAACACAGTATAGGTTATATGGCGCCAAACAGGACTACAAACTTTGGTTTCATATCTCATTTACATCGAAATAAAAACATGAGGTATGGAATCAAAATTTGCATACCTGCTGGAATCACAGAGTTACAGCAAAACCAAGTGTTAAGACCCTATTAGTCGCCTCTTACGATCATGCAAGGGTAAGGCAGTGGTTCCAGTTCTTTTCATACACAGATCTCTGTAAACAAATCCCTCTTAAGTTGGACTTGATGATTTGAAAATTTTGGGTCTGAAAAAAAAAGTGTTAACATATTCAAATATTAGTGTAGGAAGGGGAGGGAATGTGCAGGTTACTGTAAAATCACTTATTTAATGGGCATGAAATTTCATGGTTTTGGTCAAAACGGCAATTTCGTGGGGATATGAATTCGTGGATTTCAACTTTTGAACATAAAATGAATGGGAATTTTACTTGTACGTTGGGATTAAATTTCAAAAATCAATCCCCCACGAATATAAATGATTTCACAGTACCTGGATCAGCTGAGGGCTATGCCCTGCTGTTACACTTTTGTTTATTTTCAAAAATTACAACTAAGGTGACCACAACATTCTTGTTTTTTCTTTTTAAATATATATTTTTCTTTGTTACATTTGCTTACAATCCATAATCATTTTCCATTATCCAAACTGTTTTTACTTACAAATAAATAAAAGTGAACTTATCTTATGAAATATGAAAATCAAATGTAGAATAAAGCTGAATTGTTGAAGCAATAACTTTAACTGCAATAAAACCATGCCAAAATAAATCTGAGCATATCCCGCAAAACCTGTGTTGACATGAAACCTCCATAAGGAGACAGCTCCTGACCTTGTCTGATCTGTAGATGTTAAAATGCCCTTTTCTTACCTGGAGCTTTAGCTAATCGAACATGATCCAACTTCAGATGCTGTTTTACTAACTTCACGGCCTCCTCTAGTGTAATGTTGTCGCTTAGCTTGGCTTTACGACCCATACCATAACCTAACACTGGAGCCTGTAAATACATAAAACTGTAGACAACACATGATTACTTGTAGGGCCCATTCTTTAATCTGAAAACATATTACATACTGTTTGACAATATGTGGTCAGATTGAGGGCCCGTTGTATAATGATAAAATCTAAATTTCAAGACTGAAAATATATCAAAGAATGTCTGCCAATACGTGGTTACTTTTATTACCTATTCTATAACCTTACTTTGGAGCCTGAAAATACATCACTGACTGACAGGCAGTGTGTGGTAAGTATTAGGGACTTAACTTTGGAGCCTGTAAATACATCACTGACTGACAGGCAGTATGTGGTAAGTATTAGGGACTTAACTTTGGAGCCTGAAAATACATCACTGACTGACAGGCAGTATGTGGTAAGTATTAGGGACTAAACTTTGGAACCTGAAAATACATCACTGACTGACAGACAGTATGTGGTAAGTATTAGGGACTTAACTTTGGAGCCTGAAAATACATCACTGACTGACAGACAGTATGTGGTAAGTATTAGGGACTTAACTTTGGAGCCTGAAAATACATCACTGACTGACAGGCAGTATGTGGTAAGTATTAGGGACTTAACTTTGGCGCCTAAAAATACATCACTGACTGACAGGCAGTATGTGGTAAGTATTAGGGACTTAACTTTGGAGCCTGAAAATACATCACTGACTGACAGACAGTATGTGGTAAGTATTAGGGACTTAACTTTGGAGCCTGAAAATACATCACTGACTGACAGGCAGTATGTGGTAAGTATAAGGGACTTAACTTGGGAACCTGAAAATATATTACAGACTGCCTGACAATAATAATAGTTAGTTTTAGGTTCCTTTCTACAACCTAACTTTGGAGCCTGAAAATATATTATTGACAATATATTGCTTTACAAACAATACCATAGACCTCATCTATGGAATAAAATTCAAACATATCTGCCTCTCCCTGTGACTGGACAGCCTCCACACTGAAATTAACATCTGCTTAATCATAGGCATTAAATTCCATAGTATTTACCAAAACTATATGGTGCTGAGACATAAATTATTGTATTTCTAATTTCTGTTAATTAAACCTGATATTTTTTATTTATTTGTTAGGATAATATTTGTTTATAAACGAAACCACGCACTAAACTAATCCCCACCCATATTAAGTATAATTTCAAAGAATATAAATTGTATATACATTACCTTTGCTAACTCGGAGATCTGTATATTTTTCACAGAATCCATTTTATCTTGTAATAAACACATTACTCTCTGTAAGGTAGATTTTGTACAGTGGACAGAAATATGATGTTTACCGTCTGGCCTGTAAATAAAATTTAATTGATTTCTATTCTCCTCTTTGTCAAAAACTATACACAATACCATTTATTATATAACTGTTCCAAATTTCTTTGTATACCTAATGAACGTTCTGTTCTTGCAAACATGGATGATTTATGAGTCAGGGAATTTTCAAACACAAATCAAATGTCCAAAGATATAAAACTAAACTTGGACTCTAACCATCCAATTGGTTGTTTCTTAGCACAATCTTGAAATATTATTATAAACTAGTCTCAGAACATGTATCCACACTAAGTTTTACCTGAATGGAACCAGGGATAAAGTCCAGTCTACCAGAATAATCATAATTTTCATTAAAGACATCAACTCAAAAATAAAACAATGCTTGCAAAGACAAAGATAACATTGATCAAACATCAATAAACCACCATAAATACATATATTTGTGATAAAGTGTGACTGCCTTGACTTTTTTGTCAATGCTGCTTGAGGTTCTTTTTCAATTAACAATACTAACATTACTATATGAACTTCACAATACAAACCAATCTTGATTTGCAGACTACTGCAATGAAGTGGGCATAACATGATGTCTATTCAGCCAGCTTTCTCTGTACTCTGTGACCTCGCCCCTCTATATAGCCTGCCGGAGTGTTTACCTTTCCTTGTACTCTGTGACCTTGACCCTCTAATTTTAAGTCTGCATGAGTATTTTACCTTTCCCTGTTTTCTGTGACCATGACTATTTAACATGCCTGAATATTTACCTTTCCCTTGACATTCTATTTAACCTGCCTGAATATTTACCTTTCCCTTGACATTCAATTTAACCTGCCTGAATATTTACCTTTCCCTTGACATTCCATTTAACATGCCTGAATATTTACCTTTCCCTTGACATTCGATTTAACATGCCTGAATATTTACCTTTCCCTTGACATTCGATTTAACCTGCCTGAATATTTACCTTTCCCTTGACATTCGATTTAACCTGCCAGAATATTTACCTTTCCCTTGACATTCTATTTAACCTGCCTGAATATTTACCTTTCCCTTGACATTCCATTTAACATGCCTGAATATTTACCTTTCCCTTGACATTCGATTTAACCTGCCTGAATATTTACCTTTCCCTTGACATTTGATTTAACCTGCCTGAATATTTACCTTTCCCTTGACATTTGATTTAACCTGCCTGAATATTTACCTTTCCCCTGATATTCTATTTAACATGCCTGAATATTTACCTTTCCCTTGACATTTGATTTAACCTGCATGAATATTTACCTTTCCCTTGACATTCGATTTAACCTGCCTGAATATTTACCTTTCCCTTGACATTCGATTTAACCTGCCTGAATATTTACCTTTCCCTTGACATTCCATTTAACATGCCTGAATATTTACCTTTCCCTTTACATTCGATTTAACATGCCTGAATATTTACCTTTCCCTTGACATTTGATTTAACCTGCCTGAATATTTACCTTTCCCCTGATATTCTATTTAACATTACTGAATATTTACCTTTCCCTTGACATTCTATTTAACCTGCCTGAATATTTACCTTTCCCTTGCATTCTATTCAACCTGCCTGAATATTTACCTTTCCCTTGACATTCTATTTAACCTGCCTGAATATTTACCTTTCCCTTGACATTCGATTTAACCTGCCTGAATATTTACCTTTCCCTTGACATTCTATTTAACCTGCCTGAATATTTACCTTTCCCTTGACATTCGATTTAACCTGCCTGAATATTTACCTTTCCCTTGACATTCGATTTAACATGCCTGAATATTTACCTTTCCCTTGACATTCTATTTAACCTGCCTGAATATTTACCTTTCCCTTGACATTCTATTTAACCTGCCTGAATATTTACCTTTCCCTTGACATTCTATTTAACCTGCCTGAATATTTACCTTTCTCTGTGATCTTGAACCTTTTATCTAACCTGCAAGGGTATTTACTTTTCTATGTACATGTGACATTGACCCTCTTTTTTTTAGCATGCCACAGTATTTATCATTTTACTGTACTCAGTGACCTTGACCCTGTATTTTCAGTCTGACCAAGATTTTTACCTTTCTGTGTTCTCTGTGACCATAACCCTCTATTTATCCTGTCTGAACATTTACTTTACTCTGTTCTCTGTGACCTTGACCCTCCATTTAGCCTGTCTGAGTACTTAACTTTCTCCATTCTATGTGCCTTGACCATCTATTTAGCTTGTGTGAGTATCTACCTTTCTTTGTGCTCCTTTGTGACCTTGACCTTCTATTTTCAGTCTGCCTGAGTATTTTACTTTTCCCTGTTCTCTGTGACCATGACTATTTATCCTGCCTGAATATTTACCTTTCTATGTCCTCAGAGACCTTGACCCTCTATAGAGCCTTCCAAAGTATTTACCTTTCTCTGTACTTTGTGACCTTGACTTTCTATATAGCCTGATAGAGTATTTACCTTTCCCTATACTCTGTGACCTTGACCTGTTGTTCAGCTTTAAATGCCTCCCTCAGTGATGTGGAAAATTCAGTGGGTATGTTAAATCCAACTTGATGTGTATGACAAGTGATGTAATCTTCATGCTGTTCCACTGGCTCCACCTCTTTGCAGTCTAAAAAAATTAAACATATTGTGCATATTCTACATTAGTTTTGTAACCAGCAGATTTATCTGCATTGTTTAAGAATGATTATGTTACCACTAGTTATGTTTGGACATGATGCTGGTTAATAGTCATGCCTAATTTAACTCTGCAAGTCGCAAAGGTCATAAAAATTTGTAAAAATAACACTGTCACAAATATTACCTATCTACAACATATCAATTCATCATAGTGTTGTTGTGATTTAACATCCTTTTACAACAGCATTTCAGTGATCCTACTCAGTATTTCTGGACTGTGTTCTTATTCCTTTTAAGACAAGACAATGTGACTGCCAGGAAAATTTGAACTTAGTTTTAATTACTAGTACTAGTACTCTCCTGTTTGATCTATACTGTACAGGGTTCTCCCTTGATCTGTCTTTATGATTTCTCTCTTTTTAAAATGAATTTGTCTATCTTTTAATTTGGGTAATGCCGTTTATTAATTCTAAAGGAAGTTCACTGAAAATTTACAGACTGAATAGCGAACAGTGCAGACCATGATGTGCAGACTGATCTTGGTCGGCACTGGTCATAAAGGCAGAATAACTTGTCACCAGAAGGCTAATAGTTAAACATTAATATCATACATAGCATTCTGAAGAAATCCCTCAAGTGGTAATATGAACATTTTGTATTTCCAAAACATCTTAATTATTTTTTAATTTATTATCATGATTTCCATATTAATATTTAGCTAATATTGACAGCAAATGCTTTACATATTTATAAAAGAATCCTAAAAAACTTTCAGGACAACTGTTTTAGAATGACAGCATCATTGCCATGTAAAATTTCTGTAACAAAAAAAAAGGTTTTGAAACTTAATTTGCCCAGTTTTAGCAATTGGAAGAACATCTAATTTTTGCCATTAAAAGATAATATAAAGATTAATTAGACTTCACTACTACCCAAACAGACCTTTAAAACAATGTAAAACGTTTATCAGGATTTTTTTCATTTCACCCTCTCTGGAGTGCAATATTTATAAAATGGTCTATTTAGCAATATGTCATATCAATCGCTGTCAATGTAAATATAAATCTGAAACAAACTCTTCTATACCAAAACAGCTGATCAGCCAGTCATTGACTCCGCCCTCAACACAGTCATAACTTGTATGTGGTGAGTAGACAGCAATCCTGTTCTCGATACACTTTATAATGATCTTATCTTTCCATTGTTTCTGTGTCAGTCTCTTCATACCGGAGAAAATTGGCGGATGGTAAGATATGATCATGTCGGATTTCTTCGCAATCGCTTCTTCAAGAACGGGTGGGGTAAGATCATTAGTAAGGAAGATTGTGTTGACCTTGTGGGGTGACGATGGTTCTACAAGAAGTCCTACATTATCCCAGGATCCAGCCAGGGATGGTGATGCAAGCTTGCGTAACCTGAAAGTTTGAAGCCCAGAAACCTTATAAGATATACACCATCAGTTCTTTAATATAAAATCATTACTTTTGCAGATTAAGCCAGTATTTCAAATACTTATTAAGTATTTAGTAACTAAATACAAATGCATGGTCCTGTGCAACAACAAACATACCATACATAATTATAGCATTACAAACTTCACCATTATGTTATATGATATCAAGATAATTTCATATTCATAACGTAGATAGGGGTATTGAAAAGAAAACTGGACTTATATGCCATCACCACAGCAGTGACAGGTAACAGAAAACTGAAAGTGTCGAACTTTGCCACATGAACACAGTAAAACAGCACTTTTTAAATTTACAATTAACATAATTATTTGTGTTAAAGCTAGATATTACTGTCATCATTCAGAAACTGACCGTGCAAAAAAAAAAAAACCCAACCAAAATTAAGGTAAAATCTGCTTGAATCATAGATACAAATGATTCTTTTATAAACTGGAAGCATTCTTACTTTTTCAGCACATTCTGAAGGTCCATGGTATCGTCTTCACTCGCAGAAGCACAGTATCTTCTATACATAAACTTCCAGGCTGAAGGTTTATAAATCAACTGCCTTTCAATATAGTATTGTATATTTCTCAGCATAAGAACATTTCTTCTAGGGTGTTTTCAAGTCTGTAAGCTATAAAAGAAATGACTAATCTGTAAAACATGTAACCTCACTTCCTGTGTTAGCCTAAGGGCAGCAAATTATTCAAGGTATATATTATCTATGATCAGGTATGCAAGTCATTCCAGCATCTCTAAAATCTTATGCTAAAGTTAGAAACATAAGATTAAATATTAATAGGAGCTTCCATAGTTTTGCTAACAAAGCAAACAAAACTAGATGCGAGTCCCTACCCTCCCCCCCCCCCCCCCCCCCCCCCCACACACTCCTGTCACTGTACAAGGTATCATGATAAGGTCCTGGGTGAAACATTTCTAAGATATATGCAACACAACACAAACTTTTAAGCACTTTACATGTATTTTTCACTTAGTGTCTGTGAAGACCCATAACTCTGGCCTAGTTGAGTGAAATCCCAATGAGAACAGCAGGTGAACAACTTCTAATGCTATTTAACAATCCTCTAATATTTTATGACTCTAAGTCAAGTAAATTTTTAGATGTATATGGGACACAAACTTTGTGTGTGTTTCGGCTTAACGTCTTTTTCAACAATTTTTCAGTCATATAAACGACGGTGTCTACTTGTAGCAGTGAGCACAATGCCCAACTTTATAGTGCTGCCTCACTGGAATATCATGCCGTAGACACGTGACATGATACCCCACCAAGTCACATTATACTGACACCGGGCTGACCAGTCCTAGCACTATCCCCTTAATGCTGAGCGCCAAGCTAAGAAGCTGCTAGTACCATTTTTTATGTCTCTGGTATGACGCGGCAGGGTATCGAACCCACGACCTCCCGCACTCGAAGCGGACGCTCTACCACTAGGCTACCGAGGTGGTTGGGACACAAACTTTTATTTTTTGACTAAGTCAAGAGTGAAATTAAAACAAGAGCTGTCTGTAAGACAGCCAATGCTCGACTATTTGAATTATTGTCCCAGAAGCAGGAAAATATTACCCTAAATGTTAAAATATCTATAGAGTTTCAATCCAGTATCTGCATTAGTTTTGGAGACAAAACTTTAACCAGAAGTTTTAAATTCAAAAGGGGACATAATTTGACCAAAATGCACGTCAAAGTTATGGGATTTGATGCTATCAACTAGTTTTATAACTCGGAGGACACAATGTGAAGTTTCAATTCAATATCTGCATTAGTTTTGGAGATAGTAACTTGCATGTAAAACTTTAACCAGGATTTTCTAAGTCCAAAAAGGGGCATAATTTGGCCAAAATGCAGGTCAGAGTTATGGGACTTGTTGCAGTCAACCAGTTAGTAGTTTTATAACCCCAAGGACACAATGTGAAGTTTCAATTCAATATCTGCATTAGTTTTGGAGATAGTAACTTGTATGTAAAACTTTAACCAGGATTTTCTAAGTCCAAATGGGGGCATAATTTGGCCAAAATGCAGGTAAGAGCTATGGGACTTGATGCAATCAACTAGTTTTATAACCCCGAGGACACAATGTGAAGTTTCAATTCAGTATCTGCATTAATTTTTAAGATAGTAACTTGCATGTAAAACTTTAACCAGGATTTTCTAAGTCCAAAAGGGGGCATAATTTGCCCAAAATACATGTCTGAGTTATGGGACATGACCCCGTGAGGTTGGTAATTGATCTAGAAAAAGAAAAAATAAGTTTCAAATCTATATGCCTTTAAGTAATAGCTGTTAATGTACTTGCACACAAAACTTTAACCAGGATTTTCTCAAAAGGGGCCATAATTTGGCCAAAATGCAGGTAAGAGTTATGGGACTTGATGCTATCAACAAGTCTTATAACCCCGAAGACGTCATGTGAGATTTCAATTCGATATCTGCATTACTTTGAGATAGTAACTTGCATGTAAAACTTTAACCAGGATTTTCGAAGTCCAAAAGGGGGCATAATTTGCCCAAAATACATGTCAGAGTTATGGGACATGACCCAGTGAGGTTGGTAATTGATCTAGAAAAAGATAAAATACGTTTCAAATCTATATGCCTTTTAGTAATAGCTGTATGTACTTGCACGCTTTAACCAGGATTTTCAAAGTCCAAAAGGGGGCATAATATGGCCAAAATGCAGGTCAGAGTTATAGGACTTGATGCTATCAACTAGTTTTATAACCCCGAAGAGTGAACGCCAAGAAGAAGAAGATAACCCCGAAGACACATGTGAAGTTTCAATTCAATAACTGCATTAGTTTTGGAGATAGTAACTTGCATGTAAAATTTAACCAGGTTTTTCTAAGTCCAAAAGAGGGCATATATAATTTGCACAAAATTAATACATGCCACAGTTATGAGACTTGACACAGTGAAGTTGGTAATTGACCTAGAAAAAGAACAAGAGCTGTCCGTAAGACAGCGCGCTCCACTATATAGGGATTTGACAGTAAAATGAATATATGTCTGAATAAGAGACCTCTACTATAAGAGGAAGAATTAGATACACCAAGGGGCATAATTCCATCAAATACACAAATTAGAGTTATTAAGATTGTTACAACAAATGCAGATGATGATGGTAAAGATATATTTTGAGTTTCAAGTCATTATCTTATATAGTACCAAAGTTATGTCCAGAAAACAAAGTTTGTTAAAAAAAAAAATAAGTATAAAAGGGGCATAATTTGGTCAAAAATACAAATCATATGGGAATTGTTACCACACATGCAGATGATGGTAATAAAAGATACATTTTAAGTTTCAAGTCTTTATCTTATATTGCATTAAAGTAATATTCAGAAAGTGAAGATTGCAAAAAAAAATTAAGTACAAAAGGGGCATAATTCTGTCAAAAATATAATTAGAGTTATGGGGTATGTAACTATACATGCAGATGATGATTATAAACAAATGTTTTTAATTTCAAGTCATTATCTTTTAAAGTACCAAAGATAGGTCTATTAATAAAGCTTTTGAAAAAATTTAACATGAAAATAATTATAAGTATAATTCCTGTGTGACCTTGACCTTGGGTATAATGGGCCCAGCCCCTGCATATACTATGTTTGTATACTGGACAATGTTTATGAGAACTTACAGTAAGATATAAGCAAACGTAACAAAGTTACGACAGAAAAACAAAGGTTGCCGAAAAGCTTTAACCTTAAAAATAACCTAAGTACAAGACCTTGGTGACCTTGGCCTTGGATAAAATGGGCGCAGTCCCTGTAAATATTTTGTTTGCATACTGGACAATGTTTATGTGAAGTTACAGTAAGATATAAGCAATAGTAACAAAGATATGACAGAAAAACAAAGGTTGCCGAAAAACGTTAACCTTAAAAATAACCCAAGTATAACACCTTGGTGACCTTGACCTTGGGTATAATGGACCCAGTCCCTACACATACTTTGTTTGCATACTGGACAATGTTTATGTGAAGTTACAGTAAGATATAAGCAATATTAACAAAGATATGTCAGAAAAACAAAGGTTGCCGAAAAACTTTAACCAAGAAGGGTCACGCCGAAGCCGGGGCGAGTAGTATAGCCCCCCTATTCTCTGAATAGTGGAGCTAAAAAACAAGTTTCAAAGCTATATGCCTTTAAATGATATGTACTTGCATGCAAAACTTTAACCAAGGTGCGGGGCCTCCGTGGCAGAGTGGTTACGGTCACTGACTTCAAATCACTTGCCCCTCATTGATGTGGGTTCGAGCCTCACTCGGGGCATTGAATTTTTCATGTGAGGAAGCCATCCAGCTGGTTTACGGAAGGTCGGTGGTTCTACTCAGGTGCCCGCTTGTGATGAAATAATGCACGGAGGGGCACCTGGGGTCTTCCACCATCAATTTGATCAAAGCTGAAAGTCGCCATATGGGTTAAAATTGTGTCGGTGTTACGTTAAACCCAACAAAATAAATAAAATAAATAACTAACCACGGTGTGACGCTGACGCCAGGGTGAGTTTTCTTTGAATAGTCGAGCTAATAAAACTCAAGTACACAGATAAATATGGAATACAGGCTGACTCGGACCAAATTTACTTGGCTTATTCGGCCCAAATTGTCTAAGTTTTCCTGACACTGATGTCATGGGTAAAAATAAAATTTATGAGTATTAAGTTTAATGTCTGATGCAAAGAATAAAAATAAAATTTATGACTATTAAGTTTAATGTCTGATGCAAAGAATAATTAAAGTCCTTATTTAAATGCATAAATGATCCATTTTAGTTTGTCAAAACTTCTTACCTGCTTGTACGGTGTATATTTTATGTCCTTACTTCAAGTTAAACCTCTATATAAGCTATAATCAACATTATTTTCTGAAAATTGCTGAACCATCCAAAATTTATGGTCATTATTGACTGTTAAATAAAAGTTTGTGGTCTGAATCAGCCGAAATATATGGTCATTATCTACTTTTATTCTAAGTATGTGGTCCGAATCAGCCAAAATATTTGGTCCGAATCAGCCACGGTCTGAATCAGCCTGTTTCCATATATATGCTGTACAATATTCTTTTTTTTTACTGCAAGGCAGACCAATTCACAGACTGACATTTACCGTATGTCTGCCTTTATGGGCGGTTTATCTCTCTATATCAAAAGAGCCCTTTGCGCACAATTACATGTAGTTGGGCTAGGCCAGGGGGAGTCCTGCTAGAAAAGTTGGGTGCAGGTCAAAACGTACCCAAACCAAAATGTACCCACATGGTAAAGTCAAAAAGTTGAACTGGACTGGAGAAAAAAAATTATTTTGATGACAACAACGTTGGGATCTTGGTAAACAGATCGGAAGAATGGAATAATAGCAGATTTTAATTCAAATATAAAATTGAAAGAGATTCAATGACTACAAACCCTTGAAAGGTAAAATGTCTGTTAACACAACCAAAATAATACAGTAATGCTGCCAGGATCAATAGCAATGGTAGAATATTTTCCTAGCACCGTTTACTACAGATCACGAGCATGCAAAGGCTTGAAAAATGTGTCAACAACGGAAGGAAATGTAACGTTTAGTATTATCTGCGTTATGTCATTAGCTTAAATGATGATTTTAAAAGGATAATACTTTAAGAGAAAAGACTCGCCTACAGAATTCGACCTGACTCACGTCAAATGATAAAGAATTCGAACAGAAGCCGTAAATAACAGTCGAGCGTCTGAAGACAATGATCAAAAACTAAAAAAGAAGTAAAAATGTTACATAAATCTCTCCTTCTGTAGTTTGGGCCTAGTTTTTTATCAAGTAAGTATTCAAAAACCTTTATACTGCTAACAACAGTTATTGTATCTGTCTCATAGCTGCCTACCTACCCCTGAAAGCTGTATCTGTATCGATACTCGAAATTATCTCACTAATGAGCAAAAATTATCGAGGGTGTGTATGCGCTTGATGTAAGATGTTAATCGCGCAATCTATAGTCCAAGAGAGCACGTTTGAATATATCGTTTTTGTTACAAGTAACAACTGAGTCTGGTAATGAGTTCCAATCGCGGATGGTTTGAGGCACAAATGAGTTTTTGTATATGTCTGTAATATGAACTAAGTCAAAGCCTCAAAGCAAGCTCAAAGAAATCGGATTTAGCTAAAGATATTATGCATCATTAATTTGTCACAAAGAAACTATTCCCTACTCACAAGAATTCAGGAGAACCCATTTGCTTGAAAAAGTCTACATTTAGTGTCACCACACATGTAACAGTGAATAACATACATTGCAAAAATTATGGGAAGCCGGTGTCACGGTGACGTCATTACCGCGTTCCCGTTTCTTTCTGCTTATTAATGACATTTTTTCCATTTTCTGGCCGATGCTTGATTTTTTAAATGAAAATAATATTTTTTTCAAACAACTGGAAATCATTCTTTCATTATTGTTGAGTGATGAATATTTTTTAGCAATTGAATGGAGTTCTGTATTCACTGCGGAAAGAAGTACTTCCTGTGAGCACCTATCCGTTAGGGCGCGCTTTTTAAGAACTTCCGACGAAACTTTTCAAATCCATCACCAAGTGTGATAGTATACTTGCGTTACCGTAAAGCTCGATTCTCGAGCAGGCCCTTTGGGCTTGCTCTTCGAGTTCGCTATTACATGTCACTTGTTTGATTGATATAGAATTTGATCTTCGTTGTTGCCGTGGGTTATATTCCAGGAAGTCATCAGCGGAGACAGCCACCAGGTCATAGACGATCTTATGTAGGAATGCCAGGCGCTGGTCTCGTCGGCGCTCCTTTAATGGTTTCCACTTCAGGTCACGCATCATGTTAGAAACACTACTTTTGCGCCTATAATTGTTAGAAACGAAACGCGCTGCTCGCCTTTGTACACCCTCAAGCTTGTCTATGTCTTTCTGGAGGTGGGGGTCCCAGACAACACTTGTGTAGACGCACAGAGATTGATTTTGGCTGTTTTTTCATTACATTTGGACTTCAAAGATACTGATTTTAGGTCATAAAGGTGTAGAGATTGATGACGGACCTGGATTTTCATCTCTTCCCTCCATCTTAATTTTTTATTTTGGTTGCACTTGATTATTTACTTAATGCAAAAATCGGAGATACATCATTTGGGGATGTTGCATAGAGGCTCTTGGTTCAAAATTTGATGCAACTTGAAAATATTACAAGGAAATATTCAAGAACATCTTGAAATGCTATTTATTAGATCAGTCTGTTTTTAAAAGTTTTGATGCAACAGTCATGTAAACGTCACAACAAAAAAGTGAATCGGCCATCCCATTCAGGGCTTTTTTCCCCTATAAATCTACCTCCTGTAAAAGGAGGTAATCCCAATGCAAAAAAATATGTTTTTTTTCCCAAAGTTGAATTCAAAATTCCCAAATGATTATACCTTTTAGGGTTTTTGTTGTTTTAAGATAGATTTGCTAATTTTTATGTATATTTAGGTAAATTATAATACTGTTGAACAATTACTGAAATGCAATTCATTAATATTTCACACAAAAATACATTTATGTAGATTTTGGTAATTTGCAAATTGTCCCAATTAAGACAAATTCGGAGAGAATTTTCCCAATTCCACCGGTGTCGGTGGCATTCCCAAATTAATGAAAAAAAGGCCTGCCATTTTATTCTTGAAATTGCATGAGAAACTTTAATATGTACGTGAGAGTGTGATTCGGATCTTAAACAAATGTTAAATGCGTGACTCTCACGCCCAATGCATGAGGCTTTACAGGTATGTTGCCATTTATGGTTTCCCAAGTGTTCTATGGATAAACATCTAGTTTGATGTTATATTTTATTCTGTCAGGCATTTTCAGGGGGCATGTGTTGTAATATGTTGACATAATTGTTCTCTCTGTTTCAGAATGTGAGTATTCCTTGAGAAATCATGTGAATTAAATCAGTCTACTTACCAACAGGACAAATAATACTAGAGACAAACTTTCCAGGAAAATGTCAAAACTACCAAGAAATGCTTTATTAAAAGTCGTTCATCATACACACCGGGGATTCACAACTTTCTGCAAAAGCAGTAATAATGATCTAACCTACAGACAATATGTGGCAATACGAATTCTAGCACTGAAAACTGGGTCAGGCACTCAGAGCTCGAAGGTATATAGTAATAGAAGTACATCTTGTGGGCCAGGGACTCTGAGCTCCAGGGTTTATAGTAATAGCAGTACATCTTCGACACAAGATATAACTAATGATAGTGTTACAGAAGAAAAGGAACATGATTTAGCATTGTTTCCTGATCCGAGTGACTTAAATAAGTTTGTACCAGTATGTGAGCCGGCACGAGATGAAGATTTTAAAAGATTGCAGGAGTTTGTAAATCACAGCAAGCGTTTACTTATTCTCACAGGTGAGTTAACTAAATGAAAGTATTCCAAGCTTAAGAACAATGTAGATGACAATGTCAGACATGAAATTTTAATAGGATAGGATAGTCGCACATATTTGAAAAAAAAAAAACATATGGGAAATGAAAATACACTTAGAGACAGTAACATATATGTTATATATTCAGTCACAGGATGGCAGGGCTGCTTAACAATTTTACTGCCTTCAGAGCTTTGGTAGATCGTCCAATTTTGGTCAAGTGTTCAATCACTGGCATACCTAAGTACAAAAAATGGTACTGTAAGCTCCATTACTTGGCACTTGATATTTAAAGGGTTGCACTAGTTGATAAAATAATTCTAGGTAAGTATATGTTAATTGGGTTTTACCTTTTTGGTTGCAAACAGATATGTTATTTGTTAATCATAATATTTATGGGACTCTGAATAAAGCTTCTTTTTCTTGGATATTTCAGGTGCAGGTATCTCGACAGAGAGTGGTATACCGGACTATAGATCTGAGGGTGTAGGTCTGTATGCAAGAAGTACTAACAGACCTGTTCAGTATCAGGACTTTGTCAAGGACCCAGAAATAAGACAGAGGTAAAAGATAAAGTTTACTTAGATATTCTATCATTAAAACCTGTGAATAGTAATTGTACTGGACAGAATCCTGTAACCAATGTTAAAAATGAGAAGTTATGTTATATACATGTATATTATAAAAAAACGCCTTAAATGGCAATGAGATTTTGTGGTTATTATCATTCCTATACCTATATTATTTAGGAATCTGGCTATGCCCTTGTTACAGTATGATTTTGTATATAGAGGAGTGGTTGCCGTTTGGTAAGTGTGTAATATTGCACACCCTTGTAAGTTGTATAATACTTGCCCCCTTATTCAAGGGGTGTAAAAAATCCACTTCCACAGGCTTTACAGTTTCAGAACTCAAAGTTTCTGTCAGTAAAACACAACAAAATAATAAATGTTTTTTTAGAAACAGCAAGCTATATAATTATGCTACTGATTAAAGGAATATCTCAATCATTATAGACTTTACTAGTTTTATAATCTGTATTCTGCAGGTACTGGGCTCGTAACTATGTAGGCTGGCCCAAGTTTGGGTTTTTCCTGCCTAACAAATCCCATGTAGCTCTGGCCGAGTGGGAGAAGAAAGGTAAGGTCCACTGGTTGGTCACTCAGAATGTAGATGCTCTACATTATAAAGCTGGCAGTAAGAAAGTCACAGAACTTCATGGCAGTGCACACAGGTAAGGAGGATGATAGATACACATATTTTGTCTGAATGGTTAAGATTTATGACTTTGAATCACTTCCCTTCACCTCTGCTGGGTGTTAGACTTGCTTCTGTCATGATATGAGGAAGTCATCAAGCTGGCGTATGAAAGGTTGTAGGTTATACTCAGGTGTCTGCCCATTCATGAAACAATGTCCAGAGGTGCACCTACGGTTTTCAATCACCATTTGAAAGTTGGAAAGTTGTCATATGATCAGAAATGTGTCAGTGCAACTTAAAACCTGACAAACGATAAAATAAAACTTACCAGTGCCAAAAATGGTTCTTAGCATGCTCCCTGTAATCTACTGCTCCCAGTAGTTGACAATGTATTAATGTCTTGTTAGAAACTCCACATAGAATAGCAAGTAAAAAAGAATTAAATGTATTTCATTTAGAAACACTGTCTTACATGACTGTCATCTTTATTTGATAACTAAGACTATAATTAATTGAGAGTTTTCATTTTCAGAGTGATGTGTCTAAGTTGTGATCATAAAATGACACGTCCGGAGATGCAGGTACTCATAGATTCATATAATCCTAACTGGAGTGCACAGTCAGATGAAATAGCTCCTGATGCTGACGTCCAACTTTCCCAGGAACAGATCAAAGGCTTTAAGGTAATCTGACTTCATGGTAGATTATTTATGTACTGATGTCACCTCAGGTAAAAGTTAAATTTACATAATGCAATGATCAGCAATCAGAACTCAATTTTGTGCTATATTTTAAAAATACTAAGCTTGGTTAATATTTGTTTTGTTTTTTTGCTAGTGCTTTCAAAAAGAGTGACAGTTAAAGGCTGGGGTTTATTTCAGTAAATTACCAGCTGGTTTTTGTGTAAATATGAAAGGGTCTTTGTCCGAACTATTACACTTTTTCATAAAACTGTAACCTGTCGTGCTGCCTTTTTAAAAATGTCCAACATTTGGATGTTTCTCCTACTTTTAAATGTCCACCCCACATTTTATACGCCAATCTCTGAAAGAGCGGGGCATATTATGTGAACACCTGTGGCGGCCAGGTGGCGTCCAAAAGCATGTCTGCTCTCTAAGTCAAACAGCTTTCATCCGATCTTCACCAAACTTGCTGACAATGTTTGTGGGCATAATATCTCGGCCAGGTTCAATAACCAGCCAAATCGCCCTAGGCACTCTTGGATTATGGCCCTTTAATTACTCAAAATCTGCAAATTTAGCCTTGTCCGCTCTCTAAGTCGATTAGTTTTCATTCGATCTTCACCAAACTTGCTGATAATGTTTGTGGGCATAAAATCTTGGCCAAGTTCGAAAACCGGCCAAATCGCCCCAGGCACTCTTGGATTATGGTCCTTGAATTACTCGAAATCTGCCACTTTAGCCTTGTCCGCCCTCTAAGTCAAACAGTTTTCATACGATCTTCACCAGATTTGGTGACAATGTTTGTGGGCATAATATCTCGGCCAAGTTCCATAACCACCCAAATCGCCCCAGACACTCTTGGATTATGGCCCTTGAATTACTCAAAATCTGCCAATTAAGCCTTGTCCACCATCTAAGTCGAACAGTTTTCATACGATCTTCACCAGACTTGGTGACAATGTTTGTGGGCATAATATCTCGGCCAAGTTCGATAACCATCCAAATCACCGAGGCACTCTTGGATTATGGCCCTTGAATTACTTGAAATCTTTTTATGATACGTAACTAAATATTTAGACGGGCGTACTTTGTGACAGTCTGGCACTCTTGTTAAGTCTTTGTGTTGTCAAGTATATTACAACATTTTTCAGGTTCCACCTTGCCCAAGTTGTGGTGGCCCGTTGAAACCAGAGATTACATTTTTCGGTGACAATGTAATGAAGCCGATTGTAGAGTTTATACACGAGAAAGTGAAAGAGAGTGACAGTTTACTTTTTGTTGGAACCTCTTTACAGGTATTTTTCCATTACAAAAGAAACTATATAAGCCAGAAAGACCTTTTTTGCCAACATTTAATCACACTGACCATAAATACATTGTATGTACATTAGTAAGTTAGTTCATAGGTACCAAACACATGGCGTGTAAGCTATAACTTACAAATTTTGTTAAGGGATTCCAGTTAAACTTTACACAAATGTTAAACATGATGAGAAGTTGTGCTGTGTTCAGGAGTTACATTTTTACCTCTAAGGTCAAGGTCACAGAGAAAGACACCCCACTTCGTTTGTATTTGTCTTTTCTAGTGACCTCGCTCTTGCCTATTTAAAAAAATTTAGAGCATGTATTAATTGAAAATTTGTACTTTAGACTAAATCTGTCCATATTACATACTTGAATAGGATGTGCCAGTCAGATACAAAACTTACTTAAATTTTTTATTAGGTGATTTTTAGCTTGACTATACGAAGTATATGGGAAGCTATCTTACTCAACCCAGCGTCGACGTCCTTCCGCGTCCCCACCTTGGTTAAAGTTTTTTACACTTTCTCTTTTTTCTCCTTATCTCTGTAATACTTGATGGATATGCTTTAAACTTAAAATAGTTATTCCTCATCATCACCCACATTATCTGGCTTAATGGCTATAACTCTCACACCAGTATTTCATGAATAATTCCCCCTTTTTACATAGAATTTCGGATAAAGTTTTGCACTTTCACTCTTATCTCAGTTATTACTGTATGGATTTGGTTCAGATTTAAAATAATTGTTCCACATCATCACCAACATCATATGACACAAGGTCAATAACTCTGGCAACAATTTTTCATGAATTATGCCCCCGTTTTACTTGAAATTTCAGGTTAAAGTTTTGGTGCACTTTCACTCTATCTCAGTTATATCTAAATGGATTTGATTCAAACTTAAAATAATTGTTCCACATCATCACCCACATCATATTACACAAAGTTCATAACTCTGGTACAAATTATTCATGAATTATGCCCCCTTTTTACATAGAATTTCAGGTTAAAGTTTTGGTGCACTTCCGCTCTATCTCTGCTATTACTAAATGGATTTGATTCAAACTTTAAAGAATTGTTTGACATCATCACTCACATCATATGGCACAAGAGCCATAACTCTTGCACCAAGTTTTCATGAATTATTCCCCCTTTTGACATACAATTTCAGATTTAAGTTTTGATGCTCTTTCACTCCATCTCAGTTATTACTGAATAGATTGTTTCAAACAAAATATTTGTTCCACCTGATCACCCACATTATATGACTCAAGATGCATAACTCTAGCACCAATTTTTCATGAATTTTGCCCCCTTTCACTTAGAATTTAAGGTTGATTTTGATGCATTTTCACTATATCTCAGTTCTTACTAAATGGATTTGATTCAGACTTGAAGTAGTTGTTCAACATCATCACCCACATCATATGACACAAGGTGCATAACTGTTGCACCAATATTTGGCAAGAATGCACTTTACTGGTATGCTCTTCTTGCTAGGATTTTAAAAGGTATGGTGTGCTTGTTACAATCATTCAAATAAATTGTAACAATAATTTATTCATTAAAGAAAAAAGAAAAACGGGGGTGTGGGGGCAGTAGCCCCCATTAGAACAATTGGCGAGTATTTATTAAATGTGCGTACCAGTAAAGTGCAGGTGTCCCCAATATTTTATGAATTATACCTCCTTTTTGCTTAGAATTATACTTATTTAGTGTTTTGATACACTTTATCTTTATCTCTCTTATTACTTAATATTTTTGACACAGACACAAGCTATTGTGCAATATCTTTATCCACCATTGGAGTCATTAAACACTCCAGTGACAGCTCCAGCTTCCTCAGATGTGCCCAGTTTCACTATCCAGCATCGGAATAGCCGAGCACGCTGTCTCCTGTGACAGCTCGTTTTTTTGCAGATTTAGTGACATTTTTAATTTTTATGACAAAGATTTGTTGTAACTTCATTTCATTTTTACATTATCAACAAGCAAATAAGCAGTGAAACATTTGATATTTCATATTGAAAACTTGATTTGCAAGAAATGGCACTCATACTAGGCTACTAAGTATTGACTGTCAATTATGATAGTCGTTAAGGGACTACTTTTTGTGAATGTTAAGGTTGAATGCCACAGCAAACCAGTGATTTTAGCACAAACCACAACATTTTATGTTTACAATATTTAATTTATGATAACCTAATAATTTCATAATTATGTCTCCCACCACACAGTGGTGTGGGAGACATATTGATTTACTCCAGTCTGTGTGTCACAAAGCTTGTCCGCACTTAAGTCGAACATTTCTCATCCGATCTTCACCAAACTTGAACAAAATGTGTTTGACCATAAGACCTCGGCCAAGTTCGATAACTAGCCAAATCCGCCCAAGCACTTTTGAATTACTGATTGGATCCACTCGTCCAGACCATCCAGCTGGATCCACTCATCTAGACCATCCAAAGAAACTAGACATTTTTAGCTCGACTTTTTGAAGAAAAAGTAGAGCTATTGCACTCGCCCCGGTGTCTGCGTCGGTGTCGGCATTGGTTAAATTTTTTATAAAGTCAAATATCTGTTACTATCAAAACTATTGACTGAAACTTAAAATACTTATTTACTATCAAAGTCTACACCAGGAGAAACAATCCCCATAACTCTGCTTTGAATTTTGACAGAATTATGCCCCTTTTTAACTTAGAATTTTGGTTAAAGTTTTTGATAGTCAAATATCTCTGTTACTATCAAAGCTATCAACTTGAAACTTAAAATACTTATTTACCATCAAAGTCTACACCAGGAGAAATAATCCCCATAACTCTGATGGAATTTTGACAGAATTATGCCCCTTTTTAACTTAGAATTTTTTATTAAAATTTTTGATAAAGTAAAATATCTCTGTTACTATCAAAGCTATTGACTGAAACTTAAAGTACTTATTTACTATCAAAGTCTACACTAGGAGAAACAATCCCCATTACTCTGATTTGAATTTTGACAGAGTTATGTCCCTTTTTAACTTGGAATATTTTTACTGGCAAAGCTCTAATTCAGTCGAGCACTGAGAAAAGTTGAGTGTGCTGTTTTACGGACAGCTCTTGTTGATAGGAACCATTCGTCTGAACAATCCAGACAAACAAGGCAGTAATGGGAGACATGCCCTTTTCTCAAAAGCATCTCTAGTTATGATTCATACCAATATAATTGTATATGTCAGGTATACTCTGGGTACAGATTTGCATTAGCTGCTAACGACCAAAGAAAACCAATAGCAATCCTAAATATAGGACCCACACGAGCGGACAAGCTGGCACGGTTACAGATTCATGCAAAATGTGGTGATATTCTGCCCAAGATTCGAGTCTGGAGATGACACTGGACGATCTTAGATTTTTTTCGGATATCATTTTAGAAACTTTTAACTATATTAGTTTAAATCAAAGGCTTTTTTTTATTTTATGTTTTGAACAACATCTCATGGTCTGGAAAATATTGAAGACCAAATCTGTATTGAGAACTACAGAAATGTTAGAACGATTGTTGACAGTCAATATTTTTGCAGTAAATATAAAATCACCTTGTACATGTTCCTTTGATGTAAAAGAAAACTTTCAAACGACATTTTATGGTCACATGACTTTCTTGTATATGAGATTGAGTGGATTGAAATAATTATTTCTGACACTTCTGTTAACTTTATGCTTGAAATGTTTGAATTTTTCACTTGCTTTTGGCGAGTGGATAAGCTTACACAAAACTGAGGCAAGAGCCAGATTTCTGTCTGAACCTAGCACCTGTGATAGATTTTAGCTCATCTTTTTTTTAAAGAATAGGTAGAGCTATTGCATTCACCTACTTGTTAGCTTGCGACAGGATTTGGTTAAGTTATGTAAGCTGGTATATCAGAAATGGATTGAAAATTCACAAACTTGTTCATCGTGGTTATCTGGAATTAAATGTAAAGGTTTAATAAATCTGCTTTTCGTTTTTACAAAGTCATTACCCTTTCTTCGACTGACCATTTTTTTGGTGAAGTTTTGTATGCAAACAGGTACCTCTGTAACCCCTATAGAGAATAGATTGAAACTTTACACACTTGTTAAGAGTGATGATCTGATATGTGTTGTCCAGGTTTAATGACTTTTTTTTTTTACTTAACAATTGTTTGGTATATCCATCTTTTTTAGCATCAGAAGCGGGGAAAATTATTGTCCCTTTTGAACTTGCTTACTGTGAATGTCTTAATATACATTGAAGCCTAAATTTTATTGAAGTATGTTTGTGTCAGTCTACGAAACTAATTCCTTACAAATAAATATAATTTCTATTCATTTTATTTCCAAAAGTTTACATCGAAAGAAGTCGTATCCCTACAAAATATCTGTTTGGGTCAAATCCGCAAAATTTCATGTCTGCGAAATTCTAAGTTTTTACAGTATGTCAATCTCTTCGTTATTTTAATTCTTTTTGTTGAAAAGGACTTTGAATAGTCAAGTGTTTCTTTCTTGAGACAGTTTTTGTTTTCCTTGCATAACATATTCTACAAGTAACAGATGAAATATGATAAAGTAGATGACTTTTTAAAGTTTTTTTTCTTACTGTAACATGCCAGTATAAATTTACTGCAATCATCCATAAGTCACAGCACAAAATATTATCCTGCCATACAGTGTGTAAGAAGTTTTTCAATCACTAGTGAAAATGTGGGAAGCTCCTGTGTGATGTTCTTGGAAATATATTTAGACATAAAAAATTACTGAACAAATATTTTCACCTGAAAGTAAGGGGACGATTTTAAAACTGACTTGAAAGTTTTCAGTTTAAGCACTCCATAGACCTGTATTATTCTTTATATAGTATCACATTTGAAAGAAATTTCCAAAATTATGATAAAATATAAACTAGAGTAAGAACTGGATATCTCAATATATCTGGGTATATACAAATAGACCAAACACCTAGGCTGCTGGTCTTAAGCTCTCAGTGACTTAACTAAGGTAGCAACATTTGCTGTAGATCTAGTGTATTTTGGCAACAACCCCCGACTTGTTTCCTTCTAGGCATGTCCCAGTATATAAATAGAATGACAGTCAGTTGAAACATGCTTGTACAGTAATTAGTGATGTTGAACCATAGGAGTATAAGTGACATTCACAGAAGAATGTTTTTACATATGTAGAACTTCTTTCTTAAACAACATATGGAGAACTTCTCTCTGAAATAATATTTCATCAGTTTGCTTGTTTGTTTGAAATAAAAGAAATGCTCACTTTAATTTTGTTGTGTTATTTTTGTAGAGAAAAGAATTTTAGGAGAGAATATGAGGTAATAGTGCTTTTCATGAACTTCTGTATAGAAAATTGAGAAATAAGTGTATTTACATTGTTATTACAGTAATATATACATGTAGACACAAATGTATTTTAATCCCCCGCCGTGGCGGAGGGATTATAGGAATGGTCTGCGTCCGTCCTTCCTTCCGTAACAAAATCGTGTCCGGTCCATATCTCCTAAACCCCTTGAAGGATTTTCATGAAACTTGGGTCAAATGATCACCTCATCAAGACAATGTGCAGAACCCATGAGTCAGCCTTGTCGGTTCAAGGTCAAGGTCACAACACAAGGTCAAAGGTTTGAGCCTGCCATTTAGTGTCCGTTCTATATCTCCTAAACCCCTGGAAGGAATTTTATAAAACTTCGGTCAAATGATCACCTTATCAAGACGATGTGCAGAACCCATGAGTCAGCCATGCCGGCTCAAGGTCAAGGTCACAACTCAAGGTCAAAGGTTTGAGCCTTCCATTTTGTGTCCGCTCTATATCTCTTAAACCCCTTGAAGGAATTTTATAAAACTTAGGTCAAATGATCACCTCATCAAGACGATGTGCAGAACCCATGAGTCAGTCATGCCAGCTCAAGGTCAAGGTCACAACTTAGGGTCAAAGGTTTGAACCTTCCATTTTGTGTCCGCTCTGTATCTCCTAAACCCCTTGAAGGATTTTCATCAAACTTGGGTCAAACGATCACCTCATCAAGGCGATATGCAGAACTTATAAGTCAGCCTTGTTGGCTCAAGGTCAAGGTCACAACTGAAGGTCAAAGGTTTGAGCCTTCCATTTCGTGTCCGCTCTAACCCCTTGAAGCAATTTTATAAAACTTGGGTCAAATGATTACCTCATCAGAACGATGCGCAGAAATTATGAGTCAACCATGCCAGCACAAGGTCAAGGTCACAACTAAGGGTTGAAGGTTTGAGCCTTCCATTTGGTGTCCACTCTGTATCTCCTTAACCCCTTGAAGGATTTTCATCAAACTTTGGTCAAATGATCACCTCATCAAGAACTCATGAGTCAGCCATGTCAACTCAAGGTCAAGGTCACAACTGAAGATCAAAGGTTTCAGCTCTGTATCTCCTAAACCCCTTGAAGGATTTTCATGAAACTGGTCAAATGATCACCTCATCAAGACGTTGTGCAGAATTCACGAGTCAGCCATGTCAGTTCAAGGTCACAGCTAAAATCAAAGGTTTTACCCTTTCACTATCCATAGCAGTGGCGGGGGATTTAGCTGTCTTTCCGACTGCCTTGTTTGAGGCTTGAATCAGGTTTTATATACATCTTTCAGTTTGCTAGGTGTTGCATAATTGGTTAAACCATTTAATGAGAAAATTATTATACTAAAATGTGTCAGATATTACCCACATATATAAGTGTGTGTGTGTGTGTTCGGGTTTAACGTCTTTTTCAACAATTTTTCAGTCATATAAATGACGGTGTCTACTTGTAGCAGTGAGCACAACGCCCAAATTTATAGTGCTGCCTCACTGGAATATCACGCCATAGACACATGGCATGATACCCCACCCTGTCACATTATACTGACAAAGGGCTGACCAGTCCTAGCATTATCCCCTTAATGCTGAGCGTCAAGCGAGGAAGCTGCTAGTACCATTTTTTACGTCTTTGGTATGACGCGGCCGGGGATAGAACCCACGACCTCCGGCACTCGAAGCGGATGCTCTACCACTAGGCTATCGAGGCGGTGTACCCACATATAAGATTTTTAGCCCACCATCATCAGATGGTGGACTATTCAAATCACTCTGCGTCCGTGGTCCGAGCTCACATTTGCATACTTAGGTGGCTATAGGAACAATAGGTAATTGTACTTTTTCTTTGATGTCATTCATTCCGTAAGGTTTTTATGTGGCTATTTTTCTCTTACGTGGCTAAAAGAACAATAGAGAGAACAAAAGAGTAGCCACATAAGTATCCATATGTATGAACTTCTGTCCTTCCGTCCGTTAACAATTTCTCGTTCTCGCATCTCCTCGGAAACTACCAGGGGGATTTTGACCAAACTTTGTCAGAATGATGTATTGGTACCCTAGTTGTGTCCCCCTGAAAATCAGACTGGTTCAACAATTTTTTAGTAAGTTATGGCCCTTTGTTTATTTCTATAATTTACATAGATTATATAGGGAAAACTTTGAAAAGCTTCTAGTCCAAAACCACAGAGCCTAGGGCTTTGATATTTGGTATGAAGCATCATCTAGTGGTCCTCTACCAAGATGATTCAAATTATTTCCCTGGGGTCTAATATGGCCCCGCCCCGGGGGTCACATGGTTTATATAGACTTATATAGGGAAAAACTTTGAAAAACCTCTTGTCCAAAACCACAGGGCCTAGGGCTTTGATATCATCTAGTGGTCTTCTACTAAGATTTTGCAAATTATCCCCCTAGGGTCAAATATGGCCCTGCCCTGGGGGTCACATGGTTTACATAGATTTATATAGGGAAAACTTTGAAAATTTGTCTTGTCCAAACCACAAAGCCTAGGGCTTGATATTTGTAATGTAGCATCATCTAGTGGTTCTCTACCAAGTTTGTTAAAATTATCTCCCTAGGGTCAAATATGGCCCCGCCCTGGGGGTCACATGGTTCATATAGACTTATATAGGGAAAAGCTTTTAAAAACTTCTTGTCAATAACCTACAACATTCAAATTTGGACCACATGTACGGTTTTGAGTGGCAAGATGAACCTTGACATGAGTTGACCTTGATTTTGACCTAGTGACCTACTTTCACATTTCTATAGCTAAAACCTTCAAATTTGGACCACATGCATAGTTTTGTGCACTGAAACTTTGACCTTGACATTGACCTAGTGACCTACTTTCACATTTTTGAAGGTACAGGCTTCAAATTTGGACCACATGCATAGTTTCATGTTCTGAAAAGAAATTTGACCTTGATTTTGACCCAGTGACCTACTTTCACATTTCTCAAGCTACAGCCTTCAAATTTGGACCACATGCATGGTTTTGTGTAGCGAAACAAACTTTGATCTTTACATTGACCTAGTGACCTACTTTCACATTTTTGAAGGTACAGGCTTCAAATTTGGACCACATGCATAGTTCTGTATTCCGAAATAAAATTTGACCTTGATTTTGACCTAGTGACCTACTTTCACATTTCTCAAGCTACAGCCTTCAAATTTGGACTACTTGCATAGTTTTGTGTACCAAAATGAACTTTGACCTTAAGATTGACCTAGTGACCTACATTCACATTTCTGTAGCTACAGGCTTGAAATTTAGACCACATGCATAGGATTGTGCACCAAAACAAACTTTGACCTTGACATTGACCTACTTTCACATTTTTGAAGGTACAGGCTTCAAATGTGGACCACATACATAGATTTGTGTTCTGAAGTGAAGTTTGACCTTGATTTTGACCTAGTGACCTACTTTCACATTTCTCAAGCTACAGCCTTCAAATTTGGACCACTTGCATAGTTTTGTGTACCAAAATAAACCTTGACCTTAAGATTGACCTAGTGACCTACTTTCAAATTTCTCAAACTACAGCTTTCGAATTTGGACCACATGCACAGTGTTGTGTATGAAAATGAAATTTGACCTTAATCTTGTCAATAAGTCTTGAAATTTGGAACACTCAAAAATGGCACATTGGTGGGCGCCAAGATCACTCTGTGATCTCTTGTCAATTTAAAGAATACAAGAATACCATTTAAATTTCATTTTTCATTATTGTTACTTTTTGACTTCTAAATATAGATAGCGTAAGAATCTTGAACAAAGTGTAACAAAAGGTGATTTTTAAATGTAGAGTCTTTATTTAATAATTACAACAAGAATGATGTAAACATTGTATGATACATGCCCCTTAATAATGCTTGAAAGAGTAATAAATTATATATAAACTAAAAAAGAGGCTAACTCAAATAAATTTAATCAGACATAAACTTCTAAGAATATGTGCATGTTCACTTGATGTTGATGATGTATACCAAGTTTGATTTGAATTGGGTGGAAACTGTAGGAGAGAAATGCAGTTGTAATGTAAAGTATCTCAAAAAATAATAATCTGGCATAAAAGTCCCCAAAATACTGGTATGTGCATGTCCACTTCATGTTGATGACATATACCAAGTTTCATTGGAATGGATGAATATTGTCGGAGTGTAGTACACAAGTTTGACAGACGGACAACTCAAACACGGCATACCTCCCTGGTCTTGACACTAGGTGCATAGAACATAAAAACATTTCATAATGACTTTCATCTTGTATCTTGTGTATGATGGCAAATATACTAGTGTAGTCACTTGAAAATCTGTTCAGAGATACGCCTCAGGCAAGAAATAACAGGAAATACTAAAACCAACATGTGGGACTCCACATACACAATGTGTTGTGTTGCAGGATTTTAAGTCACAACATTTGAGACCAGTTTTAATGGAAGGCACTCAGTTGCCCTCCAGGAATTATTTCAGCCTTAGGCAGACACTAAGTTTAACCAGCAGCCTTCCAAAAACCAGCTGGATGGCTTACGTGCATGATGACACAATCAGCACTTGAACACACAGAGGTGATGGTGAAGTGGTTTGAGGCTTGCAACCCAACACTCTCACACCCAGTATATTTTGTATCTGGGTTTATATTAACGTAAAAAAATACGTGAATTTCATCCTTCATTTATATAGAATACATTTGGCAGAAAGACATTCTTAATATTAAGCTAAAATGTTAAATTGATAGATAAATGCGTAGCCAAAAACAATTGAACTTTGAGGTATTCCTGATTTACACTTGTTAAATACTTCACCTCAACTTAGCACAAAATGTAACATAAACTTCTCTCTTTGGTGACAGAAAATTGTACCAATTTGTTTTCTTTTCTCCATAACAAGGATTATTCTGATCTTTATGATCAGTGACATAAAGATTTCATTCAGAAGTCAACTTTTTAAATTTATTTTTCTTCTTTTTCTTCCCAGATGCTGATACGTCCATGGACTCTTCAAGAATACTGGTATCATTTGTTGCTGACTGGTTCTCTGCAGTGGAAGCTAACTTTGCCTTTTTTGCACTTCCTGGTGACACGACTGGTTCTATTCCTTCAATATCATCCACACTCGTGGTCTCTTTACTACTGAACTCCTTAGATTTTCTCTTTTTTTTCTTCTTTTGTGATTTTGGTGTGTTACCTACCTCAATGTCATTTTCGACAACCTTTTTCACTGACCTATTTTCAGTGTCGCCGTTAGTGATAGACTGGTCCAATATTTCTGCAGTGTCCTCATTAGATTGGTGGTCAGATTTTCCAGGTTTTTTCTTCTTTTTGTGTTTAAGATTAATGTCTGATTCTTCACTAACTGATGCTTTATTATGTACAACAAGCTCCTCCTTTTCTTCTGAAGCAGACTGTTCTTTTGTTTTCTTTGGTGGGGATAGTCCGTCAACTTCATCTTTTTTATCTTTCCTCTTTTCATTCTTTTTCTTATTTTTCTGACCTTCAGAGCCATTTATGTTTGTCCTATAACAAAATATAAAGTCATCATTTTACAGTATGGTCCTTGGAAATGAAAATAGTAATCTTAATAATTTTCTATCTTGTATACTTTTAAAACCTTGCATTTTTGGAATTTACACTTGCAAGTTTCATACACAGCTGATCAAAATGCCAAGAACAAATACAACCTGATCATTATCTGAATTTAAAACGTGTATTTCATAATATATTATACCAGATTTATATAGTGCCCTTTTAATGATAAACACCTTCAAAAGGTGCTTTACACAGCACATAGGCAACCGCCAAATTCATCCTCTACTAGTATAGACATAGTGTGACCTGACAGGAAGGACAGAGCGAGAGAAAGTCCAAAGAACAATGATACATCGATACACATGAAGCTGTCCTTCCTGGGAAGAACTACTGGCCTCACAGTTAGGTGGGAAACACTCAAGAGCATCTCAGAAATTTCCAGTGCCTAGACCAGGATTCAACCCTGGACTTCTGGACTGACAGTCAAGCCTGTTACCACTATACCACCAGGCTGCTCTATTATAAATTTAAAGCTACACACCAACAGGAAATCACCCTAAATATAAAAGCTTTATAACCAGTCAATTTTTGTTGCGACCAGAAGATGATCAAAAACCTTTCATTTCAGTGTATGCAAGTTCAGTATCCATGCTAAGTATGAATTCTCACTGACAATTAGCCAAAACAAACAAGAGCTGTCACCGGAGACAGCGCGCTCGACTATTTCAATGCTGGATAGTGAAACTGGGCACATCTGAGGAAACTAGAGCTGTTACTGGAGTGTTTAATGACTCCAATTGTGGATGAAGATATTGCACAATAGCCTGTGTCTATGTCAAAAATATCAACTTAAAGTAATAAGAGAGGTAAAGATAAAATGTATCAAAACACTATATATATAAGTATATCCTTAGCAAAAAGGGGCATAATTCATTAAATATTGGTGCCAGAGTTATGCAGCTTGTGTCATATGATGTGGGTGATGATGTTGAACAACTATTTTAAGTTTGAATCAGATCCATTCAGTAATAACAGAGATAGAGTGAAAGTGCATAAAACTTTAACCTGAAATTTTAAGTAAAAAGGGGAATAATTCATGAAAAATTGTGCCAGAGTTATGCATCTTGTGTCATATGATGTGGGTGATGATGCTGAACAACTATTTTAAGTTTGAATCAAATCCATTCAGTCATAACAGAGGTAGAGTGAAAGTGCACCAAAACTTTAACCTGAAATTCTAAGTAAAAAGGGGGAATAATTCATGAAAAAATTGTGCCAGAGTTATGCAGCTTGTGTCATATGATGTGGGTGATGATGTTGAACAACTATTTTAAGTTTGAATCAAATCCATTCATTAATAACAGAGACAGAGTGAAAGTGCATCAAAACTTTAACCTGAAAATCTAAGTGAAAAGGGGAGATAATTCATGAAATATTGGTGTCAGAGTTATGGCCCTTATGTCAGATGATGTGGATGAGGATGAGGAATAAGTATTTCAAGTTTGAATCAAATACATCAAGTAATTACAGAGATAAGTTGAAAAAAGAGAAAGTGCACCAAAACTTTAACCAAGGTGGGGACGGGGAAAGAGGCAGACGCCAACGCCGGGGCGAGTAGGATAACTCTCCTTATACTTCGTATAGTCGAGCTAAAAACATTTAAAATGTATCAAGTTACACAACATTTAATGTAGCTTCGTGTGGGCAGATGCTAGTTATTTGTTATTCATTGACTTACCTGAATTTGCATTAAGTGGAAAAACTGCTAGTAATTTTCTATTCATTATTCATTACTAGTTGCATACCAGTAGAAAATAAAAATGATATTTTCACTGCCTTGAAACAGTGACCAATTTTATATCACTGATATATTCCAGTATTTCACTGAATAGTGTAAAATAAATAAAATACCTTTTCATTCCGCTGGTTAATTTATTGATGGCCTTTCTGATTGTCTTTTCGCACTTCTTCTGCATTTCAAGCAACTTCTGTAAAACCTCTTCATCCAAACTCTGAAATAATCCATTCAATACTAGTTGAGAGATTTATATTAAACATACAGTAAATGCAAACAAGAATTAGTTATCATGATATCTGCAAAGCTTAGCAAAGCTGGAAAGTCATCATATGACCTATAATTGTGTCAGTGCGACATTAAATCCAGCAAAAAAGTATGTAATCTGATTACTTCCTATGTTGTATCACCTTGTGGAACATATAAAATTTTCTTGAAAACTTGTTATATAATCTGTGTGAAATAAATAGAGAAATCTAATATACATGTATCTGTGTAAGATCTAATATCTTTCATAAGATGTTGTTATAGTAAAAAACGTTTTTTTTTAGTTCTTGGGGGCCACTTAGTGCAGTCAAGGGGAACCATTTGAATACACAAAAAAAGGTCCATCCAATGATGCTACTACTAAATTTGGTGAAGATCAATTAAGCCGTTCATGACAATGTTGTATAAATGGGTTTTTTTTCAGTTTTTAGCTATGGTAGCCCAAAGAGCTGAAAAAAGTCCATCCAGTGATGCTAGATACAAAGTTTGGTGACAATAAATCAAGCAGTTCAGCTTCTCTATTTTTAGTTTTGACAGCCCCTAAATGCAGTCACTAAAACATTCATTTGAGAGAAGTATATGTCAGGATGATACATACCAAGTTTGGTATTTTTCTGACCAACTGAAGTTTCTGAAGATATATTTAAGCAAAAATGTTGAAATAAGACAATGGACAATGCACACTTTGTGAACTTGAGCACATTGTCAGTAAGATTATTTTTGTAACTTTGTATACTGTTTTTTTGGAAAGGGAAGAATTTACTTGACATTATGATTCCAACAGTTAATCCCTAAGATTTCATGATTAAATCAATGTCTATAGATAAAACTATAGTTATCTCTATAAGCCATTAATACCCCCAGATGATGCTGTGATACAGGGTAGGTAAACTGTTGTGATTTTGACCTGTGATCTTCAAGTGTAAGGTGTACCTTGGACCTAGTGAGTTGGACACTCTGGGGTAAATAATTGATGTTAGTTTAATGAAAATCTTGCCAGTGGTTTTGTCAATATGGAGCAGACATAAAGTGAAGTTATTTTACATTTGACCTCTAAGTGTGACCCTGACCTTAGACCTTGTAACCTGGGTTGTGTGCTATGCATGTCACCTTGACGAAGTTATCAAGTGATGCTAGTTTTATGAAAACCTGCCCAGCTGTTAAGAAGACACGAATCAGACACAAAGTAAAGATGATTGTCCTTTGACATCCAACTGTGACCTTGAACTTGGATCTAGTGACTGGGTTATGGGCTCTGCATGTTATCTTGGTGATTTTTACAACTGATGTTAGTTTTATGAAAATATTCCAAGCAGTTAGATAATATGGAGCAGACATGAAGTTGAAGCATTTGACCTTTGACCTCCCAAGTGTGACATTAACCTTGGACTTAGTGACCTGGCTTGTGTGCTCTACATGATTAGATTAACAACTGAAACAAGCTTTATTAAATCTTCTCAGCGGTTAAGAAGATATGGAGCGGACACAAAAGACGGACAGACAGACATGCGTGACTCCAATAAAGCCCCCATATACTTTGTATCTAGAGGTAAAATAATCACATACCAGTTGTCCAGGTGTAGTGAGCTCTACTTGGTTACAAGTGGCAACAACTTCCTCCAGTAGATTCTTTTTAAATTTTTCCTTACAGCTCATCTCATTGATCACCTATATGTAAACAGTTACAGCATGAACACTAAGAATGACAAACATGAGTGTGTGAAAATCATAACAGTATAATTAAAGACAAGAAGAAACTAACACAGTAAAACAACAATTATTTCCACCTAGTACCAGCATACAAAAACTTAGAAACCACTTTCATATTTTAGATAAAAGTATGTCTTTTTAATAAGAATAGCTCCATCTGTCACAGCCCATTCTTGTCTGTGTTTGACATAACAAAATATGCAAGAAAATTCTTATGGTTCTTGGCATTCTACTCATCAAACTTTCAAAACTATAGTATTCAAAGAAAGTGGGCATAAACAAAATGAATAACCAGAAAGACCGCTTTTCAATTAGATAAAAAAGGCCTAATTCTGGCAAATGCAAGGGAAAGTTATATTTGAATGGCACTTTTCTGCGTGCTAGTTCATTCATTTCATTATTACAACTTGATGTTGCACGACTCATAGGTACAGTGGTGAAGAGCACATACTTTATGTGTCAAGCCGCCCTATACATACACATAGAAAGTTATGGCTCTTGACCTTCTTACTAATCAAATGAAAAGAAACAATTGAACAAAGTTTCTATGTTTCAGCTCTTAATAGTTTTTGAAAAAAAGTGGACTCAAACAAAAATCTTCACCAATGTCAATGCTGACAATCATGTGACAACAACACTCAGCAAACATTTTTCAAAAATCAGACAAGCTACTAAAGAATTATATTTTGAAATTAATGTCATCAGTCTGGAAATTTATGTCATCAGTCAACAGAAAATCAATAGGTTAGCTGTCTTTAGTTCAAAAAATTTAATTTTCATTGTAGTGCGAGACCTTAAAAATAACTTCCTGTATTTAAAAACATTGCTTGTTTCGAGTAATTTCTTAAGTGACACAACTGTAAGTTTTTTATTCTGTTTACCATTGTTGCTGCTGATTTCCAACTCTTCACAAACTTTGTCCAATCTTCTACCTTCACACTGTCATGCTGCAAACAAATCATATCGGTAAACCTATTCTGTCTACAGAAACTCAATTACTTTTACTCTAACCAATACATTTGCTACTTTAGATTGAGATTTCAAACATGCTCATGTACAGGTAAGATTTCTATTGTAGATTACGGGTTTTATTTCACATTAACATCAATCAGGTCATATTGTGGCTCTCCAGCTACACTGACTTATTATTTCAAGCATGGCTGGGTACCTGGGAGGGTGGAGAAAAACTACAGGAGCCATGCAGGCATGACTGGGTTCGTGTTAGGGTGGAGGAAGACATGGCTGGGTTCGTGAGAGGGTGGAGGAAGACCGCAGGAGCCATACAGACATGACTGGGTTCCTGGGAGGGTGGAGGCAGACCGCAGGAGCAAAACGGGCACAGCTGGGTTTGTGGGAGGGTGAAGGAAGACCACAGGAGCCATACAGGCATAGCTAGGTTCCTGGGTGTGTGAAGGAAGAGCGCAGAAGCCATACTATCATTCCAGGCATGTTTGGGCAGCAGGGAAAACCCCAGGAATCATACTGACCATTTTTTTAAGCACGGTCAGGCATTTGGATATAACCATTACCTTCCACAAACCTATCACAGTTGTCAGCTAGTGCTATACAGGTAGGTGTCAATATTAAGAACACTGAAAATTTAAATAACTTAGTTGCACAAGTATATAAAACACACGTAAAACCTGAGCATTCAGTTTCAAACCATGTGAGTTTACTTGTAGCAAGAAAACTGAAGTAATTGAAGAAGTTTCTAGCTGAAGCTTTGTTAAGGAACTGCGTGAAGTTTCAACCTCTCTAATGAGTCAAAAACTCAGCAAAACCAGGAGCAAGTTTCAACAATCACAAATGAATGTAAAATTCCTTACCAGTTCCTTGCTGATCATATTGGCCAGAAAAGCTGCTGCCTGCGTCTGCAAATATATATAAATAAAAGAAATATTTCAAGCATGAGAACAAGACTTTCTAATGTTTATTTTGTCTAGTAATCCAGGAGTGGGTTCTTTCTAATCTACTCATTTACTAATAGTTTGATAGTCAACATACATCTTTTCCAGAGAAATTGGAAATGTTAGAACAAGTCACTAACATTCACGATGTGTCCGAGTCCAAAACTTGATCCTTTGAAATATATAAAACTTTTCAAGATACTGATAGTTACAACAGAAAAGGTAAATAGCAAGAGGGCAATGATAGCCTTAAATTGTTCGCCTAGTCTTTACAGCTGAACTGAACAATTTTGGTATATGGTAATCAATGGACCACTTCTGTAAAATCATTTCAAAATTGGGCCAGCAGTTTCAGAGAACTTTTCAAAATTTTCCATGGTTATAGCCCTACAGAGAAAACTGGTCTAGTCCCAGCCAGTCAGGCTTTTAGACAAATGGAAGTAACTTGAGTGAATCTGGAAAAAAAATCACCTATGGAACAATGCTATGAAATTATTGTGAAATCAGGCCAGCAGTTTCAGAGAAAAAGATTTTCAAGTTTTCCATTCTGTCTTATAGGGAAAACTAGTCCCAGCCACTAGAGAGACAAACAGTCTGAGAAAATTCTGTGAGGAGGAGGTCGAAAATTCAGCCTGTACAGTGTTTACAAGGTTTTCCCATTACTTGACATTGAGACCTAGTTTTAGACCTCCAGTGACCCAGAAATGAAATCCTTTGAAATGTTACTGGGAGTAATATTCTGACCAAATTTCATTAAGATTTTGAGAAAAGTGTGACCAATAGAGTGTTAATAATTTGTTGACAAGGACAGCACCAAACAACAGACGAGATGATAGACACATGGTGATTGCAATACCTTGAGCACTTCATGCTGAAGTGAATTAAAAATATTTTATCAATTTGTCCCAAACATAAACAACTCATACAAATGATTCCAAAGTGCTTTTGGTAACAGGATGCTCGAAGTCGAGCAAAAAGGCACAGTAACTTTTCCCCTTTAATGGAAATCCTTTCTGCACCTCTGACAAGTTTTTCCATAATTAGTAGGTACCTGAATAACTCAACAATCTTCAAGGCAGCTTCCTGGCTATGTCATATGAAAAGTAATACTACACCATTGCAAGGCTTTAAGTAATAAGCTCTAAATGAAGAAATCAACTCACTCTGTCAAAAACCTTTGCCTCCTGGGATTTTACTGTGTTTGTTAACTCTTCACAAGAAGTCCAAAATATCAACTGAAAAAAAAACAACAAAACAACAATCAGTTTCCAAAATCAGATAACTGAATGTGTAATCTAGTACTTGAGTGTACATGGTAGAATACTGGATTATTCTGAATACTGTGTAGATTTGAGATGTAAAATCTTGTTCTCATTAAATAAGCCATTCCTATTTAAAGAAAATATTCATGTCTATAGTGCTAATATATCAGAATGTCAAAACAAATGTTGGATCCCAATACCTTACTGTCAGTAAAACTCTCTTGATGGTTCATATGATGTGTCATTTTAACTTTTACCCTGCTAAATTTCTATAATGAACTTGTCCATCTTTCAATTTGGACCATTAATTTAACTGTTAAAAGGGGTGCTTACCAAAAAGATACTGACTGAATGGCGAACAGTGCAGATCATGATCAGACTGCACAGATGTGCAGGCCGATCATGATCTACACTGGTCACAAAGGCAGAATCAATCGTGTCCAGCATGGTAAGAGTTAAACCAGAATTGTCAAATATTTGTATACTTGACATATCAAATAATTATCATCAATAAATTTTCTGAGTTAATTACTTAGTTTGTACCTCACAGAATCGACAATATCTCAGATATATATAGTAAAAAAATTAAATTTGTGGGGTGCATAGTTTCTGTTGATTTCACACTAGCCTGCCTACAGCTAGATATGTTTGTAACTTACCAGATCTAGATATGTTTGTAACTTACCGGAGCTAAATATGTTTGTAACTTACCGGATATTTCACTATCAGCATATGGAAGAAAGCTGGCTGGCAGTGTCCAGATTTATGACCTAATAAATCCAAGATGGCTGACCTCATCATGGCTTCCACCTTCTCCTTGTAGAAGGCTGGTTTCTGAAAATTAAGTACCATTTCATAATGTTATTTTTAGCAACATATACTCAAAGCTTTCATAAAAAGGAAAGGCAGAAAATCAAGATCTTCATTTTAACCTCAACTCTGTGCAATAGGATGACAAAAATTAAACACACCCTCAACATTCCCTAACCCTAACCCTGTTGAGGCCCATACGGAAGATTGCTTCGGCAAGTATGCTGCCTCGTTAAATAAAGTCTTTATATTCCCACAAACATAAATTTCAACAGTACTGCCTTCACATTATAATCATTCAGAGAAAAAGATACTTAAATGGAGATCCCAAACCATAGTTTGTGTCAGTGCAATAAAGAAAAATTAGACAGCTTTCCTTTCAAATACATTCTAGTAATAATTTATTTAATATTTTCTTTAAATTAAAGGCTAAATCTTAAAACTGGAAAAGAAAACAAAATCCTTAATTCTAGTGGCTTGTACAATATTCTACGGTTATATAAAGTTACCTCCCCTTCTTACCTTTTGTTTATTTTCAGACTTTGACCTTGTCTTCAATGGGGACAGCCCAGAATCGTGAAGCAACAATTTCAGCACATACAGACAGGCATTTCCTGTGTCTTGTATAAAACTTGGGACTGGAACTGAAATAAATGATAGAATTTAGTTATTTTCACTATCATGGGAAGTAGCATTCTAACATGTGAGGTAGACAGCTGGCTTACAAAATGTCTATGGTTCAACTCAGGTGCCTGTCCCTTCATCAGATCATGCTTGTAAGGGAACCTGGGGTCTTCCTCCAACACAAAAAGCTAGAAGGTGGCCATATTTCCTTGTAATTGTGTGATGTCAGTGTAATGTTGAACCAACCAAAATCACTGATCTTTTTTCATATATCTAAGAAAGACTGATTATTATATAATTATAAAGTGTAAAAAAATTCTCCAACCAAACTTTTTCTAATGTATACTCTATTCTTATACAATTTTAACTAGGTTAATATCTATCTCAGATTTATGTACATTATAACAATCCTTCTTTACTCATGGTCCTGTTTTAATTTTGACAGAAACCAATTATACTGTACATTATCACCAATGAGGCACATCATTTGGCTTATATGATAGCATATGTCACAGTTGTATCATTTGAGTTCTGTGATAGAACATTTCACCACTGCATCCTTTGGCTTCTGTGACAGCACATATCATTTCACTTAAGTGACAGCACTTGTCACACATGCAACATTTGTTTGACTTATGTGATAGCACATACCAACATCCAAATCAACTGACTTCTTTGACAGCACACATCACACATCATTTGACTTATGCGACTGCACATACCATAATCACTTTACATTTTTTAACAGAACATTCTTTGTAACAGTAAAATGTGGTATTTGCCTTAACCTGCCTATGTACATTTAATAGCTTACCTTTATTGGAGCATTTCATTAAGTGTTCTAGAAGTTCTAACAGTTCATCTTTGTCAACTTCAACATCTGTCTTCACCTGTTTGTGAGCAAACAAACATATTTTATATACATAACAAGAGCTGTCAGAGGACAGCAACACTGGACTATTCAACAGCCTTGTCAATTGAATGAACATAAAAGCAAAACAGGGTTATGGAACCTGTACAATGCATATCAGCTTATGACAGTGAACAAGTGTGTGAAGTTTCAATGCATTCCCATTAGTGGGTACTGAGATACCAGCTTACATACAAAAACTTAACCAAAAACTGCTAAGTCGAAAAAGAGGCATAAATTTGTAAAAATGTCAAGTAGAGTTATGGAAACTGTGCATTGCATGTCAGATCATCACAATGAACAAGTGTGTGATGTTTCAATCCATTACATCCATTCCCGTAAGTGGGTACTGTGATATCAGCTTACATACAAAAACCTTTGTAGTGGTTGTAGGTATATAGGACACTTCCAACAGCCTTGCAGTTGGGTTAATCTTTTAGCAACGTGGTTAGAGTGTCCGCCTACAGATCACGAGGTCTGAGGTTCAATCCTCGGTTGAGACTGAGGTATTTTACTACAATGGCAACGAGGATGTTTGATGGATTCATGCATTTGGATGAGGCTAGAAACTCACAGGAGGTTCAGCTGATGCCTCGGGCTAGAAACTGATAGGCGGTTCAGTTGATGCTTGGTCATTCAATGTTACAGAGGAGAGTAGTGTAGTTGTTGTAGGTACATAAGGCCACTTCCAACAGCCTTGATGTTGGGTTGACCCTTTAGCGACGCGGTTACAGTGTCCGCCTACAGATCACGAGGTCCGGTAGAGACTGTGGTATTTTACTACACCTTAACCAAAAATTTCTAAGTCGAAAACGGGGCATAATTTTGTAAAAAAGCAAAATAGAGTTATGGAACCTAAGCAATGTAAATCAGTTTATCACAATGAGTAAGTGTGTGAAGTTTCAATCCATTCCCATAAGTGATTACTGAGATACCAGCTTACATACAAAAACTTAACTAAATCGGGATGCCGACACCGACAAGGCCGCAGACATGAACGCCGACGCACAGGTGAGTCCATTAGCTCTACCTATTCTTTAAATAGTCGAGCTAAAAAATTATCGCTGATTTATAAATTCTTTAAAAAATTTATCAACAGACAGTTTGATATTAAAATGTCAACTTTCAAAACAAATGACTGCAAATTTCCTGTAGTGCTGAACGTGCCCTAGTGGTCACCTGCATTAAGCTTTCACTTGTCTTAAACAGCCAGTCAGCTAACTTCACTAACTTTTTATTCCAATATCAACTTCTCTTACCCTGCCACCTGCCTCAAGCAGCCAGATTGTGTTTCTCGATTTAGCTGGCTGCTCAATACATGACTGACTGTATATAAGGCTTCATTTATGTAATCTGTAGGAGCTATACCCACGTTTGTGGATTTCAAACTTTAGAAGATGAAATAATGGTATTTTGTTTTTCTTTGACAGGATTTTGGACAGAGAAGCAACCATTAAGTCTATCACTCTGCATCAATTCATGAAAATTAGTCGCCACTAATATATCAAAAGCTATCTACCTTCTTTTGTTTGAGTAACATCTGTAGTGTAGCCTGAGCCTTGTTACCCAGACTTTCCTCTGTAGCTTTTCTCATTCCTCTCTCAACCAGGCCTAACAGCAGGAGAATAAACCCCTGAAATAGTAGGTATAAATATGTCAACATAACTGCATCCCTGCAAAAATCTTTTGAAAATCACTAAATAAGAACATGGTATTAACATAATGTGCCCAGTACTAAGCTAACCTAAGTTATAATATATGTCAGAGGTTGACCCGTATGTGGGTCTCCTCAAATACAATACAATACAAATCTTTATTGTGATTTAGGCCTCCGGCCCATACACCATCAATCATATACATTATACATATATACAAACATAACATTTACATACAACAACTCTTATAAGGAATAATGAAGTAAATATTAACTATTTATATCACTCATGTCATAAAAAGCATTTGTTTTGAGAAAGAGGTTTGTACATAATTTCTAACTTTTTAAAGCTTCAATACATGCCTGTCCATGTATCTTGCCGAAACGAAATAAAGAAAAGACATGGACAGAATAGATTAATATCTGTACCTTTGTTACTATGCCCAACTATCAGCCTTGTCAAGGCAAGACCAATATCTTGGCTATAATGAAAGTAATGCTTTTCCATAAAATAAAACTTATACAAAATATAAATACAATAGTTATGGCATATGTAAAACATACAACACAAAATTTAAACTATCTCTATCTCAGACAGCCGTAACTTTAAAGCATTATATATATAAACTGCAGTATTTTTAATAATATTTTCATTTTTGGAAGCCAACAAAATATTAAATTTATGAACATTTGGATTTTCATAGAATTTTTTTGGTATGTATTTTTCTCGAAGTGTTTTATACAAAGGACATACTAATATAAAATGACATTCATTTTCAACAACATTTTTGCAATAAAAACAAAATCTCCTGTCTCTGTCTATACCAAAATAACGACCTTGTTCAATCATTAGCGGATGTGAGGATATTCTCAAAGTACTGAAAGCATATCTATATTTCTTAATATCTAATATATCAAGATAAGGTTCATACATAAAGGTTGTTTTAAAGTGCCTATAAGAGATCAACTTGGCATTATTATTACATTCTTCCGACCATTCTTGTAAATATTGATCTTTTAATCGCTGCACATACTGGCATACAAATAATTCAGGGTTCTGACAATTCTGATTTTCCCAAATATACCCAAATCCATTTCTGTATAAATTTAATCTTACATTCGTTACCCAATTTTGGTAACCAATACTATCATAATAATATAACATCTGATAACATTTCTTAACATATCTATAATCAGGCATATTTATTATCCTGAGCCAATACCTTATACAACGTTTTGATGCTATAACATGCATAGGATATCTTTCACAATCACCAGCAACAGCTGCATTACAAGATTTAAGAGGAACTGACATAAACCGTTTACAAGCATACATTTGTACCTTTTCAATTTCATACATATAATCTAAACCCCATATTTCAGATCCATATAACAATATTGGGGCTATTTTAGCATCAAACAACTTAAAAAATGTAGTTTTCGTCATAGGCATTAAATGATTCAAAGATGATAAAAGAGACACTAAGATCCTTTTTGCTTTACAAGCCATATGATCAGACATTTTATACATAGAAAGTTTACTGCTAAAAAACAAACCTACATAACAAAAACCGTTAACTACTTGGATTTTCTCCCCATTATATAACCATTTTTCATGTCTTGATAGATGCCCACCGTTCTTAAAGACAATTATTTTTGTTTTCTGAATATTTACACACATTTTCCATTCATGACAATAATTAGATAATATATCTAACTGTTGTTGCAGACCATTTACTGTATCTGCAGTTAAAGCAACATCATCAGCAAACAGTAACATTAAGATCTGAATCATATCTGGAGTTAATTGTATACCAGAGAGGCCTCTTTCATCCATAGCAACATATAATTCATTTATAAATAATGAAAAAAGAACAGGGCTTAAATTACAGCCTTGACGTAGCCCAATAGGGCAGTCAAATATGTCACTACACACAGTTCTGTTTCTTACACAGGCTTTAACTGAATTATATATACTTTTTATAGAATCTAGAAGGTGTCCTTTGACACCATATTTTGACAAGACAGAGAACATTTTTGGTCTATCTACACTATCAAATGCTTTTTTAAAGTCAATAAAAGCAACATATAACTTTCTTCCTTTTCTACATAAATGCTTGTTTGCAAGTGAATATAAAATAAAACCATTATCTATTGTTGAGTACCCAGAGCGAAATCCAGCTTGTGCTTCTGTGATTTTGCTATAAGCATTAGTAAAAAATGTTAGTCTTTTATTTAAAATACTCACATATATTTTACTCAAAATTTGTAGTAATGTTATTCCTCTGTAATTGTCAGGGTTATCTATTGGTCCCTTTTTGTATACAGGTATTAGGACAGATACTGACCAATTTTCAGGAAAAACATTACTCACAAAAATTCTATTAAAAAGTTTGCGCAAATAAGGTAACAATACATTCACTGTGGTAATAAAATGCTCAGGTATCAAAAGACCAGCAGAGGATTTATTTCTCTTCAATTCATTTACAGCATAAATAATTTCTTCATCAGTAATTTCACCATTGAACAATACATTTTCAGAATCATCAGTGAATTCCAAATTTTCATTTTCATCAATATAATCATCAACACTGATATCATCGCTATTTTCAAAACCGGACTGAAAAACTGACTCAAAATGTGCTTGCCAATCTGCAGTTGCAATTTTTGGAATTGTATTTGGTATATTCTGTGAAGATTTAATTTGACTCCAAAATTTCTTTGAATCTCGGACAGATGATGTAATAGTGTTAAGATTATTTCTATAATATTCATGTTTCTTTGCTTTACAAACTCTATTAAATGTTTTTTTACTTTCTATGTAAGAAGTCAAATCATTAACATCTTTACTATATCGGAACTTCCTCAACAATTTATTTTTTACATTTCTGTTTTTTACACACTCATTATCAAACCATTTATTCTTATTACACTGTCTTTTACATTTTTTTACTCTTTTCATTTCTTTACAATTTTCTAAAATAAGACATTCAAAATTTGTTATGATATCATTTATATCTGCTGACATGTCTGACAACTTTCTATCTAGTGAATCAAAATCACCATTAAGAACACTATTTTCAATATTTTCATAGTACCTTTGCTCCTCATCTTTGCTATAAAATTTATAGAAAGTTGAATCTGATTGTTCTCTTGACAAATATTGTCATTCACTGTATTTCTGTTTTGTGTACATAATGAACATGTTACAGGTAGATGCTTAAAATTAGACATAGCATCAACACAAAAGTTACACATATTTATAAATATAGCTTTAGATGCAACAAAATAGTCTATAACGCTACATCCTACAGAATCAATAAATGTGAAATCACCTTTATAAGCATCTTTATCAACCCTCCCATTCAGAATTGAAACACCATATGTTTTGCAAAAGGCTATTAATTCTTGTCCTTGTTTATTTATAACTTTGTCACAGGACACTCTGTTTGTAGTAATTGTATCATTAAGAATATTAGAATATTCTTGAAATAATGGTACATTTTTGTCTGACAATACAAAATCATCCAGTTCTGCAGTACGAGCATTAAAATCACCACATAAAATAAGGTCAAATTCATGTAGATTCTCCATATTAATAATTTCATTTTCAAGGCTCTGTAGTCCAGACTCTGACTTATTGTCATAGAAAGGTGATCCAACTGGTGGAAAATATATACACGCATATAAGAGTTTCTTCTCAAACTCAGTTACATGTTTATCTATTTCTAATATAACGCCATACTGAAAATCCTGGCTAACTTGTTTAACATATTTAGCCATATAGTCCCTAATCAAAACAATTACACCACCCATATTCCGACCAAACAATACCAGTAATGTTTAATGTTTTTCACAAGGTATTAAAATAACCTACATGCTCATACTATAATATAGTAGTTCAAATAACCTACATGCTCTCATAACAATATAGCTCAAAATCAATTGGTACAAATGCTTCTTTTGGATGCAAAGTTGCAAGTCTCAACTGTAGTTTTTGAAAATTCACCACCTCCTCATAATATTTCACCACTTCAACAAAAACTTGTTTACTGCATTGAGATTAAGAAGAGCTAATCATTTTTTGCATTGAGATGATGATATATATGTCAGCAATCAAAATAATCTTACCAATAGAACACTTTGCATGAATAATTACATCAATTAAACTTTTGCTGTCAGTATATATTATTTTCATGTGTAAAATTAATGTAAACTGATTATATTCTTACCTTTGCAATACCTGGGGCAAGTTGATTCTTTACAATCACCTCAACAAGATCTAACACCCTGTAACAACAAGCACAATAACGTGTCTTACCACTATAGGTTTACTATTACATTTTTGTATACTGACAAAATTATAGGTCATATGTGACTTTCCATCTTTTGGTGGTGGAGGAAGAGCCAAGGTAACCTTCTGGGCATTAATGCAGACACAGGCGGGCAGATGAATCAACATTCCGCAAGCAAACTGAATGCCTTCCTCAAACATAAGAATTCTACATACACCCCAAGCAGGGTTTTTAACCCACAACAGTAAGGGGAGATTTGCAGTTAGCGATTTTAACCAATCTGCCATTCAGGCCCCTTCTTATGACAGTATTATGTGCGTCTATACACATAAATGCCCCCAAAGCTCACTAGCATCATTTCAAGCCTAGCAACGGGTTTAAATCCTTGGTGAGTTGTATGGTCTCCTTGGTGACTGAACAAAACAAGAGCTGTCACAGGAGACAGCGTGCTCAACTATTTCGATGGATAGTGAAATAGGGCACACTTGAGGAAGCTGGAGCTGTGACTGGAGTGTTTAATGACACCAATGTGTATGACTATATTGGACAATAGTTCAAGTCTTGAGTCAAATGTAGTTAGTAATAACATAGATAGGGTGAAAGTGTATAAAATCTTAACTTAGTGTAACTACATGGCTTCCTAACAAGACAGAATTCTACCCTCTAAGCATGGTTTGGAACCCACAGTGGTGATGGGAAAATGACTGGTAGTCAGTGAGCTTAACAACTTGGCCCCTTATATCAGTACTAGGTAGTCAGGGAGCTTAACAACTTGGCCCCTTATATCAGTACTAGGTAGTCAGGGAGCTTAACAACTTGGTCCCTTATATCAGTACTAGGTAGTCAGGAAGCTTAACAACTTGGCCCCTTATATCAGTACTAGGTAGACAGGGAGCTTAACAACTTGGCCCCTTATATCAGTACTAGGTAGTCAGGGAGCTTAACAACTTGGCCCCTTATATCAGTACTAGGTAGTCAGGGAGCTTAACAACTTGGCCCCTTATATCAGTACTAGGTAGACAGGGAGCTTAACAACTTGGTCCCTTATATCAGTACTAGGTAGTCAGGGAGCTTAACAACTTGGCCCCTTATATCAGTACTAGGTAGACAGGGAGCTTAACAACTTGGTCCCTTATATCAGTACTAGGTAGACAGGGAGCTTAACAACTTGGCCCCTTATATCAGTACTAGGTAGTCAGGGAGCTTAACAACTTGGCCCCTTATATCAGTACTAGGTAGTCAGGGAGCTTAACAACTTGGCCCCTTATATCAGTACTAGGTAGACAGGGAGCTTAACAACTTGGCCCCTTATATCAGTACTAGGTAGTCAGGGAGCTTAACAACTTGGCCCCTTATATCAGTACTAGGTAGACAGGGAGCTTAACAACTTGGTCCCTTATATCAGTACTAGGTAGACAGGGAGCTTAACAACTTGGCCCCTTATATCAGTACTAGGTAGACAGGGAGCTTAACAACTTGGCCCCTTATATCAGTACTAGGTAGACAGGGAGCTTAACAACTTGGCCCCTTATATCAGTACTAGTACAGAATCTACAACTACTGGTTCAGTGAACTTACTGTAAACATATTGCTGAATAGAATAAAGAAAACTCCTTGACAATAGGAGTGTTTAATTACTAATGACTACTAGTTTCAAATTTACCATATCACTCAACAATACCACAAATGCATAAAATTTCTTTTAAGAGAAACTAAGAAGGCACCTAGTCAAATACTAAGACTAAATGAAACAATGTACAAAGACTTGTAGTTTCAAGCCTGAAACAAATACCTTGTTTTAAAATCCTGAAGTTGCTTGCTTTTTTGTTTATCCATTTTCTTGCTTTTGGACATGCTTCTAAAGGCTGAGGCTAAAACACTATCCAGTTTGAACATCTCACTGTCTGAAAATTCTACATCATTATCGTCATCATCACCATCATCATCCTTTAAAGTTAAATCATTTAAAGCATAATGAGAAAAATGTCCTTGACATAAACTCAACATTTATTATACCCTTTCTATAGTACAAACATAAAATACTTTTTGATCAAAACTTGATACCTCAAACCAACATGTCTAAAATGTTTGCCCATGTTAAATAAAAAAAAAAGTGAATGAAGTATTGCCAAGCAATACAAAGTCCCCTACATGAAAGTGACTACTAACAATAACTGAAGAATAACCTAAGAATTCAATATCTGTCAAAGCGTTCTTGAGTTATCATCCGGAAACGGATTGGTCTACATTCCGACCGACCGACAGACCGACATTTGCAAAACAATATACCCCTCCTTCTTCGAAGGGGGGCATAATAATCATTTTTTATGGACTGGACACAAAACAGACCATGCTTATATAATTAACTGTTTTCATTTCCCATGTTTTACAGTATCAAGCTGACACACAGCAAATGAACGGTTAGATAAAATATTTACATCCTCTTCAGAGTCTCCAGCTGCATTGCCCAAAGCCACTTTTAACTTCTCCTTCAGTTTATCTGCCACAACAACATCTGTCTCTTCCTCTATACCAGAATCCTCACTATCTTCATCATCATCATTGTCATCATCATCTTTATCATCTGAACTATCATCATCATCATCATCCTCATCATCAACATTGTCATCATCTATCTGAGTCTGGTCATTATCATCATCATCATCATCATCATCCCCATCATCCTCCACACCTAGCATACCTTCCTCGCTGTCCAGACTGGTCTGCTCCAGTGCCTAAAACAACAAAATATTTTCAGTATTGCACTAACATTTTCTCACAGTATTGCAGGACTTACTCATCTCATGATGCAGTCACACATTACAGCTAATGAGAAGCTACTCTATTTATCTTCAGGATACTTAATCACTGAATGGCTGTAAGTGCGCATGGGAACATCTGAACTGAGAGAAACTGTTAAAGCCATAACGTGGCTCTACAGAATTATCACCAAAATGCTGTATATTCCAATCATCACTTACTTTTTTCTTACATATTATATCCTACAAATGATACAAGAAATAAGACAAATGACTTTCTTTAGAAAGCTTTTTTTTCTTTTAGTGATGAATTCGTCAATGTATTGCATAACAACATTATTTTCAGCTTGACTCATCTCAGTTGTAAGACAAGTTTTGCAAGTGTCAATGAAAAACATTGAAATCTCCCATCTGACATACACTAGGCTTTTTGCGATGAGTCCAATGCAGTTCTCTGACCTATAGATATTATTATTATTATTATACCAGATTTATATAGCGCCCTTTTCATATCAATTTCACGTTCAAAGGCGCTTTACATAGTTCAAATGCAGCCGCACAGGGTGCATAATTCATCCTCTACTAGTACAGACACAGAGCGATCTGACCAGAGGGACAGAGTGAGACAAAGCCCCCACCACAGAGAGATCAGAAATCAGATACGGGCTTGTCTGGCTAACTTAGCCTAGCTCGTTGCGAATAGACAGCCTGGTTCTTTAACATGCCCAGTGTATAGCACTGATACACGCAAGGATTGCCTGGGTTCCTGACCAGTACACCTCTAGTTAGGTGGGAAACACTGAAAAGTGTTTCTGAAAATTCCCGAGTAGCTGCCAGGGATCGAACCCCCGATCTCAGGATTGGAAGGCCAGTGTGCAAACCATTGAGCTATCCATCCACCAGATATATAGCACATCTGACAACAATATAATTCATTGGGAATCACACTGTAATATAAGATCATTTAAGAAATATGTGATATGAAATTGGGAAGTCATACAACTGTAATATGAATGCTAGGCTTTCTTTTTGCAGAAATGATGTGTGCAACAAAATATTGCTAATTATGGAACAAATTCAGAGCGATCAGTGAAGGTCACAGACACAAAATCAATAATACAAGCTTATTTAAGGACTTGGTATATTTTCCTATTCATCAACATTAGCAAACCTGGAAAGGAACAAATAAAAAAACTTTCTGTATCTTACATCAACAATAAGTTGTACTGTAGAGTGGGTAACATGATCAGCGAGGTATGACATGACCTGCTTAGCAACGACTCTTGACGACGAGTTTTCCTTGAACATCATACTGAGTAGAAGCTCAGTAATCACGTCTATCCAGGCTGGTCCATCTAAAATTGTTTTAAATCAATTTCTTATAATATGTTTAATTTGCACATTTGAAAGAACAATCGAAACTGGTATCTCATACCAGATAATCTTGGAATTCCAGCTATTTTGAAGAAATTTTTAAGTTATCCCAAAAACACCTTCACCAAGTATCATTTTTAACTAGAGATGGCAACGAATAGCAATTTTGGTATTCGAGTATTCGGTCAACCTTCCGAATGAATATTCGAATATTCGGTCATCAAATGATCAACAAATCAACTCAAAGCCTTATGAATTGATCGTACCTTTAGCAGCGAACGCGATCTGCATTAATTCTACTTTCGTTTACACCGGAAATAATTCAGACATTGACGATTTAAGATTGACTAATCGTTCTCATCGCTTGTTCATCTGTTGAACATAAAATATTTGTTATTTGCCTTCATTTACATATAATATATATAGGTTTTACTTATTTTTACACGGATGTAGCCCTGTTAGTAATGTTCTCTCCACACATATTACACGTAGTCGACTTCCTATCGGATGATCGCATGAAATACTTTAAAAAGACAGGCGACATTGCTTGCATTTTGACAGTAGATTAACGTAATAGCATGAACAATATTTTCAATTAAACGAGGTGTACAATTAAGACTCTTGGGGTGGGGGAGTCTAATAAAAGATATATTTTGCTTAACTTTACCCTTTGTCTGAATATTGAGTAGATTTTATTTTTTTCCATACGAAATGCATTTATTATCAAGAGGATGATCCGTTTTACATAAAGATAATTTTAATCACATTTGACTTGTTTTCAACACTTTTCAGCAATTTTCTTTACTCAAATACATCTTAAATCGACTTTGATTGAAATCTGAGTCATAAATTCTTGAAAGTGGTTTCTGATGATTTTTAATTACATGCGGTTCGCACCTACCGAAAACAAGGCGATTTGTAGCGGGTTTACGGATTTACATCATCTATGGAACAATAAAATTTCTAAAGGTTAGCAATTAGCGGTACTTACTACAGGGTACGATGTCATCACCATAGCGATGTACAATCTCGGCACGCTAATATACAAAGTGACACGTCTGACAGCGACAGAAACCATTTTTGCGCGTATATGAAAGCATTTTTGGTAAATTAGATAGACGAACATACTGGTTCTTTCATTTGTTTTTTATTTATTTCTTATGATCTTTTATTTTTTCCGAATATTCGAATAGTGAAACAGTATTCGAATATTCGTGTCATGAACGAATATCGAATATTCGTTGCCATCCCTATTTTTAACCCATTTTCAGTTAACTCAAAGTCAAACACTTGATCCCTTTAAAATGGAGGTACAGAGTTTCAATTGTATGTCTATAATTTTCATAAATGTAAACACAGTCATAATTTGTACAGTAATTGGTAGCTTAAAGACTGAAAACAAGAGGGCCAAGATGGCCCTAGGTCGCTCACCTGATAAACACACCATAACAGTGTAAACATGTTTGACATAGTGATTTCATGGAAACAAATATTCTGACCAATTTTCATTAAGATTGGATCAAAAATGTGGTCTCTTAAGTGTAAACAAGCATTTTCTACAATTTGACCTAGTGACCTAGTTTTTGAGCTAAGATGACCTACATTCGAATTTGACCTAGATTTGATCAAGGCAATCATTCTGACTAAATTTCATCAACCTTGATTAAAAAATACAGCCTCTATCGCATACAAAACGTTTTTCTTTGATATATCCTAGCAACCTAGTTTTTGACCCCAGATGACCCATACTCAAACTCGACCTTTATTTCATCAAGGCTAGCATTCTGACCAAATTTCATGAAGATCAATTGAAAAATACAGTCTCTATTGCATATACAAAGGTTTTTCTTTGATTTGACCTAGTGACCTAGTTTTTGACCACAGATGACCCATATTCTAACTTGACCTAGATTTCGTCAAGGCAATCATTCTGACTAAATTTTATGTGAACCCAGTGTAAAATGCAGCCCCTATTGCATACACAATGTTTTTCTTTAATTTGACCGGGTGACCTAGTTTTTTATCCCATATGACCCATATTCAAACTCCATCTAGATTTCATATAGACAAACATTCTGATTAAATTTCCTGAAGATCCGGTGTAAAATGCCTACGAAGTTTCATCATTCTGGGTCAAGTGGTTCTCAAGTTACTGACCGAAATGGTTTCCAATGTTCGGGCCCCTGTGACCTTGACCTTTCACAGAGTGACCCCAAAATCGTTAGGGGTCATCTACTCTTTATGACCAATCATCCTATTAAGTTTCAACATTCTGCGTCAAGTGGTTCTCAAGTTACTGACCGGAAATGGTTTTCAATGTTCAGGCCCCTGTGACCTTGACCTTTAATGGAGTGACCCCAAAATCGATAGGGGTCATCTACTTTGCATGTACAATCATCCTATGAAGTTTCAACACTCTGGGTCAAGTGGTTCTCAAGTTATTGATCAGAAATGGTTTTCAATGTTCAGACCCCTGTGACCTTGACCTTTGACGGAGTGATCCCATAATCAATAAGGGTCATCTACTCTTTATGACCAATCATCCTATCAAGTTTCAACATTCTGGGTCAGGTGGTTCTCTAGTTATTGATTGGAAATGGTTTTCAATGTTCAAGCCCCTGTGACCTGGACCTTTGACGGAGTGACCCCAAAATCAATAGGGGTCATCTACTCTTCATGACCAATCATCCTATGAAGTTTCAACATTCTGGGTCAAGTGGTTCTCTAGTTATTGATCGGAAATGGTTTTCAATGTTCAGGCCCCTGTGACCTTGACCTTTGATGGAGTGACCCCAAAAACGATAGGGGTCGTCTACTCCAGCAGCCCTACAACCCTATGAAGTTTGAAGGTTCTAGGTCAAATGGTTTTGCAGTTATTGCTTGGAAATGAAGTGTGACGTACGGACGGACAGGGCAAAAACAATATGTCTCCTGGGGGAGACATAAATACAGCCTCTATCGCATACACAAGCTAAATGTTGACGGACGACAGACAGACGACAGACAGATGACGGACATCGAGTGATCAGAAAAACTCACCTGAGCATTGCTCAGGTGAGCTAACAAATGAACTTTAAAAGAAATTTTTGAAAGGTATTTGTATTTCACTTATTCATTTTATTTAAATCCCCCCACCCACACACATTTTAAGGAAAAAATTGTAGGATAACCTAACAATTATTTTACAATGGCCTTATGTTAGCACCTGTTTGAGTTTTATTTGTTGAGTTACAAAATTTATCAACACTGCTACCTTAACAAAAAACTCAGCTGTGTATATGCAAATAAGGCTATTGGTAGACACTTACTTTATTTATTGGTCAAATTTTAACATAAGATCATTGCCTGATGCAGGAATTCTACACATGCACACAGAAAACTCATACTCGCTTAAAGCACATTATATTAGTGTATTGTAGCAATGTAACAAAAGCTGAATATGAAATAAACCACGTTACCATCTTTAGCAAGTGACATCCTCCTCTTGGTTGACTTCTTGTAACAGACATAGAGATCCTAAATAGGAAAAAAAAATCATTAACAATAATTTCAAAAATGACAGTTATGTACAGGTAGCTTATATTTACTGTAGCAAGTCATTATGCCAGTGGTTAGCAGGCTGGACAACAGTGCTAGCTACATGGGTTTGATTTCATTTGTACACAACATCCTAACAACTGTTCAATTCTGGGCAACAATTTAACCAGGTATTTTTTCCTTCAGTATTTGCCAACACTGGACACTAGGAAGGATAATGAAACTTATATACTCGATACATTTCTGCACACTTTATCTTGCTATTTTAGAACTGCTATTTTGCAGAGTTTTCTCAGTTATGATAAAACTGCCAGAAATTTCAAATCAAAAAGTGCACAGTAGCCGTGGATTCACTTTCTGTTAATATATAATTTAAAATTTCTTTTACCACAATTCTATATTAGTTTCAATCATCTGATAGCAATGTTACATTTCTGATGAAGCCATAATGGTGTCAAACTTTCTTACCAGCAAAGATTCCTGCAAGTTCTGTGGGTCTTCAAACATCTGTAGCCCGAAGTATATAAACAACAGCTCAAAGGCATGGCAATCTAAAATCTCTTCCGGATTTCTCTGCAATGTACCATTAAGTTGCATAAATAAGATGGATCAATGCCTTACATAACAGTTACTATTAATTGAATAATACTCAGTTTAATAGTTGTTAAGTTAAGATGATTTACTGTTATAAAACAAAACATTTTTTTTTCACAATATCCTAATTATAATCATGCTTCCCCTATCAACAGAACACAAACTGTAAACCTAGAAATGGTTTCGCGTTATTTAAATTTGCAAGTTTCACGGTCAGTGTGTTTCCGCTAAATTTTATAGCTGCAAAACAACCAGCTGCCGTGAAAACGCGAAAGTTTGTATTCATTGGTAGTCAGCACTGAAAAGATTCCCCCAGATATATTTAGTAGTTTACAGTGGTTTATGAATTGTGGAACATGAAATTTGCTAACGATCATAAAGCACAGTCGACTGAAAATGCATTGAGGATTAACCTAGTTTGTCAGCAGTATCACCTTACATGCTTAAGGTACCTGTAATTTTGCCTGAGACTGTTTGTTACGTTCATAAGCTATAAAGTTTTTGCATATTTTGCGTCCGATGTATTCCACGAAGCTTTGTTGCCGCTAAATTGCCTGTCGTCATAAAAACGCAAAATATAGTTCTTGTGAATGTTTCTAGGGTTACAGTATCATGTAAGGAAGATCATGGGTTTGTTGAACATATAACAACTGAGCGTGATTGTGGGGTTGCTCCCTGGATCAACTGAATTTGTCTCTTATTTCAAACGAACATACATCAAGGGAGATCATGGGTTTGTTCCCTTGATAAACTGAACATAACCTTGTGAGGGAGATTGTGTTTGTTGCCTGGATCATCTGACCATACACTGGGTGAGGGAGATTGTGGATTTGTTCCCTGGATTAGTTGAACATACATGGAGTGGGGGAGATCATGAGTTTGTTCCCTGGATAAGTTGAACATACATGGAGTGGGGGAGGTCATGAATTTGTTCTCTGGATTAGTTGAACATACATGGAATGGGAGAGATCATGAGTTTGTTCCCTGGATTAGTTGAACATACATGGAGTGGGGGAGATCATGAGTTTGTTCCCTGGATTAGTTGACTATACATGGATTGGGGGAGACCATGGGTTTGTTCCCTGGATTACTTGAACATACATGGAGTGGGGGAGATCATGGGTTTGTTCCCTGGATTAGTTGAACATACATGGAGTGGGGGAAGTCATGAGTTTGTTCCCTGGATTACTTGAACATACATGGAGTGGGGGAAGTCATGGGTTTGTTCCCTGGATTACTTGAACATACATGGAGTGGGGGAGATCATGAGTTTGTTCCCTGGATTACTTGAACATACATGGAGTGGGGGAAGTCAGGAGTTTGTTCCCTGGATTACTTGAACATACATGGAGTGGGGGAAGTCATGGGTTTGTTCCCTGGATTACTTGAACATACATGGAGTGGGGGAAGTCAGGAGTTTGTTCCCTGGATTACTTGAACATACATGGAGTGGGGGAGATCATGAGTTTGTTCCCTGGATTACTTGAACATACATGGAGTGGGGGAAGTCATGAGTTTGTTCCCTGGATTAGTTGAACATACATGGAGTGGGGGAGATCACGAGTTTGTTCCTGGATTAGTTGAACATACATGGAGTGGGGGAGATCATGGGTTTGTTCCCTGGATCAACTGAACATAACCTTGTGAGGGAGACTGTGTTTGTTCCCTAGATTAAGTAAACATACACTGGAGAGGAATAGATTGTGGCTTTGCTCTCTGGCTGTGCCCTACCAAAGACTTGGAAAATGGTATCAGTGGCTCCCTTGCATGGTGCTCAGTATAAAATGGGAAAACTGGCTTTGAAAGTGAATAAATATAAGTTTTAGAACTTGTTTCATAATCAACTACAAACTAGATTGTTTTTCATGAAAGAGGTTTTCCCACTACTTACCATGCAGAAATGGTAAAATGCCACAAAATATGGGCCATAACTCCAAGGAAAACTAGAGCTATCACTAAAGGTGATGAATGTACCCCCTGCATGCATTGACACAGTACATTGCAATTTGACGCACACAAGATTGCATAATTATGTGGACTGTATGTATATAGACTGTATGTATACAGTATAGTAACAAAAAACAAAGTCCCATAACTATGCAGAATATTTATCTAAAAGAATGTAACATGCACCATGCACAACTAGGGTTGGTACTGATCACTTGTGTGAAGTTTCATTAAATTGTGTGTAAGGGTTTGGTAGATTAGGCACGCACAAGATTGCATATGCAGACTGTATGTACATAGTATGTTAACAAGAAACAAAGTCCCATAACTCTGCAATTTTTGCTGCTGAAAGAACCTAACATGCACAACTACTGTTGTTACTGATCACTTGTGTGAAGTTTCATTAAATTCTGTCAAGGGGATGAGGAGAGATGGTGCGCACAAGATTGTGTCTATGTATATAGTATAGTAACAAAAAAACAAAGTCCCATAACTCTGCAAATTTTTTTTCTGAAAGAACTTAACATGCCCCATGCACAACTACTGTTGTTACTGATCACTTGTGTGAAGTTTCATTAAATTCTGTCAAGGGGATGAGGAGAGATGGTGTGCACAAGATTGTGTCTATGTATATAGTATAGTAACAAAAAAACAATGTCCCATAACTCTGCAAATTTTTTTTCTGAAAAAACCTAACATGCCCCATGCACAACTACTGTTGTTACTGATCACTTGTGTGAAGTTTCATTAAATTGTGTCAAGGGGATGAGGAGAGATGGTGCGCACAAGATTGTGTCTATGTACCGTAGATACCCATGTATAATGCGCAGTTTTTTTACCCCCGGGACCACCCCCAAATCATGGGTGCGCATAATACACAGGTATAGACAATTTTCCAACTTCAAAACAAGTTTGTTACCGATGTTCGCCATTTTGGTAAAGGGAAACTACTCCCCGCGCTTACTGTCTCCGCTAAAATCTGAGATTGCCGTTACGTTCCATAAAAGATCGAATTGTTTATTTTTCTTTCAAACAAAATTAATTTCATATATATTTAAAAGTATTTTGACGAAAGAAATGTTTATAAATCACAAAAATTATGATACTAATTAAAGATCAATAATTATCTTTAACCGAGATCAAACTGTGAACAACATAACTGACACGAGGTGACACGTTAATTGCCGGTAATTACTGGCTTTATGATCATGACAAAAAGACTATCACACCTTTTGTTATCAGTTTGAACTGAGAAGCTCATGTCATTTTGAAAGATACCATTCCGAAATATTGAATCAGCTGCTATTTATTTATTCAAAATAGTGAATCAAAAAAGGTAAAATAACAAATATAACAATAATTTACTGGTTTTATTTTCGAGAAAACAAAAATCGATAGTACCGTGAGACCGATGCTGCTCTCCACCGCGGAGATAAAATTTATTACCGGTGTCGATGTAAACTCTACTTTCGTTTTCCATCCACCTCAAAATTGACCAAAAATGTTTTTTTTTTTTTTGTTTTTTTCCAGGAGTTTGTACTAAGATCGGGGATGCGCATTATACACGGGTGCGCATTATACATGGGTATCTATGGTATATAGTATAGTAACAAAAAAAACAAAGTCCCATAGCTCTGCAAATTTTTTTTCTAAAAGAACCTAACATGCCCCATGCACAACTACTGTTGGTACTGATCACTTGTGTGAAGTTTCATTAAATTCTGTCAAGGGGATAAGGAGAGATGGTGCTGAATAGGAGAAGTAGCATAGGTATCAAAGAATTTAACAAATCTATGGTCATGACTAGGCTGAATATCATTTAATCAGAACATGCCAATGATATGCACAACTAAACTTCACACTAAGCACTTGTGATGTTTGGTGAAATTCAGCCTAATGGTAATACATACTAATAAACTTTGATAATGTGGCAGTTGACCTCAATACAATCGACACTGTTTATTTTCCAATACAGGTAAATCCAATAATTGCTTTACAATAGATCTATGACGGATTATCTTTGAACACCCCTGGACTTATTGGACTTAACTGCCACATTATCAAAGCTTATTAGTAAATAATAATATATTATAGTATACAGCTAGTAATGGGACCATAGCTCTGCTGAAAATCACTGAGCCAGAACATGACGACAATATGCAAAATGAGACTTGGTACTTATAACTCTTGTAAGGTTTGGTGGAAAGCAACCCAATAACATAAGACAAGTGGCCAAAACATCACGAGAAATTGCTACAATACCATAAAATTTGATGAATCAAGTGCCATAACTATGCTTAAAATCACCAAATTGGAAATGCCTACAATATGCACAACTAGGCTTTGCAATGATCAGTCTTGGGAAGATTGGTGTAAATCTGCCGAAGGAGTTGTGGTGTTGAAGGAGTTGTGTGGACAAACTTTCTGACAGAGAGACAGATAGGCAGCCAGACAGCATTAAATCAATATGTCTCCCCTACTACATATGAGAGACATAATAAATTAGAATAAACCAACATACCTTTTTGTTGATTGTTGAAATCACATCAGTCAGCTTGTTCCACTCTTCTACAATCTATAACAGAAAAACAAACAGATTTTTTTCTAAGGTAACCTAATCTTGACTGTCTTACCTTGAATTACAGTAGTGATATCCCAGTTTCTAATTTGTCCTAGGTTTTATCAAAGCTGACCAGTTTTCATCTAGACCAGGTAGAAAAATTGGTCTCTAGAGCATTAAAACGTTGTGGGTCTTTTTTTCCCATAATTTGACACAATGACCTATTTTTTTTCATAGATGACCTAGTTTCAAATTTGACCTAGATTTCACACACATTCTGACCTTGTTTCGTGAAGATCAGGTTAAAATATGGCCTTTAAGAAGCTTTTTCTACAATTTGACCTAGTGACATATTTTTTTTACCCCTGATGACTGCTGTTAGATTGTTACAAAGATTTTTCCATGACATAGTGAACTACTTTTTGACCACACATGATCCAGTTTCAAACTGGACGCCTGCCAAGTCTGAGGACCTTAGATCAAGGGATTTCCAAAATGTTAAGCAGAAATGGTTTTTGTACTAATAGTCACTGTGACCTTGACCTTTGACCAACTGACCTCAGTCATCAGAGGCCATGCAATTCCCATGACAAATGAGCCGCACCATGAGAAAACCAACATAGTGCATTTGCAGACAGCATGGATCCAGACCAGCCTGCACATCTGCGCAGTGTGGTCAGGATCCATGCTGTTCACTTACAGTTTCTCTAACTGCAATAGGCTTTGAAAGCAAACAGCATGGATCCTGACCAGACTGCACGGATGTGCAGGCTAGTCTGGATCCATGCTGGTCACAAATGCACTATGTTGGTTTTCCCATGGCACGGCTCAAATATGAATATTTTGTTTGTGGATTACAGATCAAACAAGCTTTAGATTATTGAGTGAAAACAATAACTGTACTAACTGGCAGTGAGTAAAGATGACCTTCGCCTTTGGTCATCCGACCTCATACACAAGCAGGGTAATGCAATGCCCATTAGTATATAAAGTTTGAGCATCACAATCAAAACATTCTTAAGTTATTGAGAGGAAATAATATTGCTAAGAGACAGACAGACAGACAGACAGACAGACATAAAGACATCTGACATGTATATAACATGTCTCTTTGGGCGTCTCCTAGCTGTTCAAGACAGTCCCAAACAAAAACAGTCAAAAAATAATTCAGAAACAGCTTAAAATGGAGTAAATTTAAAGTTTTTATCATAAAATCATTTGACATTTTTTTTACAACTTAATTATTTGCAACTCAGATTCTGAACAAAATTGGTGCTCTGACTGAATTACTGGTATTGAACTGAAGTGTTGTATTGGATGGTCAAACGTGATTGGTCAAACACCTGATTGATCATACTGAAAATTAGATCAGACGTAAGCTAATTTTCAAATACTTCCTCAAAAAATTCAACCAATGGTGACAGACAGGTTTAGCTTTGAAGTTATCTCCGTAACACTTAGCTGATAAAATGAAGTAGTCATCAGATTAAACTAAGCCTTCTTACACTGACAGTAAGAGGTTTTCAGCAGTGCCACTTAAGTGCATGTTTAAATTAAATAGATCTTCAAAATAGCAAACATATAAAAATGTGCACACTTTAGTTTATTGTTCATAATAAAAAACAAGAGGGCCATGATGGCCCTATATCGCTCACCTGTTATCATTGCACTTGAGGACAAGAAGGTCCTCAGAAAAAATATCTATGTCCAATTCTTACAAGGTACAGATATGTCAAAATACACCTAAAAATTGGAGGTACCATCCATGTTGTACCACAGAAAAGTGGTATCGGTTTTTCCCTATGGCCAGTAATAAAAAAGTTACTAAATATAAGCTATTTATAGTAACGTAAAAGGAAATTAATTAAAACAAGGCAGTCTCAAAGACAGCTAAATCCCCCGCCACTGCTATGGATAGTGAAAGGGTAAACCTTTGATTTTAGCTGTGACCTTGACCTTAAACTGACATGGCTGACTCATGAATTCTGCACAACGTCTTGATGAGGTGATCATTTGACCAAAGTTTCATGAAAATCCTTCAAGGGGTTTAGGAGATACAGAGCTCAAACCTTTGACCTTCAGTTGTGACCTTGACCTTGAGTTGACATGGCTGACTCATGAGTTCTTGATGAGGTGATCATTTGACCTAAGTTTGATGAAAATCCTTCAAGGGGTTAAGGAGATACAGAGTGGACACCAAATGGAAGGCTCAAACCTTCGACCCTTAGTTATGACCTTGACCTTGAGCTGGCATGGCTGACTCATGAATTCTGCACAACATCTTGATGAGGTGATCATCTGACCAAAGTTTCATGAAAATTCCTTCAAGGGGTTTAGGAGATATAGAGCAGACACGAAATGGAAGGCTCAAACCTTTGACCTTCAGTTGTGACTTTGCCCTTGGGTCGACATGGCTGACTCGTAAGTTCTGCACATCACCTTGCTGAGGTGATCGTTTGACCCAAGTTTGATGAAAATCCTTCAAGGGGTTTAGGAGATATAGAGCGGACACAAAATGGAAGGCTCGAACCTTTGACCCTAAGTTGTGACCTTGCCCTTGAGCCAGCATGACTGACTCATGGGTTCTGCACATCGTGTTGATGAGGTGATCATTTGACCCAAGTTTTATAAAATTCCTTCAAGGGGTTTAAGAGATAAAGAGCGGACACAAAATGGAAGGCTCAAACCTTTGACCTTGAGTTGTGACCTTGACCTTGAGTCGGCATGGCTGACTCATGGGTTCTGCACATCGTCTTAATGAGGTGATTATTTGACCCAAGTTTTATAAAATTCCTTCAAGGGGTTTAGGAGATATAGAGCGGACACAAAATGGCAGGCTCAAACCTTTGACCTTGAGTTGTGACCTTTACCTTGAACCAAGAAGGCTGACTCATGGGTTCTGCACTTTGTCTTGATGAGGTGATCATTTGACCCAAGTTTCATGAAAATCCTTTAAGGGATTTAGGAGATATGGACCGGACACGATTTTGTTACGGATGGAAGGACGGACAGACGGAAGGAGACCATTCCTATAATCCCTCTGCCACGGCGGGGGATTAAAAAAAAATTATTGTAAGTGAACAAAAGAAGGATCTGCCAAATAAATCTGTTGACATAAATGAAATTTCAGATCAGTATCTTCATTAGTTACGGAGATATACCAATTTTAATTTGAAATAAAGGGAGGTAATTTGACATAAAATCAGTCTATAGTTATCTACCCTGATTGGCTCAGTCCAACTAATGACAATAATGAAATTTCAATTATGTCCTATAAGCACTTACTGATATAAATCCATTTTGATAACAATCAGGGGAGGTAATCAGATATAAAATGACTCTGAACCTACGCTAGGATCTGATTTGTCATGGAATCCAAGAATTATTGTTGTTGAAGTTATTTTGGAAGTTTGTATCAAATAAAACCATAAATGAAGTATCTATATGGCTGCAAAAGCCAAAATAGCCAATTCTGGACCTTTAAGGGGCCATAACTCTTGAACCCATGAAGAAATCTGGCCAGTTCAAGAAAGGAACTAAGATCTTGTGGTGATACAAATTGTGTGCAAGTTTGGTTAAAATCGGCTATTGTGCAGACAAGGTCAAAATAGCTAATTTTGGCCCTTTCAGGGGCCATAACTCTGGAACCCATTATGGGATTTGGCCGGTTCAACTAAGGAATCAAGATCTTATGGTGACACAAGTTTTGTGCAAGTTTGATTAAATTAAGTCATAAATGAAGCTGCTATTGTGCAGACAAGGTCAAAATAGCTAATTCTGGCCCTTTCAGGGGCCATAACTCTGGAACCCATAATGGAATCTCGCCAGTTCAAGAAAGGAACCAAGATCTTATTGTGATACAAGTTGTTTGCAAATTTGGTTAAAATCAAATCATAAATGAAGCTGCTATTGTGCAGACAAGGTCAAAATAGCTAATTCTGGCCCTTTCAGGGGCCATAACTCTGGAACCCATAAAGGAATCTGGCCAGTTCAAGAAAGGAACCAAGATCTTATGGTGATACAAGTTGTGTGCCAGTTTGGTAAAAATCAAATCATAAATAAAGCTGCTATTGTGCAGACAAGGTCAAAATAGCTAATTTTGGCCCTTTCTGGGGCCATAACTCTGGAACCCATAATGGGATCTGGCCAGTTCAAGAAAGGAACAGAGATCTTATGGTGATACAAGTTGTGTGCAAGTTTGGTTAAAATAAAATCATAAATGAAACCACTATCGTGCAGACAAGAAATTGTTGACGGACACACGCACGCCCGCATGCACGGACGGACTGACGACAGACGAAGGGTGATCACAAAAGCTCACCTTGTCACTATGTGACAGGTGAGCTAATAAAAATATAACTGAGCTAAAATCTGCAACAAGTCACTCTTAAATTGTAACCAGGACAACAGTTCTATGCTCACCAGGTGACACCTGACATATTGTTTCAGAAGTAAAGCACTAAATATTGAAGGCAATGAAAAAAATACTAAGTACTTCGCAAATCTAGAAAAGAGAAATGCAGAAAAAAAGAATATAACAAAATTGGTAATCGAAGGACAAGAAATAAATAATAAAAAAGAGATATTAAATGAAGAAGTTAAATTTTATAAAAACTTGTATAAAAAACGGCAGCTGAAGTCGTCCACAATAAACTTTTTTGACGAATCTATAAGGAAATTATCTAATGAAGAAAAATGTACATGTGAAGGAAAACTCACAGATAAGGAATGTACTAAAGCCCTTTTTGACATGAAAAACAATAAAAGCCCAGGCTCCGACGGTCTTACAACAGAATTTTATAAAATATTTTGGAAAGACATTAAGGTATACTTCATAAACACTCTTAATTATTCATATGAGAAGGGAGAAATGTCAGACCTGCAAAAACAAAGTATTTTAACATTATTACCCAAACCTGGAAAAGATCAAACTTCACTAGCGAATTGGCGACCAATTAGTTTACTTAATGTTGACTACAAAATTGCAACAAAAACTATCTCTAATCGACTTAAAAACGTTTTACCACATATTATAAGTTACGAGCAAACTGGATTCATGAAAGGAAGATATATAGGAGAAAATGTGCGCCTTATTTTTGAAATTATAGAATATCTCAATCAACAAAATTTACCTGGTCTTCTTTTGTTTTCAGATTATGAAAAGGCATTTGATAGTTTAAGCCATGATTTTATAATGCTAAGTTTAAAGCACTTCAATTTTGGACAGTCTTTCATAAAATGGGTAAAGCTCTTTTATAGTGATATCACCAGTCTGATTATTAACAATGGTTTTTTATCAGAGAGTGTTCAAATTGAACGTGGGGTTCGACAAGGCTGTCCTCTTTCTTCTTCGCTGTTTATCGTTTGCATGGAATTATTAACTAATACTATAAGAAAAGATGAACACATCAAAGGAATCAATATAGGAAATACTGAAATAAAACAAACACTTTTTGCAGATGATGCAACATATATTAACAACGGTAATAAAGAATCGTTTGAGAGATTAATAGATGTCATAACTGATTTTGGCAATGTTTCGGGACTTACTCTTAATATAACAAAAACAATAATACTTAGAGTAGGATCATTAAAAAACTCAGATGTGAAATACGCAACAAATAAAGATTTCATTTGGACATCAAAAAGCGCAAAAACTCTTGGTATGACATTTTATAATGACAGGGAATCAAATATAAAATTAAACTTTGAGCCGAAATTACAAGAATTCAAAAACTGTCTAAAACAATGGCAACACCGAAAACTCACTCTTTTAGGTAAAGTGACTGTAGTAAAAACGTTTGCTCTGCCAAAACTCATATACCCCTTTACTGTCTTGCCGAATCCATCAGAAAACATTATAACAGATATTATCCGAACGGTCTTCAGTTTTATATGGGATAATAAATCCGAGAAAATAAAACGTAAGGTTTTAACTAAAGACTACGAACTAGGAGGGTTAAAATTAACAGATATTAGGTTATTTTTGCATTCCATAAAAGCCTGTTGGGTAAAACGAATAATATGTGACGAGAATAAAGGTCCCTGGAAATTATTTTACGTAAATGCTCTTGAAAACTTTGGTGCTCAATTAGTTTTTGAATGTAACTTAAATAAAGATGACATAGATCTTATCTGCAGTAGGAATATATTCTTAAAAAATATTCTAATTGCTTGGTTTAAGATTAGCCATGAATACAACCAAATAAGAGAAGATATAAACCATGTTATATGGAATAACTCGGAAATACGAATGCAAAACAAAACAATTTTCTGGAATAATTGGTATCATAAAAATATAAAATATATAGACCAGTTGTTCGACTTTCGGCAAAAATGTTTTTACAGATTTAATGAAGCGAAACAAATGTTAGACTTAGAGGAACATGATTACCTTAACTATTTTAAATTAATAAAGAGTATTCCAAAAAGCAGCATAAAATATATGACCCAAAATTTCTTAAATAATAATAGGGACAATACATTAATTAATAAAATAAAAAACATTGATAAACCTAATCAATTACTATATAAAATTCAAATAAAATGTATGCCCATTGAAGACATAAAAGCAGAAAACAAATGGAACGATGTTTTTGAAAATCTCGACATTAACTGGAAGCGTATATATACAGTACCGCTTACAACTACTATTGATACAACACTTCGAAGTTTTCAGTATAGATTCTTAATGCGTTTGTTACCCACAAACAAATATTTATATACATGTAAACTGGTCTCCAGTAATCTATGTGATTTCTGCAACATGAATATTGAAACAACCGAGCATCTGTATTGGGAGTGCCAGTACGTGCAGGCTTTATGGAATAGACTTAACAATTTTTTCGAAATTAAAAATATCCCCTATACAGTCAATTTTGAAGATGTCTGTTTTGGTTGTATAGGAAATACTAAAATGAAAAGCGCAATAAATTTTGTTATTATATTATGTAAGTTTTTCATTTTTAGAATGAAATACAGGAAGACAATCCCAATTTTTAAACAGTTTCTTGAATATCTATATTTGCGTATATCCCTGGAAAAAGAAATAGCTTTAATGAAAGATAGATTAGATAAACATGAATCCAAATGGTCTTTTCTAACTGAAATTTAGCCACCCCAAAAATTTTATTCTTTTTTAGCATAAATCGAATATAGTTTTTCAATTTAAATGGAAACGATCCCATTTTTTTCTTCTCTTATCTATCCCCTTCCTTTTTCATCAATTAACATCACATCTTCCTTTAAAAAAAACAAAACTTTCCCTTTACATACATATGGAATATTATAATTGAATCGATACATATTTGATAAAATATGATTGAAAAACTGAAACTTATATTTATTCATTGTGTTGTTTGCATTTTATTGCATTGCTTTTGTATACTAGATTATAGTATTGTGTGTATGTTTCTGTTTTCATGTATGTAAAGGAATAAACGGGGTTACCCATATGGGGCCTCAAAAAAAAAAAAAAAAAAAAAAAAAAAAAAAAAAAAAAAAAAAATCGGCTATTGTGCAGACAAGGTCAAAATAGCTAATTTTGGCCCTTTCAGGGGCCATAACTCTGGAACCCATTATGGGATTTGGCCGGTTCAACTAAGGAATCAAGATCTTATGGTGACACAAGTTTTGTGCAAGTTTGATTAAATTCAAGTCATAAATGAAGCTGCTATTGTGCAGACAAGGTCAAAATAGCTAATTCTGGCCCTTTCAGGGGCCATAACTCTGGAACCCATAATGGAATCTCGCCAGTTCAAGAAAGGAACCAAGATCTTATTGTGATACAAGTTGTTTGCAAATTTGGTTAAAATCAAATCATAAATGAAGCTGCTATTGTGCAGACAAGGTCAAAATAGCTAATTTGGCCCTTTCAGGGGCCATAACTCTGGAACCCATAAAGGAATCTGGCCAGTTCAAGAAAGGAACCAAGATCTTATGGTGATACAAGTTGTGTGCCAGTTTGGTAAAAATCAAATCATAAATAAAGCTGCTATTGTGCAGACAAGGTCAAAATAGCTAACTTTGGCCCTTTCAGGGGCCATAACTCTGGAACCCATAATGGGATCTGGCCAGTTCAAGAAAGGAACAGAGATCTTATGGTGATACAAGTTGTGTGCAAGTTTGGTTAAAATAAAATCATAAATGAAACCACTATCGTGCAGACAAGAAATTGTTGACGGACACATGCACGCCCGCATGCACGGACGGACTGACGACAGACGAAGGGTGATCACAAAAGCTCACCTTGTCACTATGTGACAGGTGAGCTAATAAAAATATAACTGAGCTAAAATCTGCAACAAGTCACTCTTAAATTGTAACCAGGACAACAGTTCTATGCTCTCCAGGTGACACCTGACATATTGTTTCAGAAATAAAAGCATTTTCTTTAAAAATGTAAAAAGCAATATTTGAACATTTTCAAACACTTATCATTCATTAAAAAGGGCTTACTCAATGTATGTGACAGCAATGTATCAATTTTGAAGAACACTTTTATCTTGAGTGTGCATTAGGTAAATAACCTTTTTTCACAAACTTCCTTGTTACTGATCCCCAGCTTAATTTGAAGTGGTCTGGCTACCGACATCTCGATTTGTTTAAGAGTAATATATTGCTACTTACTCTGTATGTCTTGCAGCACTGCTAATTTGAAACATAATGTAAATATATCCAAGAAAGTTCTTGTTTTGATTTAGTCCTTTCTTTTTTTCAAAAGCATTGCAGGCAGTTGACCTTACCATTGTTCCTGGATTCTGTAGCAATACAAACTTGTTCACCTAAAGACTTGCCAACTTCTTCACACAAATCAGACGTGGAGAATGACTGACATAAATGTCTTCTACTAAATCATGAGGAGCATACACCTTGCCCAAGGACTGAACCAACAACCTCATGAGCTGTAGATCAATGGTCTCCCTACTGAGCTTAGTGGACAGAACTATACTCAAGTGCTTAAATTCAATATAGAAAAGATAATATGTTTACTTAGTCACACCAACCCTCGCAAATTATCATGTTATGCATAAAAAAGAACAAAATAAAAACTCCCTCAAATCAGGTACAGTGTAAATTTGTTCTCTGTTGAAACTTACCTCAGACTGGTAGTCTGTTTTGATCAGCTGAACACAGTCCCCAGCATGAAGTAGTTCCTGTACATACTTGCTCAGTCCATACAGTAGATCTATGTGCTGGTTCAGATTTGTCGCTTTTGGAACACCTGAAAATGAAAGCAACAGCCTGAGAAATTTCTACATTGTAAAATATGCTTATTCTGCAATTTCTTTCTTTCATTAACTTGTTTTACAAAACATAACAAAAACGACATTCCAGTTAGGAAAATCTGACAAATTATTATTCAGAGATCTCCAAAGAAAAAACAAATGAATGCAGACTCATGCTGGTCCTCCTAAGAGCCTTTAAGCAGATCTTCAGCCATGCTCTCTGATTTCATAATCAAACAGACTGTGTTTTGACCATTTTGCAGCAGTGCCTTAATTATGCACTCCAACCCAATAACACACACAAATACTACAAGAATTTCCAAATGGAAGAAAACTTAAGGGCTTGCGTCTATGCAAATTTCTACATGAAACATACTTGGTGATTTATATCCGACCACTGCAGTTTTTTTCAAACACAATTCTACTGAATATGATCATGCTGTCTCTATTGATACTTATACTGTGAAAGATATAAAACAAACAAGAGTGCAAGAATGTCACAATATACGCCTGTCACAGCAAATTTCTTTACTCTAGCACCTGTATTTGCAAATGGAATTTTAATTTTGTGGTTGTATAGTAATAACTGTAAGTGTTTTGTTTTTCTAAGTCCACAAAAAAACTCCTTACCAGGTAGAGATACCTTAAAATACACCTAAAATTGGAAAGTAACATCTATGTTGTACCACAGAAAAGTGGTCTTGGTTTTTCCCTACGGTCAATTATAAAAAAAGTTACAATATAAGTTATTTATAGTAACAACTAAGGGAAGATAATCTTAAAAAAAAAAAATAAATAAATAAAAAAAATAAAAAAATAAAAAAATTGTAAGTCCTCATAAAAATCTTTACCAGGTAGAGACTGGTCAAAATACACCTCAAAATTGGATGTAGCATGCATGTTATACTACAGAAAAGTGGTCTTGATTTTTCCCTACGACTAGTAATGAAAAAGTTACAATATAAGCTATTTATAGTAACAACAAAGGGAAGTAATTCTAAAGAAGGGAACTGCGCATGACAATTCGTCTCATGATGGTGTATAATTGTGTCAAGTTACATCAAAATCCCTCCATGCATGAAGAAATGCTTTGGACAAAGTCATTCTTGTATCTGACCTTTGGCCTCTAAGTGTGACCTTGACCTTAGACCTAGGGACCTGGTTCTTGTGCATGACACTACGTCTCGTGGTGGTGAACATTTGTGCCAAGTTATATCAAAATCCCTCTATGCATGAAGAAGAAATGCTCCGGACAAGGTTTTCATTCTTGTATCCTTTGACCTCTAAGTGTGACCTTGACCTTAGACCTAGAGCCCTGGTTCTTGCGCATGACACTCCGCCTCATGGTGGTGAACATTTGTGCCGAGTTATATCAAAATCCCTCTATGCATGAAGAAGAAATGCTCCGGACAAAGTTTTCATTCTTGTATCCTTTGACCTCTAAGTGTGACCTTGACCTTAGACCTAGGGACCTGGTTCTTGCGCATGACACTCCTTCTCATGATGATGAACAATTGTGCCAACTTTCATCAAAATCCCTCTATGCATGAAGAAGATATGCTCCGGACAAAGACATTCTTGAATTTGACCTTTGACCTCTAAGTGTGACCTTGACCTTAGACCTAGGGACCTGGTTCTTGCGCATGACACTCCGTCTCATGATGGTGAACAACTGTGCCAAGTTTCATCAAAATCCCTTCATGCATGTAGAAGATATGCTCCGGACAAAGTCTGTGGACGCCGCCCGCCCGCCCGCCCGCCCGCCATCCCACCCGCCCACCCGCCCGCCTGCCAGGGGCGTTCCCATAATACATCCCGTTTTTTCAAAGGGGCGTATAAAAATAGGAAAAGCATTGATAGCAGAGAATCGTCTACATCAGCTTGTATAAGAAAACATTCACAAGAAAAGTAAGACAAGGAAGTGCATTAAACAGAAATATCAATTAGTTAATACTCAATAGCTACAACTTATGTTACAAGAACCCATTTTGTTACATGCCTTTCTCACCTTCCTTGACTTCAATACCACTTCAGTATTTTTTTTAAAGGTCTCTTATGACCTTTGTTCCATTTAAGTTGAATGCATTTAGCAGAAAGTGGCACACCTGATTTTACATACAAAAGAAAATAATCAAATTAATCAATGTTATTTCAAGTTCATGTTTTGTGTAAATACAGATCTAGTACTGACAAAATAAATATCAAGTTGAAAAGTTCAGAAAATTAATTTCCAAAAGAAAAGCCCAAAGTCCAAAGGTAGTTTGGCATACAGTGCAGGAACTAACAAGCTACAATTGCTCTTTGGTAAGTACTGATTTGATCTAGTTTCAATATCATAAAAAAAGAGAAAAGAATGCAACACACTACGAAAAACTGAAATGTTTATAACATTACGCTGATCTTATTTCATATAATTCGGATGAGTAGTTAGTCCAATAAATAATACAAAATCCTTTTTCTCAGCAACAATTATTATAAGTCAGCTACGACTGATGCTGTTTACTTACTAAGGGGCAATTGTATGTTGGCCATAACTGGACCAACACTATACACAATTGCAACTTTTTGTCAATTTTTTCCAGTTTCTATCTTACTAATATGAATTTCATATTTCATTTTGTTTGTTACATTTGTTTCCATACCAGTCCTAATATAATAATTTCTAATAGTGTAAGTGTATAATGTATAATGAATTCGCAGAGACAAATTTTCGCAGAATGGTCCGTTTTCGGCATTGTAGATATATTCGCGCAATTTTGATTTCGCGGAGACATATTATGCTTAAAATCATAAATTCGCGCACAGCAAAATATCCACTCAAGGGAGGCTAATACAAGAGTTTTAACTAGTATAAATCACCGAGGAATCGGAACAACGTCAGGATCAGTCATAGCGACGTAAGCCGTGACTGAAAGAATGGGAAAACGTCAGGATCAGTCATAGCAACGTAAGCCGTGACTGAACGGGACAACGTCAGGATCAGTCATAGCGACGTAAGCCGTGACTGAAAGAACGGGACAACGTCAGGATCAGTCATAGCGACGTAAGCCGTGACTGAAAGAACGGGACAACGTCAGGATCAGTCATAGCGACGTAAGCCGTGACTGAAAGAACGGGACAACGTCAGGATCAGTCATAGCGACGTAAGCCGTGACTGAAAGAACGGGACAACGTCAGGATCAGTCATAGCGACGTAAGCCGTGACTGAAAGAACGGGACAACGTCAGGATCAGTCATAGCGACGTAAGCCGTGACTGAAAGAACGGGAAAACGTCAGGATCAGTCATAGCGACGTAAGCCGTGACTGAACGGGACAACGTCAGGATCAGTCATAGCGACGTAAGCCGTGACTGAAAGAACGGGACAACGTCAGGATCAGTCATAGCGACGTAAGCCGTGACTGAAAGAACGGGACAACGTCAGGATCAGTCATAGCGACGTAAGCCGTGACTGAAAGAACGGGACAACGTCAGGATCAGTCATAGCGACGTAACGAAGCCAGGACTGAAAGAACGGGACAACGTCAGGATCAGTCATAGCGACGTAAGCCAGGACTGAAATAATTGTGTTATAATCATCTGTCGAGCATTGTCAAAAAATATGCAAACAAAAATACCTGTCTAGTGAGCAGTTTCTAGAAGAATTGAATTGAAAACCGATTAAATCAAAAATGGAAATTATATCTGAATAGTGAATGTTTTCGAAGCTGATAGAAAGTCATCTAACGATCATTTAATCACCATGTTTGCCAAGATTTGTTTGAGGGTTTTGAATGCCGTGTTTGACACTTTTTATTTGTGCATGTTTGCTAGTGTTTTGGTAAAACATTACACGAAACAACAATTGTTTTTGTTTGTTTTCTTTTCCTTTTTTTTCAATAATTTTATACATTACAATAACTAACAACTTGTTTATATTCATTATATACATGAAGGTACAAATGTATAATGACAGCTCTTGTATTCTTTAACACACTAGATTGAGATGGTTTACAATTGCACGAAAATATGACTTGTAAGTAGAAATTTGTATAGAAATAATCGTGGTAATAATGAATTCGCAGACTGTCAATCACCGAGAATATGGCGAAAATTTGAAGCCCGCAAATATTTCTTCACTTACAGTATAACACCTCTGTCCCGATTTTGAGACTGCTTATCTAGATTAAGGACACAAAAAGTATCAAATATTTTCTTTAATTCTCAATCAATGCTTACAATAAATTGAGCTACCAACAGTTTCTTGAGCACTTTCCAAATACTACCTTACATAACTTTAACATAAGTATAAATCAATCAAAACACCTCTGTCCCAGGCTGCCAATAGGAAGATAATAAAGGTCTCTTCAACCAATCAAATCAATCAGAATGCAACCTTGACATAATCAGTGTCATTGAAAAAATCCCCCTTTATGGTATAACCTATATATATATATATATAGATAGATAGATAGATAAAAAAAATAAACCAGTAGGTCTAATCTTACAATACTGGCTAGAGATTATAAGAGATTATTTAGCTATTTACTAAGTGAAAATTCTTAATGTAGTACAAGTATCGAACTTTTTGTACTTTAAACAGGACAGAATTTATAATGCAAGAGCAACTGGTGTCAATTTCCACATAACAAGTCTTAAAAGCAAGATAAAAAGAATAAAGCCTGAATCTGTGACAATATTCTCTATTCTTTACAACAACAACATATCTATTTACTTATTCATTTTGTTGGGTTCAACATCGCATGGACACAATTATAGGTCATATGGCGACTTTCCAGCTAGACCCCAGGCACCCCTCTATACATTATTTCATTAAGAGCGGGCACCTCGGTAGAACCACCCAACCTTCTGCAAGCTAGCTGGATGGCTTCCTCACATGAAGCATTCAAAGCCCAACTACATATCTAAAGTAAACTGTATGTCAAATATACATTTTTCATAGTAGGCGAGGCTCCTGCACAGTGCTGCCATTACCTGAAAATGCAACCTACTATCAAACAATCCAAAGATCAGTCCATTTAAAGAAAAATCATGTGTCTATAGGACACTGGTACCCCTGTACACATAGTTTCATGACTCAAGGTGAAATATTGTTAAGATATTAGCAACTCTTAAGCACTTTGTGTATTTTTCATTAAGTCATTGATAAGGACCATAACTCAGGCCAAGTGAAATCCCAAACAGATCACTAGATGAACAACTTCACATGCTATAAAACAATCCTCTTATGTTTTGACTCTAGGTCAAATACTTTTTGAGATACACAGGACAAACTTTCAAGCCCTTAATGCATATTTTGACTAAGTCAATGGCTTTAACTCTGGTCTTGCAGAGTAAAATCCAAACAAAACTTGCTTAGCTCAATAGGGACAGTGCAGATCAATGGATTATGGGGTCATGAGTTTGATCCCCACACCAGGCATAAGTTCTCTGTGACGATTTGATAAAAGCCTGGTTAGATTTAACTGCCCGGCCATTACATAAATGAAATACTGTTCAAAAACGGCATTAAATCACAAACAAAACATAACTCGGGTGCGTAAGTTCACACAAATAATAATATTCCCACATGGTTTCATGACTCTAAATCAAATATTTTAAAGACATATGCAACACAAAGCTTTACCACTTTATGTTTATTTTTCAAGGACCATAACAGTAACTATGATCTGGCTGAGTGAAATCCCAAATAGAACACCATGACATTGTGTACCATGTGCACAATAATACAAGTGATATAATAACTCCATAATGCTTTATGACATTAGGTCAAATACCTCTTGAGATACTTGTGATACTAACGTGTATGCCCTTTATGCATATTTTTGACTATATCAAGGGCCATAACTCTGATCTGACCAACCTAAATCCAAAAGAAAACTCAATGCTGAATACTCCTATCATGTTTCAGTTTGAAAACCCCAGGTTAAATAAGTTTTAAGATACCTTTGACACAAACTTTTATGCATATTTCTGACTAAGTCAAGGGCAATAACTCTGGTCTGGCCAAGTGAAATCTTAAAAGAAACCCTAGAGGCACAGTACTGAATAAGATTCCTATAATGTTCCCAAATCCTGGGCCAAATACTTTCTGAAATATATGCAACACAAACTATTAAATCATTTTTTACTGAGTCAAGGGCCAAAACTACGGGGTGGCTGCGAGAAACCCAAATTAAAACAACAGGTGCACAACTTCTCAAGCTGAATGACAATCCTGTGAGGTTTGATCACTACTTTTTGAGACAAGCATGACACAAATTCAAATGGACATACAGATGTCTCTAAGTGCCTCCTATCCCCCACCTGCACATTTGTTTTTTTTTGTGTTTTTTTGCGAGGATGGGGGGTGGGGGGGGGGGGGGGGGGGGACAAAAACGTGGTCAAGTAAAAATTGATTAGCACACTGTAGCACATAATTATGTACCTGAAAGTATTGTTTTAAAACAGAAATCACTGGTGGTATCATTGATAATGTTACTATCGCCTATTTCTAGATAGCTGAAAAAAAAGCCACTCAAAAAAGGTAATGTTGCCCTTGCCTGCTGGCGACCATATTTTTGGACAAAACAGAATGTGTTTTGAAGAAATTTGGTAAATGATCAACAAAGAAACATTTTTGTGAAATTATTTGACATCAGGCCTACACTTCTGAGAAGCTTTTTAAAGTTTTGGTTGCAACTGCAACCAGAATTCTGCATGAATGACCCAGATTTGAAGGAATATGAAAGAAGACAATACAAATTCTAAATGCACAAAAAACTAAATCCATGAACTTATCAATAAGAAATACAAAACCAAGAAATACTACACCACCTACTCTACACCTTCAAGACCAAGAAACAGAATTGACAGACACTGAAAAACTACTAGGATTATATGTAGACAACAATCTAAAATGGAAAACACATGTACAAACAATGTTAAAAAAATGTAATTCACAGCTCTACTTGCTTCTTAGAATTAAACAATATCTTGATCTTCATTCTAGAAAACTATTCTTTAATGCTTACATACTGCCTCACTTGGACTACTGCTGCACTTTTTGGGGAAACTGCAGCAATGAATTACTTTCAGACATTATCAAATTTCAAAAGAGAGCTGCCAGAATAATCTTAGACAAAAGTTTCGATACCTCTTCAAATGAATTATTTAAAGAACTAAATTGGATGTCATTTGACCAAAGAATTATGTACAAAAAGTCAATTCTCATGTACAAATCTATAAACGAACCATCATTTCCACTTTACATGAAAAATAAATTCCAAACAGTTAATCACAGGCACAACTTAAACCTAAGATCTGTACAAAATTCAAACTTAATTATACCAAAACCAAAAATAGAATTGTTTAGAAAGTCATTTACTTACTCGGGTCCAAAAATATGGAATGACATTCCAATACAAATTCGAAATTCTGACACTCTTAGGAAATTCCAAACATCTTATGTCCAGTGGCAATTCTCTAACTGAATTTTTGCATTATATAATCATCTTAATATCTAAACTGCTAGTGATGAATTGATAAAAATCATTACTTCATATATTTCATTTTTATTATGTTTCGTACTGTTTACTGTATATATATATATTGTGTATTATGTTGACTGTATATATGTTGTGTATATGTTGAGGCCCGCATGGAAGATAGGGAAACTGAATGCATTAGCCTCATTAAATAAAGACGTTACTTACTTACTTACTTACTTACTTACAGTCTAACCTGTACTAACGGTCACCTCCGATCAGCGGTCACCTCCGTTCAGCAGTCATTTTATGACGCCCCCGACGGATTTTCCTCTATTTTATCACTTCATTCAGTGGCCACCTGCCGTCCGCGGCCAGCGGCCACCGAAATTGCCTCCCGACCACCGTATTTGACCCCTTTCAGCGGCCATTTTTCTTCCAAAACCAATTACTTTTAGGAGATAATCGCCGAAGATACCCGATTTTTGAGAAGCACGTGATTGCTAAGTTTCGCGTGACTTCACCACAAGAACGACAAAATGACATGAGCTTCTCAATTAAAACTGATAACCAAAGGCGTAATCCCCTTTTTGTTATGATAAAATGGCCAGTAATTATCGGCAATTAGCGTGTCACCTCGTGTCAGTTTTGTTGTTCACAGTTTGATATCGGTTAAAGAAAATACTCGATAACTAATTAGTAGCATAATATTTGTGTTTTTTTTTATACTTCTGTCACCAAAATACTATTAAATTTATACGAAATTGTGTTTGAAAAAAAAACCCACTCTATCTTTTACGGAACATAACGGCAATCATAGATTTAGCGTAGACAATAAGCGCCGAGAGTAGCTTCCCATACCAAAATGGCGAAAATTGTAAACAAACTTGTTTTGAAGTTGGAAAATTGTCTGTAACAATTTTTGTTGTAAAAAAACCACGCCGGAGTTTTAGATTGCTAAAAAAAAAAGCATTTGTATTGCGAAGGCAAATGCACGTCATTGTATCCTGGTAAAATAATAATAGAAAACTGAAAATGTAATGGGCCTAAAGGCTAAACTGGTCAGAAGTCGGAAAAATACATATACTGGCTGCACCTCCGATCAGCGGTCACCTGGCTTAAGTGGCCAAAATGTCTGCTTCCCCTGGCTGGCTGCTTAAGACAGGTTAGACTGTATTTACAATGAACATTCCTGTCAAGTTAGCATTATGGATTATGAAGAAATGTTGACAACAGACAAATGGATATGATGAAAGAACCTTAAAGCTAAACAAGACCATGACTCAACTTTTTTTTTTTTTTTTTGTTGGATTTAACGTCGCACCGACACATGATAGGTCATATGGCGACTTTCCAGCTTTAATGGTGGAGGAAGACCCCAGGTGCTCCTCCGTGCATTATTTCATCATGAGCGGATGACTCAACTGTTCAGGAGGGGCTCAGGAAGGTAGGTAGACTAAAATAATCTGTTTAATAATTAGCGTTATTTATTACCGACGTCTTTTTCTTTCAGTTTTAAGTATCTAAATATCATAAAATTTAATGTTGCGATTTATGACTCTCAGAAGAGCTATAAAAGCAGTATTAAGTAAATGTTGTCTTACACTAGTTATATACAAATACTAGAAGGGACTGGATACAGGGACGTACACATCAAATATGAGGTATTTCTAGATAAAATAATATGTACAAAAAATTATTGAAGAATAGATAGGCTAAAAGCCTTTAATTTGTCTTATTGTCCAACAAACAGATAAACCCCTTGCCTATTCTGGTACAAAATTATGGAATGATATACTGCCTAGCATCCGTAAATCAGAAACTCTAAAACAATTTCAAGTTCATACATTAAGTGGCATTTTTCATTAAACAATTAAAGATCGCTATCTCAAATATTTATTTACAATCAAATAAGTGTGCATTATTTTTATTTTTTTTGTATGGGATTATTACAGCCTTTTTAATTTTATTGTATCATTGCTGTTTCTGTACTATGTTAGTTCAATATTTTTTACTTGCTTGTTTAAATCCTTTATTGTAATGACATTCTATGCTTAATAATATTTGTTTCATGTTTGTACTGCAATTTATTTATTTATTTATTTGGGTTTTATGACACACCAACACAGTATAGGTTATATGGCGCCAAACAGGACTACAAATTTTGGTTCCACATCTCATTTAAATCGAAATAAAAACATGAGGTATGGAATCAAAATTGTACTGCAATATGTTGCGGCCAACATGATAGATGGGGAAACCCAATGTGTAGCCTCTAGAAATGGTTGTTAATTACTTACTTACTTACATACATCAGTCAATGATTTGCATTGTTGATGATTTTCCTTATAAAATCTGCTGTACTTTTGCACTGAAAAATCTTTTTTTTACCACAGTTATTCTGCAGCCAACTTTTGCAATTGGGTATATGACCAATTAGTGACTACAGAAACCTGCTTTAAATTGGTAATCTTCCAAATAATATCAAAAAGGTGACTTAAAAATAATAACATTTTATAAATCAAAGGCCATAACTCTTCTGAACATCACTGAACTGAAAAATACTGTTGACATGCCAAACTGGGTTTGGCAACAAAAACTTATATACATAAGTAAGGTGTAAATCCACGGGGTGGTGTTAGAGGAGTTTATGATTGGCAGATTGACAGGCATATCATCCGCACTACATGTGGAAGACAGTATTAATTAAACTTTAGTGTGTATTTCAGGTGTCAATTCTTGTGGATGATTGCCTTTTCCTTACTAACTCGAGCAGAAGCCGTATGTGATGAGACATATGGAGATCTATGGAATATGTCGTGGGTTACAGAGCCAAGAAATGATTTACGCTGCAAACTGGATGAACATTGCAGAAAGGAGCCAAGTCAAGTCCAGTCAGAAGAATTTGATAAATGCTGTACCTGCAGATCATGTGCAGTCTGGGAAGGCAAAGAGATTGAGCTATTTATAGAATATATATCTGTGTTAGGTAGAAGCTTGGTTTTGCCAAATCAAGCACCTAGTAAACCTGTAATATATAAAATTGAACAAACAAATGCTGAAATGACAGAAATTCCCAGTAATCTTTGCAACTGGGACCATGACACAAATCTGGAAGATAAGTACCCTGCGGAGTTTACAAACATCAAACAGTTCTGGGGACATATTGTAAAGTTAAACTTTGAAAACAATAAAATCCGCAAACTTCCAGACCTTAACTGTTTAGTAAGACTTGATGAAATTAACCTGAGAAATAACCAACTTACGCACATTTCAAATACTTCCTTTACCAATCTGACACGTCTCCGATACATATATCTGTCTGGGAACCTAATTAAGGAAATGGATCCTAATATTCTAACATCAAAATATCTGATGAATTTATTCTACGCAGACTTCAGCAACAATGAAATGACAGAACTAGATGTTTCAAACATGTTTGGCATGTACCCATTTTGTAAGATAGCTTATAATTCAAATAACATTACTGATCTTGTAAATGAAGCAGATTTTACCTTAAACTCCACAATACCATACGGACCTGGTTTTGTTGACATCTCCAGTAATAAAGTAAATACCTGGCCAGATTTTGAAACAATTTTTAAACTGGATGATATAATACAGCTTGGGTACTTATTTAGCTTTGGATTTTATTTCGGAGATATTCAACTAGTTTGTGATTGTAATATTGAACGATTTATGTCTCATGTATATGATATTTTCAATACAGTATGGAGAGATTATATGGACATAACATGTGCCGCACCTGACACTCTTGCTGGCAAGAAAGTTTATGAAGTTGAACTAGAAAAATTCATCTGTTTGGTTGAAACTGACTGTGACCCTAGATGTACTTGCATAGATCAACCTTACAAAGACACATTATATATCGACTGTTCTAACTCTGACCTCACCACGTTACCAGAAATACCATACTCTAGATATTCACACTATGTATCACTGAATGTATCAAACAATCAAATTGCAACAATTACAAATGTGTCATACCTTTCAAGAATATCTATGCTAGATATTTCTAGGAATAATCTTGTAGAAATTAACAATAATGTTGCAAATCTACTTGAAAATGCAACCTATATAGACATATCAAACAACCCAAAGTTAAGACAACTGCCACAATTGTTTCAGTACCATAATGTTTGCTCAAGAAACATGCAAAATCTACAAATAAGTTGTGACTGTCGAACAAGATGGATTGAAAAATGGGTACATTCAAGACCGTGTGAAACCCATGACAATTTATTCCTGTGCGAAATTGCTCAAGCTGGCATAAAGCCAGCATTTGAGTTTGCTCAAGAAGATTTGGACTGTTCTCCAAATGGTTTCCCCTTCCTTCTTGAAATACTGATAGCAGCGGCAATCATAATTCTAATATTAATAGGAACACCAATATACATTTTCAGATATGAATTACTTATTCTTTGTTTAAGGATGAGAAAACTAAGGAGAACTACTGTTCTCCCCTTGAACAAATATGATGTTTTTCTTTCTTTTAATGATGTGGATGATGATATTACAAAATGGGTGAATTATAAACTTGAATCGGAACTAATTAAAGCCAAATACAAGGTCTTTCAGCCAAGTCGTGATGTTGCGTTTGGAGCAGAACGAGACTCAGAAATAATTAAAGTCCTTTCTACAACACGTAACTTCCTTGTTGTAGTGTCAGATAGCTATCTCCAAGAAGCAGACGAGGGGATGCGGTCATGGACTGAGAATGAATGGAAATATGGCTGGAATAACTTTAAAGCAGACAGGTCAAAAAATATTGTTCTTGTAAACTTTGACCATGTGTCATCTTTTGATGTCATTCATCCACAAATAAAAGCTTTTCTTCGTGTTGGCTGCACAGTTGACTTCAAGAACCAGAATGGAAACATTATGCAAGAAATCTTTGAAAAACTTGGAAAACCTTTACATATGCCACAGATGACTAACAAAGCTTTAGAAAACAAGAAACAGAAATTGGAACAATTTGAGCTATTCACCATAGTAAATAATGATGACCACTTTCTTCAACATGAAAACATTATTAAAAAGATTGAAGCAGACGATGAACAACAAGATGCCAATATTATTACAAGATTCCATCATAAGCAGATGAAGCAGAACAACAGTGTTGATCCAAGATTGAATTCCAGAAATGAACTGTCAAAAGGGAAGCTAGGACAAAAAGAATTTAAAAGATAATAGGCAGCAGAAAAACTGCCAATACAGAAAATGCTATGCTTGTTACAATGGTAACAATGAACAACACAATGTACCAGTATAAATAGAGAACGATAACGAAAACATTATCGGAAAAGTCGATTATGTCTTTATGGGTAATTCAGTGTTTTCTTTATAGTCAATACAATTCAAAAGTAGTACAACTATTCTGTCGAGGATAATGGTTTTACTACCTGATTTCCCTTTTCTCAATAGTAACATTTAACACATTATTGTTACAAATAACATGCGAGAGTAGTACTCAGTAATTTGTCACGTGAAACAGAAACTTGTAAAATAATCAAAGATTATTTTATTTGTTTAAGTTATTTTATAAGGTGAGAAAGTACATGAGCCTTGAACATATGATCAGTTCATATCTGTCAAGTTGATGCACTTTTGTAATAGTTTATTATATCAAACCAAAACGATTGACATGTCAATATATCAGAAATGCGTATAACTGATGTTAGGATATGGCTATATAATGTTTAGATTTTTCCTGTATCCAGGAGGTAGGCTAGGACAGTTTGAGTGTGGACCGGGAGTCCGAGGCAGAGACCTAGGAAATGGGTCTTGTAGATTTTAAATATTAAGAGACAATGTAGATGATTAAGTTAGGTTTTAAATATGACGCTTGTTAAGATAAGACTTCTGAAGTTACAAAATAGTTTACTAAAGTTATGTACAAAGTACTCTACTGTGTGAATAAATATCAGAAACGATCAGACTTGTGTTGTGTTATGTTACACACTGGAAAATCCTTTTTTCTAGGAAGTTTCTTCTATCGACACTCTGGACCTTAGTAAGCTTTCTCCCAATGATGAACCAGATTTCAATTTGACAAAGATTTCATAAAGACAAACTGTGAACTGAAACCTGCGGATTAATAAATTATTGAGTATTTGATGTGTTGTTCCCTTGTCAACCCTTTATATTAACAGTTGAGGTTTAGTATAATTATATCCTCAAGACATCAGAAATGGCAAGATATATGTTTTTACCAGAGATGCACATGTACACATGTAGCCTTTTATTTCACATTTATTGAATGAGATGACATTTAAAATAACCTGGAGAAAATTTAGTTCCAGACAATGGCATCTCCTTAATATTAACAAATCAGAAAAGCATTCAATTTGTGTGACAGGGTGTAATTTTTGCTTTTATCTGCAATTTGAAATAAATATTTCTCAAGTTTCAAGTTATTTTATGCATTTAGTTTCTCAAATAATAAGTGATATAAAACACTTTAAATTTCTTTCAGTTAACCCACAAGGATATGTTACTGATCTAACTTACATAAAATGTAAATTAAATTGTCAAGATAAATACTTTGTTTGCAAGTGATAGCTATTTACTTTGTATGGTCTAGGTCCTGCAAGCCCTCTGCATGCTAATGTCAAGTTTGTGTTACTTGTAAGCGGAGCTTTGCAGTCACATGTCAGCATTTATAAGTTTTGCACTATGGCGCAAGATGCAAATTTTCACTATTGTTCAACCTTTGGTATTAAATAAACTGTTTCTCATTTGATTTTGTTTAAAAAAACTTTTTACCCTTACCATGCTTAATTTCAATAATGGACTGGTCCATCTTCCATTTTGGGCAGTACCATTTATCATTTGAAGGGGTGTTTACTGAAAATTTACTGACTGAAGAGCGAACAGTGCAGACCATGATCAGACTGCACGGATGTGCAGGCTGATCATGGTCTACACTGGTCGCAAAGGCAGAATCAATCGTGTCCAGCATTGTACCGGTTAATGAGTTATTTTATGCATATTATTTTAAAGCCTGTACAATAACATCATGTTGCCTGCAAGGCTTCAACATAATAGGCTAAATGCAAGAAGCTAAAACTTGCACACCAAATGTCAAATTTAAATAACATTTTCAAGTTTCATGCACTGTTTGTGTGTCACAACTACTCCTCGTTTAAATGGGTCAACAGTGTTGTTGTACTTATATAAGACTGACCCAGTTTACAGGTTGGTTAGGGCTACGGATACACGGCCTGTAAACACTGGCTCGTCCTCTTTGAGGAGATGAGTTGAAAAAAGAGCCAATGATACTTCCGAGGAGGCGCTAATGAGCGGAACTACATGCAGAATGTAAACAAAGAAGAAGGGTGAGTTGATTGTTTCCTTTCTCAGATAAATGTAAGGCCCTATTTCAAAAAATAGCCAATGTAGTTCCACTAAGAAATGATTATACTTTTTATATATGCAGGCCATTTTGCAAGGTAAATGCATTCCTTGACGTGAGAACTTTTGAAAGTTGGAAAATACAGTAAGTCCAAACCAAAAGTAGACATTTTCCCATATATTTCACCCTAATTTACACAAATTTAAGATTTTATAGTCCCTGCATCAACCTTGCTGAAAAGCATATCTTACTACTGCATGACTTACGTGGTTTACTAGCGTGTTTATCCCGTACATGTGCATTTATCACCATGCGGAGGAGCCACCGCTGCAGAGGAGGCGCTAAGAACCGGAGTGGGAGCCAAAGCACTTTGAAATTGAGATTTTTTTTAATGTGTCATCAATTCTCACATACCAGAGTTTTATCATGATTTCCTTGGATTGTGACAAACATTTGATGGATGATGTTTTAACAACATCCTATTCATTTCCTTAGAATGTATTACGAGATATTTGCACTTCTCTTTCCTTTTGCACTTGTCTAATGATGGGCTATCATGGCGTTATAAGTTGTATAACTATGATATTTTCTGTGAAAGGGACATTTCCTAATGCACAACAGTTTTCATGTCCAACGCATTTTGGATTTTTTAATAGTTAGTGTTAACTTTGTGGTAGTCTTGAAATGCAATTGCAATATGTGCTTCACTAGGTACTTACAAATGCTAAATAAATATAATTGTTTACTTGTAAATTGCTTAATTCGATTACATATACGTATATGAAAATGCTAACACTCAAAATACCTCTCCCAGATGTTCTAACGATAACAAAGAAACTGAAAACGTTAGATATTTATTCCCCTGTCGAACCGCATATATCATATAGCTTTTGTCTTATCCTTGTCCGTTTGTCAGTCGTCATTCTGAAGTCAAAGTCATATTAATTAGTTATTTACTTTAGTACTGGGAGTGTGCCATCTCTTGAGGCAATATTTGATGTCAAATTTGTTTTTAATTAATGCTACGTAGTAAGAATGGGTATTGACCGTTACTGAGCTTACAGTTACAGAATTATAAATACAGTTTTCTAATTTTACTTAAATAACGTTTGTAAGTAAACATGTATGTTGATACTCAAAATTTCCAATAGCGCGATTCATTGATTTGCCGATCCAATTCTGCGAAATCGAAAAAAAATAATTTGCTTATATTTACATTATATAGTATCACTGCCTTTCTCGATTTTATTTATGCTTTCAAATAACTCTTAAAAATTTGTTTCTAAATGAATTAGAAAAGACATAAATATATTGAAAAGATAAAAAAAAAACCAACAAATTAGCAAAAAGAGAGTTTTATAAATCAAGTGTACATTCTGACATGACTAGCAATGCTTAAATCGTCAAAACGATATTGTGTTTACGTCACGTGGACGTTGTATTTAACGCCATGTATGCACCCAGAAAGAGCTGTTCAAAGTTTAATCAAACATTTTACTTAGTAGCAAGTATAAAACCAAATGTCAAATAGCACAACTGTTTTGTTTAATTTACACACATACTAAGCTGATTAATGGTTTGCAGAATAAATCGCCATCATTTCCGCAAGAAGTATTACCATTTTCGGTCCTGGTGTGTATTGTATAAGCGAACGATTGGTGATAATACATTTTTTGTGCAAATGAGATCTGAATGTGCTCACTTTATTGCTGGTGACAATCGTTCTATTGCGCTTCCTTTTATTTGGGGTGCTCGTGTTTACATTTCTAAACTGTTCGTCTAAATTTGATGTATTTTGCTGTGTTTTATTTTCTTTTCTTTTAAATTTGTATGTTACATCATTCTTTTTGGTTGTCAATGATAACCCTATCCTACGTTTGCCTTTAAACAGACCCATCTGGAAAGAACAAAAGTAATAATATCATACAGAACTGAGCATCCTTTCTTTGCGATTCCTTTCAAACATTTAAAATAAAATTCAGCATTTAACATTAAACTTTGTAGCCGTTGCCTTGATACATACGCATATATTTTAGCTCGATTTTTCGAAGAAAAAGTAGAGCTATTGCACTCGCACCAGTGTCGGCGTCGGAGTCGGAGTCGGCGTCGCCGTTGGTTATTCTTTTTTATAAAGTCAAATATCTCTGTTACTATCAAAGCTATTGACTTGAAATTTAAAACAGTTATTTACTATCAAAGTCTACACCAGGAGAAACAATCTCTATAACTCTGATTAAATTTTGACAGAGTTATGCCCCTTTTTAACTTAGAGTTTTAAGTTTTATAAAGTTTTACTGGCAAAGCTCTAATTCAGAGTCAAGTACTGAGAAAAGTCGAGTGGGCTGTCTTATGGACAGCTCTTGTTATTTTAGGTAGATTATGTGCATTTGGATAGTATAATACAATTTCAAGCATCAAATTATAAACATTAAAACGGAATAGATATTACATTGCGAGAACGAAAACGCTTTATACGAGTGTTCATCACCCAGGAAATGAACTGGTCAGTGGCTCCGACTCTGGACTTTTGCGCCTCCTCCAAGGCTTTGGCTCCTCCTCTTAGCCAAAAATGAGCATAGAGGGGTAAAACCTGCCGTTAAAACACATAAATAATACAGATTTAACATACCATTATGGGAAAAATTGGTACAATGTATGTTTACTCTTATATGTGTAAATTTGGACGAAATATATGGGAAAATCTCCACTTTTAGTTCGAACTTGCCCCATTTTCCAACTTTCAAAAGTTCTCACGTCAAGGAATGCATTTACCTTGCAAAATGGCCTGCATATATAAAAAGTATAATTATTTCTGAGTGGAACTACATTGGCTATTTTTTTAAATAGGGCCTTAAATTTATCTGAGAAAGGAAACAATCTACTCACCCTTCTTCTTTGTTTACATTCTGCATAAAGTTCCGGTCATTAGCGCCTCCTCGGAAGTATCATTGGCTCTTTTTTCAACTCATCTCCTTAAAGAGGACGAGCCAGTGTTTACAGGCCGTGGGATATGCAATATGTAATGTATTTTGTCATTATTTTTTAACATGGATCCCCTTCAGTTTGCAACCGTCCATGTTTACAAACACGTTTGTTTATTTTATAAGGAGTACTACCTAATAACCTAAAACATCATAGCGGCATCTTAGAAAAGAAAACTACACAGAACAGGAAACTATCTCGTGAATATCTTCAAAACTTTAGACAACAATCCTTGATTATATGTTGGTATCAAAATAAAATATCTCTCAGTTTTTTTCCCATTCCGGTCAAGAACAGGGCAGTCAGCCATTTTTAAATTGGACAAATTTTTGTCAACAAAGTTTATATTTGAACTCTATATCAGTAACATTGACCAGCGATTGTATTAGGAGATTTTGATAATGGTCTCAGCAACAAGCAGGTAACATGAACCAGGAATACCATGACATCTTAACAAAAAACATGTTAAATGTGCTAGACCAGTCCCAAACTGGCAACCGAGATGTTTTTGCCCAAGGTGACTCGGTGTGGGCTAAATTCACAAATCATAAAAACGTTATAGAATAAGCAGTGAAGGTAACAGTGGTCACAATATTAACATTCCTGACATAGATAACTATGAAAATCTTTCCATCCTTGTTGTACTCAGAAATGCATGTTATCAGGCAAAAAGTTGACCAATGCCTAGTGTTGACATACAAGGTTTATAAAATACAGAAACAATAATAATATATTATTGTCAATAAAAGAAGATCGGTTGACACTGTTAGAATTCAAATCTATTGATTTAGAGGCTCGAAACAGGCGAAATAATCTTATAGTTTGTGGAATACAGGAAGTAAAATGTGTGAACTGTGCAAGCACTATAGCTAAATTCTTGAATTGACTCCAGTGCACAAATCTCCAGAGCACACAAATTAGGCAGGTATGAGAGAGGCTCTAGAGCGGTAATTGTGTATTTCCTTTACTCAGAGACACAGATTATGTTTATATATTGTTATAACAGTGATGATTTGCTCATTGTGCTTCATTTAGATGCACATTATTACATCACTTTATGCTTCACTTAGATGCACATTATTACATCACTTTATGCTTCATTCAGATGCACATATAACATCACCCTGTGATTTATTTTTTTTATATTATTACATCACTTTATACTTCATTCAGATGCACATTATTACATCACTCTGTGCTTCATTCAAACGCACATTATTACATCACTCTATGCTTCATTCAAATGCACATTATTACATCACTCTGTGCTTCATTCAAATGCACATTATTACATCACTCTGTGCTTCATTCAAATGCACATTATTACATCACACTGTGCTTCATTCAAATGCACATTATTACATCACTCTATGCTTCATTCAGATGCACATTATTACATCACTCTGTGCTTCATTCAAATGCACATTATTACATCACACTGTGCTTCATTCAAATGCACATTATTACATCACTCTGTGCACATTATAACATCACTCTGTGCTTCATTCAGTTGCATATTATTACATCACTCTATGCTTCATTCAAATGCACATTATTACATCACTCAAAGTTTTATTCAGAGGCACATTATTACATCACTCAATTCTTCATTCAGATGCACATTATTACATCATTTAGGCTGTGTGCTTCATTCAGATGCACAGTATTACATCACTCTGTGCTTCATTCAGATGTACATTATTACATCACTCTGTGCTTCATTCAGATGCACATTATTACATCACTCTGTGCTTCATTCAGATGCATGTTATTACATCACTTAGGCTTGTGTGCTTCATTCAGATGCACATTATTACATCACTGTGCTTCATTTAGACGTACACTATTACATTACTCTGTGCTTCATTCAGATGCACATTATGACATCACTCTGTGCACATTATAACATCACTCTGTGTTTCATTCAGTTGCATATTATTACATCACTCTATACTTCATTCAGATGCACATTATTACATCACTCTGTGCTTCATTCAGTTGCATATTATTACATCACTCTGTGCATCTGTGCTTTATTCAGATGCACGTTATTACATCACTTAGGCTTGTGTGTTTCATTCAGATGCACATTATTACATCACTGTGCTTCATTTAGACGTACACTATTACATTACTCTGTGCTTCATTCAGATGCACATTATTACATCACTCTGTGCATCTGTGCTTCATTCAGATGCACGTTATTACATCACTTAGGCTTGTGTGCTTCATTCAGATGCACATTATTACATCACTGTGCTTCATTTAGACGTACACTATTACATTACTCTGTGCTTCATTCAGATGCACATTATGACATCACTCTGTGCACATTATAACATCACTCTGTGTTTCATTCAGTTGCATATTATTACATCACTCTATACTTCATTCAGATGCACATTATTACATCACTCTGTGCTTCATTCAGTTGCATATTATTACATCACTCTATACTTCATTCAGATGCACATTATTACATCACTTAGGCTGTGTACTTCATCAGATGCACATTATTACATCACTCTGTGCTTCATTCAGATGCACATTATTACATCATTCAGGCTATGAGCTTCATTCAGTTTGTTTGTTTTGTTTGTTTGTTTTGGGTTTAACGTCGTTTTTTCAACAGTATTTCAGTCATGCAACAGCGGGCAGTTAACCTAACCAGTGTTACTGGATTCTGTACCAGTACAAACCTGTTCTCCGCAAGTAACTGCCAACTTCCCCACATGAATCAGAGGTGGAGGACTAATGATTTCAGACACAATGCCGTTTATCAAATAGTCACGGAGAACACGCGCCACGCCCGAGGATCGAACTCGCGACCCCGCAATCCGTAGACCGACACTTTTACCTACTGAGCTAAGCGGGTGGAGCTTCATTCAGATGCACATTATTACAACACTCTGTGCTTCATTCAGATACACATTATTACATCACACAGGCTATGTGTTTCACTCAGATACACAGTAGTACATCACTCAGGCTGTGTGTTCATTCAGATACACAGTAGTACATCACTCAGGCTGTGTGTTTCATTCAGATACACATTATTACATCACTCAGGCTGTGTGCTTCATTCAGATACACATTATTACATCTCTCAGGCTGTGTGCTTCTTTCAGATACACATTATTACATCACTCAGGCTGTGTGCTTCTTTCAGATACACATTATTACATCTCTCAGGCTGTGTGCTTCTTTCAGATACACATTATTACATCACTCAGGATGTGTGCTTCATTCAGATACACATTATTACATCACTCAGGCTGTGTGCTTCATTCAGATACACATTATTACATCACTCAGGCTGTGTGCTTCATTCAGATACACATTATTACATCACTCAGGCTGTGTGCTTCATTCAGATACACATTATTACATCACTCAGGCTGTGTGCTTCATTCAGATACACATTATTACATCACTCAGGCTGTGCCCTGTGATTCCCTTGCATCTGAACTCAAAACAATGATTTTATCAGAAGACAAATTGGTGTTTGGGATTTAGTATTTCTTAAACATATGTATACTGAATGTTACATGCATGCGTTAACAGAAATTTTTGAACATCCCCTTGAATGTAACAGGATTTATACAGGATTTATACTTTAAAAAAAATTACTTCAAGTTTCTATTTGCTTAAAGCACACACTGATAGATAATGACTAAAGGTTATCACTTAAAAAAAGGGGTATCACTAAGACCAAACCTAAAAACTGCAGATAAGCTTTTGAAAGGAAATATCTGCACATGCAAGATCAAACCAGTAGCTAGACATAAATTTTCACAGCCTGAAAAAAAAAAAGAGTCCTATTCCAATATTTTGTGTATAACTCAACCAAATCTTCCAAGTTTGCAATAAACATACTAATCTGCAGGTCAAAAATAAGATATATGGACCTTCTTAACTTTTCACACATAGGCACTTGACGTGATCTGTTGCTATGTTATCTATCTGTCAACTTGTTATGCAATGTCTTTCTCAAACTGTTATGCAATGTCTCTGTCAAATTATTCCATGTTGTCTATGTCTAATTGTTTCTAATGTTTCAGATGTAAAATTGTTAAATACTGTCTCTGTCAAAAAAATCTTAAATACTGTCTCCTTAAATACTGTCTATGTGAAATTGTTTAATACTGTCCCTGTGAAATTGTTAAATACTTTCTCTGTGAAACTTTTAATACTGTCTCTGTCAAAAAATTTCTTAAATACTGTCTATGAGATATTGTTAAATACTGTCTCTGTGAAATTGTTAAATACTGTCTCTTCAAATAAATTCTTAAATACTGTCTATGTGATATTATATAAATATCATATGACAGCGTGTGTGACATTGATATTGTCAACCCGAGGGCAAAATATCACCCGAGGCGAGAGCCGAGTGGTGACATTCTGTTTCGAGGGTTGACAATATCAATGTCACAATTACGTTGCCATATCATATTCATTTTATTATACCGAACAAATTGAATTGATACATAAAAATAGTTTACAGAAGACAAATTGTGTTTGGATTTAGTATTTCTAACACTATAGTTACGGACAATCGTGTAACATGATGTCGATAACACAATTGTGATACAGGCCGCACATGAATGCTAAACAAAGTTAGAAAACAGGCATTTAATACTTGTAAAATGAAAAAGTTAAAGGGGATAATTTCTGTAAATGCAAGTATGATAGGTAATGAATTCTGAAGTTATCACTAACAAGTGTGTGAGTTCACTAAGAGATACCTAGATAACTTACATACAAAACTTAACAAAAAAGTGCTAAGTCAAAGGGGCATAATTTTGTAAAAATGCCAAGTAGAGTTATGGACCTTCACAGTGCTGTTAGATATGACAGTGAACAAGTGTGTGAAGTTTCAATCCATTCCAATTAGTGGATACTGAGATATCAGATTACATACAAAAATTTAACCAAAAACATGCTAAGTCGAAAAAGGGGCATAATTTTGAAAAAAAAGAGAGTAGAGTTATGGACTTGCTTAGTGCATGTCAGATCATGATAGTGAACAGTATGTGAAGTTTCAATCCATTCCCGTTAGTAAGTACTGAGATCCAGCTTACATACAAAACCTTCACCAAAAATTTCTAAGTCGAAAAAGGTCATAATTTTGTAAAAAAGCAAATAGAGTTATGGAACCTGTGCAATGTAGATCAGTTCATCACAGTGAATAATGTGTGTGAAGTTTCAATCCATTCCCACAAGTGGTTACTGAGTTACCATGCTTACATACAAAACCTTAACCAAAAATTTCTAAGTCGAAAAAGGGCATAATTTTGTATAAAGCAAAATAGAGTTATGGAACCTGTGCAATGTAAGTCAGTTTGTCACAGTGAATAAGTGTGTGAAGTTTCAATCCATTCTCACAAGTGGTTACTGAGATACCAGCTTACATACAAAACCTTAACCAAAATCGGGACGCGGACGCCGACGCCGAGGCATGGGCGAGTGCAATAGCTCACTATTCTATGAATAGTCGAGCTAAAAATTGAAGCAGTTAATTGCCCTTATATGACATTCAAAATATCAGCGCAGTCTCATGACCTGACAGTCACTTTTCGCTTGGTCATGTGTCAAAAAGGTTGAAAATGTTTTTGACAGTCAAAATATCTCTTTCTCGGGTAATGAGATTTTATCATTGTAGACAAAAGAGAGGTATAACAATGTTAAATACTGTCTCTGTGAAATTTTTAGATACTGTCTCTGTGAAATTGTTAAATACAGTCTCTTCAAATAAAGTCTTAAATACTGTCTATGTGATATTGTTAAATACTGTCTCCATGAAATTGTTAAATACTGTCTCTGTGAAATTGTTACATTACATTCTCTCTCAAACTGCAGTCCTGTTTCAAAAATCTTTACATACAGCATTAACAACTGTTGCAAACTGTCTGTCAACTGTTACAGAGGAAGTCTGGCTGACCCACTGGAAGTTATCTTTTAACCAAAGTAAAAATACTTATTCCTTGTGATAAATTCAAGTGTTGACCTATAAGAAGGCTTGCAACCATAAACAACCTAACATATCAAAAAAGAGTTGTACCTTATCAGGAGCTACTTGTTTTGCACTGCAACAATGAGGTAATTTACTTTTTTTTTTTAATTTACAACACTTAACACACAAGACTGTCATTATATATTTGCTAAGAAATTTTTTAATGAAAAATTATAGGCAAATGCAATCGTATATTTTATCAGCATTACAGATATCTCATTTTGCCAAGTATGAACAGCAATAAGAGGAAATATTGACAAGTCTTGCCAAAATTTCTTTTCTACAATCTTCATTTATTCAAGACACAGGAAAGTATGCAAAATTAATCTCTTGTCTATCTCTTCATACTGCCAAACATCGCCTGTCCATGGTATTACGGACAGGAAAATTTTGGAGGTACAGTCAACTCTCCAATAGAGAATCACTGCCAATAGCGGGTCACTTGAAAATACAAGAGGGCCATGATGGCCCTATATCGCTCACCTGTTATCATTGCACTTGAGGACAAGAAGGTCCTCAGAAAAAATATCTAAGTCCAAGGACAGGAACAACGGAAAGAAATTTAACCATAAAAGAAAAACAAAATTCTTACAGGTAAGATATGTCAAAATACACCTAAAAATTGGAGTACCATCCATGTGTACCACAGAAAAGTGGTCTCGGTTTTCCCATACGGCCATAATAAAAAAGTTACTAAAAATAGGCTATTTATAGTAACGTAAAAGGGAAGTAATTCAAATAAAATTAATGTAAGTTAATAAAAGAAGGATCTGCCAAATAAATCTGTTGACATAAATGAAATTTCAGATCAGTATCTTCAATAGTTACGGAGATATACCCATTTTAATTTGAAATAAAGGGAGGTAATTTGACATAAAATCAGTCCATAGTTATCTACCTGATTGGCTCGGTCCAATAATGACAATAATGAATTTCAAATAAGTCCTGTAAGTATTTACTGAAATAAATCCATTTTGACTACAATCAGGAGGTAATCAGATATAAAAACTCTGGAAACTCGATTGGATTGATTGTCATGGAATCCACGATTTATTGTTGTTGAAGATATTTTGAAAGTTTTGTGCATCAATAAAACATAAATGAAGTCTCTATATGGCTGCAAAAGCCAAAATAGCCAAATTTTGGACATTTAAGGGGCCATAACTCTGGAACCCATGATGGAATCTGGCCATTTAAGAAAGGAATCAAGATCTTGTGGTGATACAATTGTTGTGCAAGTTTTGGTTAAATCAAATCATAAATGAAGTTGCTATTGTGCAGACAAGGTCAAATAGCTAATTTTGGCCATTTTCAGGGCCATAACTCTGGAACTCATTAGGGGATCTGGCCGTTCAAGAAGGAACTGAGATCTTATGGCAACACAAGTTTTGTGCAAGTTTGATTAAATTCAAATATAAAAAGCTGCTACTGTGCAGACAAGGGCAAAATAGTCTAATTCTGGTCTTTCAGGGGCCATAACTCTGGAACCCATAATGGAATCTGGCAAGTTCAAAAAAGGAACCAAGATCTTATGGTGATACAAGTTGTGTGCCAGTTTGGTAAAAATCAGATCATAAATAAAGCTGCTATAGTGCAGACAAGGTAAAAATAGCTGATTTTGGCCCTTTCAGGGGCCATAACTCTGGAACCCATAATGGGATCTGGCCAGTTCAAGAAAGGAACCGAGATCTTATGGTGATACAAGTTGTGTGCAAGTTTGGTTAAAATAAAATCATAAATGAAACCACTATCGTGCAGACAAGAAATTGTTGACGGACGGACGCACAGACGGACGCACGGACACACGACGGACGACGGACGAAGGGTGATCACAAAAGCTCACCTTGTCACTATGTGACAGGTGAGCTAAAAATGTGAATCTCTCTTAAACATAATTTATTAGAGTATACAATGTTTAAGTATCCAGTTATATAAACTTATCATTTAGCAATTATTAGACAAAAGAAGATGGATCTAATCTAATGAGTTTGAGTTCCATGAGTATATAACTCTTGCAACCATGTTTCCTGACTTGGATTTTAGCACTCTTGAAATCTTCAAAGTAGAATATTTTTGAGCATACCTCATAATTTCTTAGATAAAACCACACAAATTTAGTACCATTTTGAAGAGTGAAACGCACACTTTCGTAGGAATAATATGATTATGAATTTTAGATTGACTTCGATGAAAAAAGTGCCATCAAACAGAGGCGGTCATTCAGCCAATAGAGAATCACCCATTTCAGGGATAATCAAAAGGTTGTTTATTTTGCTTAAAAATACAAATCAAAGGTTGATTTGATGTACTGGTTTGAACTGGCAAATATAGATAAATGAATAAGGTTCCGTGAATCAATATTTTGATTTTAGTTTTAGATATAGGTGGTGCTACTTATGCATAGAAATAAAACTGTGAAAACTAGTGCTATATTCTTTGACTTAATATCTACTGTTTGAAATGTAAACATACTGTCTCACATTATATTCTGTCTTGAAATGTTTTTTTCTAATACCATAGTCATGTTTTGTCAGAAAAAGACAAATTTTAAATGGATTTAAAAAAAATGATAAACTAGGTGACCCCCTATTGGCAAAAGTGACCCCCTATTGGTAAATCAGACAGGTATAAATATTTTATCATAACTTCAGACATAAAGGAATGATTCAAATTAATCAAATATTGATATGAATGCAGCAATAGTTTTAAGTGTTAGTAAGTTTAGATATCATGAAAGTCTAAACATTCTTCACTACCGTATTTTCCCGAATAAACGCCCCCCGGGGGCTTTACATTTTCCAAAGAGGTAAAAAATTAAAAAATTAAATTTTTTACAAAACTTAAAAACATCATTCAAACCAACTGTAAAGTGTTTCTGTGTTGTTTAATTCCCCAAAATGGAATTATTTGGCATCCAATTTAATGCAGTGTGTCTTAAAATTATGCATTTAAATATGGTACCTCATGTATTCCGTGACACGCTCGCGACATTACACATTACGTCATCATACCCAAACAGCTGTGTACTCCGATAATATTTTCCTTAGTACATGCGGGTAGCAATACACAATGTCAGTGGTTTGACACGCTGCTTATGTGCCGGCTTTTAAATTAAAAGTTATTAAAACTGCTGAAGAAAAGGTTAACACTTCGCCGCAAATTGTTTAAAGTCGACAGGAAGCTTGTGCGCGGGTGGTGCAAAAACAAATCAAAAATGGATTTACCGTTTAATTTTCTATTTGATGATTGGATACGTACCGTACTTAGTATAAACGTTTTGGATTTACGGTACATGTACTGTTTAAAAGTGTGTTTAATTCTTAATACATTGGATACTTACTGTAAATTACTTATTATGTGGACTTATAAAAATGAGGTAGGTGATTTTTTTTCGTTCTTGTTGACTTTTTTTCCCCTCCAAAATGGGTGGGGGGCGTTAATTAGAGGGGGGGCCTTAATTCGGGAAAATACGGTATATGCTAAAAGTGTTGATAGTGACCCGCTATTGGCAAGTTATCTGTACCTGATAGAAAATATATGTAAAAATATCTTGAAATAGAAATATTTGAATTACTTGACTGCCTAGTTTTTTTCACAAGAATTTTTTTTCAGGTTTACATCTATTTTGCTGATGTTTGTGTGTATCCCTACTCAAGCTACAGATTTATGTGATGAAAATTATGGCGACCCATGGCAACCATCTTGGACTACTGAGCCAAGAAATGATATACGCTGTTATTCAGGGTGTAGACAAGATGAGTTAGAAGAATATGAAAAATGTTGTGCCTGCGGATCATGTGCAGTCTGGGAAAACAAAGAGATTGAGCTATTTATAGAATTTGTGACAGTGTTCGGCAGAAGCTTGGTTTTGTTTGAACAAGCTCCTAATACAACTGATGTGTACAAAGTTGAACAGAAAAACTCTGAAATGACAGAAATTCCAAGTAACCTCTGTGACTGGGACAATGAAACAGGTCTAAAAGAAAGATATCCAGATAATTTCAGTTTTATGCAGGACTTTATGCAAAATATTGTAAAATTAAACTTCGAAAACAACAAAATTCGCAAACTTCCAGACCTGAACTGTTTAGTTAGACTTGATTACCTTAATTTGAAAAACAACCAACTCTTCTTCATATCAAATACATCTTTTACTAACTTGGAACATCTACGATCAATTGACTTTTCTGGAAATTTAATACAAGCGATGGATCCACATATTCTGACATCTGAACATTTACAAAGTTTATTCCATGTGGACTTTAGCCGTAATATACTTACTAAAACAGATGTTTCAAATATGGTCAGTCTATATCCCTTTTGCCACATTAACTTCAAGGCAAACAAAATAACTAAACTTGTTAACGAAGCAAACTTTACATTTAATTTATCATCAACATACGGACCTGGATTTGTAACCTTTAAAGACAACAGATTTACAACCTGGCCTGATTTTGAAAAAATTCTAAATCTGACAGATATTGCCCAACTTGGGCACTTGTTAGATTTTGGATTTGATTTCACAGGCATTCCTCTAAACTGTGACTGTAACCTTGAAGAATTTATGTCCCGAGCTTGCGATGTTGTCAATGTAATATGGCGTGACTATATGAACATCACATGTACTGCACCTGAGAAATTAGCAGGACAATCTGTTGTTACAATTACTCTTGAAAAATTCATTTGTCATAATAAAACTGGCTGTGACCCTAGATGTACTTGCAAAGATCAGCCTTACAAAGACACATTATATATCGACTGTTCTAAATCAGACCTCACCACGTTACCAGAAATACCGTACTCTAGATATTCACACTATGTATCACTGAATGTATCACAGAATCAAATTTCAACAATTACAAATGTGTCATACCTTTCAAGAATATCTATGCTAGATGTTTCTGGTAATAATCTTGTAGAAATTAACAATAATGTTGCAAATCTACTTGAAAATGCAACCTACATAGACATATCAAACAATCCAAAGTTAAGACAACTGCCACAAATGTTTCAGTACCATAATGTTTGCTCAAGAAGCATGCAAAATCTACAAATAAGTTGTGACTGCGAATCAAAATGGATTGAAAAATGGGTACATTCACGACCATGTGAAACCCATGACAATTTATTCCTGTGTGAAATTCCTGAAGTTGGCATAAAGCCAGCATTTGAGTTTGCTGAAGAAGATTTAGACTGTTCTCCAAATGGGTTCCCCTTCCTTCTGGAAACACTGATAGCAGCGGCAATCTTAATTCTAATATTAATAGGAACACCAATATGCATTTTCCGATATGAATTACTTATTCTTTGTTTGAGGATGAGACAAATAAGTAGAAATACTATTCTCCCTTTAAACAAATATGACGTTTTTCTTTCTTTTAATGATGCGGATGATGATGTAACAAATTGGGGGAATAATAAACTTGAGCCTGAATTAATAAAAGCTGGTTACAGGGTCTTTTTGCCAGGCCGAGATGTTGTATTTGGAGCAGAAAGAGACTCGGAAATAATTAATGTTCTTTCTACAACACGTAACTTTCTTGTTATAATGTCAGAAAGCTATCTCCAAGAAGTAGACGAGGGGATCCGGTCATGGACTGAGAATGAATGGAAATATGGTTGGAATAACTTTAAAGCAGACAGGTCCAAAAATATAGTTCTTGTAAACTTTGACCATGTGTCATCTTTTGATGTCATTCATCCACAAATAAAAGCTTTTCTTCGTGTTGGCTGCACAGTTGACTTCAAGAACCAGAAAAGAAACATTATGCAAGAAATCTTTGAACAACTTGGAAAACCTTTCTGTAAAGCTGGAAAAGCTATTGAAAACAAAAAAACAAAGTTTTCACAGTATGGTTTATTCACAACAGCAAATACTGAGGACAGATTTAACACTCCTGACAAGGCAGAAAAATGCTTAGCAGATAAACACAATGAACAAGATGCAAGTATTCTTACTAGATTCCAGGAAAGTAAATTCAAACACAAGAACATTCCAAATCATATCCATGACACTGAAACTGATCTGCTTACAGAAAGGAGCATAAAGTACTTGAAATCTGACAGACAACAGAAAAAATGTAAATACAGGAAATGCTATGCTTGTGCCCATGGTGACAATGATATCATAATACCAGCTGTTCAAGATTTACCTAGAAAAAGCGATTTAAGACCAGATGAAATATATGCAATAACAAAAGACAAAAATGAAAAAATAACTATTTCAGATCAACACACTAAAACTATTGAAAGATATCCTAAATATCTGACTGCTTATCTGCCAAGGAATTCTGATGGAAAGATCCAACAGTCTGGAGATGCAGCAAAAAGATATACAATTCTTCAAAACAATAAAAGAGGAACTAACTTCCAAAGAAAGATTTCCGAGAAAGACATAAAGGAAAATCTGCATGTCTTTCAAGGAAAGAATACTGAAACAGACAACATGGAACATTTTTTCCCAGGGAATGATGATTTGGAAAACAAGAATAGTGGAAAGACATTTGAAAATGACAATATGGAAACGCAACATGCTACAACAGAACCATTCAATGCTGACAAGATCTGGCTCTGTACTGACACAAACATTCCAGAAATCAGAAATAGTGCAAGCCAAAGACATTTCACAAACACAAGTGCTTCATCTACAAAAGAACAAATTTCAGATGCAGAATCTTTACACATTACAAGTTCAACATGTGACATTGAGAGTATGAGCAATATATCTGTCCAAATATTTAAAGAAAGTGATCACAATGATATATTTGTCTGAGTATTTAAAGAGTGTGACTGATATATTTGTCCGAGTATTTAAAGAGTGTGACTGATATTTTTGTCCGAGTATTTAAAGAGTGTGACAGATATTTTTGTCTGAGTATTTAAAGAGTGTGACTGATATTTTTGAGTATTTAAAGAGTGTGACTGATATTTTTGTCTGAGTATTTAAAGAGTGTGTGACTGATATTTTTGTCTGAGTATTTAAAGAGTGTGACAGATATTTTTGTCCGAGTATTTAAAGAGTGTGACTGATATTTTTGAGTATTTAAAGAGTGTGACTGATATTTTTGTCCAAGTATTTAAAGAGTGTGACTGATATTTTTGTCTGAGTATTTAAAAAGTGTGACTAATATTTTTGTGTGAGTATTTAAAGAGTGTGACTGATATATTTTTCTAAGTATTTGAAGAGTGTGACTTATTGTTTGGGTATATGAAGAGTGTGACTGATATATTTGTCGAGTATTTAATGAGTGTGACTGATATATTAGGTCTCAGTATTTAAAGAGTGTGACTGATATATTTGTCCTAGTATATACCCAGTACATTTAGCAGTATAACACTGCAATATTTGGCTAAGTATTCCACATGATTTTTAAAATGTTTTCATAAATTCCGAGGATATTTGTTTGTTTTAGTGTAAAATTAAAATACCTTACAAGAATGAACACTAGATGCAGTAATTTTATGAGTGGCATAGCTAAAAGTGAAAATGAAAGATAGGATGTTCATGAGTGAAAGATATTTTGATCTTATAATTATGTAAAACCATTTAGAAAAGCATGTGCATGTCACTGTTATAAAGTATTAAAAAGCATGAAAAAAGTGTACTTTAGGCAATCAAATATTGTTTGTTTGTTTGTTTGTTTTGGGTTTAACGCCGTTTTTCAACAGTATTTCAGTCATGTAACGGCGGGCAGTTAACCTAACCAGTGTTCCTGGATTCTGTACCAGTACAAACCTGTTCTCCGCAAGTAACTGCCAACTTCCCCACATGAATCAGAGGTGGAGGACTGATGATTTTAGACACAACGACGTTTATCAAATAGTCACGGAGAACATACGCCCCGCCCGAGGATCGAACTCACGACCCCGCGATTCGTAGACCAACGCTCTTACCTACTGAGCTAAGCGGGCGGGTAATCAAATATTGTGTGTAGATAGAACTCTATAATTTGATTTTAACCAGTATTACACAGCTGCTTCTTTGTTTGGCCCAGGTTAATAACCCACGTGAAATACCCGAATCTGCACGTGCAGAGGTATTTCATATTTGGTTACTAACCTGCGCACATGCACAGGTATTTCATATTTGGTTACCAAGCTGTGCACGTGCATTCATACCCTAGCTAGAGTTATGATACAGGAAAACACCATTGGATGCGAAGTCAAGTTTTATTCTTGTTCAGTCAACCAAAATTAAACTGTTAACATTTTACAAACTCTAGGACAACACTGACCTGTGAGATTTGACCTCTTCAGACAAAAAACGTTTTTTATAAGATGAATTATTTTGATGCCGGTCAAATAAAAATGCACTTTGTTTGACACTGTAGATCTATATTGATAAATTCAAGCAGTGATCGTGAATTCATATTTTATAGTTTCATTAGAAGCCAATCCGCTTAAATTATTCATAATCTCACCTTACAATTATTGTAAATCTGTGACCTTCCTTTAAACGGACATAAAACAGCCGAATAAAATCTTCAATGGTTGTTACTATGCTGTGAGAGGAAAACAAAAGTTCCACTTTACGTGACTTACGTGACATATTTTACAATGCTTGCAGTTGTTTTAATAAAAACTCCTGTGAAAATGGATTTCTGAATTTGAAATGTTAAATACCTTTGACATTGCCAAAGAAGTACCCGAAGCAGAGACTGAGGAATCGATACGCTAAGATTGTGAACAATTTGAAACCTCCTGTTTCTGTTCATCATTTGGCCTTTTGTAACCATAACGGCAGTACTACGGTGTCCTGTTTGGGCCATTCTTAATTGCTCTAGGACATTTTCTTGAAACAGCCTAGTGGCCGTTGTAGCTCTTAAGGAGTTTATATATATTTTGTATTTATATTTATGGTAAAGTTATATGTATTTTATGTGAGCAGCAAAATCTGTGTAAATGCGCTCCACGTAAGCGCTCAAGGCCATTCTTGCACACCATATAGCCCGGACTTCTTTAATGTGTAAAGGCATGTGCACAAAAATGACACATTTTGCCAACATGTGGTTAACTGTAGATGTGATTTTAAAAAAGTAATAAATGGAAATAAAAAAAATAGTGCTTAGCTCAATTACAGAGGTTTTCAGCTTTATTATGTATGTTATAGCTACATAGGTCCACATTCGTATCAGATGTAACAGGTGTTACAAATGAGATCATATATGTAACAGAAATTAAGCACATAATATTTATGTAATAATTTTTAAGACGAATGTGATCGATGCCTGTTTTTGATGTGACATCTGATCACATTTGTCACATGTCATTTTCGATCGGAGAAATGAACAAAAAGGTGCATTTTTACATCTGAAACACATATGTAACATGTTTTAGCTCACTTGTACGAAGTGATAAAGAAAGCTATTGTGATCACCCTTTGTACGTCGTCCGTCGTCCGAGTCCGTTCACATGTTTTCTTGTGAATATGATAGAGACAACATTTATTATTTGATTTTGACAAAACTTGCTCAGAAGTTATATATATATATTGTCCCCTCCCCGCGAAAAAAGCCAACCTCATTTTTTTCAAGTTTTCAAGAGAAGAAAAAAAAATCATATTTTTTTCAAAAATTGCAGAATGAAGCAGAAACTTTGCATGGTGACATTTTAGACCTTTCTTTATGTGCAGAAATGTTGAAAAGTGACGCTTTACTGTTCCTGTAGTCAAAGCTTGAGTTACGCCACTTTTACATAAACAAATGAAAAAAATATCTGGTAGATTCTGAGATGTGCCAAATTCGTTTGAGATTCGCCAAAAACGAAATTTTAGTACACAGCAAAATGCATTTTTTTGTCAAGCTATGCCATTTTCGAGTAAATTTGTGAGCAGATAATTCATAATTAAGTTACTTTCTGTGCTCTTCCTGTGAACTTATATTTAAATTTGAACAGGACTGATTTAAGGTATTCATCAGATGTAGACTCTTTTTAAATCATTGCCTTTATTAAATCTTTTCCCGCGATTACATTAAAAAATGTCATGTTTCGAACTAGACGTTATTTGAAAGACCATAACTACAGTTTGATATCTCTGGAATTGACACAGGGATAAATCAGACTCGCCGAAGTAATAATAAATTCACCGCTATTCCTTCCATATTGACTCACTAATGAAGTTTACAGTCACATGACATTGTTCTGGAATTATGAAGACTTTTAAATTATTTTGGTCGATGAACTTCGTCTTTACTTTATCGTATGACTGCAATCATTTCCAACCGGAATACTGTTTGGACATCTGCCAGGGTCTTAGATTGATCGGTAAAAGCAGCAAGAGCTAAATCGAAACAGTAAACTTTATTGTCACTAAAATAAAGAAATGAAATACAAACCACAACTTGTGAGCAATTAACATAAATGTGTTGCTATGTCTATGTACTAGTATTTGAACACCATGATAGATAAATCAACGAACACGGTGGTCCTTCAACTGTCAATGTAATGGTTTTTATGAAAAACGATTGAAATTTTTCAACAGCTTGTTGTTTTTAAATAACGGTTTAAAATCAAATCAATATGCACCAACAATAACTGTTAAGAAAGAAAAGTAAACAAGGTGGCAAAAATTTTGGTATATAATACCAAAACCCAACGTTATCATATTTGAACAGCAATAATTTTGGAATTGTAGTGAATATTGCATGTTGTACAAATGGAATTGGTATTTCCAAATATTTTTATCAATGAACAACATGCACGATCAAATGTGCTAAAATAATAAACATGTTAACAACCTGACATGACTAATTTCTTTTAAAGTAAACATTCAAATTCACTAATATGTAGCTCTAAATCTAATACTGTTTAATGAGTCAGCAGCATGTGAAATAGCAACCAAACCACACATTATGATTATTTTAGATATCTTTGATATCTAAAATGTAGAATGCAGCCAAGCTAATGAGCCTTTTTAACATTGTGTTATCATTAAAATTCGTATATAATGATGGTTCTCATAATTAAGATTAACTTCAGTAATCAATGATTTTTTTTTCAAGAAAAAAGATATTAACAAGAAACATTATGAATCATTACATTCAACACTAATAATTATGCAACGGTAATGTTAAAATCAATCTACATATTCTGCAAAACGCACTCTAAAATTCACTGTGTCGTATTTGCCTGATCAAGGGCAACCTTTTACAAACATTTAAATGACACTTTTCTGCCATGAAACATCGAAACTAGACAGATCATTTAAGCTGCATAATTTACGATATACCTTATACAATATTGCGTCAAACTCCAAACCATGATCCTAGAGGTATTTTGAGCTGTCAGATATAATTTGTAAAGCATACCGTCATGCAATAAAAAGTAAGTTCACTTCCAACAAAGAGTTAGGTCACATTACATGCGGGATATTGTCATAAAAACCATGAAAATCTCTCGGGATGACTGATTTAAGTTGCATTAGATGCTGGTACTTTCCTTTCTTGATAGGGATGCTATTTCTGTAGAGCTTGTTTGGTACATCTAAAACTGATACTTCTCGTGTTCTATTAGTTCTGGCTCTTGGTATTTCAAGAAAGGCTGTGTCGCTGTGATTCAGTTTATATTCAATTTTTCCATCTGTGTTGTACTTTAACACTCTTATATCAGTCACTGTAGAGGCCCCTACACCAGTTCCAGGCCTAATGGTTGTGTAATAGTTAAGGTTTTCGTAGTCGTTAAAGAATTTATGGTCCAGATATTTCACTTTATATTTAGGATTAGCTGTTTTAGCGAGTTCAATGTTGTCGACATACATCTGAGGTACGTAGATTGGTAGCTTACGTATCTTTCTTTCTATGACGGAGTGAACGGAATCACACTCCATTTGCGTGTGCCCACGCTCTAAATATTTCTGATAGACTACTATATTATTCTTCGCCGCCCAAAGAAGTAACGCATTGGCCATTGTGCAGTTTCTATTTTGATAGGTACAGCCATCGCTATATATTATAATATGTGTGATGTTTGATATGTCTATACTATCTAAGTAATCAATTACACATGATGCGAACACATTTGCATTCAGCTCTCCCTCTCCTTCATGCCAGAAGTAATTCATTGCTTCATTTGATGAGAGATCATATATTGTAAAGTTATGGCAAGATAGTTTCATCTTATAATATAGACTACTAGCCTCTAGACGAGGACAAGTAAGTAAACTTTGTAGGTCCATTGTAAGCACTTTAACACTGTCGTCTCTTCTAGCAATTTCTTTGTCTACCGTTTTACTTTCTCTAGCTTCGTCCTTCCTTTGGATATGGCTCTCGTATTCATGCCTATCAAGATTTCCAGCTTCAAATTCAACACATTTGTCACACTGATCCTTTTTCGGTTTCCAGATAGCAAGATTCATGTTTTCAAATAGTTCAAAGAACCCAGTTTGGTGATACGGAGTTCCCCCTTCACTTTTGGTTTTACGTACATATTCTCGATATAACTCACTCTTATTGTGAAACACAGATTCTAAATATTGCTTCTTTGTCTTAGCTCTACAGTAATGTGACTCGACTTTGGGAAGCTGTGTTAGAAATACTCTTGCTGATGTTTTACGTTCATTGTTAAACCTTGTGCGTTCATTGTCAATTTCTTTCTCATCTGTTCTGGGATCTTTTGTATCCTCATTTAACCAGTTATAGATTGTTTTTACGTTCATACCGAGAGTGCTACTGAACATTGACTGGCATACTTTAACAGCTTCACCTCCTTTTCTCAAATAATATGTATATGAATAATTCCTTCGACTGCTTTCTCCAGGACCTTTTGTCCTTTGCTGTACTTCACATCTATTAACATGCGATGTTACATAGCATCTCTTCTCTCCCCAAGTCATGTCTTTCCAAAACTTTTCGAATATGTTTGCTCTGTCCTCTTGTGTCAATAACTTACACTTTGTATCTTTGTTCTTCTCACACTTTTTTCCACAGTTAGACGGACAAAGAAACCTACCTGCGCGTTCAGCACAGTATGTCTTTACACCCTGTTCATTTTTCTTGACACCTGCATAATTCTGTCCGGTCATTCTTTTCTTCTTTTGTATTTCTTTCATCTTGCCGTTTTTCCGCTTTCGTTTGGGTCCATTGTTTAAGTCAGTAGTTTGAGGATCAACAATTTCTTCATGATCAATATTTTCCGGCATGTTGTTGTTTTCATCAGTGTCTGAACTCGGATTTTGATCCGGGATTTTCCAGTCAGGATCTCTAACCTCATCGTCATAGTCTAGGGTCATATCAGAGTCACTAGGGTAATCACATTCATCTTGATTTTCTTCCGTTCCGATGTTTTGAATACTTTCACTACTTAACCTCTCATTTGTATATTGCATTTCTTCATTTTGATAAAGAGCCTTTGATTCAACATTTTGCTGTGGTAAGGCTGGTGCACACCCTTCAAAATTATCAGTTGAAACCTTTGTTGCTGTATATTCATAATCGCTTGATTGTAATTCATTCTCTGAATTTTGCTCTGACGCAGGTTTGACAAGTTTATGAGTTTTATTTATTTCACTTCCTCTAATTGTGAATGTTTTTCTGGATTCCGAGTTATGGTCAGCTGTTGTCGCATTGAGAGACATTTTTACAAGTATTTTCCCTCTTGACAGCATTTTGTTTCTTCTAAGTGTAGGGTCTATAAATATGCACGGATAGATTTTTGAAATGCCTAGTTAAGCCACAGAACCAAATTTCGTCTTCAGCACTTTCTAGTGAAAGGTAGAATTGTTGCAAATGATCTGTTAATATGTTTGCGCAGTGCTCTACTGTAAGCTTAATCCCTGAAACGTCAAGTAATCTCAGATTTGATAGACAAGAACACACTCTAACAATTGTTGCAGGTTCAATTTCTATAAACGATATGTATAACCTCTCCAATTGAGTAAGTGGTATAATAGCTTTCAAATCCTCGTCTACTAAATTTGTACATTCAGAAATATTGAGGTCTTGTAAATTTTTAAAACATTTTAAAAAACACAGTGTTGATACTCTACACCCGGTTATGTCTAAGGAAATTAGGTTTGCCTTACTAAGTTCTGTTGTGAATAAATAGTCTAATTGGTTTGACGATACATGTAACGTTGTGTATGGAATGTGGAATATCTGTATTCCTATAGAATGTTTCAATATGGTTTCAAGATTTTCCTCATTAAGCTCTAAAGGAAAATCAAATACAAAATTCTTCCATAATGAAGAAGTTCCATTTATCAATATGTTAAACCTTTTATTCACTTTAGAAATGTTCAGCAAAAGCTCTTGTAGTGCTATAAACCTAAGAATATGCACTATAACTAAATCAGGCAGGTCTAATACCGTGTTCACACTAGCAGAACGGTTTTATTTTTATTAGGCACTAATTGGCTATAATTGGTATTTGACATTCAAAACCCATCAAAATATAATCTAGTTTGCGTCCACACTAGGCAAAGAAATGTGGTTTAAATGTATACATGCAATGTTGGAAGTTAACAAATATCTTGCAATAAGCAAAAAAGGTTACAAAGAATTGAGACTAACAGAAACAAGAAGGGGTCATCAATATTTAAACTTCTGTGTTCATCTAAGAATTTCTGTTCATTCCATCTATTGTCCATTTTGAGCATCAGCATGACTCCATATCGCAATTTAATGTTTTTGTTTCAACAAGAGTCCAATTACTTTTGCCAGCCACAGCATCAATTGTTTGATACAAAAGAGAAACACATGGTATTCTTCCTCCAAAAGGTAAGATCTGTAGATTTGGGATTGTAAAACCAGTTATAACTCACATTTGCGTTCACATTTGTAAAATAATGTAGCATTACTTTTTAATGTAGTATTAAAACCACCTCCCGAGGTAGTTTTAATGCTACATTACAGAAACCACTTGACCTTTACAAAATTCACGTTTAACACCACATATAGTGTGGACGCAAACGAGTTTAAAAAATAAACCCAAGTTAATGTAGGATTAAAAACGTAGTCTGAACACGGTATAAGAGCTGAATTCCTGATATCAGGCCGCTTGACTTTTCCATGAACCTAGAAATAAAATAAAAGGTTTGAGTAAAAGCAGCTTTCATACACTTTCCCCCAACTTTTGGAGAAAACTCTTTAAGGGAAAATGGGACAGTTGCCTATATGTATATAGGCAAAAATGTTCCTACGGGCAGAATTTCTTTAAGCTTTGTGTACTGACTATCAAGTTTAAAACGGAATAATTATTATAAATCATAGATACCCAGGCTTGATCTTCAGTAATCTGCCCTTGTAAAACAGAACATACTAAAAATCTAATTTTTAAGGGCAGATCATTCAAGATCAAAGTAAGAAAACTGTGTATTTTTTTTTAATTTAATTTCTGTTTCAGACTTCATTTGCAGTCAGTAAGTTTTAAAAAAATCGATCCATTGGAAAGACTAGAACTTAGTGGTATCATTTTGGCATGCTCATAGTTAAGGACACTTGCAACTGTCTCTATATTGACATGAGGCAAAATTTTCTTACAGAAGGAATTCACCTCATATAACATTTTCTTCTGAAAGATAATAAAATCAAAGTTAGAAATGTGAAATAAACCATAGGAACCTAGCCTTGGTCATGAATTATCTGCCCTTAAAAGTCAGAAAATACGGAACAAATACTTTCAAGGGCAGATAATTCAAGAATAAGCCTGTGTACCTATGATTTTTTATACATATTTTGTTTTTTTTTAAACTTGTTTCCCTGTCATTTATAATACAAAGCTTAAAGAAATTCTGTCCGTAGGAAAGTTTTTGCCCTATATACACAATAGGCAACTGTGGCATTTCCCCTTAATTATGCTTTAAAACTTCATTGACAAGGCACAAATCAAATCAGTTCTATAATTTAATAGCAGTCTGCAAGTTTAACGACATCAAATATCTAAAATACTCGCATTTTATCACAATATATAAGTTAGTTAATAAATAAGTATAATCTGTGCAGTTGTGCGAAAATTACCAATCTCATTATAGAACGCTGAATATGGAGTTGTGCGATAATGGCGAAACTCAAGTTGAAAAGCTACTAGGGGCATGTTTAGTGATTAAAACTGAGAAAAACGTCTTCATTTAAGTGTTTGTATTAACACTGAGTCACAAACTGACAAATTGCAGTGTTTTACATTCGAAATTACGGAGAATGGGCACACTGATTATCATTGTATAGACAAAACTTTTTATTCAATAACTTTAAAAGTGGTTTTGGATTAAATTAACACAATATAACACCACAAATAAAGCATTTAACATTTGCAGTTAAGCTGTAGCATGATAAATAATCTTATATTGATAATACTCACTCAAATTTATCAAAATTCCAGTGCCGTTCCGTTTCTCCGTTGTTTACATTGAGGTTGGAAACTTTCGCACGATTTTTTTCTAACCAATGGAAGTTCGCTAAATTATCACATGGTCATAACTTTGTAAGCCGATTGGATAGGAACTTGGAAATAATCGCGGGTAAAGCGGGCCGATTTTTACCATTGCGAAAATGTATAAACCGTTTTCGCGCCAAAACTGAGGTTGGCCATTTTCGCGGGAAAGGGACGATATATTATATCTCGGTTCCTTTAGATAACTAGCCATATCGCCTTATTCGTCTTGGGAGTTATGGCCCCTGAGATGACAATAATTACTGATTTTAGCCAGGTGTATTTTCTTTAAATCTTAGAGACATTAGTTCGCAGCTCAAGGTCGGACCCTCCTAGACTTAAAGCTAACGACTCCGTTCAGGACAAGTTGTATATAATTTGTCCCAGGACATGGCAACGTCCTGTTTGTCACCCAACTTAAAACAGCTCTGGATGACGAAAAGAAGCTAAATATATATGTCACCACCGGGTTCGAACCAGTGACCTGAGCATGTGGGTCTACATTTCAGCGAGTCTAGGTAACAGTAGAAGTAGCTGAAGTTGTAATCATATTATAGTGGTAGTGGCAGTGGATGCAGATATGATAATAAAAATTGAGCCACGTCACGGGAAATTGGCATTCGGACATTTTCGTGAATTTCCGGAAAGTGTATATTTTGACTGACCTGTGTATTTATGCATCTGACTTAAGGTCAGAAAATTTCATATTCAGATAGAATAAGCCTTTTTTGAAATAACAGCGAATGGAGTGGGCCCTGATCAGACTGCGCGGATGCGCAGGCTGATCTGGGCCCACACTGGTTGCAAATTCTCGAAGATTCCTGAAGGTCCATTTTCTCACGATGTGGCTCAAATAATTTTATGACGTCATTGACGTCGACGACGATGCCGCTAACTTTTGATGGTGCTTATGGCAGTCATTTACTGATGTTGCGATGACAACCAACTGATTGAATATTTGCAGTAAAAATCTCAACATGATACACATGTGCTTCTCATGTCAATCCCCATGTTGGACAAGCACACTCGTAACACATCTTACCTGCTATGAATGTGATCGCATATGTACGAAATCTGTTACAAATGCGATCTGTTGCGAATGTGGTCCTATAAAGCTTTTCGCATTTATGCTTGATGACACAGAATTCTTGTACTGAAAATTGTGACGCGATTTCCAAGAGATTTTAACGTATTGTTACACTGGAATAAAATTTTATTTTCCAGTAACTTTGAAATTCCTCAGAAATAGTATCTTGTTCCCGACCCACCTGATTCATACATTTCAAAATAGCATAGTCCTAAAAGTATGCAATAATTAGCTATACCAATTTACCTCTACGTATTCTGTGTCAGAAAGATTTTGTTGGCTTCATGTTCATCGAAAACGTCCAGAGCCTGTGATACGAATCGTATTCTTTGTCAGACATGATGACATGTGCGTTGTTGTCTGCAGTTGTGTAAGTTGGTTACTGACCTCGTAGTTCAGTATTCCTGAATATGAAAAATCTGCGCACGTGAAAAAGGTAAACACCTCACGTTTTTCACGTGCGCAGGTTTTTCATATTCAGGAATACTGAACTACGAGGTCAGTAACCATTACATATTATATAATATTCCAATAATGGTGATTGCAGTGCTCCAGCTAGCAATTTTTAGCAGGGCGCATCGCCCGTTCCGAAATTCGTTCCGCCCTGTTGCCCCGCCTGGCACCCTGCCCGTTTTACAACCATTCATTTCCTTTTTAGCCAACCTTCCCTTTTTTGCCTCAGTGGTTATAATAAACTGCTTTATTGCACCTTTTTATCGAGTGATACACGCCGGGGGGGCATTGACATAATTGGCAAACAATTACCTGCTGTGATCGGCCCCATTTAGTCTGCTACACCAGCATTAAAATCACTGAAGCTTAGTGTTAAAACAATATCTAACCAGTCTGAAAATTATCTTCATTTTCACGCCGCTTGTCAAATTGTACTTTCGTTTTCGGTCACGGACGTTAATGTCCGTTCATACACAATTAAAACTTAAGTCCAGACAACAGACATATAAATCTAATTGGTAAAAATCGACCACAATCAAATTTAAATAGGAAATTTTTTTACCTTGATCATTTTAAAATTTTTGAAATCGAAAGTAGATCGTCGTCTGCTGTATAAAATTGCCGATTTTTTCGTGAATATTTCTTTGAAATAAGTTTAATAAGATGTAAGGTCACTGTAAACTTTAATGTCAGATACTGTAAAATGCTGTTTAACTGTCTGCATCATAATAATTTTTCAAAAATATTGTTTAAAAATGAGTTTTATTAAAAGTGTAACCATACCCGGACATAAAATTTTGGATACCCAGAATACGTTCTATTAGAAGTGCTAAACTTGCATTTAGTCTGTTGTAAGCTAAAAACTTTGCCTTATTTCATTTATTTAAGTGAAAGTTTAAACTTTATCTTCTGTATGTTACACATATAAATTTATAAATATCAAGTACATGGAGAAGATGTGTTCTGAAATTTTAACAAGTAATATGGGTCTAAACAAAACAAAAGTTATTAAATGTTATACTAGCTACAGAAATGATTTCAAGCTTTTATTTCTTTAACACACAGATATTGTTATTAAATAAACAATTACAAAGAACAGGCCTGGATTCAGGGTCGGGCCAAGGGGGCCCTGTGCCCCACCAGCTGGCTGAGAAGCGACAAACTCATCAAAAATGCAACCTACTATTTTGACAAAAGAGTATTTTTTTCTCAAAATTTAGACCCAGAAATGCAGCAGAGGCCACCAATTATTACCTGTATTTAAAAATTTTCCAGGGGAGAGCCCCCTGACCACCCAATTAAGAGGAGAGTAACATACTCCTGCAATGCCTTGAAATTTAGACCTAAAAATGCACATGAGGCCACCATTTCTCGCCTGTATTTCAAAAAAATTCTGGAACTGCCAAGTAAAATACGAGCAACAGCATTCTAAGTATATAAGAGATGACAAACTGAGCCTATCAAAGCACAAAGTATGCCTAATGCCTAATACCATGCCTAAAGTGTGCCTAATATAATACTAAAAGTATGCAAAATTCCTTGTCTAAAGTGTATGTTAAAATGCTCCTTATGCATGCACAAGTTACAATTTTATTGGTGGGGGGATGCCCCCGGAACCCCCACCCCCTAGAAGACAGAAGTGCCCTTCTCATTGCCAGCACCCTGCCCTTTTTTAATCCTAGCTGGAGCACTGGGTGATTGCGATACGTGAGAAAATAATTTTCCCATTCTATATAAATATAATGGCAGTATCACCTTCATCAGTATGACCTTTTTCATTATAATTATATTTAAGAAATAAATTATAGCAAAACAGTGCTTTAACACTTATTTATACATGATGGGTGGTTATACGCCGGGTGTAAAAATTTATTTTGAACGAAGCATAACCGCCCGAGTGTATAAATAAGTGTTAAAGCACTGTTTTGCTATAATTTATTTCAATTCTAATTTTCTTTAATGTAAAATTTACATAAAATATGAGAGAACTGTTTCTTCGCACATGCATGGCGCCAACTGTTAGGTCATCAAGCTCTTTGTTTATGCACGCCAGGACCGGAAATGGTAATACGACTTGCGGAAGAGTTCAGTTCGGGTGCAAAAGATGGCGAATTATTCTGCAAAGCGAATAACCAACTTACCACATGAGTGTGTAAATTAATCAAGACGTTTGTTCAATGTGACATTTCCTTTAAAACATGTTATTAAGTAAAATATTTCATGAAATTTGAAAGCGCTATTTCTTGATGCATACATGGCACTAAATATCACGTTGACGTGAAGTCAGCGTAATATGGTTGTGATGATTCAAGCATTGTTAGTCATATTAGAAAATAAGATATAGTTTGTCAACACAAAGATCTCATTGAGTTTTCACTATATCTGAGTTTTATTATCATTATTATATTTATTACTTTTTGAGATAAATGTGACACTGAAGTCCTTTACGCATATTTTCTTACTAAGTCAACTGTGATCTGGCTGAGTGAAATCCCAAACAATACCCAAGATGCACAAGCTCACATGCTGAATAAAAATCCTATGATGTTTGATGACTTAAGTAAAAGAATGTTTGCGAGGGTTTATGAGTACTAAACCGGTTTTTAATAAACAAACACTTTCTAGATTTCGTACACTACAGACATGCTTAAATAGATTAACTCTTTCTTGATTTTATACATTTTGTAGAATCAAAATATACACATTCAAGATATTATAGACTACAGGTGTGTTTTAATAAATTAACACACTCTAGATATTACACACTACAGATCTGATGTGTTTTGATAAATATATACATTCTAGACATTACATACAAAACAGTGACATGTTTTAAGTAGATAAAAAATTTCTAGATTTTATGCATTACTGACATGTTTTCATAAATAAAGACTTTCTAGATTTTTATCACTACAGACATGTTTTAATTAACAAATACATTCTAGGTAAAATACTTTCTAGATTTATACACTGCAGACATGTTCTAATAAATAAACACTTCTTTTGAACTTGCAAATGGTTTCATTTTACTTTTACCAGCAGCAATAATTTTGATATAAATCTGGATGCAAGACCCTTAAGGGGACGCATACTTTGAAATTAGAAAAGATGGGTGGGGTATTATAAAATTTACCTGCAAAAAAGTACAAGGTTTTGGTAAATGAAATGAATACTGTTTCAACTGTTATAAGTACACAAAGGATTGCTCACTAAAATAAAAATGAGAAAAACTGAAACAAGAAAGTTATTGTTGAATTACATAAGACTTCTTGTGTACATTCAAAGTCAACAATTAAGATTTTGGTGCGAAAATAATAGTGCTTCACTTTGTCCAAACATTTATCAATGTCCTACAGATTCTAATTTAAAGAAAGAATGTGAAATAAGTTCACTGTCTTGCTTTTCATTTGGCATATGTGAGCTAAAACACATTATTTAGTTTGTTTACAAAGTAGTGCATAAGAAAAGATACGGTGGTCAAGGAATGCCACATTACAAAACTAAAAGAGTATATTCCCCTTAATACATTAAACATTTATCATTACAGAAGTCTAGTGGCTTACAATAAAGGCCAAGAAATGTTGCCATTATTAATTTTTAACTTGGTATTTATGAACTGCAATGCACTTAAATATCAAAACACATTCAACAAACTTTTGAAAATGTACTGTCTTAAAAATCCTTAAAATAAGGTATGAAAATTGGTTGAGAGGTCCAATCAATGTGTATATGTGCAAAAGCAACATTCTAATCTTGTTCACAAAAGTTACTAATACACAGCAGGAATGTCAATGATCAAAACTGGACGAATATACAGTTATCCTCACTTTAATGTCATTTATAATTTGTCCTTGAATTCTCCACCATACTTTTCATAACTCTGTTTGCACGAGTTGCACAAGAATGCTGTCATTCACGTAAAAAAATGGGGTCAAATAAATTGTAAATGCAATATCATGTAAACGTAGTTAATGGATTATGCAGTTCAAGATAAACTTTATCTCATAACGTAACGAACATGTATAATGTTGTAACAACAACTTTACTTACACTGATTTAAGTAGCAGTCGGTTTATAAGTGACTTTATTGATTCATTTTGTGTTTTGTTATTGTTGTCAAAAGTATAACGGAAGTGCCTCACAACTGAAGCGGAAACCAGTTTGATGCGCAAAGTAGTCCACTGTAAGTAATATTTTTTGACAAATGTCCACAGAAATTAATAATTTTCTAATATTAAAGACGAATATCTGAATAGGATTCATTATTTGATAAGAAATTATAATCATCGACATGTTTTTTTTAAAATCGTACACGTGCTGACACCTAAGTTGTCTCCCGTTGTTTATTAGAGTTACCTTTCGTCCGGCGCAGTAATACATTTGCAGTGAATCGCCGAGAAGTCGTGGGAAAATTAAAAACCATGTAAACAAACTAAAATTAACCACCTTTTCAAGATGAATTTCAAGTGATCGACATTATGCATTTAACCCGCCTGACCTGTGTAGCATCTTAGATATCTGTTCTAAGGTATTCATTGTGTAGAATGTCATGTTATGCCCTTGCAATGCTAATCCCACTCTGATTTTTTTGTTTACATTTTTTATCAATGAGAAATATGGCGTCCATCCCGAGATGAACTGACGTGGCGTTAAATTTTTACATGTTTAAGCAAACCTGGTGTGTTAGAAAGAAAATCTCATCCCTCCAACATTATTTGGAACACTGTTATTGTAAAAAACCTGTTTTTTCCTTATACAAAAGCTTAATATTTTGTGTTGAATGTACTTTCACAAACACCTCTGTTTTCCTATTACATTCATAGTACCACATCCTTATCCACAAAATACTGAATATTACAGGTGTCCATCAGTATTATATCAGTTTAGGAATATGTTTTTTATTTTCCCACCATCGATTTCTTGAATATGCACCCCTTCCGCATTGCTGTATGAACTGTGAATGTAGCAATATGCGTCCCCTTAACTAGATTCCCACAGGCAACATGTTAAGCCCGCCAGCTGTCAAAAGGACTAAGAGTTGCACATGACACCCTGTCTCACTGAGGCAAACATTTATGCCAAATAAAAAATGATTGCAAAAAGTTACAATATAAGTTATTTATAGTAACAACAAAGGGAAGTAAATCTTTAAAAAAAATCTAAGTCCACACAAAAATCCTTACTAGTAGAGATAGGTCAAAATACACTTCAAAATTGGATGAAACATGATTATTGTACTACAGAAAAGTGGTCTTGATTTTTCCCTACGACCAGTATGAAGAAAGTTACAATATAAGCTATTTATAGTAACAACAAAGGGAAGTAATTCTAAGTTCTTGCACACAACACTCCGTCTCTTGGTGGAGAAAAATTGTGCCAAGTTACATCAAAATCTCTCCATGCATGAAAAAGAAATGCTCAGGACAAAATCATTCTTGTATCTGACCTTTGACCTGCATGACCTTGACCTTAGACCCTGGGTCTGGTTCTTCCGCTGACACTCCATCACATGGTTGTGAACATTTGTGCCAAGTTACATCAAAATCCCTCCATGCATAAAGAAGAAATGCTCTAGACAAAGTTATTATTGAATTTAACATTTTGTCTTCCAACTGTGACCTTGACCTTTGAGATAGGAACCTGCGGTTTGAGCAAGACACTCCGTCTCACCGAGGTTAACATTCATGCCAAATATAAACGAGATTGCTCTATGCATGTCAAAGTTATGGTCCGGACAAACAAATCCGGATGGACGCATGCACACACACACACTGATGCACGCATCTATGTCTTCGTTTCCACAAGCGGGCTTGACAAAATGTTTGTTTCGTTTTCTTTATTTAAAAAGAAAAGTGTTGTTTTTTTTTCTTTACCTTTAAAAATATTTGTTTCTATCTTCTGTATTTTTAACTATGTCTTTTTTTTCATTTTTTCTTTATTTCTATTTTTTCTTCTTTCTTTATTTTCAAATAATTATACTATGTCTATTTCTTTATTTCTAGAAATATGTTTTCTCTTTTTTTCAAATAATTTTGTTTCTTTTTTCTTTATTTCTAAAAACTTTTTATTTTTTATTTCTAAAAATATTTTTTCCTTTATTCCTAAACATGTTTCTTTTTTTTTTTTTTGTAAACTACGTATTCCTTTTCTTTTTTCTATATTTGTGAATATCAGATGTCATGACTATTCTCGACACTGAGAATCGACAAAAAAATTCCCATGCACAAACTATACTTCCTTGTCCCAAATATATGCCAAGCATAAAAAACTTATTTTCAAAAGATCAACTGAATCAAATTAGCACCACAGTGCATTAACTACTTAACTGCTTTCACATTAAGAAGCAGTTAGCCATGTTTTGCAATGAGGTCGACACAATCGAACGAAAAGAATAAATTAAAATCCAGGGAAAATCCAGTGTATTTTAATAGTAATGAATCAAACCAATGAATTAATACCTTTCAAAAAGGAAATTCCCTATATAATTGTGAAATTTGATCTACAATACAAATACTATAAATATAAAATGCAATCAATAGGCAATTAAACAGAAAATTAATATTCAATAATATACAGTTATTCAGTGATTAAACAGTAAACAAGTCTACAAAAGTCCGAGAATGACTACAATAAGGTAAGAATAAAATATTATTTAAGGAATTCCATTAAACAATTTAATTTTTTCTTCAAAACTTTCCAATTTCTTTAGAAACTAAAGGTGCAAATGAAAGTTATAATGCTCGGTTTCATGAAGAAGTACTTTACTTGCATCGTATTTACTCATCAATTCTTTACAGATTGCATAAATTGAGAAAATCTGAAATCTTATGAACTACCAGCAATTCTGCTATAAATGTATTTTTTCTATATGCTAAACAGATATGTGAAAATGCATTATTTTGATCAGTAATATTGCCCTATGTGCATCTTATCTGGAGCTCTACGTTAAGAAACAAAGGTCAGGGTATTAGACTATTTCTGCAACAACACCACATAGGTCCTTACCCAATTCCCACTTGTCAATTTAAGCACCTTAGTAATAAACCTATTTTTGTTATTTCAAGACACTTAGTTAAAATCATTAACCTCAGTTTTGATACAGCTAAATTCCTTACTGCAGTTAAAATGGCTAAGGTTATCCCAATCCACAAAAAAGAAGAGTCTAAATCTGATAAAAACTAGAGCTATCACTAAAGGTGATGAATGTACCCCCCGCATGCACTGACACAGTACACTGCAATTTGACGCACACAAGATTGCATAATTATGTGGACTGTATGTATATAGACTGTATGTATACAGTATAGTAACAAAAAACAAAGTCCCATAACTATGCAGAATATTTATCTAAAAGAATGTAACATGCACCATGCACAACTAGGGTTGGTACTGATCACTTGTGTGAAGTTTCATTAAATTGTGTGTAAGGGTTTGGTAGATTAGGCACGCACAAGATTGCATATGCAGACTGTATGCACATAGTATGTTAACAAGAAACAAAAGTCCCATAACTCTGCAATTTTTGTCGCTGAAAGAACCTAACACACCCCATGCACAACTACTGTTGTTACTGATCACTTGTGTGAAGTTTCATTAAATTGTGTCAAGGGGATGAGGAGAGATGGTGCGCACAAGATTGTGTCTATGTATATAGTATAGTAACAAAAAAACAAAGTCCCATAACTCTGCAAATTTTTTTTCTGAAAGAACCTAACATGCCCCATGCACAACTACTGTTGTTACTGATCACTTGTGTGAAGTTTCATTAAATTGTGTCAAGGGGATGAGGAGAGATGGTGCGCACAAGATTGTGTCTATGTATATAGTATAGTAACAAAAAAACAAAGTCCCATAACTCTGCAATTTTTTTTTTCTAAAAGAACCTAACATGCCCCATGCACAACTACTGTTGGTACTGATCACTTGTGTGAAGTTTCATTAAATTGTGTCAAGGGGATGAGGAGAGATGGTGTGCACAAGATTGTGTCTATGTATATAGTATAGTAACAAAAAAACAAAGTCCCATAACTCTGCAAATTTTTTTTTTAAAGAACCTAACATGACCCATGCACAACTACTGTTGGTACTGATCACTTGTGTGAAGTTTCATTAAATTCTGTCAAGGGGATAAGGAGAGATGGTGCGCACAAGATTGCGTCTACGGACAGACATACAGACAGACAGACAGACAGACAGACAGACAGACAACCTGAAACCAGTATACCCCCCTTACAACTTTGTTGTCGGGGGGTACAATAACTATAGACCCATTTCTATTTTACCTGTTTTATCAAAACTCATTGAAAAGCATGTCTCTGATAACCTCAAACAATTCCTTGAAGACAATAACCTTTTTCATAAAAAACAATCTGGATTTAGAACAAATCACTCTTGTGAAACTGGTCTAACATCCACAGTAGACAACTGGATTGAGCAAATCAATAACAATAATCTTGTTGGAACCATATTTCTAGACTTAACAAAAGCCTTTGATCTAGTAAACCATACACAACTCATTGAAAAACTTAGTTGTTACAATATCTCAAACAATATGCTACAGTGGATTCAATCATACTTAACAGAAAGGTCTCAGAAAGTATCTGTGTCAGGCACCTTTTCTGAGGCTCTGGGTGTATCTTCTGGAGTCCCTCAAGGATCTGTCTTTGGGCCCATCTTATTCCTAACCTATATAAATGGTTTACCCCTACATCTTGAACACTCAAAAATGAATACATTTGCAGATGATGCTACTGTAAGACCTACAGGGCATTAAACTGAAACATTAAACTTAAAAGTTAAAAAAGACCTAGACTCTATTCAAGAATGGTGCAATCATAGTGCACTGATACCTAATACAGACAAAACTAAAGCCATGTACATATCAGCCCCCAAAAAGACCCAAAATGACATTCGAGCAACAACAAATGCACCACTTTGGTTACTTTACACTGATATAAAGTTCACTAAATCTGAAAAACTTCTTGGAGTTCAAGTTGACAATTGCCTTAACTGGAAACTACACGTGGAACAAACAATAAAGAAATGCAACAGCAATCTCTATCTTCTTTTACGAATAAAACAATTTCTTAATATACATGCCAGGAAACTAAATCTTACCCAATACAGACTACTGCTGTTCAATATAGGGAAATTGCTCAAATGAACTTCTTGAGTGAATGCTAAAATTTTAAAAACATGCAGCTCGCATTATTCTTGATAAAGAGGCAGACGCACCATCTGACCCTCTTTTCAAAGAATTAAAATGGATAAAATTTAACGACAGAGTTGAGTACAAAAAACTATTTTGATTTACAAATCATTAAATGAGGAAAACTTGCCATGCTACATGAAAAGAAAATTTCAATTTGCTTCCATTTTACAAAACCAAAATCTCAGATCAACAAATAATCTTAACCTGCATATTCCTAAGCCTAATCTTGAGTTTTATCGAAAATCACTTTCTTATTCTGGAACTAAAATTTGGAATAATACACCTCTCTTTGTACGCCAGTCTGAAAATACTGAAAAATTCAAAATAGCTTATTTAAAGTTGAAGTACTCTGGCTACATTAGCTTCAATCAAAATTATTATTCCGTGTTTATATATAACTATATGTTTGTAATTTTTTTTTGTGATTTTTCTTAATAATGATTAACATTTTGTGTTTATTTCATTTCGTAATTATTTCATTCTGTATTTCATATTATTGGTACTGTTATTTGATGTAATTATGTTGTAAAATTGTTGAGGCACATATGGGAGATTGTCTTGGTAAATATGTAGCCTCGTTAAATAAAGTCTTTATTATTATTATTATTATACAGCTGCAACCTGTATACAACAAACTAGTGTCGGTCTGTACAGTGGTAGGTTGAACTATATATAGAATATCACATAGATGCATTACTGTCATTATTTTCTATTTCAGAATAATTTCTATATTTACACCGCTGTTACTGATTAAAGTACCCACGTCAGTTCAATGTTCATGCGATGACAGTTACGGGGATTTGTGGTTACCATCCTGGACAAACGAAACAAGAACTATTTCACAAGCAAACAAATATAGAAATGACATGCGCTGTGATAAAAGTTGTCCAAAGACAGGTTTTGATATGTCATCATATGAAGAGTGCTGCACCTGCAGGAACTGTATGAACTGGGAAGGTTCAGAGATTGATCTATTTATAGAATATGTGTCAGTGTTAGGTAGAAGCTTGGTTTTGTCTGAACATGCTCCCAGTCAGGATGAAGTGTACCAAATTGAACACAAAGATTCTGAAATGACAGAAATTCCAAGTAACTTGTGTAACTCTGATAATGACACAAATCTGATGGAAAGTTATCAAGAACTGTTTGAAAACATGACACAATTCTGGGGAAATATTATAAAGTTAAACTTTGAAAGCAATAAAATCCGACAACTTCCAGACCTGAACTGTTTACACAGACTAGATGAACTCAATCTAAAAAATAACAAACTAATACATATATCTAATACTTCAATTTTTTATCTTTCAAGCCTCCGAAGAGTAGACTTCTCTGGTAACTACATACAAAAATTAGATCCTAAAATTCTTACATCTCCCCACCTCAGCTTGTTTATTGCTAACTTTAGCAAAAATGAAATGACACAACTCGATTTTTCTAACGCAATGTCTCTCTATCCATTTTGTCACATCAGCTATGAGTCAAACAAAATCACTGAAATTACAAATGAACTGAGCTTTAAACTAAACTTAAATAAAACCTATGGACCTGGTTTCGTATCCATAGAAAACAATTTAATTTCCACTTTTCCAGATTTAAAAGAACTTCTTTTCCTCGATGACTTAGCGCAGCTTGGCAAATTGATAAGTTTTGGATTTGATTTTCGAGGTATACCACTAGTATGTGACTGTAATTTGGAACCTTTTATGACACTTGCTCTAGACATAATCAAAGTAGTCTGGAGAGATTATCTAGATGTAAAATGCACGGCACCAGAAGATCTAGCAGGAATTTCAGTGGCTGATGTAGATCCCGCATTATTTACTTGTCCAATACTGGCTGATTCTGGATGTCAAACACCTGAATGTACATGTGTCGACAAGCCTAATGAAGATACGTTGTATGTTGATTGTTCAAATTCTCAACTCACTAAGATCCCTAAGTTACCAAATTCCAAATATTCTAAGTTCATATCACTAAATGTTTCAGGAAATAAGATTAAAAAATTGGATAACACTTCAATATTATCAAAACTGTCTATGCTAGATATTTCCAGGAATAACCTGAATATAATTGATGAAAAGGCTGCAAGTTTGCTTGAAAATGCATCTTACATTGACTTATCTTACAATCCAAACTTACGCCAACTTCCACAAACATTCCAGTATCATAATGTTTGCTCAAGAAACATGTTTAACCTACAAATTATTTGTGACTGCCAATTTGTGTGGATCGAAAAATGGGTACACTCCAGACAATGCACAAATTTGGACAAATTATTCAAATGTGACATTCCTGAGACTGGAATAAAACCAGCGATTCAATTTACTGAGGAAAACCTGGAATGTTTTAAAACTGAAAAATCTTACATTCTTGAAATACTAATGGGAGGTTTAGTTCTTATTTTGATTTTGGCAGGATCGTTAATCTACTATTTTCGTTATGAGATACTTATCATCTGCTTACGTGCCAGACAAAAAAGACAAAATGAAGTAACTCCTCTTTACAAATATGATGTATTTTTATCTTACAATGACACTGATGATAATGTTTCACAATGGGTGAATAGAATACTTGTGTCTAACTTAATAAAAACTGGTTATAGGGTCTTTCAGCCAAACCGTGACGTTGCATTTGGAAGTGAAAGAAATTCAGAAATAATTCCTGTTATCAGCAAGACACGCAACTTTCTTGTAATAATGTCAGACAGCTACCTTGCTGAAGCAGGTGGAATGCGTTCTTGGACGGAGAATGAGTTCAAATTTGGTTGGAATAATTTTAAAGCAGATAAGTCCAAGAACATTGTTTTAGTAAATTTTGATCATATGTCTTCTTTTGATGTCATTCATTCACAGATCAAAGCTTTTCTACGGGTCGGTTGCACAGTTGATTTTAAAAATAGAGACGGAACAATTATGGAAGAAATCTACACAAAACTGGGAAAACCAGTCCATCTCCCAAAGATAAAAGAAATAACTGTTGTAATTAATGAGAAATACTCACCATATGAACATTTTAAAGCAAGTATGTATTATGATGACAACCTTCTGAAAAACGAAGAACTTGAAGACCAAACAGAAAATTCTTCTGCTGACGATGAAACAAAACCAAATGAAGACACTGTAACTGTTACAGACATGAAAGTTACTCTTAACACAACAGATGACATATCTAACAAAGATGAAACTTTCAAAGGTGCCAATTATCACAACTCACAAAGACATGTTCAGAAATGCCAATTTAGAAAATGCTATGCCTGTCGTGTAAAAGAACAGCTGGTAAAGACTCCTAATATCCAAGTGTTTAACAAAAAACTTGCAGCAAAATCCAAGAAAATTCCAAATGACCAAATTTCAACCACAGGCAAAAAATGTGAAAATATATCTGCCAAGGAAACTACTATAGTGCATGTGTAGATGTGTAGATAACAAAAATTGCTGTTATTTTAGTCTGACATACAAGGTTAGAAAGTTATAACGACTTTATTTTATGAGGCTAACACATTTGGATTACCCAATCTTCCATGTGGGCCTCAAATATGTGTCAGAAGTGGGATACATATAAAGTTGTGACATTTAATTTTGTCAACATAAGAATATGGACTTAACTTTCCATGATCAAATGAACTGAAATTTAGTCATTCATTCCAGTAGCAGTTGGCATTTCTACTATGTTTTATTGAAATCTTTCAGAATATGTCTTTAGATATAATACAGATGGACAAAAAAAAAAAGAACAGGGCTTGACAATGACTTTTATTTTCACTTGTCCAGTCGCAAGTACTCTTTGAAAGTACTTGTCCTGACCATAAACTAAGTTGTCCTGACCTTTTCAAAACCATCTGTTAGATGTGCAATAAATCATTAATTTGTAGTGTTTTATATTTATTTATTTTATTTTGTTGGGTTTAACGTCGCACCGACACAATTTCAGGTCATATGGTGACTTTCCAGCTTTAATGGTGGAGGAAGTCCCTAGGTGCCCCTCCGTGCATAATTTCATCACGAGCGGGCACCTGGTTAGAACCACCGACCTTCCGTAAGCCAGCTGGATGGCTTCCTCACGTAAAGAATTCTACGCCCCAAATGAGGTTTCCAACCCACATTGATGAGGGGCAAATGGTTTGAAGTCAACGACTCTAACCACTCGGCCACGGAGGCCCCGTAGTGTTTTAGAGCTTTCAAACCTATACTGAAACTAGTTGCTGATGTAAATAATACTTAACTGAATTTGATGCCGTGAAATTAAATACTGCAGTTGTGAAAGGAAGTAATCACCGATGTTTTAATATTAATTTCGAAAGCAGTTGCATGTGCCTGTTTGTGGTACATAGGACAAAAGTCAATGTCCATGTTAGTACAGATAATCACTTCTACCGAACATTTAGTTGAATATAGAAACTGATTAAGACTTTCTTTTATAGAGATATTCTGTTCTCTTGGACATCCGCTTTTCAATTATTACTTGTCAGGACATAGGTTTTACTTGTCCCGGACAATCGGACCAGCGTTGATGACGAGCCCAAAAGAATACAAACACTATAATGTACTAGAAATGTAAGTACAAACGGCCGTAAATCTTGACATCTTCAGGCAATATGACTGAAACTTGCAGAACAGCATTTTCCTACAACTGTGCAACAGATTACACATGTTTATAATAGATAACATTTCATACCATTGAAACAAACAGTGTATTGCCAGTTCCTTCAGAATTTACAGTGCCAATTAGTTTTCAGTTTACTGTCATTTACCTAGACTCTGGACTGCTTGTGACTATAAACTGAAAGTGCGAAATCCGATCTATTGTCAAACTGTTGCCAATTTGCTGCCAGATTTTTCACTCATCAATTGTTGTCGTATTGTAGACAGTGTATACTCAAATACATGCCACACAAACTCATTAAGCATATTTCTGACACAAGCCAAGGGCTGTAACTCTGATATGGCTAATGCCCCAGTCACAGATGGAGAACTGCCGCCAGACAGTCAGTATCTAAGGGATACATAAATCTTCCAGTGCCTGTCCACCAGCAGGAAAGGATAAGAGGAAAGTTAAAATTCAGCTGTGAGAAGACTTATATTCCAACATCAAACCAGTCATTATACACCATATGAACCTAAACTTTCGCATAAGTAAGTTGACTGTTCTGTTAAGATCTTGAAGGATAGATTACATGTAAGATACCGGGTATTCTCTTTCTAAAAAAAAATATTATAATAACTTAATATGCGAAAGAAACATGTCATCACTAGCACTGAGGTTTAAAAAATAGTCCTCAAATATTACTGATTTAGAGTTTAACAGATGGACAATTGTAAGATACTTTCTTATCAGAACTACATTTGAACAGTACTTTTTTAGAATTATGTGTCCATATTAAATAACATTGGATATATATAAGATGTATAGATATTGAAAATGAGCCTTACAATGTAATGTAGTTTATTGATGTTAGTTTACTCTTTGAAAAGCCATAGAGTTTGTTTGTAATAATTTTTGTATGTTTTATGAAATAAAGCATTATCACACAAGTGGAAATTACAACAAGAGGGTCATGATGACCCTATATCGCTCACCTGATAAACTTGACCTTTGAATCATCAAGATAAACATTATGACTAAGTTTCATGAAGATAGAGTCATAAATGTGGCCTCTACAGTGAGAACAAGCTTTCCTTTGATCTGAGTGGTGACCTAGTTTTTGACCCCACATGACCCAGTGTCTAACTTGGCAAGGGAATCATCGAGAAAAACATTCTTACCAAGTTTCATAAGGGTAGGATCATAAAATTGCCCACAGAGTGTTTACAAGCTTTTCCTTTGACTTGAGTGGGTGACCTAGTTTTTTATCCCACATGACCAAGTTTCAAACTTGGCCTAGGAATCATCAAGATAAACATTCTGGCCAAATTTCATGAAGATAGGGTCATACCTGTGGCCTCAAGAGTGTTAATAAGCTTTTCCTTTGATTTGACCAGGTGACCTAGTTTTTGACCCCACATGACCCAGTTTTGAACTTGGCCTAAGAATCATCAAGATAAATATTCTGTACAAGTTTCATGAAGATAGGGTCATAAATGTGGCCTCTAGGTTCTTAACAAGCTTTTCCTTTGATATAACCTGATGACCTACTTTTTGACCCAACATGATCCAGTTCGATCCAGGCATAGAGATCATTATGATAAACATTTTGTGCAAGTTTGTATCAAATCAAAGCATAAATAAAACCTCTATATGGCTGAAAGGGCCATAATAGAAAAATTTGGCCACTTTCAGGGGCAGTAAGTTTCTAGAACTCATGATGGAATCTAGTCTTTTTTCAAAAGGAACCGAGATCTTACTGTGACTTAAGCTGTGTGTAAGTTTGCTTAAAATCAAATATAAAATGTCACTTTTTTCGTGTTCACAAGGTAAAAATTAACCAGTTTTGGCTCTTCCTGGGATCAATCAGGGCCCGAAACTCAAAAACCTATTAATGGATCTGACAGATTCATTATGGAATCCAAGAGTTATTGTTGTTAAAAATATTTTGCAAGTCTGTATCAAATCAAACCATCAATGAAGTCTCTATATGGTTGCAAAAGCCAAAATAGCACATTTTGGCCTTTTAAGCAGCCATAACTCTAAAACCTATGATGGGATCTGGTCAGTTTTCAAAAGGAACTGAGATATTATGTCAATAAAAGTTGTGCGCAAGTTCAATTAAAATCAATTGCAAAATGTGGTCTATATCACGTTCACAAGCCAAAAATAGCAAATTTTTGCCTTTTAAGGGACCATAATTCTGGAACTCATGATAAAATCTGGCCATTTTTCGAAAAGAACTGAGATATTATGCCAATACAAGTTGTGTCCAAGTTTGATTACAGTTGGTTGCAAAATGTGATCTCTATCCTTTTCACAAGCCAAAAATAGCAAATTTTGGCCCTTTAAGGTGCCATAACTCTAGAACCAATAATGGGATCTGGTCAGTTTTTCGAAAGGAACCAAGATATTATGCCAACACAAGTTGTGTGCAGGTTTAATTTAAATTAATTAAAAAATGTGGTTTGTATCACCTTCACAAGCCAAAAATAGGAAAGTTTGGCCCTTGAAGGAGCCATAACTCTGGAGCCCATTATGGAATCTGGCCAGTTTTTAAAAGGAACCTAGATATTATGCTAATACAAGTTGTGTGCAAGTCTGATTAAAGTCGGTTGCAAAATGTATGGTCTCTATCGTGTTAAAAGCCAAAAATAGCAAATTTTGGTCCTGTAAGAGGCCATAACTCTGGAACCCATGATGGGATCTGGCTAGTTTTCGAAAGGAACTGAGATATAATAAAATTGCAAGTTGTGTGCAAGTTTGTTTAAAGTTGATTGCAGAATGTGGTCTGTATCCTGTTCACAAGCCAAAAATAGCAAATTATGGCCCTTTAAGGGTTAATAACTCTGGAACTGGTGCTAGAGTTATGGTCCTTCTGTCATATGATTGTGTGATGATGAACAACTATTTTTAATTGAATCAAATTCTCTCTGTAATAACAGAGATATAATGAAAATGCATCAAAATTAACCTTAAATTCTAAGTAAAAGAGGGGGACATACTTCATGAAAAATGTCATATGATGTAGGTGATATAAAGGTGGAACATTTATTTTAAGTCTGAAACAAATCCATTTAGTAATTACTGGAACAGAGAGCAACTGCACCAAAACTTTCAGCTGAAATTTTAAGTAAAAAAGGGGAGATAATTCAAGAAATATTAGCACAAGAGTTATTGCCCTTGTGTTATGTGATGTGAAAGTTTGTTTGTTTGTTTGTTTTGGGTTTAACGCCGTTTTTCAACATGTAATGGCGGGTAGTTAACCTAACCAGTGTTCCTGGATTCTGTACCAGTACAAACCTGTTCTCCGCAAGTAACTGCCAACTTCCCCACATGAATCAGAGGTGGAGGACTAATGATATCAGACACAATGTGGTTTATCAAATAGTCACGGAGAACATACGCCCCGCCCGAGGATCGAACTCGTGACCCCGAGATCCGTAGACCAACGCTCTTACCTACTGAGCTAAGCGGGCAGGTTTGTGATGTGAAAGATGATGTGGAACAACCATTGTAAGTTTGAATCAAATCCTCTCTGTATTTACAAAGATATAGTGAAAATGCATCAAAATTAATAAATTAACCTTATTTATTTTTTTATTTTTGGGTTTAACGTCACACCGACACAATTTTAGGTCATATGTCGACTTTCCAGCTTTGATGGTGGAGGAAGACCCCAGGTGCCCCTCAATGCATTATTTCATCACAAGCAGGTATCTGGGTAGAACCACTGACCTTCCGTAAGCCAGCTGGATGGCTTCCTCAAATGAAGAATTCAACACAATTCAAAGGCAATTCAAAGTTAACCTTAAACTCTAAGTTTGAAACAAATCCATCAATTAATTACAGAGAGAAAGTGCATCAAAACTTTGACCAAGATGTGGAAGTGGAAAGACGCCGACACAGATTGTGGACCAAGTAGGTCAGCTCTCCATACTTCGTATAGTCAAGCTGAAAACGAACATGAACCGGAAACTTGTATCAATGGGATTCGCTGACAGACATATTATATGCAGAAGGACCACCAATACCTCAACAGCAACGACAGTGGCCACAGTAGAGAAATCAAGAACACCCTAACTGTAGACTGTGGCCACAGTAGAGAAATCAAGAACACCCTGACTGTAGACTGTGGCCACAGTAGAGAAATCAAGTACACCCTGACTGTAGACTGTGGCCACAGTAGAGAAATCAAGAACACCCTAACTGTAGACTGGCCACAGTAGAGAAATCAAGTACACCCTAACTGCAGACTGGCCACAGTAGAGAAATCAAGTACACCCTGACTACAGTGAGGGTGTTCTTGATTTCTCTACTGGGGCCACAGTCTACAGTCAGGGTGTTCTTGATTTCTCTACTGGGGCCACAGTCTACAGTCCGGGTGTACTTGATTTCTCTACTGGGGCCACAGTCTACAGTCCGGGTGTACTTGATTTCTCTACTGGGGCCACAGTCTACAGTCAGGGTGTACTTGATTTCTCTACTGTGGCCACAGTCTGCAGTCAGGGTGTACTTGATTTCTCTACTGTGGCCACAGTCTGCAGTCAGGGTGTACTTGATTTCTCTACTGTGGCCAGTCTGCAGTTAGGGTGTACTTGATTTCTCTACTGTGGCCACAGTCTACAGTCAGGGTGTACTTGATTTCTCTACTGTGGCCAGTCTACAGACTTGTCCCTGTCCCTAAGTGATGTTGTCAGACACTCTGTCAACCTGTTTATATTGAAATAGAATCAAAATTTGACAATTAAGCCTTTCAACTGATATTCACTGACAGCATTTAGTGAGCTAAAAATTTGACAATCTGATAAAAATTCCGGCTGACCTTCAGCAGGGTAACAAGCAATAAATGCCCAACAAAACTTCTTTAGATAAAAAAAGTTCAACTCATTCAACATCAAAGATAATTCTATCATAAACAAATCTGCAGCAATTCTTCAGACTATCATATTTATAGATTATAGACCTCTATGTTTCTGGGTAACTTCCTTAACTGAAATGGTATGCTCATTTGTTAAAACAAATTTAGTGACAAAATATCTCCCTCACATCAATATCTTAACAAATCACCTGGTAACTAGTACAAAATAATCAGTATTTATAAAGCTTTCATGCCATAAATATTTATTTTACAGATACAGTACAAAATAAGTTTGTATCCATTTTTTTTCAGCTTCTACAAGTAGAAATATTTGTTTTTAAAAGTCAAAACTTTAAAGTTCATTTTTCAGATGGCTCAAAATTTTCCTGGTATTACTATGAAAACATATCAATCACATCCTGAGATTCTTCATTGTCAAGTTTAGTCCATCAAGCTATTCTTGTCTAAAAAGGGGGCATTTGGGGCTGAGTGATTACGGTTTGAAACCTGACTTGGTGAGCTAAAAATAGAAAAGTGTGTGAGACAGTTTTGAAATTTTGGCAAAGTATACATTCCACATTTACAAACATTCAAGACATGTTTTCACTTCTATTGTTGTTTCTCAATGTAAAATATATATTTCATATCAAATCTATTTTAAATATACTGTGAATCTTTAATATTCATTGGGGGACTACTTTTTGTGGGTTTCACAGTTGAGTCAATCTACAAAATTACATCCTAAAGAATCATGCAGTTAATTTCCCTTTCATTTTATGCTCAAAAGTCATACGGTTTTACAACTACAAAATAGTTTTTTGGATCAAAACCACATAATTTCATGCCCACAAAATGAATGCTTTTAAAGTATCCAAAAATTGTTGTAAGCTTCATAATGATAAGGGTTTGTTTGTTTATTGCCTAACTGACCAACTTAAAATCTATAGGTGATCTATGCTAAAATGAAAATGATAAAAGCTTCTAAAATGTTTACAGACTTACCAAAGTTGTGTGAACCAAACATAAACATTAGAGAGAAATTTTAAAAATTCGCCTGATTACAAAACTAGACCAAAACTTTTAATCTGAATTTACATTTTACACTCACTGTTTATATATAATATGGGCCAGGAAAGCAGATTATTTCCAAAAATACTCAAAACTTACCCCATTAGCATTAAACTACTTCAAATTTATCACAAATAAATCTTCAGGCAAAGTTTAATTATAAACAGTGGAAACCTTAAATGATTTTTGGCCAAACAAATATCTATCTTTATGAAAAAATTTCTGGATTTCTCGAGCATCTATTATTCGAGCACCCTGTCTGACTAGAACAATTCATACAGTCCCTGATTATTTTCTTTTTTTATTTTCTTTGTCAAGATTTTAAGACATGAAATTCAGACAAATTGAATATGAACAAGTGATTGAGTATTGCAGTGACAATTCAAAAGTCCCTTACCGGTGGAAAACTTTGTTAGTGTTTGTCCCTTGTAGTTGTTGTCAACAGTGTTAGAACTAAAAATGTTTCAAGGCATTTGAGAGCTAAGAAACAAACACGACAGCGAAGAAACAAACACTATTTGTACTTAAATTTCAATAATGACCTTGACCTACAAGCATAGATCATGTATGCGACACATTGTCTCTGAGGTCAGGTGATGTTTGAAGATGAGAAATTGTCACAGGTTACATCTGTATTAGTATCAATTCATTCTTGTAAGTGGTATTAATGCTAGACGCAACGGTCCCATTTGGTTAACCAAGAGATGGCTCATATAAAGCAACCTAAGTCCAAAATGAGGTCAAGGTCAAACTGAGGTCAGGTTATGTTTGAAGATGAGGAATGGTCACAGGTTATATCTGTATTAGTATCAGTTCATTCTTGTAAGCGGTATTGATGCTAGACGAAACGGTCCCATTTGGTAAACCAAGAGATGGCCCATATAAAGCAACCTAAGTCCAAAACGAGGTCAAGGTCAAGGTCAAACTGAGGTAAGGTGATGTCTGAAGATGAGGAACGGTCACAGGTTACATCTGCATTAGTATCAAGTCATTCTAGTAAGAGGTATTGATGCTAGACGAAACGGTCCCATTTGGTTAACCTCGTACGGACGGACGTTCCTACATATGGATACTTATGTGGCTACTCTTTTGTTCTCTCTATTGTTCTTTTAGCCAGGTAAGAGAAAAATAGCCACATAAAAGCCTTACGGAATGAATGATATCAAAGAAAAAGTACAGTTACCTATTGTTCCTATAGCCACCTAAGTATGCAAATGTGAGCTCGGACAGACGGACAGACAGACTGGCGGACAGGGCGATCACTATATGCCTCCCGCATCAGTAGATGCCGGGGGCATAAAAACAATTTTTACTTTACCTTCAATCTTAACCTTTGACATATAAGCATAAGTCATGTACGTGCATAATGTAAATATTGCCCTCTATTCATGTACCAAACTTATGAACCTAGTTTGAATACATTTACTAATAGAATACTGAAGGATCCAGAATTGTGAGACGGATGGTCTGAAGGCATTCCTACAGTCCCCTCCAGTGTTCCACCTGTAGGGGACTAAAAATACTCCTGTGTTCTCCTCCCTTGTATATAATTATACTGTCTTTAAAGAAATAAAACATGACATGAACCACACTTTCATGGCCTTACAATTTTGTAACAAAAAAAGATAAGAAAGCTTGGGTATTTAACCCTGATGAAAAGGTTGTCCCAGTATTGAAGTAGAAATTGGACACTGACTTATCATGATGAGGTAAAACCATGTCGCAATTAAATCAGGATAAATAAGTAAATAAAATATGCATTTTAATTAAAATTTTCAAAGCATTTAACCATCAAAAATCTGGTTTTCTTATAGCTACTACCCATAGTCCACACTTTGGGAAGAAAACAACATTTTTGATATCTTAACTGTGTAACAAGTATTGGATTTTATGTGGGTAACAAAAACCAAGAAATCACAAATAATTTGATTTAAAAACTGTCATTTTTATTTCCTTGTAAACTCCATGCAGACTGATGATTTTCTTTATAATTCCAACAGAAGCCTCTCAGGCTATTTATTACTTCTTGAATCAATGCAATGTATTTCTTTCTGACAGAGATTACATTTCAGTTAGTGAATACCAAAGGTGACTTTTACAAGATGCAACTTTTTTGGAGAAAAAAATAATTAATAACTGTTTAAAACAAATTTCAAATAATTAAAGAAATTCTTCTTGTCTTGAAATATTCACATCAAACAAAGTCTAAAATTCTAAAGTAGACTAACTGTAGAATTTTTCATCACTATACTTACAGTCTTATACAACATTCTTAATTTCAGGTCAGTCATATTGCTTTGTGTGCTTTTAACATGTGCAATTCCTGGCCTGCTCTGTGATTATTCTATGTCTGGAGCCCTTGACATACTGCTGACTACTTTCCCTGACCAATGGCGACCAAAAGGAGTGCCTGATAAAAACGATCTCCGCTGCACATCAGAGACAATTACCTCTTGTCATCGTAAACAACTTACAATGAAAGCTGACGAGTGCTGCCAATGTCATGCCACACCAATCTGGGAGGGCAGAGAGGAGCAACTACCAATGGAATATGTTTCTGCTCTTGGAAATGCTATTGTGTTACATGAAGAGGATGTTAATATTTCAAAGGTGTACAAAATTGAGTACCCAAATGAAGAATTATCGGAAATTCCAATAAATATATGCAATGACGGTCACTATAGTGACAGAACATTAAACAATATTATAACATCTGCACACGACCTTGCCAATATCACGGCTTTCTGGCCAAGGATCGTAAGAATTGATCTGTCTAATAACAGACTGTTACAAATAAGTGATCTTAACTGCTTAACGGCCTTGGATACTCTTGACTTATCGTCAAACAGAATTGAACATCTCTCAAATACGTCCTTTACCAATCTAACCCATCTCAGAGTCCTGTCACTTCATCATAACAGAATACAATCTATGGACATATCTATTATAGCTGCAAAATCAATGCATCTATCTCATATAGATCTGAGTGAAAATGAACTGGAAAATTTGGACATCACAAACTTTATAAGTGAAAATCCATTCTGTTCATTAGATTACTCTAGAAATGAAATTCAAGAACTAACTAATGTGCTTAACATAAGTCTCAACACTAGCAAACACTATGAAAGTGGAGTTGTCTCCCTGCAAGGCAACTTGTTCCACATTTTCCCAGATTTTAAAGAGTTGCTCAATCTAAACAGTATAGAGCAACTTGGCACTGTGTTGGATCTTGGATTTGACTTTCGTGACACAACTATTGGCTGTGACTGTGTTCTAGAACCATATATGGAAAAGGCAAAAAACTTTGTAAAAACCTACTGGAGAGACTATTTTGATGTAAAATGTGATTCTCCACCAAGACTGAAAGGAATGTCAGTCATAAATGTCACACTTGATGATTTTGTATGTGACCTTAAGCCCAACAAGGGTTGTCCCCCTGGATGCAGTTGCCTGGACATTCCAAGCAAAGGGACACTTTTTGTAGACTGTGTTAATAACGGTCTAACAAAATTTCCTGAGCTACCAGTCTCAAAATATTCTCATAATATCAATCTTAACCTTTCTGGAAATAAAATTACACATATAGGCAATGTTTCCTACTTGGATAAAATAACAAATTTGGATCTTTCACAAAATCAACTGGAAGAAATCAATGAAAAAGCTGCCAAAGCTTTGGAAAATGCTAACATTGATTTATCTGGAAATTCTAGGCTTGTTTCCTTACCACAAGCAATTCAGTATCGTAATATGTGTTCCATTCACATGAACAACCTTATTTTAGACTGCGGCTGCGATTCAAAATGGATGGAAAATTGGATGGATGTAAAAAGTTGCCACAAAAGTAATGATTTCCTATGCCGCGTGGAAGAACATGGTGTAATGCCCGCGAAGGATTTTAGCGTTGATATGCTAAACTGCTTTACAAAGGATTTATTTCTGGTAACTGTAAGTGCTGCTGTAGCAAGTTTCATAATCACACTGGTCATCTCAGCCACTCTGCTTTTCCAATTCAGGTACGAAGTCCTTGTGATATTGTTAAAATTTAGACAGAAGAATGCTAACGCAATACGTCCAGTTTTCAATTATGATGCTTACCTCTCATTTGACACTGAAAACGAGGATCTTCAAAAATGGGTATATATGACATTAATCAGACACCTTGAAGCCAAAGGTTATAAAATCTTTTTACCGCCACGGGATCTCCCTTTTGGTGAAGTCCGCACCACAGCAACAATTAATGTTTTACAATCAACACGTACCTTTGTTTTAATTCTTTCGGAGAGCTACTTAAACCAGGAGGATCAGGTCTGGACAAATAATGAGTGGAAATATGGTTGGAATATGTACAAGAAAGATCCTCAGAAAAACATTGTTCTTATAAACTATGACCACGTCTCTTCATTTGATGTTAACCATCCTCAAATAAAGGCCTTCCTAAGAGTTGGCAGTCAAATAGAGTTTGTAAATGTACAGAGAAATATACTGGAGCAAATTTCAGAGAAACTGGGCCCAAAATCTGTGTTAAAAGGTCATATGAACAATAAAACAGTTATCACTCCAGTTAATTTATTTCAAGTCAAAGATACAGCTGAAAATTTTGAGAATAAAAATAATATAAATTATGGTGGGAAAAATGAAAAGGGAGACAACTTTTCAAATAAGAACATCTACAATTTAAATAATGGTGGGAAAGATGACGAGGGGAACAACTTTTCGGATACTAACAGTGACACTTGTGCAGGAAGTGAGTTTGAAATCAGTGAGCAAAACCATCAAGTAAGCAAAACATTCCGTGACAGACTTTCAATAACATCAGATGGGAACATTAAGATCAAGGAAATGAAAAGACCAGTTCATGGATTACATCACTACTGGGTGTAAAGAAAACATTGTTTTATGATGTATCTATTATGATGGGTATAAATCATCTCCCTTTACGGGATCCACTGTAGTCTACTGCATATAATCCCAATATAATAATAAAAGAACTGCAGCTAAATTTGTATGAATTCCTATCTTAAATGCTTCTCCTGATTTGTTGTATTAGTTGTTTCTCCCTCTGGTACACTGTTTAGTAGCTCTCATATGTGACTGAAAACTGCTGAGTTCATACTGAACTGCATTCATATCATTTTCAGCTAAACAAAAAATGTTCTAAACATAGGCAATATTTATTTTACCTTGTACCTTAATATTCTAGGACTATCCTTCTCATCTGGACAAGCAGAGCTCCCCTCAATATATCAGGCTTTTACCATGTACAGCAATATATTTTGTAAAACATGGCAACCACTAAATCCACAAAAAGTAGTTCCCAATTAATATCAATAGTTTGGCAGCAGTGTATTTAATTAAGCGAGATGAAACTAGAATTGTGTTCAAAGGACGTGGATGCCCCCACATACTGTGCCATCCTCTAAATAGCAAAGATTTTATTAAAAAGGGCCATAATTCTAGAAAAAATAGCCACAGAAAAAGGTCAGTTATTTATGGTCATCTTCACATGAAGGTCCTTCATCTGTGAAACTTTCGAGGATATCCTTTCAATAGTGTCTGAGGAATTGGAAACACAAAATTTTTTCCACGTATTAATCATTATATTCTATATAGCAAAACATCAAAGGGCAATAACTGTGGTAGAAATAATCACAGAAAAAAATCCTTCTTTAAAGGTCAAATGCACATCAAGGTTGTTTTCATCTGTGAAAGTTTGAAGAAAATCAGGCTAACAGTGTTGGAGTAGTTGGACACACAATATATTTAATATAGCAAAACTATCAAAGGTCATCTGCATATCAAGGTTGACAGCAGCAACAATATGTGCCCCCAACCCCCCCCCCCCCCCCACCCATAAAAAAAGAATACTAAAAACAAAGGTATCCATTCAAATCCACTGATGGAACATTTTCTGCTGACCCTCAGTTTCAGCTTTGCTGAGTATCAGGTACCAGTATACATAGTTAGATCAATACAAGAACATGTGGTTCGCACTATATGGTCAAAGCCAGCAGTGTTCATTTGTATTTCAGTTGCTACAGACTGTACAATACTCCACAACGATGTGCTGTATATAACTGTGCAGGCAGAGAGGATACAATTACATAAGACTTACCTATATCATGTTTGGTAAGCAGTTTGGTTATTGTCTTGAAGAAACCATCTGATGCAGACTTTCTTTGAAATTCTGTCATCTCTCTGATAACTACAGTACACTGTAAAATAAAACATTTTGTATAACAGATTTTTCATAATGGAAACCTAAAATACAATCCAAGATTGTTGACAGTCTGTCAATCCTAACTAAAATTATAAACTGATGACCCTAACAAAAAAACAACAACTTTATTTTTAATAAGTGTGACACTGTCACTGACCATGACTTTTTGTGGTATCTAAATGGCTCTTCTTTTATAATTACAAAAAAAAAAAAGTGACGAAAAAGAAGAGTTTAAGTCCAGTCCTGGTTTAGAACTAATAAGTCACCGTGGAATTACAAAAACATGCCGATTAATTTTAATTAAGTTATGTTGATCTTGAACCTGACCTCACTGACCCCATATGCAATCCCTTAGTTTTTCTATAAGCTACCTACATGCCAAGTTTAATTTTAACATATCAATCAAAACTAAAGTTACTGAGATGAAACCTTTTGTTTATTTTTAGGAACAATGACCTTGACTCCACTGACCCAAAGTTCAATCCAAACCTTAATCTTCCTATAACTTAATTATTTCATTTCAATATCTCAACAAAATCATAAGTTACTGAATGGAAATGAAAAACTTTAAGTCACCCATCCATTTGCCTACCCATTATCATTGCCAATCTAATACTGTAAGTGTATTAATATTAGCGGAGTACTAATTTCCGTGCTATTAGCCGGATCAGGAATGCGCTAATTCATGTCTAGCACTAATATTAGACTGAAATGAAAGGCTTTCCTTAAAAAAGTGACATTTATAGTATTGAAAATACCGTAATCAAAATGCAACAGAATACAGTGAAATATATATTTATTGTGTAAATATGACAATAACTACATTCCTAACAATTATTCTGTTGAATTTTTTGAATAGAATAATTTAACCTGTTTGAATATTAGAACAAAAGTCATCTATTTTTGTAAATTAAGTTACATTTTTTTCTTCGCCATTGTCCATAAACATGGTATATAACACCTTCGGAGTAGATTGCCAGTTTGTCAGGTTGCACTAATAAGTGTCATCATAACATTTTACTGCTTTGAAAACCAAGTGTAAATTTGAAAACAAACAATTATCACCATTCTGCACTGCGTACATGTACAAATTTACAGTATACAGATTAACACTGATCTAAACGAATGTAGATTTTATGTCATACTGTAGACCTTTGCATTTTTATTTGCATGCCTGTCCAATTTCATTCCGAATACCATTCAGCCACCAACTGGCTATTTTAGCTCTGGTGATACTGCGCTAATACAAGTACGCGCTAATGAATCAAAACTACTCAGTTCAAGGCGTTTGCGCTAAAATTTAGCTGCGCTAATGTAAGTACACTTACAGTAATCAGGTTTTTAACTTTGAAAAACCTACACCTGGTTGAAAATGCAAATAACAGTCCTGGGTTATACTAAAGGAATATAAAACAAGAGGGCCCTGAAGGCCCTGTATCGCTCACCTGAAGAAAGTAGGTCAGTAGGTCACATTCATGGTCACTGAAGTCAGTTTTAAGATCAGTGTGCAAAATTGTACATGTCATCCAAATTTCAAGGCTGTATCTTAAAAAAAAGTGGGTCAGTAGGTCACATTCCACATGACCCAGATTCGAACTGACCTAAAGATCATCAAGGTTAACATTCTGACCAAGTTTCATGAAGATACAGTCATAAATGTGGCCTCTAGTGTTAACAAGCTTTTCCTATGATTTGACCTGGTGACCTACTTTTTGACCGCACCTGACCCAGATTTGAACTTGACCTAAAGATCATCAAGCTTAACATTCTGACCAAGTTTCATAAAGATATGGTCATAAATATGGTCTCTAGAGTGTTAACAAGCTTTTCCTTTGATTTGACCTAGTGATCTAGTTTCTGACTCAACTTGACCCAGATTTGAACTTGATTCAAGATAAACATTCTGACCAAGTTTCAAAGAGATATTATCATAAATGTGGCCTCTAGTCTGTTAACAAGCTTTACATTTCATTTGACTTGGTGACCTAGTTTTTGAACCCATCTGACCCAGATTAGAACTTGACCTAAGGATCATCAAGATTAACATTCTGACCAAGTTTCATAAAGATACAGTCATAAATGTTGCCTCTGGAGTGTTAACTAGCTTTTCCTTTGATTTAACCTGATGACCTAGTTTCTGACTCCACTTGACCTATATCTGAAGCTGCCCTTAAGATCATCAAGATAAACATTCTGACAAAGTATCATAGAGATATTATAATAAATGTGGCCTCTAGAGCTTATTTTAGCTAAAGGGCTATGGAGTGTCCCCAGAAGACAAAAGGTAGGTACAGTGTTAACAAGCTTTACATCTGATTTGACCTGGTGACCTACGTTTTGATCCTACCTGATCCAGATTTAAACTTGATCTAAAGATCATCAAGGTTAACATTCTGACTAAGTTTCATTAAGATATGGTCATGAATGTGGCATCTAGAGTGTTAACTAGCTTTTCCTTTGATTTGACCTGGTGACCTAGTTTTAGACCCCACCTGACCCAGATTTGAACCTGATCTAAAGATCATCAAGATTAACATTCTGACCAAGTTTTATTATGGTAAGGTCATAAATGTGGCCTCTACAGTGTTAACAAGCATTACCTTTGATTTAACCGAGTGGCCTAGTTTCTGACTCCACTTGACCTAGATTTGAACTTGACCTAAAGATCATCAAGATTAACATTCTGACCAAGTTTTATGGAGATACAGTTATAAATGTGACCTCTAGAGCGTTAACAAACTTTTCCTTTGATGTGACCTGGTGACCTAGTTTTAGACCCCACCTAACCCAGATTCAAACTTGACCTAAAGATCATCAAGATTAACATTCTGACAAAGTTTCATGAAGATACAGTCATAACTTTGGCCTCTAGAGTGTTAACAAGCTTTTCCTTTGACTTGACCTGGTGACCTAGTTTTTGACCCCAGATGACCCAATAGCGAACTCGTCCAAGCAGCGCTCCAAATAAGATGCATATTTGCGTAAATTGCTCTTTGAAATAATGCATATACGCATGTCTGATAATTTTTAAGTGTATAAAAACGTATATGTAATTACAGAAATGCACGCAATTACTTTTTACAAGCGTAAACTAAATCTGATTAGGTAGGCATTCTCCTACATTGAACGTACACACACATTGAATGGTACTCGATAGACCTAGGTTAAACTTAATTATACACTCAATGTGTGCGTAAATCAAATAGTTGGGAATTAATATTGACAGTACGGTAGTGTATTTTAAAGCAGCGCAGATTTAAAATATCAACTTCCACTGCGGAGTAAACAACAAAAATGTCTTTTTCTAAGAATGGAAAAGTGAACAAACACTATGAATTCTTTAAAACCAACAAAAATTATCCCAAAAATATAACTAAAGGTAGATCTATATTGAATACTGAACTCTCATATTTTTTGGTGAATGAAGCCAAAGCAAGCCAAGGGAGTGAAAAAGAAGCAAAAACTTGAATATTGAATTGAAACTGAACTGCAAACAAATTCATAGGTGTTATGTACCCAATAAATATGTTATAAAACTCATTTCTGGTTGTTGTTTTTTTTTTCACATTCATTATAAATTTTCAGGAGTAAAATTACTCCTAGTCTATTTCAGATTTTACAATTTTACTCTTTCACAAAAAATATGATGAGTAAATACTCATTGGTCAAAAAAATTATCTGGAGCCCTGCACCCAAGTTTTTATTGAGAGTAACGTTTTGACCAAGTTTTATTAAGATTGAGCAAAACTGTGACCTCTAGAGTGTTAACAGTCAAATTGTTGACGACGGACGACGACGGAGACAGGGCAATCACAAAAGCTCACCTTTGAGCACTTCGTGCTCAGGTGAGCTAAAAATCAAGACAAATTCTGAGATGGACTAAAAAAGTGGGAATTTTTATCACAAAACAAATTAAAGTGGGTTTTTGCCATTTACTCCCATACAAAATGTAATTAGCATTGCTCTATTAAACGTACAACAATGATTGTAACTTACATGTGCAATATCCTTGTTATTCCCTTTCACTACGAAGAAACTATGTAGGAACAAGAACTGTAGAATCTTAAGTTGCCATTGTGACTCAGCGTTACTGCACACCAAACACAACTGTTTAATACACCACTGTGGTAAGGCTGCTGACTGGTTCTCTGAAACACTAAACACAAACGTTATATTCAGACAATGAACAACCATTAAGGAAGACAAGAGGGTCATGATAACCCTATATTGCTCACCTGTTAAATATGCCACATGACCCAGATTCGACCATGTTTCAACAAGGTGGTCATAAATGTGGCCTCTAGTGTTAACAAGCTTTTCCTTTGATTTGAGCGAGTGACCTAGTTCTTAAATCCACATCACCAAGATTCAAACTTGGCCTTGGAATCATCAAGATAAACATTCTGACCAAGCTTCATGAAGACAGGGTCATAAATATGGCCTCAACCGTGTTAACAGCTTTTCCTTTGATTTGAGTGGTGACCTAGTTTTTGACCCCACATGACCCAGTTGTGAACTTGGCATAGGAATCATCAAGATAAACATTCTTATCAAGTTTCATGAAGATAGGGTCATAAATATGGCCACTAAAGTGTTAACAAGCTTTTCCTTTAATTCAGGTGACCTAGGTTTTTACCCCACATAACCCAATTTTGAACTTCACCTACGAATTATCAAGACAAACATTCTGACCAAGTTTCATGAAGACAGGGTCATAAATGTGGCCTCCAGGGTGTTAACAAGCTTTTCCTTTGATCTGACCTGGTGACCTAGTCTTTGACCCGACATGACCTAGTTTCGAACCTGTCCAAGAGATTATCAGGCTAAACATTCTGTCCAAGTTTGTATCGAATCAAAGCATAAATGAAACCTCTCTACGGCTGAAAGAGCCAAAATAGAAAATTTTGCCCCTGAAAGGGGAGGTATTTCTACAACCAATGATGGAATCTAGCCGGTTTTCAAAAGGAACCGAGATCTTATTGTGACTTATGCTGTGTGTAAGTATGGTTAAAATCGAATGTAAAATGTCACTTCTATTGTGTAAGGTAAACATTATCAAAGTTTGGTTCTTTCAGGGCTCAATCAGGGGCCGGAACTCTCGAACCTATGACTGGATCTGACAGATTCATCATAGAATCCAAGATCTATTGCTGTTAAAGATATTTTGCAAGTTTGTAACAAATCAAACCATATATGAAGTCTCTATACGGCTGCAAATGCCAAAATAATAATTTTTGGCCCTTTAAAGGGTCATAACTCTGCAACTAATGATGAGGATCTAGCCAGTTTTTGAAAGGAACCGAGATATTATGTCAATACAAGTTGTGTGCAAGTTTGATTAAAATTGATTGCAAAATGTGGTCTCTACAGTGTTCACCAGAAATTGTGGACTGACAACGGATGAAGGGGGATCACAAAAGCTCACCTTGTCACTATGTGACAGGTGAGCTAAAAAGCATATTTTCTTGTAGTGAACTTAGTGGTGGCAGTAGTTATAATGCATAATGTACTTACATCCAGGATGACTGACCCCTGAACTTAGTGGTGGCAGTAATTATAATGCATAATGTACTTACATCCAGGATGACTGACCCCTGAACTTAGTGGTGGCAGTAATTATAATGCATAATGTACTTACATCCAGGATGACTGACCCCTGAACTTAGTGGTGGCAATAATTATAATGCATAATGTACTTACATCCAGGATGACTGACCCCTGAACCCATAATGTACTTACATCCAGGATGACTGACCCCTGAACGCATAATGTACTTACATCCAGGATGACTGACCCCTGAACGCATAATGTACTTACATCCAGGATGACTGACCCCTGAACGCATAATGTACTTACATCCAGGATGACTGACCCCTGAACTTAGTGGTGGCAGTAATTATAATGCATAATGTACTTACATCCAGGATGACTGACCCCTGAATGCATAATGTACTTACATCCAGGATGACTGACCCCTGAACGCATAATGTACTTACATCCAGGATGACTGACCCCTGAACGCATAATGTACTTACATCCAGGATGACTGACCCCTGAACGCATAATGAACTTACATCCAGGATGACTGACCCCTGAATGCATAATGTACTTACATCCAGGATGACTGACCCCTGAACGCATAATGTACTTACATCCAGGATGACTGACCCCTGAACGCATAATGTACTTACATCCAGGATGACTGACCCCTGAACGCATAATGTACTTACATCCAGGATGACTGACCCCTGAACGCATAATGAACTTACATCCAGGATGACTGACCCCTGAACGCATAATGTACTTACATCCAGGATGACTGACCCCTGAACGCATAATGTACTTACATCCAGGATGACTGACCCCTGAACGCTTTCATCAGTTCCTCTATGTACTCACACCTAGCTTCGGGCAGCAACTGAAATACAAACAAAGCATGGTTTAGGCAGTAGTGATGGGCCGATTAGCGGATATAATCGACTGACGGCTAGAAAAGTCCAACTGATTCCGATAATCGATTATGTTTTCTCAGAGTCGATAGTGGGTACGAATCTACACGGGTATGAACGAAGGTTCCCGAAGGGAAATACAGTGCGTGAGAATTTATGTTTACCTAGAAATATCCGAAATCTGGACTACCTGCATACATAACGGATAAAACAGAAGTATGCCGACAATCAAACGTTAGTATTTTTGTTTCAGTTATCCAATGAAAATGGATTTAACATCTTACAGTTAGGCACAGCTGTTAACATGGCGGCGTCCACAGCGTCAATAAAAAGTGGGGCAAAATAAATCAGAGAAACTTTGATAAATTTTCGTATTTTACAACAGTATGCCCGAGGGAATTTATCTGTTGAAACTGGACACTAATGCCGTCAAATTTCCGTGTCCATAATGTAATTTCAATGGAAAGAACTTTGGTGTTTTTATGCAGTTGCAGTTGTCATCGAGTTGTCATGATTTTTTTCTGCCGAAATTCCGTTTACCCAGTACCGCTGACTGGTATACATACAGAAACAGATCAAACTCTGATTTTTATCTGATCATTTTTACCAAGCTTCATGATTTTGTTGTATGCCATAGCAACAAGCAGTTGGAACATGGTGCTACTCAGTAGTGTCAGGCTATGGTAACCATTGTATGAAAATATTTATATAACCGAAAAATAACTGAATTCATTTAATGATTTTCTACAATCACTATTTTTGTCACTCGCTGCCAGAGAAAGACTGAAATATCTGTACTTCCTTGCTGTATGCTAGATATGTTACAGGTACAGATATACAAGTCAACTGTCACAAATGACAGCTATGAGTCTATGATACATGTACACCAGATTGCAATTTATTGTTGTTTCCCTGTCTGCAACTAATTAGTCATTACTAAACAAGTTTCTGTTTACCAGGAACCAGCTTTAAAACATCTGATTAATGGTAGTTCTTTATTTTTCAAAAGAGCTTATGAATTTTAAGTAAAACAGTCATTTTAAAGACATGACTATCTGAATAAACAAGTATGAAAATAAATAACATTCAACCGATTATTTTTCCGATACATCGCATCGGTTTGCTAACCGATTCCAACCGATAATCGGTTGGAGTTTTCCAACCGATGTCCCATCACTATTAGGCAGTAACTACAAATTTTATAAAACATGTCAGTTAATATTAATTTTCCTGGTTAGGCTAACAAGGTCTTACTTCTTGGTGCACATTAAATTTCCTAGAGGATAGTTGTTTGTTTCAGCGCAAGATCAAAATTTTCATAAGTGGCTCTCACATTGACTGAAAATGTCAAATCTGGTGTTCACAATGGAAAAAATACTTTGATCTTATGTACATATAAATAAACATTTTTTCTTTCATGTGTTTTCAAGAGTTTTATCCAATCTGTGCCCATTTTATAGCTCCATACCAATGAAAAATATATTTGGTATTATCCTTTTAGAAACCACCAGATATATTACACATTAAAATATTTACTGAAAAACACAGATGGAATAAATTTTTCTCATTATCTCAAAAGTTAAATAATTCTAACAACTTAAAGGTGGATAATCAGATTTTGGCCATGTAACGGATTTGTTCGAAACTTTAGCATCTGATCATTTACACTAATTTATGTTCACTTAACACTTAATACAAATTTGATTCTCACTGGAGGTATTTTTAAAATTTCATTTTCCTATCCTGGTTGCCCAACCCAGATAGAGTTATTTTATCATAAGTATAAATTTGATAAACATACTTTGCCTAAGGAAATGTATAAATATTAGACATATTGTAATATATTTGTAAAATATTTGCATTAAAAATTATGTATCTAGATGGAATTCATTAGAAACGCAAGTTTGAAAAATTATTATTACCTCCCTTCGCCTATCTTGGTTGCGCAACCAAGATAGATTGGAAATAAATGAATTCAGAAGCTACACACAGCTTTTAAACTTGGATTTTGGTTCAGATTGTTCAATAGTTGATATGTCTATCAAATGCAAATGTAAAACTAGACATTGTATCGAAATAAAAAGAAATATCCAGCTTTTTATATACTTTCATATTAATGGGGAGTAATTACAAAATTTTATAAAAATAATAAAATATACATTTCAAATAGGAATCTAACTCTATGTAATCGGTCTTTTTGTTCCTTAAATAATTCTCTACCAGAATATACAAAAAGTAAAAAATGTCATTAAATGTTGTTTAAATGTGATTGACCACCTTTAAAAAGAAATACGTTTATTTTATGGGGAAAATGGTACATTTTTTTTTTTTCAATATTAGGTAAGTCAACATTTCAGAAAAGAACACCAGTAACAATATCACAAATATATCAGACAAAGAAAGTTATGACTTCCAGCATAGTGACAACTAGATGTGTATCGATAGGAGTCATAGGACACAGGTGTCCCCCACTCCTGTCACTGTACTTGGTTTCATGACTCTTTAAGATGTTTGCAACACAAACTTTTAAGAACTTTGTTTTTTTTTCACTAAGTAAAGGACCATAACTCTGGCCTAGCTGAGTGAAATCCCAAAGACAGCACCAAGTGCACAACTTCAAATACTATAAAACAAATCTTCTATTGTTTTATGACTCTAGGTCATGTACATTTTGAGATACATGGGGCACAAACTAATATTTTTTGACAAAGTCAGGGCCATAATGCTGGTCTTTCAAAGTGAACTAGAACTATGTCCATAGGACACAGATGCTCTCACATACTGCACCATCCTCTAAATAGCAAAGGTTTTATTGAGAAAGGGCCATAATTCTAGAAAAAATAGCCACAGAAAAAAAAATCAATTATTTATGGTCATCTTCAGATGAAGGTCCTTCATCTGTGAAATTTTCAAGCATATCCTTTCAATAGTGTTTAGGGACTTGGACACACAAGATTTTTCTCTATATTCTATACAGCAAAACTATCAAAAGGCCATAACTGTGGTAAAAATAGTCACTAAAAGAAATCCCTTCCTTAGTGGTCATCTAAGGTTGTTCATCTGTGAAAGTTTGAAGCAAATCAGAACAGTGTGGGAGGAGTTGGACACACAAGATTTCCGGACAGCAGCAACGCTATATGCCCACCCACATAAATATGTGAGGACATAATAAAACTTAGGTGCACATATTCACATGCAAGATAATATTCCTACATGGTTTAATGAATCTAGGTAAAATATTTTGTAAGATACATGCAAACACAAACTTTTGAGAACTTTGTGTATTTTTCACTAAGTCAAGGACCATAACTCCATTCTGGTTGAGTGAAATCTCAAACAGAACACCAGGTGTGGAACTTAACATGCTATAAAACAATCCCCCAATGTTTTATGACTCTTAAGTCAAATACTTTTTGAGATATATGTGACAAATACTTGTATCCATTTATGCATATCTTTGACAATCAAGGGCCAAAACTCTGATCTGACTAAAAGAAAATGCCAGGTGCACAACTTCACATGCTAAATAATATTCATATGATGTTTTATGACCCTAGGTCAGATACTTTTTGAGATATGTGCAACACAACTTTTATGCCTTTTTATGCATATTTTTTACTAAGCCAAGGGCTATAACTCTGGTCTGACTGAGTGATATCTCTAACAAAACCTCAGGTGCACAACTTCACATGCTGAAAAAATACTCCTGTAATGTTTCATAACACTAGATCAAATAGTTTTTGAGATGCATGCGACACAAACTTAGGCCCTTTTTATGGATACTTTCTGCACCTCGTGAGATCCGATCTGGAAAATCCACTCAAGCTGACTACAGCATCCCAGATCGAGCTACTATTATGATAACCCTATTTTATCATACCTGACTAGAGATTTGGGCTACTGTATTTGTATTAGTCTGACTGTCAAACTCAAATGATCCCGGGGATGTAATAAGACATTTCAACATCTCAATCTGGAACTGTGCATCTTTACTGGCAGACGTCAATGTTGCCAAGTCTGCTAGCTGCAAAAATAAGTCAAAATTGGGTTCATTATACACGTTGTATTCTCGTGTGTAAAATATAAATGAGCCGTGCCATGGGAAAACCAACATAGTGGGTGTGCGACCAGCATGGATCCAGACCAGCCTGCGCATCCGCGCAGTCTAGTCAGGCTCCATGCTGTTCGCTTTTAAAGCCAATTGGAATTGGAGAAACTGTTAGCGAACAGCATGGATGCTAACCAGACTGCGCGGATGTGCAGGCTGGTCTGGATCCATGCTGGTCGCACACCCACTATGTTGGTTTTCCCATGGCATGGCTCAAATGTTTGGATTCTACTTCTATGCAAGAGAACAATACTGACATCTCTACTCTAACCCTTACCCTGCTAAATTTCTATAATGAACTTGTCCATCTTTCAATCTGGACAGTACCATTAACTGTTAAAAGGGATGCTTACCAAAAATATACTGACTGAATGCTGAACAGTGCAAATCGTGATCAGACTGCACAGATGTGCAGGCTGATCATGATCTACTCTGGTCGCAAAGGCAGAACCAATCGTGTCCAGCATGGTAAGCTAAGTTGCAAATAAGCATCTGCTCATCAAGAAATTTTCCTATAATGGAAGTTGCATATTATGCAACATTCTCTAACAATTTCAAATAAAACCTATGCCTGATACCATGATTAATTAGTGTCAGATTATTATTTGAGTTTCAATATATCAGTACTCAATGAAGTAATAGCCTGGAAAAATAACTCTCCCACAGACATGATTATACATACAACTTGAGATGCCTTCTTTATGGTATCACTAGTTTTCTTTTCTGTTTTACTTCCTTCCTCAATTTTCTTTGAGCAGAGTTGAATAAATGCACTTGCCATGTCTGGAAGCATAACTTCCTTCAACTGTAGGATAAAAAGAATAAAACAGGATTAGATGTTTCTCTGGTATAAAATCTGGTTCGTGATGTTAACAATCTAAGTACTATGAATGCTAATTCTCTCTCGAACAACTTATAATCCCTAACTTGTTTTTATGATATTTCCTTTGTTTGTGGTACTCAAAATCCTGGATAACTACAGCATTTTGTTTATCCCACTATGATCTGGAGAAATCTCTGCTTTATTCTGAGTCAATCTTCCAAAATTCTGTCAATATTGCAAGATAGAGACCTTTTTAGGAGAATCAATACATGACAGCACTCACCTTTTTAGGAGAATCAATACATGGCAGCACTCACCTTTTTAGGAGAATCAATACATGGCAGCACTCACCTTTTTAGGAGAATCAATATATGACAACATTGACCTTTTTAGGAGAATCAATACATGGCAGCACTTACCTTTTTCGGAGAATCAATACATGACAGCACTGACCTTTTTAGGAGAATCAATATATGACAACACTGACCTTTTTAGGAGAATCAATACATGGCAGCACTTACCTTTTTAAGAGAATCAATACATGGCAGCACTTACCTTTTTAGGAGAATCAATACATGGCAGCACTTACCTTTTTAAGAAAATCAACACTTGGCAGTACTTACCCTTTTAGGAGAATCAATACATGACAGCACTTACCACTTTAGGAGAATCAATACATGATAACACTTACCTTTTTAAGAGAATCAATACATGGCAGCACTGACATTTTTAGGAGAATCAATACATGACAGCACTTACCACTTTAGGAGAATCAATACATGACAGCACTTACCTTTTTAGGAGAATCAATACATAACAACACTGACCTTTTTAGGAAAATCAATACATGACAGCACTGACATTTTTAGGAGAATCAATACATGACAGCACTTACCTTTTTAGGAGAATCAATACATGGCAGCACTGACATTTTTAGGAGAATCAATACATAACAACACTGACCTTTTTAGGAGAATCAATACAGGGCAGCACTGACATTTTTAGGAGAATCAATACATGGCAGCACTGACCTTTTTAGGAGAATCAATACACGACAGCACTGACCTTTTTAGGAGAATCAATACACGACAGCACTGACCTTTTTAGGAGAATCAATACATGGCAGCACTTACTTTTTAAGGAGAATCAATACATGGCAGCACTTACCTTTTTAAGAGAATCAATACATGGCAGCACTTACTACTTTAGGAGAATCAATACATGGCAGCACTTACTACTTTAGGAGAATCAATACATGGCAGCACTTACTACTTTAGGAGAATCAATACATGGCAGCACTTATCTTTTTAGGAGAATCAATACATGGTAGCACTTACCTTTTTAGGAGAATTAATACATGACAACACTGACCTTTTTAGGAGAATCAATACATGGCAAAAGTTTCTCAAACAGATACAGTCCAAGTATTTGCTTTGGTCCAACCCTCACTCTTTTTTCTGCTACCAACAGGTGCTCTGAAAATATAAGACATGTCTAATGTGAGAAATGTGGCAAAAGCAAGATCTCTGATTTGAAAGCAGGATTTATATGATGAAATTATGATCTTTGTCGTAGCTACCTTTATGGTGAAATCAAAACCTTCATGGTGAAATCAAGATCTTTTGTCATAAAATCAAAATCTTTGTTTTGAATACAGGATCTGGAGACTGCTGTTTATGCAAGAATGTTACCCACTTTTGGGGGATCAAAACCCCCCCTTAATGCAAAAAGGTACCAAGTGCCTTCTTTATTCATATGCTCATGGTACCTTTTTGCATTAAGGGGACGAAAAGGTTAAAGGTTGAATTTGACTGATCAGACCCACTTTGGCAAGGAGACAATGTGGAGTTCACTTTCAAAGTAGAAAAGTGGATTTAAGAGCAAGAAAATTATCTGTGAGGACTTACTACAAGCTTGTTTCCAGAATTTTCCAACATCAAGGTTTTTCTCTTGAACAACTGCCAATACCTGATCAATAACTGGGTGTATCACGTGAGACTGACAAGCACTCTTCTGCAATGAAAACTTTGTAACTATTTCAAATCATAAAATCTAAGTTCCTCTCCTGTATCTTTAATACTTTCAAATAAAGTAGGTCCATTTTAGGTTGAAATACTTTCTTACTAAGTCAATAAAGAATTACATTATTTCAAACAAATGACTCTGAACAGAATTTTTACTCACTTTATTTCACAGTAAAAGAAAATAAAACAAATTCTGGTTAGGTAAAAAGATGGTCAAGTTAACACTGGATGGCTTCCTTGCATACCACCCATGCAGACATCAACCCCACATTTTGAGGCAAATGATGAGATATGACTTTAGCCATTCACCCAGAGAGGCAATCTAGATTCAACCGGTGCGTTATAGAAACTATGACCGCAAAACTTAATAAACCATTTACCTCCTGCAAAAACAGAAAGATTAAGTTAGCTGGTAACCATACTGTATAAAGTACTTACTGTGACAACTGAAGCTAGTAGAGGGAAGTTCTTCTCAAAAATCAGTTTTTCGCCTGACCAATTCTCATTTAACAACTTCTTCACAACTCCCTGAAAACGAAATTATACATTTCAGCCATATGAAACCTTACAAAGAAATTATCAATTAAATTCTGCATAAACAATCAAGCCAGTATTACATAAAACAGCTAACCAAGAGTCAGTTGAAGAGGTTGTCTTTTTTTTTTTATTTTACATCCTGGCCTGGTAAAGTTCTCTTTGACAGACAGGGGATAATTGAGCCGCGCCATGAGAAAACCAACATAGTGCATTTGCGACCAGCATCGATCCAGACCAGTCTGCGCATACGGGCAGTCTGGTCAGGATCCATGCTGTTCACTTTCAAAGCCTATTGCAATTAGAGAAACCGTTAGCAAACAGCATGAATCCTGACCAGACTGCATGGATGCGCAGGCTTGTCTGGATCCATTCTGGTCGCAAATGCACTATGTTGGTTTTCTCATGGTGATGCTCATATTATGTTTGAAGATATCTGTCATCCAACTGTTACACAAGGTGAAGTTTTCAATTACTTGCAGAGACCAAGATTTTTTGCCCTGTGGTACCCAAGACAGGATTAAAGTTTAGATTAAAGACCTGTATTATATATTCTAATCACCACACCGGATTTGCATTTTTGGTGACTTTACCCATACCAGCAAACCCATCTGGCATCCCTCTGCCAGACGACTCCCGTGCTGTTAATGACAACTAATGATTCATGCATTGGTCATATACTGTTTACATAAAATGCAATAAAAATCAAATACCTTGACAGTTGCTCTTCACTCCATATAGAATATTTCTTGATTCAAAATAAGTTATTTTACGGGAAAAAAACACAACTTTATGCTACAAATGATGAAACTAAACCAGAACTTTGCTGTTGCTCGACAATGAAACTTCATGATGTCATTTCTGTTTACCAATGTTAATTTCCTGTCCTTTGTTTAAAAACTCTAAGAAAGAGTGCTACAAAGAAAGCAGTTATTTGTGCTTTATTTATTCTATAATTTGATCAAATATGGTCTGCAAGAAAATAATCTACCACTAGTTATAGATGCAGATGGGAATATCCGACACATGGGTAACTCGGCAGAGCCTCATTACCGCCAAAACAGTTACCTTTCAACAGGATATTCCAATCTGCATTTACAATCTGTGACAGATTATTATAATGTAAAACAGTGGGTAAAGATGGCTTCAACCCTATATATACATCAATCTGGTTAGTCTATGTTGTAGTAAATACTATGTATACTCACAGGATGCTGCTGGTAGGACTTGAGAATTAGAAGTAAGGTGTCTGGGGAACAATCCACCCATCCTGAGGAAAACTGTTTCTCAACATGAGGTAAAACACTCTTCTTGAATGTATCATGGGATACCTGAAATCATTCACGTTCAATATGATATACACTGTTTAAACATGCTTATTTGATTGGTCCTATTTTGCTGAAATTTGAAAACATGATGGATAAGAACATATTAAATGTGAATATTTAAACTACAAATTTCAGAATTACACTAAACATTCTCAATTAACAGAATGAACAAAACCTGACTGAAAATGTTTTATCTTATAAGTTGTTTCATTCATTTAATAATGCTCATGTTTATTTCCTTGCACAATACAATCAATGTTCTTACCTGTGTAATGATTTGAAGAACACCATCCAGACACAAGAGCTGCAAGTAGGATTTCTTGCCATGTAAGTTAAGTAACTCTTCCACAGTTTTGCTTATCTCTCCTGAACTTGAGGTCAAGATTTTGCCGGAATTTATCAGAGTTAGCAGCCCAAACGCCTTTCCTAGAGCAACATTCCTTTCATCCTACAATAATGATGATTATTATCATATTTATTTCCCTCCACAAATGAAGAGTATTTAAATGATAAAGAACAAAGAGCAAAGAAGAAACATCATATATACACAATATAAACAAGTAGATTTCTTAAAAACAACAGCATAGGTGTCAATAGTACAACATAGTAGTCAATAGTGTATTTCGCAAGAATTAATACCAGTTAAAATGATTTCAACATTGATTATCTGAGAAGTGAAAACAGAAGGTTAAAGAACAGCATACATAAAGTTTTGTCTATGTTGAAATTCTAACAACAATCGAGAAATGGTTCTTAAGTGCATATCATATAAGAGAGCCTAAACCAAACTGGAACATTAAGATGACTTGGATGTGCAGTATTTTAGAAAATGTGGAACAGTTTCTATAACATCACATATATTACTCAATGCAGTCACACTGTGGACACTTTAAACCCCAAAACTTTCAATTCATTGTCTTTGTCAACAGAAACAACACTTCTAAACATTTCTAATATTTGTATCTCTGGTGAAGGCAACATAATATTTAAAATCACGCCAAACTTAACAATTTTTGATTGATTTACCCATAATGCAGCTCTTAAGTTGTCTTTTTACCTACTGTAACATTGTATATATGATAAGATACTAAGTCCTGACAATCTACATATGATTTTGATGTATACCACATTTCATTTGACCTTGATGAAAACAGACAGAGGAGTGACACATAGGTAGCTGTAATATGAGTAAGTCCCAAAAAAAAGGACATAACTAAAAAAATTGTAATCGGACAAAAAAAGTGCATGTCAACTTCACATTGATGATGTAAACCAAAATTCATTTGAATTAGATGTAACTGTAGGAGCCGACCACACAAGAAGGTGTGACTTAAGGTCAGACTTACAGTCAGAAAGTATTATATGCCCCCCGCCCCACCCCTCAGGTCTTCATCACCAGGAACATAAAACGTTATGGCCTAGATATCAGAACTAAACAACCCCTCCAATCACCCGCCACCAAAACGTCAAAACTATCAAATTTAATCCTTACAAATAAAATACTGTCAAAATATAATATGTGAAAAAGTTTGTCGGTCTTTTTTATAGCACTGATAAGAAAGCAAATCACTGTTACAGAATAATTGTGAGATTATTTTATATTGTGCTATCTCTATCACAGATTTAATGAGCCAGTATTCTTACACTTTTAGATGCCTTTGCAGTATGCTGTGATTTTGCATTCTCCTCTATGCAGGTCAACACATCTTTGCTGTCAATTATTTCAACAGTTCTCAACAGCTGGCACAGTGCAGCTGAGTAACCTATCCTTGCAAAATTCCTGTCTGATGACAACCCCTGTACCAGTCTGTTTAATGTGTACTTTATATCTCCACAGAGACCCTGGAAGGCAAATAAAACAAAATTTAAACTTAGTGTTAGTTTAAAATGGTCTCTAGGTATTTTGATCAACCACAATACAAGATGTACATTATAACAGAAGAACATACAGTGTAACTTCAGGAGAAAACACCACTGGGAAGACTTGACTGTGTATAGCAAACACCACTGGGAAGACTGGACTGTGTATAGCAAACACTACTGGGAAGACTTCTGTGTATAGCAAACACCACTGGGAAGACTTGACTGTGTATAGCAAACACTACTGGGAAGAGTTGACTGTGCATAGCAAACACCACCGAAAGACTTGACTGTGTATAGCAAACACTACTGGGAAGACTTGACTGTGTATAGCAAACACCACTGGGAAGACTGGACTGTGTATAGCAAACACCACTGGGAAGACTGGACTGTGTATAGCAAACACCACTGGGAAGACTGGACTGTGTATAGCAAACACCACTGGGAAGACTGGACTGTGTATAGCAAACACCACTGGGAAGACTTGGCTGTGTATAGCAAACACCACTGGGAAGACTGGACTGTGTATAGCAAACACCACTGGGAAGACTGGACTGTGTATAGCAAACACCACTGGGAAGACTGGACTGTGTATAGCAAACACCACTGGGAAGACTGGACTGTGTATACCAAACACCACTGGGAAGACTGGACTGTGTATAGCCAGTGATTTTTTTTGCCCCTTTGGGAAAAGGTCCGGTACCGGATAAATTGGGAAAAATAGCGAGTTTTTTACTCAGATTGGGAATTTTTACAGTTAATTATTAACATCATTTAGAATGCTTCTTCCTTTAATTCCATGTAAATAGCATCAAACAAACTGATTAAATGGTTAAATCATGGTGAATGTCAATGTAACTAAGTTTTCCTTCTGCAATCATCAAAATGCAAACTTAATTAATTTTGGTAATTTGGGGAATTTTTGGATGATAATTGGGGGGAAAAATTGCATGTTTCAATTGGGAAAAGGTTCTTTTTGGGGTACTTTATAAAGAAGGAAAAAAATCGCTGATAGCAAACACCACTGGGAAGACTGGACTGTGTATAGCAAACACCAGTGGGAAGACTGGACTGTGTATAGCAAACACCAGTGGGAAGACTGGACTGTGTATAGCAAACACCAGTGGGAAGACTGGACTGTGTATAGCAAACACCACTGGGAAGACTGGACTGTGTATAGCAAACACCACTGGGAAGACTGGACTGTGTAAGCAAACACACGCGGTGTAAGAAAACATGAGACTGTGTATGCAAACACCACTGGGAAGACTTGACTGTGTACAGCAAACACCACTGGGAAGACTGGAGTGTGTATACTGTACTCATGTTGTTGCTCCAGTTCATCTACTAAGACGTTTTGTCAAATAGGGTAAGAATATTTCTGCCTTTAAAGGAAGTAATCTGCTCATCAGAACTGCCATAAACAGAGTTACGCTGTATGGGTAATGTTGGTTTAGACATTTTCTTCCCACTGGGAAGACTGGACTGTGTATAGCAAACACCACTGGGAAGACTGGACTGTGTATAGCAAACACCACTGGGAAGACTGCTGTGTATAGCAAACACCACTGGGAAGACAGGACTGTGTATACAAAACCTGAAGTCTGGCAAGACTGGACTGTGTATAGCAAACACTACTGGGAAGACTGGACTGTGTATAGCAAACACCACTGGGAAGACTGGACTGTGTATAGCAAACACCACTGGGAAGACTGGACTGTGTATAGAAAATACCACTGGGAAGACTGGACTGTGTATAGCAAACACCACTGGGAAGACTGGACTGTGTATAGCAAACACCACTGGGAAGACTGGACTGTGTATAGCAAACACCACTGGGAAGACTGGACTGTGAATAGCCAGTGATTTTTTTTGCCCTTTTGGGAAAAGGTCCGGTACCGGATAAATTGGCAAAAATAGCGGGTTTTTTACTCAGATTGGGAATTTTTATAATTAATTATTAACATCATTTAGAATGCTTCTTCCTTTAATTCCATGTAAATAGCATCAAACAAACTGATTAAATGGTTAAATCATGGTGAATGTCAATGTAACTAAGTTTTCCTTCTGCAATCATCAAAATGCAAACTTACTTAATTTTGGTAATTTGGGGAATTTTTGGATGATAATTGGGGGAAAAAATTGCATGTTTCAATTGGGAGAAGGTCCTTTTTGGGGTACTTTATAAAGAAGGAAAAAATCTCTGATAGCAAACACCACTGGGAAGACTGGACTGTGTATAGCAAACACCACTGGGAAGACTGGACTGTGTATAGCAAACACCACTGGGAAGACTGGACTGTGTATAGCAAACACCACTGGGAAGACTGGACTGTGTATAGCAAACACCACTGGGAAGACTGGACTGTGTATAGCAAACACCACTGGGAAGACTGGACTGTGTATAGCAAACACCAGTGGGAAGACTGGACTGTGTATAGCAAACACCACTGGGAAGACTGGACTGTGTATAGCAAACACCACTGGGAAGACTTGACTGTGTACAGCAAACACCACTGGGAAGACTGGACTGTGTATACTGTACTCATGTTGTTGCTCCAGTTCATCTACTAAGACGTTTGTCAAATAGGGTAAGAATATTTCTGCCTTTACAGGAAGTAATCTGCTCATCAGAACTGCCATAAACAGAGTTACCCTGTATGGGTAATGTTGGTTTAGACATTTTCTTCCCACTGGGAAGACTGGACTGTGTATAGCAAACACCACTGGGAAGACTGGACTGTGTATAGCAAACACCACTGGGAAGACTGGACTGTGTATAGCAAACACCACTGGGAAGACTGGACTGTGTATAGCAAACACCACTGGGAAGACTGGACTGTGTATAGCAAACACCACTGGGAAGACTGGAACTAGTTGTTCTCAGCAACATAACATGGGGAAGAACTGCACGATGTCATAGCTCAAAACAATACCCGTGGGTAAGTAACTTGGACTGTGTGTATAGCAAACACCACTGGGAAGACTGGACTGTGTATAGCAAACACACTGGAAGACGACTGTGAAGAAACTAGGACGACTGTGTATACAAACACACACCTGGGAAACTACTGGATGGACTGTGTATAGCAAACACCACTGGGAAGACTGGACTGTGTATAGCAAACACCACTGGGAAGACTGGACTGTGTATAGCAAACACTACTGGGAAGACTGGACTGTGTTACTGTATAGCAAACACCACTGGGAAGACTGGACTGTGTACAGCAAACACCACTGGGAAGACTGGACTGTGTATACTGTACTCGTGTTGTTGCTCCAGTTCATCTACTTAGACGTTTGTCAAATAGGGTAAGAATATTTCTGCCTTTACAGGGAGGAATCTGCTCATCAGAACTGCCATTAACAGAGTTACGCTGTATGGGTAATGTTGGTTTAGACATTAAATTTTAATTATCTTATCTTAGCTATTTGCTCCTCAGACATGTCCAAGAAGCACTGACTATAAATAGCTACACTACAGGTGATGTTGTTTGATATCTAAACCAATATAAATTCAAACTGGTTAATGAGGCATCAGTCCAGATTTAAGCTAAAAATTTTAGAATTTAGACTGCACTCTTCCATTTTGTACTAAAAAGTAAATCCAACTCCAAGACAACATAAACTATAAGAGTTAATCAGTTATAGGCAATGTAATACAACACTGCCTGCGGGCTATTCACTATTTGTATGGAAGAGTTGTACAAATAGCCTAAGAGGCTATTCGTATGGGACCGTATAAATAGCCACTTCCAACAATAAAATTCAAGGAAACAGGCTTCATTTTTTTATTTTCACCCATAAAAATAAAAGCAGCTCCATTTTGGTTGTCTCAAGACAAGAAAAACCTGATATATATACTAATAATTTGTGTATACTGTAAATTATGTACAAAATTTAAAATCTATTTTCAATTTGGTATGAATAATAATGGGTACGAAAGTAAATGTCATCAGTTTTCGTGCCTTTCCTCCAACAGACTGTTGCTCCTGGAGATGTTCCAATAGTGTTTTTGTGGCTTTGACTCTTTCATTTTTATTTGCTACCGCTAAAACTCGAAACTGTTTTAAAATATTTTCGCCTGGTAATTTCCTATGGGTATTTTCCGTCGTATTTTCCATGTCCATGTGTTCTACGAGAAGTAAGCACAATATCATGTGTTTGTCTAAACCCCGTACTGTAAATATCAACTCGGTCTAAAGGTTACAAAGGTTACAACACACTAAATAGCTGTTCTGATTTATTTTTTGCATTAAACAGTGATAAAATAGCACATATTCAAATGTATTTACACAGTGAAAATTATCCAGTTCATATTACCAGAATATCTACAGGCTCTAAAAGAGCTCAAAGTAAACTCGAAAATTATGAATTTTCAACTTTTTTTTTAATACACCATGATCTTCTAATAGAAAGGGCGGGGGAGGGGGCGGGGGAGGGGGTGGGGGCGGGTATTTAAGACCCAAATTACCAAGGGAACAAAGGCTTTGTAGCAATTGTAACTAATTAGAAGATGAGGAACACTTTATACTTCATTGTATGAAATTTACAGAAAGCCGTCAGATGCTCCTTTCATTCTACAATATTACAACTACGGATTATACCAAACCAGACACGGAGGATTCTTTAATCATCCTAAAAAAGCTTCTCAATCCATTCAGTCTCGAAGAATGCAAGCAAACATGTAACTTCATATAAAAAAAAAACATAATGATCAGATAATTCGTAGGTGTTTTGTGTTTTAATAATGTTTTCATTCACAGGTGCTCGTCCAGTCTTGGTGCCCATACATGGGTCCCCCATAAAAAAGTTAAAAACTACTGTTTTTAATCCTAAAACGAAAAAAAAATGTTTTTTACTATGTACTGTTACATTGAAAAGATCCCTATGTTGCCGTAACGCTATGGATTTTTACTAGGACACGATGTGGAGTTAAAATCTACTGTTTTTAATCCTAAAACGAAAAAAAAAAAAATATTTTTAAAAAATAATACTTTTTTGCTATGTACTGATACATTGAAAACGTTGTTCCACAGCGTGTCCTTGTAAAACTCCATAGCGTTACGGCAACATAGGGACCTTTTCAATGTATCAGTATATAGATCTAACAAAAATAAATAATTTTTTAATACTTTTTTTTCGTTTAAGGATTAAAAACAGTAGTTTTTAACTTTTTTTATGGGGGACCCATGTATGGGCACCAAGACTGGACGAGCACCTGTGTTTTCATTATATTTTGTCGTTCTTTTTTTTTTCTTTTTTTCCACAGTGCAAATTGTCTTGACAATTTATCTATGTATGGAAGACACCATTGTATACATGTGGTATTCTGAATAAATTATATTCTATACTATTCATCTAGTTCCAGAGTTTAAGTCCAGCAGTACTAAAATGTTGTCACTGAACGTTCTGCGCTTTTTGAAAGGAACAACGAAGCACCAAGTAACGGAATTTGAAGAACGCAAGTTCTTTGTCTGAGTCTGAGAAGTTCTGAAAGACATTCCGGAGAATTTCCGACTGCATAATTAAGTACGATTATAGCACTTTTGTTGGCAGGATATCAAGTTCACATGATTTCGTCTGTAGTTGGTTTATAAGTTTCCTAACTTCTTCCTCACTCAGATCTTTAAAACTATTAAAACAAGGAATATCTTTTTCACATGGTTGAAAATTATCGAAAAGATTCAACGATTCTCAATTTTTTCGATTTTTTTCATGAAATGATCTGCAAGTTTCTCTGCCAGTGTACTGTCATGTCCAATTGGCATAGGGTTCTCTGACTTTTTGCCAGTTGTCTCAGATACATATTTATAAAGCTTTTTCGAGTCACCTTTGGCATTTAGAACTTTTTCTCTGAGAGAAGATTTTCTCTCACGTTTGAGTTCTTTTTTGTAGTTTTTATGTGCTGTCTTGAAGGCTTCATACAGATGTGATTGTTTAGTTTCTTCCACAAACGTTCAGATTTGATGTGCCGCTCTTTTAGGATGAAGGAGTTTCAGCCAAACACACAAACTGCAAAACCAGCTGAAAATGACAAAATCTGTAAAACAAAAAGGAAGAATATCCAACAGGGAAAGCCACATTCTATAAACGCAGCCTCCCCAAATGCGAACACGATCAACAAATGCACAACACACACACACACACACACACACGCACACGCACACACACACACACACACACACGCACACACACACACACACACACACACGCACACACACACACACACACACACACACACACACAAAGCAAGCACACAAGGACAAAACAAACAAATAAAGGAACACATTGGGGCACCACCTTGGAACGATCAGTGGCAAAACCACCACTGGGGAGCTTAAACCGGTTTATGATGTACCTTACTTCACTCTTATATATATATAAATGCAATCCTTAAGAACCTAAAACGCATGTGCTCAATGCCTTTGCAGAAGACAGAGCAACAAGGAAAACACCCTTAATTTTTAAAGCCCCAACTTTTACCACCTTGGCAGTAAATTTTGTAGGAGGAGCCTATCAAATAACAACGCTTCTGTAAGCTGTCTGTCAGCTAAAATTAACTTACTTTCAATTACACACAAGCAAATGTAAACAATGGGCAGTTAAAGAAGAAAACTTGATGAACTTGCATATTTTCAAGGTTGCAAATTAATATTATCCATATTTTGTACATCTATATTAGAAACAAACTTATGATTAGTTCATAGTTGAGACTGGCATTCCTGACATTTAAACTTTCATGTAAATTGAACAGTGGAACTTCAAAATCATACAGTCATTGAGCATTTCTGTCATAACTGACAGGCCCATTAATTGAGATAATCTAGCAATCAGTGTAGAAATAATAAAAGTGGCAGGGGCCAGTTTCTCATTTGGCCCGGGTACGTTTTTTAAATAAAATAGACATATGTACTTTACAGGCATATATATTCAACTGGTTATTAATGATGTTTATAGAACTAAGGATTCCTGCGTACGAGTGATTATTGTGTAAAATAAATATGTGCATGTATCGATTTTCCTAGCTCCATGTAGACGACCGGGTCTAAAACTTTACCTGAGGTAACGGAAGTCAGACGAATTGGAAACGGTCCTCCATCCATCCAGCTTCAGCTCAAATTTGCGGAAAAAGTAAACGGTTATGTGATACTTTTCTTCCCACCATTATTTTCGTCTGGCCACATGCTTTAAAAATATGCATGTGTTTTAGGTCAGTCATTTGCAGATAATACGGAACAGGTCGCGCAAGGAGTGCATTTTGGGCCATTTTTGTCTGAAAATTTAGTGTCCTGAAACCTGCGTTTTACTCGTTTTTATCACAGAAGCAACAGAATCGGCAGACTGAAAATGTCACATAATGAAGTGCTATGTCTATGCGAGACATTCGCTCAACAATTGCCTTGAATTTGTCGAAATTGGATTTTTTATGATTTTTTTCGCACTGGTATCAGCGCAGAGTTGTGGAGTTTTCAAATTTACTGTCCCTTGCCCCCATAACTATTAAAGTCTGGGATGTAGAACAATACACACAAATTAGAAAGTGTTGCTGTGATAATGTCTTAAGAATGATAAGTTATTTGATATAAATTACCACATTGTGTATGTAGTTTAATTGTTCTCTACATTTTGTTTTAAAACCTGTTTTAAATAACATGAACAATATAACTGAAGAAATGATTGTGAATTTCTACTCAGTTTATCAATTCAAAATTACTTTTCTGGCCAGAGCTTTACAATGCACTCTAGGTGTTAATTCCATTGATACATGAAGCCTTCTGCTTATCAGGTTTGTTGATAATATATACCACGTGGGAAATGTTTACATTCTCTATTTCTCTATGGTTCATGACCTCATTAGCTCCTCCCGGCAAATTCAAATTTTTGGCAGTTAGGGTTAAATAATTTTTTTGAAACTATACTTTATAATTTTTTGTTCTAAAAAATAATTACACAAGCTGATCAAGAATGTTTCATTGTGTATTTATGCAATTTTTATAACTTTTTATTCAATAATTAACTCAAAATTTTGAAAAAGGGCTCTCTGATGTGAAGCATGCATAATTTATATAAAAACCTGCCCCAGCCTCATCTTCTGGCCTTTATATGGCAGTTGGGGGTTTAAAGGCCCGACGAAACAGGCCAGAAGACGGAAATCAAAATAGCTCATTCTTGGTGGGACATAAGAACTACTTATCATAGAGTAATGTTATTATTTCATTATGAAAATGCTACTTACATTAGAATATAGGAGAACTAGAGCAGATGTCATTGAAGTATACAAACTTAGGCATGAACTTGATAAATCTTCCTCTAACCTGCTCTCTGTCAAAACTAATACTAGTACAAGGGGGAACACACAAAAACTATTCAAGCCTTGAGCCAAAGTAAACACAAGACAAAATGCATTCATTCATAGGGTAAAAGGTAAAGGTAAAAAGGACGCAGTGGTCGAGAGGGCTAAGACGCTTTCCTACAGAGGTGAAGGCCCCTTGTTCGAATCCTGGCTACTCCCATTGCGATGTGTCCTTGGGCAAGGCACTTTATCACGACTGCCTCAGTCGACCCAGCTGTAAGTGGGTACCAGCAAATTGCTAAGGGTAAGGTATAATTGGTTTTAACTGTTCTTAAAATAGAGTCGCTCAAAAGCTCTACAGAGCTTATGTTAATTGTGTCACAAAGCGACGGTAAATAAAATCTACCTTTTTCTTTTATATGACATTATAGAGTGAGAAGACTGTGCAAGGAAAATGTGCTCCTTTTTAAAATTTGGTATATTTATATCACGGTGGAGGAAGTGTTACACGAAGGATGGAGTTCTTCTGATAACCTGTCATGTTTTCTTCTGATAACTGTTACGGAGTTCCTGGAAAACGTTAGAGAATTCCTCTGATATCTGTATGACAAAACAAGGAATCGGTCGACGAAATGGTAATTATCAATCTTTAGAAAGAGAGAATGGGGTTTAAAACTAAAGTCTGATGATCAAAGTTGCCTAACCTTTTGTGCTATGCGTTAGAAAAAACTGTTAAGTCTAATAATCAGCGCCACTTCTTTGAAATCAAGACATTTTGAGTAAAATGTCGAAATCGTTTGCTTATTCATACATATTAATCTACTCATTCGCGTTCTTCATCCTCACCACACGCAACAGCCTAATTTTAGTGCAAAGCTGCAAACATAAACCACTATCTAACTCTGAAGATGTCACAGAGTTCTTATGATAACTTTTGTTACTGCCAGGGTGTTTCTTGAGCTATGTTATGATACCTTTTAGCTAATTTTATTATTTAGAAAGGGTTTTAATAATGTTCATGTTCTAATGTAATATATTTATCCACTTCACAGTATTGTGGTTATATAATGTATGATATGAGTCTTTTGTAAAGTTTAAAACTATGTGCAGTATAATGACATAATATATAGTAAAATACGAATAGGTAACAAATGCACTAAATTGTATTGTTCATTCTATCAATGGATGTGCCAATGTTCGTGAACAACGGTTTAGTGGATTCCGTTTGGATTGATCACTGAATTAAAATCAAATCCTAAATGCTGAATTTACAACATTGAGGCCGAGTGGCAAAATTAAACCATGCGTGACCATATAATGACAGGAAGGAAATGATTCTAAATTAAAATTGTTATTGTATGATATTTGTTGATTAGGAACCATAATTTGCCACGCGACAGTAGATTATACTCCATAATCAACAAAAATCGTACAATAACTAATTAATACGTAAACGGCGACAAGAAACTATACTAAAACACACCAAACTTATAGCTTCAAATGTACATGACAATATACATATGATTTATCAAGGATAATTGTGTGTGTGCGATTTTGTTAGTTATCGCTTGACCATTTTCATTAAGTTATAGACCCAGAATATTTTACCTTAATCCGAACGCTTTCGCATACTATACTGAACAGCAAAAGAAACTATCCAGATGTATAACTGGTATATTTTGAAATAAAGAAATAATTTTTCAAATTTGAATTGTTTCTTCATACCAAAATTGCACTTGAAGATCTTCACGTGATAATTTTTTAAAAATCAATCAACCATGAAGTCAGCAGTCCCACAATAGCCGTTTGAAAGGCTATATCTTCTGCGCGTCAGTTGCATTGTAACATCCCAATTGGGCGCTCGCGCTAAATTTGATTCAGTCGTGCGGTGCAACCAACAATATTTTAAAAACTTTATGCTGTTTTTCGAGTTAGCCAATTATCATTATTTCCAATGACAATAAAATTTCACAAAGAAAATTGTTAATTACAGGCGCACATGAATTTCGTGCAAAACGGCTATTGTGGGACTACTGACTTCACGGTTGATTGATTTTTTTTTAAATTTTACACGTGAAGGTCTTCAAGTGGAATGTGATATGAAAAAAACGAGTGGTTTATAAATTAAAGTTTTTAAATAACAAATACCCCAGTTATAATACTGGATAGTTTCTTTTGCTGTTCAGTATATGTATACAGTTGTATTCATATCAATAGATTTTCATAAAGAATGTAATAATGATGATAGTAATGCTATATATTATCAGTAACATAATTATAACTTTACCATCATAATTCTTCTAATCCTTCATATAGTATAAATTTAAAAGTTGACGCTGAAAGAATACAGTCACAATGCGACATTACACAGAGGGTGAATTTAAATGTGACTGGCCTAAATTCTGCGATAAAACTTAATTGATATTGTCATAGCATCTTACAGATTGCATATAATCTTCAATGCGCTGAATACTACGTACCAAAAAGGGGCTTTTCATCCTCATACATGCATATACTATTTGTCTTAAAGAATATAATAATGCATATTAATGTGAATTTTAAAGTGCTATCTATATCAATCCTTCCTTTACATTAGAACATGATTAATACCCTTTCAAAAAAATAAAAAAAAGCTAAAAAGATTCTTAACATAGCTCAAGAAACACCCTGGCAGTAACAAAAGTTATCATAAGAACTCTGTGATAACTTCAGAGTTATCACCTGAACTCCGTAACATTTGAAAAATCGGGCGCAAAATTGTTAAATAGTGGTTTATGTTTGCAGCTTTGCACTAAAATTAGGCTATTGCCTGTGGTGAGGATGAAGAACGTGAATGAGTAGATAAATATGTATGAATAAGCAAACAATTTCGGTATTTTACTCAAAATGTCTTGATTTCAAAGAAGTGGCGCTGATTATTAGATTAACAGTTTTTTCTGACGAATAGCACAAATCATTAGGCAACTTTGATCATCAAACTTTAGTTTTACACCCCATTCTCTCTTTTTAAAGATTGATAATTACCATTTTGCCGATCGATTCCTTATTTTGTCATACAGATATCAGAAGAATTCTGTAACGTTTTCCAGGAACTTCGTAACAGTTATCAGAAGAAAACATGAAAGGTTATCAGAAGAACTCCATCCTTCGTGTAACACTTCCACCCCCGTGTATATGTCAGGCCAGTCAAAATTCAAGCAAAGTTGATATAGTCCCTACCAGCAAACTACAGTACATATACAATTTTAGAGTGTGAAGACTGTACTACTCATTTTTTAATTTGGTATTTTTAAATGTAAATAATGATAATATGAATAATATGTGTCAGAATATACATTACAATATTAGATATTTGCGAATTCAGATGAAGTTAACTGATGACACCTAAGACGATTAATATTTTAAGTGGGGGTTTCATCATTTAAATAATATTATGTGCAGACGAAAAAAAAACATGCCCATAACAACGATAAGTTCTGTCTTATTATCTCCTGTCGGAGGCGAAAGGATACTGTTTTGGCATTGTCCATCCAAATGTTTGTCCGCCTGTGCTTCTGTGGTCTGTCCATCCAAAATTGAAAATGCTTATGATTCAAATAGTGTAAAAAAAAACACTTTTACAATGTTAATCTAAAATGTTGATATAGGTTTATTTACAATCTGTTTATGCTACTGCTCATGTGCTAAAAATCTAGCAATGTCTAAAAGACTTCAAAATGCAGATTATTCACTAGATACACCAAATAAGAAGAAGTGATAATTGATATGCCAGTAAATTTAATCAATGAGAACCATTGGTCAGTTTTCTCCCTTGAATACTCTTCAAAACTAAGTAGGTCGTTGTAATTGGTTTCCTTTGTTTTCATTCTTGACTTCTTTGTACATCATTATAACTTTTAAATTGAAAAATCTTGGTCAAATATTATCAAATCCAATCAGAGAAGTATTTTACATGTAGTTTCTGTAAACAGTTTACTTCAAATTTTCTTTTTCAAATCATAATTATAGTTCATGCACTTTTCATAATTTTGAACATAAAAACCGCAACATCTCTATTAAAAACTGCGGTATAAACAGTGGAATCCAAATCTATGGACCTATACGGTATTTGGTTATCCTTGGACTTTTCCTTCAAAGGGAAATAATAGAGAGACCACTTTGTCCCTCATTTCACTGCTACTTAAATGCCAGTTAAACAAATTTAAAACAATATATTTGTTGTATAAAATGTTTTAAAATTCAACTTACAACCCCTGAAACCAAACCCCAACCGTTCAGTTTAACACCTCAGAAAGAAAAATTGATTTATTTTGTGATCTCATATTCGACTGAACAATTTTCTATTCCTAAAAAAATCTGGTCGATAAAATATCTGGGATTTTTATCAAATCTCCTGGATTTTCAAGTGAAATTTCCTGCAAAATTTTCCAGGAAACTTGGCCTATATGGAAACCGTTCCACTGCTCCTTACAAACATTTCAAATCGGCAGACATCATTGAAAAATATTTTCAGTCAAACACACAAACTGCAAAATCAGCTAAAAATGAGACCCCAAATTGTAGTGGTAATGTATGATGTAAATATCCATGACAAAACAGAAAAACTGGAAATTCCACAGGTCGCTCAACATGACAATTCTAAGCGAAAATGTTGCAGGCTCGGTTTGATTGAGCCTGTTCATGGGCGGTTGTGGAAAAGTCTGACATGTTAATAGTTCATATAAAATCCTACCTACATGTCAAGCATAGATCTGTAATGTGATTTCATCAAGAACTTGCAAAGAAAATAAGGAAAGCTTTAAAGAGCAAAAATAACTGAGGACTATTTGAAAACGACATATTTTTCGCGCCATTTTCCTATTTAGTGTCTGTATGCCTATATATACCGTACATAATATTACCGCGAATACGGAATTTAATTCATTATAGAATGGTACTATATTATCTACATCAAATGGACGCTGGAAAATGAGTCTTGTATTTAGAATTTTAAAAGCGCTTAGCTTACAAGATTTTTTTATGACTAAGGAATCATTCTGGCCAAGTTAACCAACATGGCCGACTTTGACGATCATCACGGAGGATTTGGTGGGGGAAATTATGGCGGGTATGTGAAATCAAGGCAATTTTACATTTTCCCAATGCATTGCAGTTGAGAAAAAAAGTTACTCATATACATGTATGTTTGCTAATGTTGTCTGTCTTTGCAGTTACCCATCAGCATACCATATTGACTGACTGAAAAATCACATGCACATGTTGTCTCAATTTTTCGACTGCAAGGCAGACAGATTTCACAGACTGACATTTACCGTACATCTGCCTCTACGTGTCAAGGGGTTATGATCAAAACTGTAGTGGAAATCAACGCCATTTAAACTTCATGATTTATAGTTTTACATTCGGTTTTCACTAGGAAACATGAACAATGATTTAAAAAAGCCTAAATATAAACATAAGTTAAAAAATGGCATGTTTAACCTGCCATAATACCTTTCGTATACATATTCAAAATTTGAAATGTATGAACATGAAAACTGTACCTTAGTCCAAATAATTCGACGTTCAGATTGTTTTATATTTGTGCAAAGAAGTATAAAATACACAGAATGGCAACTGGCTGTAATCTCGTGTCAGAGCGTGAATTGGCGTTATCAAAGTAAAAACAAACATCGCGAGCATGGAGTTACAATTTGTACTTTTAAAACCACATTTAAAATGCATGTTAGCTTCTAAAATAACATTAGTTTAATGTGAAATAGTCTTAAGACACAAAGTACACGTTTCTTGCCTTCAAAAGAAGATTGGTCATAACGGTGATAATTAATTTACTGATGAATAATTGCTTTCGCATACAAAATGGCGCATGGAGAAAGCGTCACTTCCGGTAAACGAGATCTCATTCAGTTATCACGGGATGTTGGCGAGATTTGCTCTATATGCCTTTCAAGTTGCCGATCTATTTATTTTTATAGCTTTTTGATTTGTGATGGGGCAGTCTAAACGTCAAAACATTGAAGGACCAAAATAATGGAGGATAAATCACAGTACACGGTTGTGTAAAGTTATTGGTTTTATCGCTTGCGCATATTGGTGTGTAGACACGGTAAACGTTGAGGTTCTTGTCAAGTCATTTGAAACCACCCCTCGGGTGAATTTTTGTTTTAGTTCTTTTACGCCACATATACCTTGGTTTATCATATACAATATACCAAACTATTCATAATAAGTAGAAAAAACTTTCAAGAGAGGTTATATTATATTGAACAGCATATTTTGTCCTATATCACAATGTCATGTACTTTGACTGTTTTTGACTCTATTTTGTAGAAGATACCAAGCTTCTTTTTCAAAAGTATTTTGTCATTACTTTTATGATTATTGTGTGTCATTGGAAATTGCTTCCATTATTTTGGTCTTTCGACTGTTTGATGCGAGTGGAGGTATTGCCCGTATGAAAAAAATTTCTCAATATTTCCTAGGATCGCGTCAAATTTGTTGGACTAACCTGTACCTGTAGGATGATTTTGGGCTCTGTAGTAAAACTAAGTCCTTCTTAAGCCCCTCTTCTTGCAGACTTTTATTTATGACAGTATTACTGCAAGTTCTCAAAACAAATTTAGTAGTTGTGTTGGTAATAGATAAAAAGTAACCAATGAAATGTGGGGTCCGAAATGCGCGGAACCAACCTCCGCGCAGGAATATTGTCAAACAATCATCCCTGCCTTCAAGCAAATCATCAATCTGACTAAAGTACTTGATCTTCTAAACGAAGATCTGAGAACGACCCATTCACATTCGTCTTCTGTATATTTTGGATTTCCAATATTGCTATTTTTATTTTCGCAAATCTATTTTCGTTTGAACCAATCAGATAACTTGTTCGAATGTCAAAGAGTAAGAAAAATTTGCAGTTAATCCAGGGCTCGAACCCGGGACATCTCGCTTACAGAGCAAATGCCCTACCGACTCAGCTAACCGGCTATCTGACATATTTCGACATAAAAATTGTTGATATCAAAAACCAAGGCTTTTTAAAGCTTGCAGAATGTTGTAAGTTAGCTTTTGATTGGCTAGCGGAAGGGTTGTCAGAACGAGGCCATCAATAGCTCGTTGTCAGATCCTATGCGTAGCGTAATAGGAGATGTACTTTAGTCAGATTGGCAAATCATCAGCATGCCCACTCATTTTTAAAGTTAAGGGTACATGTACCCCCTGCTTTTGCAAAATAGGGGTACACTTCAAAATTTGGGGGTACACTACATGGCATATCTGAAATTTTTCTATTTAAGTTAACTACTGAAACTTGTATATGTATGTGGTTTTTTTTCATGCAGAACTCTTGTGGGTGGGGTATAACTGATGAGATAATTTTAGAAAATTTAAAATGTTTTTCCAACATTAAGATAGGAAATTCTGAATCAAAGGACCCTCCCTATATTATACTCAATATAAATAAGTTTTCAGCAAGGTTCATGTGTTCCCGATTTCGTGAACGAAACACGATTCGTCCGAAATAGCATACAGTCATCTTCAGACAGGTAAAAGTCGCAGATCAATAATAAATGCCAAAGCTATTACAGATATGCAATGTGTATCAAAATTGCAGTTAAATATTGAAAAAATACTGTTAATTAACCTTTTGCTGAGTTTATAAAAGCTAAAAATTAAAATGCTTTTTTGCATTTCGCATCCATACTTTTTTTGCACACGACCCGTGTGACGTCTGACTAAAACACTTACCAAACTCCTCTATGCGGCTGACAATTACGGCGAGAATTCGGTGATGGAAACGAAATTATCCGGTCCCTTGACCGGATCTGCATTTTAGACCATACCAAACAATTGGCAAGTGCGCGATGAAATAAACAGCGATTTTGCAGCTGAACATAGGAGTACCGACTCTCTGCGTGCATGTATCCCCAACAAGTGATTTTTATGCGTGCATTTGATATTTTGTGCGTGATTAACGTACTGCAGTGCGTGAATGGGCATGCTGATCATGTGATGATGGTACAACCATGTGATCCTAAAATGGTGATACGCTTGGCAACGCTGGGTAAATCAAATGCTTGCTATAATCTACAGGCAAATTGACATTTATGTCAAAACCTTTAAGAACACAATGAAAGTAATCAATGTATCTATATTTTGCAGTATGCCATTCGTCAAATTCACCTACTGTACTCAGAAAACCGTCAAATAATTTCATTGTTTACATTTTTAGCAGGTGCACATCACAACACCAGAAAAAGGAGTAACTTTAGTATTACTGCATTATTTTTAGCTGGGGCCTCCGTGGCCGAGTGGTTAGAGTCGTTGACTTCAAACCATTTGCCCCTCATCGATGTGGGTTCGAAACCTCATTTGAGGCGTAGAATTCTTCACGTGAGGAAGCCATCCAGCTGGCTTACGGAAGGTCGGTGGTTCTACCCAGGTGCCCGCTCGTGATGAAATTATGTACGGAGGGGCACCTGGGGTCTTCCTCCACCATTAAAGCTGGAAAGTCGCCATATGACCTAAAATTGTGTCGGTGCGACGTTAAACCCAACAAAATAAATAAATAAATAAAAATTATTTTTAGCTCACCTGTCACATAGTGACAAGGTGAGCTTTTGTGATCACCCTTCTTTCGCTGTGCGTCCGTCCGTCAACAATTTCTTGTCTGCACGATAGTGGTTTCATTTATGATTTTATTTTAACCAAACTTGCACACAACTTGTATCACCATAAGATCACGGTTCCTTTCTTGAACTGGCCAGATCCCATTATGGGTTCCAGAGTTATGGCCCCTGAAAGGGCCAAAATTAGCTATTTTGACTTTGTCTGCACAATAGCAGCTTTATTTATGATTTGAATTTTACCAAACTGGCACACAACTTGTATCACCATAAGATCTTGGTTCCTTTCTTGAAATGGCCAGATTCCATTATGGGTTCCAGAGTTATGGCCCCTGAAAGGGCCAGAATTAGCTATTTTGACCTTGTCTGCATAATAGCAGCTTCATTTATGATTTGATTTTAACCAAACTTGCACACAACTTGTATCACCATAAGATCTCGGTTCCTTTCTTGAACTGGCGAGATTCCTTTGTGGGTTCCAGAGTTATGGCCCCTGAAAGGGCCAGAATTAGCTATTTTGTTCTTGTCTGCACAATAGCAGCTTCATTTATGATTTGAATTTAATCAAACTTGCACAAAACTTCTGTCACCATAAGATCTCGGTTCCTTTCTTGAACCGGCCAGAGCCCATAATGGGTTCCAGAGTTATGGCCACTGAAAGGGCCAAAATTAGCTATTTTGACCTTGTCTGCACAATAGCAGCTTCATTTATGATATGATTTCAACCAAACTTGCACACAACTTGTATCACCACAAGATCTTGCTTCCTTTCTTCAACTGGCCAGATTCCTTCTTTGGTTCCAGAGTTATGGCCCCTTAAAGGTCCAAAATCGGCTATTTTGGCTTTTGCAGCCATATAGAGACTTCATTTATGGTTTTATTTGATACAAACTTCCAAAATATCTTCAGCAACAATAAATCTTGGATTCCATGACAAATCAGATCCAATCATATGTTCCAGAGTTATTTTATATCTGATTGTCTCCCCTGATTGTAATCAAAATGGATTTATATCAGTAAGTACTTACAGGACTTATTTGAAATTTCATTATTGTTATTAGTTGGACTGAGACAATCAGGGACCTGGTAGATAACTATGGACTGATTTTATGTCAAATTACCTCCCTTTATTTCAAATTTAAATTGTTATATCTCCATAACTTATGAAGATACTGATCTGAAATTTCATTTATGTCAACAGATTTATTTGGCAGATCCTTCTTTTGTCCACTTACAATATTTTTTTTTTTTTAATTACTTCCCTTTTACGTTACTATAAATAGCTTATTTTAGTAACTTTTTTATTATTGGCCGTAGGGAAAATACGAGACCAGTTTTCTGTGGTACAACATGGATGGTACCTCCAATTTTTAGGTGTATTTTAACATATCTATACCTTGTAAGATTTTTTTTTTCTTTTTGGTTAAATTCCTTCCCTTTGTTGTTCCTGTCCTTTGGACTTAGATATTTTTTCTGAGGACCTTCTTGTCCTCAAGTGCAATGATAACAGGTGAGCGATATAGGGCCATCATGGCCCTCTTGTTAAGTTTTTCTGCTCGTTTTACATGCATATTTAACTACTGAGATAAAACTTTGCACAACAAAATTAAAATAATGAAAAATATAACTCAGCTGAAATTCAGCACAATTTATACGTGGTGGCAGTGTCTAATGTACCGATAAGGGGAAGTAACACTGAGTTGGAGTTTGGCGTTGAACGTATTACAGGGTTTTTGTGGACGCATTGGTAGTGATAGCTAAGACGCTTCCCTTCACAAAGTCAGAGGTCTACAATTTTGTATTGACTCTCTTCAAAATTATTGTGATGATTGGAAATTAAAAGTCAATACTGAAAAAACAAAAGTTCTGATATTTAGCAATGCTAGTGCAAGTGGAAAATTTGACTTTTAAAATTAATGGACGAGACATTAAAGTTGTCAATGAATATAAATATTTAGGTATATTATTAGGCAGTGGCTAGAGAACTGGAATTGGTTCCCTAGACAGCTAACTTATTCATCCGGAAACGGTTCTCAAGCCAAAGTATGTGCATAGGCTAGGGAACCAGAAGTTTATTTCTATGCATAAAGCTACCGAAATTCACATTGATTCTTTTGGTAAGAATCATGCATGTTACTATCTTAATTAATTTTACCATTTCAGCAAGCCATGCCCTTGCATTTATCTGTATTTACTGTGTCTCTAAAAGTGTACTTTATTATTATACACCAGATTTATATAGCGCCCTTTTCATATTTGCCGCATACTATCCACCATATTGGAATGAAAACAAATTAAGTAATTATGTCTCCCCTAGGAGACATATTGTTTTTGCCCTGTCTGTCCATCCGTCCTTCCTTCCGTCCGTACGACACACTTCATTTCCGAGCAATAACTGTAGAACCATTTGACCTAGAACCTTCAAACTTCATAGGGTTGTAGGGCTGCTGGAGTAGACGACCCCTATTGTTTTTGGGGTCACTCCGTCAAAGGTCAAGGTCACAGGGGCCTAAACATTGAAAACCATTTCCAATCCATAACTAGAGAACCACTTGACCCAGAATGTTGAAACTTCAGTGGGTGATTGGTCATGAAGAGTAAATGACCCCTATTGATTTTAGGGTTACTCCGTCAAAGGTCAAGGTCACAGGGGCCTAAACATTGAAAACCATTTCCGATCAATAACTAGAGAACCACTTGACCCAGAATGTTGAAACTTCATAGGATGATTTTTCATGAAGAGTAGATGACCCCTATTGATTTTGGGGTCACTCCGTCAAAGGTCAAGGTCACAGGGGCCTGAACATTGAAAACCATTTCCGATCAATAACTAGGAAACCACTTGACCCAGAATGTTGAAACTTCATAAGATGATTGATCATGAAGAGCAGACAACCCCTATTGATTTTGGGGTCACTCCATCAAAGGTCAAGGTCACAGGGGCCTAAACATTGAAAACCATTTCCGATCAATAACTAGAGAACCACTTGACCCAGAATGTTGAAACTTCATATGATGATTGGTCATGCAGTGTAGATGACCCATATTGATTTTGGGGTCACTCCGTCAAAGGTCAAGGTCACAGGGGCCTAAACATTGAAAACCATTTCCGATCAATAACTAGAGAACCACTGGACCCAGAATGTTGAAACTTCATAGGATGATTTGTCATGAAGAGTAGATGACCCCTATTGATTTTGGGGTCACTCCGTCAAAGGTCAAGGTCACAGGGGCCTGAACATTGAAAACCATTTCCGATCAATAACTAGAGAACCACTTGACCAAGAATGTTGAATTTCATAGGATGATTGGTCATGAAGAGTAGATGACCCCTATTGATTTTGGGGTCACTTCGTCAAAGGTCAAGGTCACAGGGGCCTGAACATTGAAAACCATTTCCGATCAATAACTAGAGAACCACTTGACCCAGAATGTTGAAACTTCATAGGATGATTGGTCATGAAGAGTAGATGACCTCTATTGATTTTGGGGTCACTCTGTCAAAGGTCAAAGTCACAGGGGCCTGAACATTGAAAACCATTTCCGATCAATAACTAGAGAACCACTTGACCCAGAATGTTGAAACTTCATAGGATGATTGTTCATGAAGAGTAGATGACCCCTATTGATTTTGGGGTCACTCCATCAAAGGTCAAGGTCACAGGGGCCTGAACATGGAAAACCATTTCCAATCAATAACTAGAGAACCACTTGACCCAGAATGTTGAAACTTCATAGGATGATTGTACATGCAAAGTAGATGACCCCTATCGATTTTGGGGTCACTCCATTAAAGGTCAAGGTCACAGGGGCCTGAACATTGAAAACCATTTCCAGTCAGTAACTTGAGAACCACTTGACCCAGAATGTTGAAACTTAATAGGATGATTGGTCATGCAGAGTAGATGACCCCTAACGATATTGGGGTCACTCTGTGAAAGGTCAAGGTCACAGGGGCCTGAACATTGAAAACCATTTCCGGTCAGTAACTTGAGAACCACTTGACCCAGAATGATGAAACTTCATAGGATGATTGGTCATGCAGAGTAGATGACCCCTAACGATTTTAGGGTCACTCTGTTAAAGGTCAAGGCCACAGGGGCCTGAACATGGAAAACCATTTCCAATCAATAACTTGAGAACCTCTCGACCCAGAATGTTGAAACTTCATAGGATGATTGTTCATGCAGAGTAAATGACCCCTATTGTTTTTGGGGTCACTCCGTCAAAGGTCAAGGTCACAGGGGCCTGAACATTGATAACCAGTTCCGATCAATAACTTGAGAACCACTTGACCCAGAATGTTGAAACTTCATAAGATGATTGAACATGCAGAGTAGATGACCCCGATTGATTTTGGGGTCAGTCTATTAAAGGTCAAGGTCACAGTGGCCTGTTCATGTAAAATCATTTTTTGGAAATAACTTGAGAACCACTTGACCTACAATGTTGAAACTTAATAGGATGATTGGACATGTAGAGTAGAAGACCCCGATTTATTTTGAGGTCACTTGATCAAAGGTCAAGGTCACAGGAGCCTGAACAGTGACTTGAGAACCACTAGGCCAAGAGTGTTGAAATTTAGCGGGAAGACTGGACATGCCAAGTAGATGATCCCTATTGCAGCCAACCATCAGTGTCTCTTTGACTTTCGCTCCTGACCCCTATTGACTTCTTGCCTATAGGACTTTGCATTGGGGGAGACATGCGCTTTTTTACAAAAGCATTTTCTAGTTTCTGTTAGTATTGATCAATGTTTAAAGGTGAGCTTTACAATTTTGGCCCAATCTTAATGAAACTTGGTCAGAATGTTACTCTCAATAAAATCTTGGATGAGTTCGAGATTGGGTCATCTGGGGTCAAAAACTAGGTCACCAGGTCAAATCAAAGGAAAAGCTTGTTAACACTCTAGAGGTCGTAATTTTGGCCCAATCTTAATGAAACTTGGTCAGAATGTTACCCTCAATAAAATCTTTGATGAGTTTGATATTGGGTCATCTGGGTTCAAAAACTAGGTCAGCAGGTCAGATCAAAGGAAAAACTTGTTAACACTCTAGTGGTCACAATTTTGGCCCAATCTTAATGAAACTTGGTCAGAATGTTACCCTCAATAAAATCTTGGACAAGTTTGCGATTGGGTCATTTGGGGTTAAAAACTAGGTCACCAGGTCAAGTCAAAGGAAAAGCTTACTAACACTCTAGAGGTCATAATTTTGGCCCAATCTTAATGAAACTTGGTCAGAATGTTACTTTCAATAAAATCTTGGACGAGTTCGATATTGGGTCATCAGGGGTCAAAAACTAGGTCACCAGATCAAATCAAAGGAAAAGCTTGTTTAACACTGAAGAGGCCACACTTACTACTGTATCTTCATGAAACATGGTCAGGATTTTAATCTTGATAATCTCAAGGTCCAGTCAGGGCTTTTTCACCCTATCTCATGGGGCTGATATTCGGCCCCATTCCCAATGCCAAATATGCTCTATTTTTCCCAATCTGGAGCAAAAAATTCCCAATCCAATGAAAAATTTCACAACTGAAATCAGTTACTTTCTGTTTTTCAATAATAATTCTTGCACAATTAGTTTTGTTTGCCAAATAAATCAAACAAAATGTTGGAAAAACCAACTCGTTTCTATTTTTAGTAACATGACGGTCTGCAACCTCGGCAAAAAATAATTACAAGATTTTGCTGAAGAAATGTATGATTCGTATGCAAAAACTTCTTAAAATGCATAAAAACACAAATATTAATTGAATAAAGTACCCAAAATATGTTGACAGGTAGTTCTTATACCATTAAAATCAATTGTCACATATTTTCGCGACCCAGTTTTATGCTCGAAAATACAGGCACTTTGCCATTCTACTTTTTGGATAATTTCAGTTATAACTTTGGTGAAAACAAACTGTAAACAAAAATTTTAACATGACAAATAAAGAGTTACTGTATTTTTAGGCATTATTGGAACACAATCCTGAAAAAAAATTCTCAAAATTCCACAAGGGGATACTGTCTACCAGAAAAATTTGAAACTGAAGATTTAAACTAATATATATTAATTAGAAACTCATTTAATTTGTCAGTATATCTTCCCAAATTTGACAATTTACCGCGTTAAAAATTCCCAATATGACCAGGGGCCCTTTTCCCAAAACCCCCTGAAAAAACCCTGCCAGTATGAATCTGGGTCATGTAGGATAAAAAACTAGGTCACCGGGTCAAATCAAAGGAAAAGCTAGTTAACACTGTAGAGGCCACATTTATGACCTTATCTTAATGAAACTTGGTCAGAATGTTAATCTTGATGATCTATAGATCACATTCAAATCTGGGTCAGGTGGGATGAAAAACTAGGTCAAATCAAAGGAAAAGCTTGTTAACACTATAGAGGCGACATTTATGACTGTATCATCATGAAACTTAGTCAGAATGTTAATCTTGATGATCTTGAGGTCAAGTTCGAATCTGGGTCATGTGGGGTCAAAAACTAGGTCACCGGGTCAAATCAAAGGAAAAGCTAGTTAACACTTTAGAGGCCACATTTATGACCATATCTTAATGAAACTTGGTCAGAATGTTAATCTTGATGATCTTTAGGTCAGTAGGTCAGGTGAGCGATACAGGGCCTTCATGGCCCTCTTGTTTCAATTTGCTTATCACTTGCAAATTTTAATTCAATCAAAAAAAATTATGCATGTGAAATACCGAGGTGTTGCAAACAAACCTGGAGTCAATTGCTTAAGAATGTAATTAATTAATGTCCAGTTAAATTACAATTATCATTACATGGATTCTAGAAATGTAATTAATTAAATTACAATTACATTGCAAATTGTAATTAATTACATTCAGTTACAATAATACCAAATGTTGTAACAACCTAACATGTTTCTTACATGAACACTGTAGCAAAGTTCTTTACTTAGAACTACATATACCTGTACTTGATGATACTTCAGTTATTTCAAAATTGAATTTATGCACAAAGAAACATCCATGTCTTAAATGTGTGCCTTTGGCCCCATTTTTTTGGGGGGTGGGGGGGGGACATATACAGAATCCAGGAACACTGGTTAGGTTTACTGCCCACCATTACATAACTGAAATACTGTTGAAAAATGATGTTAAACCCCCCAAAACAGACTAGCCACTGCTGTATGCTTTAATGGAAACATGAAACATGCAACAAACCACCTATATATGGTACAAGTTAAAGGCAATTTTTGCCCTGAAATCTAAAATCTTAGATTATGATACAATTTCTCCTAAATTACAATTGAAATTATTTCACTCCCTCACCTGACCAATATTAAATTATGGATCTGAAATATAGATTTCAGATTTTTAAAAATAAACAACAACAGGTTAGATTGGCATCCATTTGAAAAAATTCATAACTTATAGGTTCTGCAAATATATACTTGGTGTCCATAAAAATGCATCAAATTTCGCTACAAAGCTTGAACTTGGAAGAGAAAACGCTTTGAACTACATAACTTCATAAGCCATAGCATCCTTAACAGTAAAATTTCTTAAATACTTTGAAAGAATTAAAAAACTTTTATCCACAAGGTTAATACCAGAAGCATTTGAAGTTGATGAAAAATTGAATGAAAATGGGCGCAAGTCACTTAGTTCAAAATGCCTTGCACTTCCCGCATTATAATGATAATTTTCATGTCATATTGTGTTGATTCTGCACGTAAAGTGCATTAGGCTGTAGACTTTTGAATCTACTCATGCATTCCTAATATGAAAGTAGGTGCTGCCTTTTCTGGCTTCTGCGGGAAAACACATATAATGGTAGGTGTTGTGATTTGAGGCTTCTGAAGCCCAGGGAGCCAAGGGTTTGATCCATATACTGGGCAGATGTTTTTCTTCATAAAAGTAGAACATTGGTGACAAGGTCAATTGAAAAGTTATTAGCTACAGTGCCAGGTTATGTAGAGCATGTGGTTTGCATGGGCTACAGTATTTACAGTATTACTCCATTGGAAGCTAAACAGTTGATGCCTTGCTTTGCTTTCCACTGAAATTTAAGGCGACTAAGTGGCTAGTCATTCTGTATTCTATATATAGGCAATGTTCTATTGGGAGCTGAACAATTGATGCCTCACTCTGTGAATCCAGTATAAGGTTCAAAGTGAGGGAGTGAATTGGATTTTACGGGACATCAACACAAAAAGGACATATATTGCCGAGAAGTTGTTTTGAAAATGTAAACATGTAAAAACATACATACATATAAAGGGTTAAAAATATCAGTGGCAAACAATTATATTGCAAATTATGTTTTATGTCGTTACTTTAAGTTTGTTGAAAGTTTCTTTTTAGCTCGACTATTTGAAGAATAAGTAGAGCAATCCTACTCACCACGGCGTCGGCGTCACACCTTGGTTAAAATTTTCGTACCAGTCCACATTTTGACAAAGTCTTTTGAGATAAAGCTTTGAAACTTTCAACACTTGTTTACCATCACCATGGCCAGTTATAGGCAAGAGTACATAACTCCATCAAGGATTTTGGCTGAATTATGGCCCCTTTTGACTTAGAAATCATGGTTAAGTTTTTCGTATCAGTTCATATTTTGACAAAGTCTTTTAAGATAAAGCTTTGAAACTTTCAACACTTGTTTACCATCACCATGGCCAGTTATAGGCAAGAGTACATAACTCAACAGGGATTTTGGCTGAATTATGGCCCCTTTCGACTTAGAAATCTTGGTTAAGTTTTTCGTATCAGTTCATATTTAGACAAAGTCTTTTGAGATAAAGCTTTGAAACTTTCAACACTTGTTTACCATCACCATGTCCAGTTATAGGCAAGAGCACATAACTCCATCAAGGATTTTGGCTGAATTATGGCCCTTTTTGACATAGAAATCTGGGTTAATATTTCGTACCAGTTCATATTTTGACAAAGTCTTTTGAGATAAAGCTTTGAAACTTTCAACACCTGTTTACCATCACCATGTCCAGTTATAGGCAAGAGTACATAACTCCATCAAGGATTTTGGCTGAATTATGGCCCCTTTTGACTTAGAAATCTTGGTTAAGTTTTTCGTACCAGTTCATAGTTTTTGTAAAGTGTTTGACATATGGCTTTGAAACTTTTATCACTTGTTTAGTATAATAGTCTCTATCTGTAGGAAAGAGAACATATTAACTCTGTCATCTATTTTGGCTGAATTATGGCCCTTTTTGGACTTCGAAATTGGTTCTGTTTTCATACAAGTCCATGTTTTGTCAAAACTATTTGACATATGGCTTTTAAACTTTGAACACTTGCTTATCATTATGATTTACATCTGTAGGCAAGAGTACATAACTATTTTGACTGAATTATGGCCCTTTTTGGACTTTGAAATTGGCTCATATATTGCCATTTAGTGCAAGACTTATCGAAATCAAAGTAATACAGGAACATTGTTTGTCTAATCTATTTATTTCTTTTGTCTGAATATCCGTGGAAATATTTTGACCCCATTCTTCAATCAATTCTTCAAATAGTGGAGCGCGCTGTCATCAGACAGCTCTTGTTTTGTGACTGATACCAAAACTGCACACAAAGGTATGCAGAATCAGCATGTAGATTCTGCAGTTTCGGTAAAACTTTATTGTTTACCTTTCCATATTGTAATCACTTTAGTTTATATCAATCTGCAACTCTTTTTTTTTTTTGAATTTGTACTTTCAGAGGAGGATACCGAGGAGACTATAACCGTGGACGTGGAGGTTATGGGGGCAATCGCGGGGGCAGAGGTGGAGGTAGGAAACCAATGCCTACTGAACCACCGTACACAGTCTTTGTGGGCAATTTACCAAATGGCATTGTACAGGGAGATTTGGAGTTGATATTCAAAGATCAAAGGGTTAGTTTTGCAGGGTTTGACTTGAAGGTTGCTCATTCGCAAAATCAGAATGACATTTTAACACAGTGCAAGTACCCTGTAGACCGTTTGAGGATTTTAATCATATAGTAATATTTCATATACAACTGTTTATATACAGTCAATTTTTTTGTGACTCTGAAATGATTGCGAAAAAATTAGCAGAGTATTAATGAACCAGATATAAAATGTCTATCAGAAACAGTTAACAAAATTGCAAGTGAAGGTGATGTTGTGCAGGCTGAAATTTCTTGCACTTGCAATTTCTTCACCTGCAAGTAAAGAAAAAAGATAAATTCTACCTGTGGTTTTGGTTCTGCTGCTGTCATGAATTATGATACTAGTGTGTTATGTTGTAGCTGTTTGGTCAGTATTTTATCTTTATTAAGAGAAAAATCTTACAAGTTTTTGGACACAGAAAATGTTAACATGAAGTCATGAAATTTTGTTTCTCATGAAATGTATTTAATTTAAATAATAATATAGAATATGCCAGTGTGATTTAAAAACGTATTTCCTTGTAGATCTTATAAAAGCTAATCAACAAATAAATTCCATATTTTCTGTATCGGACATGTTTGAAGGGACACTTTTTGTACTTCAGAAACTTCTATCTTGTGTAGTAATAGTTTTTCTTGTTTTGAACACTTTCAACTTAAATGTAAGTACCGGTAGATAACAATTAACAAATGCATTGTTTTCTTAATTGAAATTTTCCCTTACTTGATCAGAATTGACACTTCTGAAACTTACTCATGTACTTCAGTTTGCAAGGAAACTTATTTATATTTTTGACCACTGTTTTAACAGTGTAGTTTTAGACAAATAAAGGTCTATACGACTGTCAATTACAATGCAGTGAGACAATATTATCATGTAAAAGTTTAGACCTAAATGTTTCCATTGAATATATTTCTTGCTGGCTTAGCCCTATAGGGAGAGCATAGATCTACGGATCGAGGGGTCTCTAGTTTGATCCCTAGGCAAGGCATAATTTTATGTTCTCTAAGACGGTTTGAAAGAAGACATTGTTTCAGTAGTCATTTTTAGCTCATCTGATTTTTTGAAAAAAAATGATGAGTTATTGTCATCACTTGAGCGGTTGTCGGCGTCGGCATCGGCGTCGGCGTTGCCTGGTTAAGTTTTATGTTTAGGTCAGCTTTTCTCCTAAACTATCAAAGCTATTGCTTTGAAACTTGGAATACTTGTTCACCATCATAAGCTGACCCTGTATAGCAAGAAACATAACTCCATCTTGCTTTTTGCAAGATTTATGGCCCCTTTTGTACTTAGAAAATATCAGATTTCTTGGTTAAGTTTTATGTTTAGGTCAACTTTTTAGCTCACCTGAGCACAAAGTGCTCAGGGTGAGGTATTGTGATCGCTCACCGTCCGTCCGCGTCCGTCCGTCCGTCTGTCCGTCCGTCCGTCGTCCGTCCACACTTTCCTTTAAACAACATCTCCTCCTAAACCAACAGGCCAATTTTGATGAAACTTCACAGGGATGTTCCTTGGATGGCCCCCTTTCAAAATTGTTCAAAGAATTGAATTCTATGCAGAACACTGGTTGCCATGGCAACCGAAAGGAAAAAACTTTAAAAATCTTCTTCTCAAAAACCAGAAGACCTAGAGCTTAGATATTTGGTGTGAAGCATTGCCTAGTGGACCTCTACCAAGTTTGTTCAAATCATGACCCCGGGGTCAAAATTGACCCCGCCCCAGGGGTCACTTGATTTTACATAAGAAAATCTTAAAAAATCTTCTTCTCAAAAACCAGAAGCCTTAGAGCTTAGATATTTGACATGTAGCATTGCCTAGTGGACCTCTACTAAAATTGTTCAAATCATGACCCCGGGGTCAAAATTGACTCTGCCCCAGGGGGCACTTGATTTTACATAGGAAAATCTTCAAAAAATTTCTAAAAATAAACCAGAAGGCCTAAAGCTTAGATATTTCACATGTAGCATTGCCTAGTGGACCTCTACAAAATTTGTTCAAATCATGGCCCCCGGGGTCAAAATTGACCCCGCCCCAGGGGTCACTTGATTTTACATAAGAAAATATTTAAAAAATCTTCTTCTCAAAAACCAGAAGCCCTAGAGCTTAGATATTTGACATGTAGCATTGCCTAGTTGACCTCTACTAAAGTTGTTCAAATTATGACCCGGGGGTCAAAATTGACCCCGCCCTAGGGGTCACTTGACTTTACAACGGAAAATCTTTAAAAGTTTTCTAAAAACAAACCAGAAGGCCTAGAGCTTAGATATTTCACATGTAGCATTACCTAGTGGACCTCTACAAAATTTGTTCATATCATGACCCCCTGGGTCAAAATTGACCCCGCCCCAGAGGTCACTTGATTTTACATAGGAAAATCTTCAAAAATTTTCTAAAAATAAACTAGAAGGCGTAGAGACTAGATATTTGACATGTAGCATTGCCTAGTGGACCTCTACAAAATTTGTTCAAACCTTGTCCCCCGGGGTCAAAATTGACTCCGCCCTAGGGGTCACTTGATTTTACATAGGAAAATCTTAAAAAAAAATTCTAAAAATAAACCAGAAGGCCTAGATCTTAGATATTTGACATGTAGCATTGCCTATTAGACTTTTACAAAGTTTATTCAAATCATGACCCCTGGGGTCAAATTGACCCTGCCCCATGGGGTTACTTGATTGTACATAGAAAAATCTTCAAAATTTTCTAAAAATAAACCAGAAGAGCTTAGATATTTGACATGTAGCATTGCCTAGTGGACCTCTACAAAAAGTTTTCAAATCTTGTTTTTAAAGTTACTTAAAGAAAATTTCAACTATATTTTCTCATAATTCTTTTGATTGATTTCTATTATGATCTTTTGACCTTGAAGACTTGTCCTTAAGTGCAATGATAACAGGTGAGCGATATAGGGCCATCATGGCCCTCTTGTCTCCTAAACTATCAAAGCTATTGCTTTGAAACTTGGAATACTTGTTCACCATCATAAGCTGACCCTGTACATCAAGAAACATAACTCCATCTTGCTTTTTGCAGGATTTATTGCCCCTTTTGGACTTAAAAATCAGTTTTCTTGGTTAAGTTTTATGTTTATGTCAACTTTTTCTCTTAAACTATCAAAGCTATTGCTTTAAAACTTGCAACACTTGTTCACCATCATAAGTTGACCCTGTACAGCAAGAAACATAACTCCGTCCTGCTTTTTGCAAGATTTATGGCCCCTTTTGGACTTAGAAAATATCAGATTTCTTGGTTAAGTTTTATGTTTAGGTCAACTTTTTCTCTTAAACTATCAAAGCTATTGCTTTGAAACTTGCAACACTTGTTCACCATCATAAGCTGACCCTGTACAGCAAGCAACATAACTCCATCCTGCTTTTTGCAATAATTATTGCCCCTTTTGGACTTAGAAAATCATTTTCTTGGTTGAGTATTATGTTTAAGTCAACTTTTCTCATAAACTATCAAAGCTATTGCTTTAAAACTTGCAACAGTTTTTCACCATCATAAGTGGACACTGTACATCAAGAAACATAACTCTATCCTGCTTTTTGCAAGAATGATGGCCCTCTTTAGACTTAGAAAATCATGGGTAGGACAATATTTCTATTACACAAAAAAAAATCAGATGAGCGTCAGCACCCGCAAGGCGGTGCTCTTGTTTCCTCTACCACTGATTCATGTGGAGAACTTAGGAGTTACTTGCAGAGAATAGTTTAGTACTGGTGCAGGATCCAGGAACACTGTTGAAAAAACTGTACTTAAACCAAGACAAACAAGCAAACAGCTTTATAGAAAATGGGTGACTGATGCATTGGGCTTTAACAGAATGTGTTATTATATCTTTACAGTCAGTGGTTTGTATCTGAGTTTAAAATACATGCAATAGAAACATGTCATACAAACTTTTGTAAGTTTTTGATGTGACAATTACAGGTACGAAGTGTACGACTGGTGAGAGATAAGGAAACAGATCATTTTAAAGGTTTTGCCTACGTGGAATTTGAAGACCTTGATTCTCTCAAGGAGGCATTAACATACGACGGAGCGGTAAGTGATTGAAAAACTTAATTGCCTTAACTTTCTTTAGGCATAGTTCACAATACAGTTATGCATCTTAAGACACCTGCATTGATTTAACATAGGTAAATGATAGAAAAGTGGTGATAGGATTAGATATTGCTTTGTACATTTATACTGCAGAACATTAAGATATTTTGATCTGTACTGAAGTCTGTAGAATCATATTTTACTGTAATAAGAATTTAGCCATACAGCTTAGTGTCCGGGCTTCTCTAGCCGGGCTCTAGGGTACTTTTAACAATTTATCACAATACTCAAATACTTAATTTTAGTAAATTGCGATTTTTAATTATATGTATTCATAAGAATGATATGACAATGTAAAAAATATACAGAGGAAGATACTTGTATTATAAAAATTTAATGTAATAAATGTCCAGCTGCTCTGTGTTCACAAGGTTTGAATGAAATGACATAATCTGGAGAAATTTTCATTCATTCAGAAACAGATTATTTATTGTAAATTTGTTTATTTTTAAAACTTGGAAAGATATAAATGATATTTGTTTCTTAACTTTGTGGTATAATGAGTATAACATAACAATAAGGATTCATGTTAGTGTGTATCACAGTGAACAACTCAGTAAAATGAGTACATTGTTGAATATGGAGCAGACCTGAAAAGTGATTTCTGGTCTGGCTTAGTTATTGCTAAAATTAAGGTTAGATTGATTAGTTTGTTGATGCTTCGCCAACTGTTAAAAATGATAATGTCAAGTTATGATAATTGCAGACATATTTTGCAAGACATTATTGTGCTTACTTTGAAAACTATTGACTTTAAATTTATTTTAGCTTTTTGAAGACAAAAACATCAGAGTAGATATTGCAGAGGGAAAGCAGAACCGCCAGCAAGGCGGACGCGGGGGTGGCCGAGGAGGCAGAGGGGGTTGGAATGACGACAGGGGAGGTAATTATAGCTTGGGTATTTATGTCTCTTGCCAGGAAGTGGTGCGGGGATTTTGATTTAATGCTGCCTGTCTGTGTGTCAGAATGTTTGTCAACGCAACTCCTTTGACACCACATGGTGGGTTTACACCAAACTTCACAACAGTGATCATTGCCAAGCCTAGTTGTGCATATATACAGTATGTTTCCTTTCATTGATTTCCAGTGAAGCAAATGCCCTTGATTTGTCAAATCGTATAATGTTTTGGCCAATGCTCTTATGTTATTGGACTGATTTTCACCAAACTTTACAGGAGTTATTAGTGCCAAACATTGCTGTGCATATTATTGGCATGTACCAATTCAGTGATTTTCAGTGGACTTATTGTACTTGTTTGTTGTATATTGCTTTGTCTGCACAATTGCTCTGATACCACCAGGAGGAATTAAATAGAGCTTCATAAAAGTTATCATTGCCAAGTTAAGTCATGAATATCTTAGAGTATTTTCCGGTTCAGTGATTTTCAGTGGAGTTATGGCCCATTATTGGTCAAATTGTATGATAGTTTGGCTACATCACTTACACCATTGGGCAGAATTCCACTAAATCTTACAAGAGTTAATTAGTGCAAAGTCTAGTTATGCATGTCATCAGCATGTTTGGTTCAGTGGTTTTCAGCAGATTTATGGCACATGGTTTGTCTTATTATACATTGTTTACATTACTTGCCATAAACCCTTGAGCTGAATTTCATTGTGAAGCATAGTGGTGCATATCACTGGCATGTTCCATTACATTTTCAGCATAGTTATGTCCCCTGATTTGTAAAATTCTATGATATCTGTGCTACTTCTATACCATTGTTTGGAATTCCACCAAACTTCACAGGAGTTGACATTGCCAGGCCTAATTGTGTATATCATTGGAATATTGTAGATTGATTTTCACTGGAGTTATGGCCCTTAATTTGTGGCATTTTACAATGTCTTGAGTGTTAAGTGGTGGGAGATTTTTTTTCTTGAATAACAGTCTCTACTTTGTATAATATGTTTGTCGCTTTTTGGGGGTAATTGAGAGTGGAGATTAATATAATAAAGATTTTTGTATGTTATCTAAATTCTTAAGAACTCCATGGTAGAGTGATTAAGATCTCAAACTGAATCACCTTACCCCGCACTGGAAAGTTGCTGTATGACCTGCATTGTGTGACTTAAATCTGCATAAAACAACACATATTGATAGTTACATGAAGTAACTATATATAGCTTTTATTGTGTTGAGACCCAATGGCAAATAGTATGTTTTTTCCCAGTTTTAAGCTCAGTTTCACAGAGATGTTTTTTTTTTAACTTTTTTACCCAAGATTGCATACCACTTGAAACACATACAATGTACCAATGTAAGTCATTTAGAGTACCAATTCTTGACTTAATTTTTTTATTTTTAAAGATACACTTTTTTAACAATATCCAGTCTTGATGTTTTACACTTTCCCAATTGTAAAGACCTAAATTGGTGGGGAAAAAAAACTGTTGTAGTGTTTCTAGAAGTGTTGAGTGCTAAAACTGATGGCAGCAACGGAAATTTAGAATTATTGAATTGCAGCAATTATTGCACAAAATATTTACAGGTTTCCGCGGTGGAAGGGGTGGACGAGGGAGAGGTGGTTACGATGATTTCCGCGGAGGAGGTCGAGGTGGATTTAATGATAACAGAGGACGCGGGGGATTCAATAATTATCAAGACAGGTCAGACGACTTTGACAATTTTGGTGGAGGACGCGGGGGTGGTAGAGGTGGCAGGGGACGTGGTGGATTTGATAGATACGATAACAGAGATAATGATATGGGTGGGAGAAGAAGGCAAAACAGCGGTGGACCTCCAGTAGAATTAAGAGAACCTTCCCCAGGTTTGTAATGCAGGTCTTTTAAAGCAGTTTGAAAAAATATTTTCTACCAAGTTTCAGCTTTAAGAGAAAGGCAAGGTTGATCTAATTTTAATTCTGTTGGGTAGGTTTCCTTTAATTATTTCAAGAATTTTCAATACCGTTTAAAAATAAGAATGTTATAAATGTTTCTTTATTAGGAAAAAATAGCACCAGTTTGGATTCCATGTTAATATTGTAAGCTATACATAGGTGTGTATTGTACGGTACAAGGTACGGGATGGCTTCGACTAAATTTCTGTATTAATTACCGAAATGGCCGAAACGGTAAAATACCACAAGTAGAAAATAGCAATAAAAGCCCTTTAACATTTTATAAGTTTTAATTGATACTGAAATGGTATGTTATATTTATAAATGATGTTGAAACAAAACAACTAAAATAATTCGTAAATGCATTGCTTTTGTAATAGTTCTTTGGAGGGGTGAAAGTTGTTAACTTTCATTGGTAGTATGCTTCTCCAGTGCTGGTCTTGTGAATTGTTACTTGTATCTATGATCGGATGTAGACTCTACTGTCTGACGGTTTTATTAACTTATGGAAATCGTATATAATCTGCACTTGTACTGTTTCTTGTATAGATTTTATATATACTGTTATTAACTGACGGATTATATTCACTTACGGATTCCGTGACTGACGGAAAATGTAACCTTGGGGATCTAACGTAGATTTTAACCATATGTCCGTACTCACGGATGGAAAGCCGTCAACTGAAGATGAACGCTGTATTTATAACCTTTTCAGCATTAATTTCCATAAATTGTAAACAGTCTTTTTGAGTCTATCCAGTGAGCATGACTTACGGGTTTTCTCGACCAATGAAAATGTTCCGTTAGTCTCAGGACTCTGATATTCCAGTTCAGTACAAAATGTAGATCCGTTAGCCGATTTAAACTAGGGAACTGTTTAGTTGCATGTACTTTACCATAAGAAAAGATACATTTCGGTTCTTAGCTCGGATAATGGTATCCCAAAATACTTGTGCTACTTAAGAATGACTTTGGGTAAATCAATTGTTTGTTGTGACTTACGGAAACAAGATCCACGTTTCGGCTGCACTTCAGGTTGAATTCGAGCTCCTCAGGTAACTGGCAGACAGTTTTACGTAAAGTTTAATAGAAAAACCATTAGTTTGTTCTTTGATTTATACGTAGTTTGCATGAGAGCAGCTCATACGATTTTAGTGAGACAGTAAAATTGTCATCGGTTTCTGCGACAGGGTAAACTTCCCCATAGGATATAAATATCTTCTCCAGCTTTTTATATAAGGACTCTCATTAGTTTTCAGATAGTGAATGAAACTGAAATTAGTTTTAAGTTTGGTCTTCATTACTATAAACAGAAATAATTTATTGATAACCCCGTATTTGTGACAGGTTGGTCTTTGTCAGTGTACATTTGATAACAATATCAAACGGTATGACGGCTGTATTTCCTTTATTCTGCAAAATAACTCTAGTACTTTTTATAAACTAGAAACGAAATAAAATGTTATGCTTTACACATTAAACTGGAGAAACTTTAGAAATGAATCTAAAAGAGGTATTAATTAAGGTAATACTCTGGCAATGTGTAAATGAGATCATAAACACAAATGGTTTGCCATTTTCTTGAATTTCAATCTGCCTTATCTTTTTCAATTTGTTTGATTTAAAAATTATTTCAGTGTCATGAAAGGCTGGATGAAGGCTTTCATATAAAATCAGCTTATTGTTAGGCATTCTTTCCACTTTAATCCAGCGACACATTGATAATTAACTACTACTAAGTTTAAAAAGACTGAGATAGATATTTAAAAGTTATCATTCAAATATTCAATTTGAATATGAATTGATTTCATTGGTGCAAAATTTTCTGATGCCCTGTAAGCATAGTTGTTGAAAAATCTTATATGAAATTTTGTCACTAATTTAGCGGCCTTCTGTTGAACACTACATGGTAAAATTCATGTTGTTTACCTCTTAAATATAGAGTTCTTTCAAATGAGGAAATCTTTCAATTGGCTGCAGAAAGGTTTGTGGTTCTACACAGAAGCTGGCATTAGCCTAAAATAGTACCTATTAGATGGTCAAGCATAGTTATTCAACAGGGTATCAATAAAATCTGTATTGTACAGAAAAGTGTTAAACATCTAGTCATAATGATTAAACCCTTCCGCTTTAAGATGTTTTCCTATTCTTCTTTCAGAATCAGCTGCAGCTCGTCCCAGATTAAAGTTGTTACCAAGAACAGTTAGAGAGCCTCCTAATGACTTTGTAAATACTCAAAGAAATGCCAGTATTTTTGGTACGGGGAAACCACGTGATAAATCTCCCAAGGATGAAGACGGTGAGAGAAGTCGAACTATTAGTGAAAATAGTCAAAATAGTCAACATTGAATACCAGTCATATTTTCCCATCTGTCTGTTGCTTTTATGGTGAGTTTATTGTTTATATGTGTTTTTGTTTTTTTAAAGAGATGCAATTTTATTTTTCAAAAGTTATTATTTGTGGTCTGTGTTTGTTGAGTGAGAACCAATTTTCAGATTTGAAATTTAGGTTAAGTATATCTTTAAGGACTGGACAAAGTAGGCAGTTTGTAAGAGCAAGGAAACTGGGAGGGATGGGGGAGAGGGGTGGGGGAAGAGGGTTGGATTTACAACTGTTGCGCTTGTTCTGTCTTACAGGATGGTATTAATGCTGTGCATTGGTAGACATAACCCCATCTTCCATTTTTCTTACAATTTCTATCTTAAACATCTGAAGTTTTAAAGTTGTACAATTTATTTACCTTCATAATATTTCATTTGGGACATATGACTCTCAGTTGTTCCTCTATTTTACTAAATCCTAGAGAGAATTGAAACAAACGGACATTTATTTTCCAGATGAAAGGGAGCTGTATAGAAACTGTATATGTCATCACACATCAAGTGCTAGGAGGCTATGAGTAAAGGGGCCCCATAGAGGTTCCAGCTATAATCATATGCCAAGTGCTGAAGAGGCCCCAGAAAGGTTGTCATTTACGTCATCACGTATATCTTGATGAAAGTGTATATGAGGCCCTGACAGGGGATACAGGGGAGCCTTATCTAAACATGTCTTTTGCAGACTTTCATTTACTGTGTCATGAATAAACACTCACAAGTTTGCTAGTTTTTGGGAGAGTTGTTAGAGGCACTGATGTCGGAGAATTACAGCTACAGAAGTATATATTTTTTTAAAGAAGAATCTTACCTTACATATTTTTTTACATGCATATTGAGCTGTCAGATTGTGAGCTGCATGTAATAATCAACAAATTATTTCCAACTAGTTAACCAAAATAAAAAAAATCTTAAAAGAAAAAGCCAGGATTTTTTTGTTTCTAAATTTTTTCTGACAATGAAAAATAGTGTTCTGTATCTTCATTTAACCATTATTGAGACAGAGGTTAAGTATTTTAACCTCGTTGTATGGAGATAGGAAAGAACATTCACTTTAACAGTAAGGTTCTCATTTCCCAGTATAAAGGAAGTTTAACATGGTGATTTTAGATACATCAGATTTTAAAAACATACCAATATTGAAATATACATTTTATTTTGTAGCTTTTCACTTTTGGCCCATAATCGCTCACACTTCTCAGAAAATTTGAAACTTGCTTTAATATTATCTGGCATTATGTCTAATGATAAAGCCAGACATGAGATTTGAATTCTTATCAAGGTTTTCCCACAGCCAGATTGCAAAATAAAAGCCATGTGGAAAATTAACTGTCCACAGTATGTGAATGATAATAAATTATTTACTTTTTAAAGAAAGGAATGTTTCTGCTTTGATGCAGTTAGGTGCAAAGTACAAGTCCAACATGAATTAACCCAGTGTTTTACAGTATTTGGAAAATGTTATGTTTTGGTTGATTTTAACACAGTTTCCTTTTTTTACCATAAACCTGCCTGTAAATGACAGCGTTGTTATGTTGACATTGTGATTAGACTGTTAATGGGAGAGAATTTAGGTAGAAATGTGACTAAGTATTGTTTGGACTTACTTTTTATTCATTGTACATGCCTCACATTTTGTACATTTTATGGTTGTTGTGTATATACTATTACCTTGGAGATAGGGCTAGAATGTCATTTTTGATTTATTTTTTCATTTGTATGTAAGACATTCTGGCTTTTACTTCATCATTATGTCTCCCACACCACTGTGTGGTGGGAAACATATTGATTTACTCCTGTCTGTCTGCCTGTCTGTCACAAATCTTGTCCGCACTCTTTAAGTCAAACATTTCTCATCCGATCTTCACCAGACTTGAACAAAATGTGTTTGCCAATAAGTCCTCGGCCAAGTTTGATAACTAGCCAAAGAGGTCCAGGCACTTCGGAATAATGGCCCTTGAAACATTGTTTTTTGATAATCAAAGCACTGAAAGTCTGATTGGGTTGTATCAAAGCACTTGAAGTCTGATTGGGTTGTATCAAAGCACTGAAAGTCTGATTGGGTTGTTTTTGATAATCAAAGCACTGAAAGTCTGATTGGGAATTAAGAATGTATAGGGAGTAGGGTTTACGCTTGAACATTTCTCATCCGATCTTATACTACTATTCAGATGATTAGGCAGTTGTGGGAGACATGTGCTTTTCTAAAAAAGCAGCTCTAGTTTATTCTTGAAGTATTGTGTAGAAATTATTATAAATAGATCAGGATAAAAATATAATGTACAAGATGTATAAACAGTTGCATAAGCTCAATAGCAAGGTCTTATCATAAAAGTGCTTCTGATGAATGAACAACTGACTTCGTATTTTATTTTTTATTCTTAAAGGCATAAGTGTGATCTTTATTATGTAGTTAAATGGAAGACAAGGAAATTTGTATTTATGCATTAAAGTTGTTTAAATATCTTAGTGCATTTCTTAGTGCATTTCACACTCGATAGTGGAAAACAGGGTTAAAATTACAGCAAAAAAATGCATTGGATGTTTCACTATCTTAGGTATTGGCTAGAAATATAATAGCATGTGTGTAAACCTGTCTGTCTGTTAGATTTGCCTTACAAAGTCTGATAAAGAATAACCAGCTTAAAAGCATTTTGAGATAAAATGTATCATGTGTTTTTGTGTTCGACTAACTATACCATCCACCAGCTCTTCCCTCTCAAGTTTAAGTCTGCAGATCAGAATGTTTGCCACATGTGTGCTATTCCCTAATTATTATCCAATGCCTGTTCGTGTTTAGATGAGCCATAAAACTTTTTTTTCCCATATTTTTCATTGCTGTTAGGAACATACCTAGACATAGCAGACTTCTCAGGATTTCAGAAGTTAAAATTTTCCACCAGTTATCTAATCATGTATAGTCGTAAGAAATTTTGTCGCAGCATATTTTGTTTTAGAAAAAATGTCTCTTCCTTTTTTAATCCTGTCAAGTATGTAAATATCTCTAGCAGCCCATCTAAAATTGCAATATTTACAGTATGAATCATTCATTCATTTTACATTGAATCATGATCTATTCAAGGTGTGAAGCAACAGGAATCATCTTAACCATTATCCTGCTAAATTTTTAAAATGGGCTGGCCTATCATTCAGTTTGGTCAGTACCATTTATTATTCAGAGGGGTGTTCACTGAAAAGTTACTGTGTGAACAGCGAACAGTGGTGACAAAGATGAGCTTGCATGGATGTACAGGCTCATCTTGGTCTGCAGTGGTCACAAAGGCCGAGTCACTTGCTGCCAGTAGGCTAAAGGTTAATTTTATATTGAAAGTATGTCTTTCAATCAAGTTCCTTTTTTTTCACAGAATGTTTGAAAGACAAATACATCCTACTAATGACACTGTATATAAAGTTGCCATTTAGTAACCTATGCTTCTTGTATTTTGAAGTTCTACATTGCTATTACATGCATTTATATAGGAACATGTTTTACTGTAATTAAGGATGGTGTTGTGATGGTATTGTTGATCATATTGTGACCTCAGTTAAGCCTCATAATTCTACTGTTGTGTTCTCACAAAACATTTTAGCATAAGTTTATACCTTTAAAATTGCATATCTACCTGTGCAGTCTCATTTGCTCTTATTTAACTACTGGCTTTTTTCCTACAAAGAGGTTTCTGTAGACTAGAAGTGTAAACCACTGACAACAAAAACACCTTCAGGTTTTAGCTGGACTACTAGAGATCTGGTCTTGTGCTAAAACTTTGTAATTCAGATGGTTATATAAACTTATATTGTCTATCTATTCAGTGTATCTGTATAGGTATTATAGAATTAGGCCGAGGCCTGGGCCAGGGGTCTGAATTGTGTTGTACATGTCTTTACCTCTAATCAGTAGGCTTGGTTGCATTCTATTCTTCCAGATGGTCTTAAAAGATTCTATTGACTGAGTAAAACTCTGATTTCATTATGGAACAAGTTACAAAAATTGACCTGAATTACAGTAAAACATGGCCTTACACTAACATTTCCTCGAAATATCTAGTCATGAGATGTAGTTCAGTAAACCTTACAGCTCTTTCTATCTGCAGAAAATGGTTTATTGAACAAAATATGTCTCAGAAATATACGTCTTGTTTTGATTTTCATGCAGCACGCAGCTTTCATTTCCATTAGGTCGGAGAACCACGACTGATACAATATATGCATTATAAACATGCCTCTTACCATAAAATGTTTGTTTCATATATTTATATTTTTTTTAATCTGCTGATTTTATATTATACACCTACTGAATGACTTACCAGTCAGTAGTCAAAACTATTGCCTGAGGTAGAGAGGACTGAGGTCCGATAGTTGTGACTATTGCCTGAGGTCGAGAGGACTGAGGTCCGATAGTTGTCACTATTGCCTGAGGTCGAGAGGACTGAGGTGGAGAGGACTGAGGTCCGATAGTTGTGACTATTGACTGGCAAGCCATTCAGTAAGTGTTTTATTACATGACATCAGAAATGATTTTCAGATTTTTTTTTCTTCAAGTTTTAACTTTAGCCCCGCAAAATTGAGTCGATAGACCGGTCAATTGCAAAATCTATGAACTGTCAATTTATAGATAAGGAGTCCTATAGTAGAGATTAGACAATATTGTTTATCAGTTATTTACAATAATAGATACTCATATGTAGTGTTTCTTTTTCTACTCTTTCTTAAAAAGAATTATGATTTATACATTTACTCAAATTTGATATCAGATTTTAAAAGTTTGTCTGATGTTGGAAAAAAATCAGTTTTATCTGCTTCATCAGGTATTTGTAGGACGTTGATCTAAATTGTCTATAAGAATTAAATTTCATTTCAGCCAATGAAAAGGCTTTATCTTTTAGCATGTTTTATTATGGATACTTTTATTTTCAATCTGTCTATTGGTTGGTTGTGTGCAGAAAATCGTCCATAGTTCAACTAATCAGATGATCAAAGGGTTGGGTATGAATTAAGAAATAATTTATAGCAAGAGTGTTTTAACACTATCTATGCACGATAGGTGGTTATACGTCGGGCTCAATAATTTCACAAGAGCGAAGCCCGAGTGAAATTATTTGTACGACGTATTACCGCCCGAGTGTATAAATAGTATTAAAACACGGTTTTGCTATGAATTATTTCGATTCTAATAAGCCCTGAATCTAAAACAGTAGATAAAATATAGTAGTGCTCTTTCTTGGTCGCAACAAAAGCATTGACGTCATCGCATGTTAACGTGATGTCATCCTAGCGTCAGAGTGTTTTAACAGAAAAGCGTATTAGAATGAATATTGTATTATACAGATTTATATTGGTGTAACAGACTAAATTGACAGAGATATCTATTAAAGAATGCAAAAACTGTAAAATTCTTCTAGACAGTAATCAAGTATATTGATAATAGATTTCATTTGCTTGATAGTGCTATGCTTACACATGACTATTGTATGTTAAATTTTACATGTATATCATTTACACATACCTGTTTATAATCAAAAGCAATTTCTAAGTGGGAAAGAGGAGTTGTGTAGGTGGGCAGATTAGTAAAGATATTGGAACCATGACTTTGTTAATAATTTCACTTGTTTTCTCGTACATAAAATAGGTTATTTTTTTTACTTTGATCAAGTAAATAGTCTTACTAAATTCCTTTTTATATGAAAATTGAAGCTTAAATTTGACCAGTTTCAAACCAGTTATAATTTTTTGATGTTTTATAGTGCCAACCAGTAGTTGTTCAAAGCATTTTCCTTTCTAAGTTTCTGCCATGTGAAATTTGAAGTTTGACGGGTTTCCGACAAGTCATAAATTTGTGTTGTGTTACAGTGCAAAACAATGAATATTCATTGTATTTTGTAAATTTATGATCAAGATTTAAGTATGCTTCCAAGAAATGGTTTAATATCTTTATTAAGTGCATCAGTTATATGAGCTAAATACTTTGCTTTGTTTATAAAGTTGAAACGTGTGTTATTGGACTGTTTTCACAATGTTTTTGTACTACATGTGTGTGACATTGTCCTATACGTGTGTGACATTGTCCTATACGTGTGTGACATTGTCCTATATGTGTGTGACATAGTACTATACGTGTGTGACAGGATTACAGTGTAAATATTCTTAATCAGGGCAATCAAGTTGCCATATAATCAGTGTCCGACAAATTTATAATTTTACTGGTAGCCCACTGGGCTACCAGATTTTTTTTCTGGTAGCCCAGCATTTTCTTATAGTTGCTCAGAAAATTAACCACGAAAGTACCAACTTGCTCTATCCATACCCGACTTATAAGATGTGAGAATAAGATGGGTCTTTAACAATATTTTGTTAATAACAGAAATCTAAAAACACAAAGATAAACATTTCATTCTCTTTAATCATAATATAGAAGTACAAGTTGAAGTTAATACAACATCTTATTAAAGAAACATTGTTACACAAGTATCTCTTAGTTTACAACTTAAAAGTCTTAAAATATTAAAATTGTAAATTTCTGTCAGTATTGAGATCAACTTGAGTACTCATACTTTCTATACCAGTAATCACAAATAAATTGTATTAGATGTTCATAAAATGTATTTAAATTGCAAGTCACTGTCAATCTTCACAGGTGGCAGTATCATTGATTGGTCACCCCTTCCCCACCCTAAGACCCCTGATACCATCCTGTAAAACATTCTCAGGTGTTACTTAATATTCCCACCCTACAAGACCCCTGATACAATCATGAAAAAAAATTCAACTATCAAAACAGTTGGATAGTTGAAAAAAAAATTTCAGGGTTTTATCAGGGGTCTTGTAGGGTGGGGATATTAAGGAACACCTGAGAATGTCAGAATTTTTTCAGGGTGGTATCAGGGTCTTAGGGTGGGGAAGGGGTGACCAATCTGATTGGTGATTGGCAATCAATGATACTGCCACCTGTGTCAATATTGAGATCAACTTGAGTACTTGTACATTCTATAAACATTCTATAATCTCTAGTTAAATGTTCACATAATCATGAAATGGTATTAACCAAAGAAATCGGCATTATACAAAAGACTCGTGTAGTAAATTGACAGTTTTTATGTTTTACGTTTTTTTCGCACATGCTGACAGACATGTTACTAATGACTCATTTTGCGCTGGTTCCCAGCCTTTGAACTGTCGAAGCAGTGAAAGCGTGGTACCTATCATAATCAGTCTTCAGTAATGTGAGGATCCAGTTGAATAAAGAGATTTTGACTGGTGCATCGGTCATAATTAACTATCGTTAAATCGGTCTACTTTGATTAGTCGAGCGGAGACCAGTCCACGATAGTTTGCATATTTGATATTCGTAGGCGGAGACTGCTTCTGCGGCCACCGTTGAAATTATCGATAAATGGGCGGGGTTAAACTAATAGCACGGTTTACGACCCGTTAATCAGTACACATGGAAAGTTGTTTATTGCAAGTTACAATCGAGTAAACGACCGGATGTTGATGATTTTGTTGGGAAGTTTTGTAAAATATACAATAACCGGGCTGCTGATGCTTCAAATTTATGGTTGCCCGGCGGGCTTCCGCCGGTATTTTTTTGGTAGCCCGACGAAAATTTCTGGTAGCCCGCGGGCTCCGGGCAATTGATTTGTCGGACACTGCATATAATCTATACAGCATGTGACTGGCTACCCTCGATGATATTTGTATGTTACAGGAATTTTACTTGTACAGTGTGTATGTCGGTTTTATGTAGTTTGGATCATTTTTCACCATTTGGTGCTTATAATATTATGATCATTAGATTGGATTAGGAATGTCAAATACTGAATGTCGAAAACTGAATGTCAAATACTGAGCTAGATCTAATATAACTTTATACACAAGTATGCCAATGTTAGTATGTCAAGCTCTGAATACAATTATACTTCATTTTAAAGTGAACAGAATTTGTAGCTTCTTTATGCCCTCTTTATTTATTGTTAGCTTGACTATTTGAGGAAAAGTGAGAGCTATTCTACTCACCTGCATCATCGTCAACATCACAACTTATTTAAAGTTCTGTGTTCAAGTTCATATGTCAGAAAAAGTTATTTGATTGAATGTATTTATGTAGAAAAAATGTTTGGGAGGTATATAAAGTGTTTGTTTACACAGGTGGTGGCATGTACAATGTTGACTGTATATTGGATTAAAAATTCATATGACATCCCTCTGATCCAATGTGCATTCATAACCAATAATCAAGTTAGGGAACTGTTGGTTGGAATTAATTTAATTAATGGCTAATGTTTGACTTTTTTTTTTAATTTATACATTTCCATAATGAAATTTTAATTTATTATAAAATTGTTATGAATAACTCTGATACACAAGTCTTGCCGAGTTACGGTCATTGTTTGACTTGGAAATTGTCAAATAGCCGAGCACGCTGTGTCATGGACAGCTTTTATTTGGAAAAAAAAATCCTTGGTTTAACGGAGAAGACATATTTTTATTTGCTGAAATTTTTATAATTTCCATGAATTGGTAGGTGAACAAAGCTTCATCATAGAACTTTAAGAAAAATTATAGTTTTAGGTAGATCTGTTTAGATTCTTTGATTCATTCATATTTTTCTTGTGCCTAGATACTTATCCAAGATAATCTATTGTTCTTTTATGTTTAAGTATACATGTTATCACTGCTAATGTAAAAATGTGTTCACCTTTGTTAACCCATGTTGATGACTTATAGAACAAATGTATTGCATGAAATGTTTTCATTGAGCTGATAGGACTTAAGGTAGATATCTTTAGATGAAACCTCTGCAATGAAGTGGAGCTTTTATGTATTATTTTCTTATTTATAACAAATTATATAAGAGCAAAATTTATACCCTTTTCCAATTTGTAAAAAATAGCTTACTTCATTTGTTTGTTTCATTTTGGTGTAGCATGTTTTTCCAACTGAAGTTCATGGCTCATGGTCACGAGTTCACTCCCTAATCGAGGCTTATGTCCTCTGTGACGATTTGATAAGACACTGCACCTGAAGTCATTATATCATTAATCTCTGATTCATGTGCAGAAGAAGTTGACAGTTACTTGCATAAAACAGGTTACTGGTAATATTGGCACAGAATCCAGGAAAACTGGTTAGATTAATTGTCAGTCATCAGACCCTTCTTAAGAAGACAATTTTTCCCATGGGAAAGCTGTAAGTTGATTGGAAACAGACAAAATCTAGTTAATTTACCACTGTTACACTACTTAACAACATATGATAAAACGTGTTGTCCATCTCAAAGATTTTAAACTAGAAATGTATGTATGCTGCAATTAGGTACACAAGTCATATACAATGGTTTCATATTTCTGACTTTGTCATTTCATACCCCTAGCTTCCCAGATGATTTTACTTTGTTTTAAAAGTAAAAAGTTTTTAAACGATCGCACTTGGAATAGGAATCTGGAAAGTATACAAGGAGTAAGTGTTCTGTAGAACATTTCATGTAGTATATTAATGTTTACCCCACCCCTTGAAAATTTGCAGCAATTTATATTTAGAATTTTTATATGTACATTTGTAAATAAGTCACATCAGGTAGTAAGGCTGTATAGTAGAGAAATAGAAAACATCTAGTTGTTTTTTTGTCAAGAAAATAATGAAATGATTTGATTCAAAAATGCAATAAACAGGGTTAGTAAGGGTTGGAGCTAAATTTTGGTAATCAGGGGAGTGTTTTTGCACCATTATTTGTTTTCGAGATCTCTGTTGTACAGTAATAATGTGTTGTTTTTTCAAGAATACATGAACTATTACCTGTTATATATATCAGCTTAGAAACGTTTGTGTAAATGGCATATTAAATTAAAAATGCCTTGTACAGAATAAAATTCAAATGAAGTGAGATATTTGCTTGTTTAGAGTATTCTTTTGCTCCTGTGGCCCATATTGTTTTATGTTGCCCTTAGGTTTGCAATAATAAATAAAATTCTGGCCATGGAATGAATGTGTTGGAATTCAGTAACCTTGGTTAAATCGTAAGGAAAAGGAAACGACCATTTTTTTTGGTAAGGTTGTAAGAGCTTTGTCTTTTATCAGTGTAAAATTCTGGGAAATGATTTAATTTCCTGGGTATAAAGTTCATGGTTTTGCCGAAAATAAGTATTTTCTTGGTGTATGAATTTGTGGATTTCTACTTGTCAAGATAAAAGAATTGAGATTTAATTCCATTGAAGCCACCAGGATATCCAAGAAAATCAGTCCCTTATAAAGATTAATGATTTCACAGTATTCAAGCTAGGCAAAATACATCTAACCTTATTTCACATTTTAACACATTTTTAGTCATCTTAACCTTTAGATAGATTGGTCCATCATTCAGTACCACTTATTAATCCACCGCCGTGGCGGAGGGATTATAGGAATGGTCTGCGTCCGTCCGTCTTTCCGTTCTTCCATCCGTAACAAAATTGTGTTCGGTCCATATCTCCTAAACCCCTTGAAGGATTTTCATGAAACTTGGGTCAAATGATCACCTAATCAAGACGATGTGCAGAACCCATGAGTCAGTCTTGTCGGTTCAAGGTCAAGGTCACAACTCAGGGTCAAAGGTTTGAACCTGCCATTTTGTGTCCGCTCTATATCTCCTAAACCCCTGGAAGGAATTTTATAAAACTTGGGTCAAATGATCACCTCATCAAGACGATGTGCAAAACCCATGAGTCAGTCATGCCGGCTCAAGGTCAAGGTCACAACTTAGGGTCAAAGGTTTGAGCCTTCCATTTTGTGTCCGCTCTATATCTCCTAAACCCCTTGAAGGATTTTCATCAAACTTGGGTCAAAAGATCACCTCATCAAGGCGATGTGCAGAACTTATGAGTCAGCCATGTCGGCTCAAGGTCAAGGTCACAACTGAAGGTCAAAGGTTTGAGCCTTCCATTTCGTGTCCGCTCTATATCTCCTAAACCCCTTGAAGGAATTTTATAAAACTTGGGTCAAATGATTACCTCATCAGAACGATGTGCAGAAATTATGAGTCAACCATGCCAGCTCAAGGTCAAGGTCACAACTAAGGGTCGAAGGTTTGAGCCTTCCATTTGGTGTCCACTCTGTATCTCCTTAACCCCTTGAAGGATTTTCATCAAACTTGGGTCAAATGATCACCTCATCAAGAACTCATGAGTCAGCCATGTCAACTCAAGGTCAAGGTCACAACTGAAGGTCAAAGGTTTCAGCTCTGTATCTCCTAAACCCCTTGAAGGATTTTCATGAAACTTTGGTCAAATGATCACCTCATCAAGATGTTGTGCAGAATTCACGAGTCAGCCATGTCAGTTCAAGGTCAAGGTCACAGCTAAAATCAAAGGTTTACCCTTTCACTATCCATAGCAGTGGTGGGGGATTTAGCTGTCTTTCAGACTGCCTTGTTATTCAAAGAGGTATGCGTGGAAAATTTACTAAGGGCGAACGTGCAGACCATGGTCAGCCTGCACGAAAGTGCACACAAAATATATATGAAAGCAAAATCACTGGCAAGGTAGCTCAAATGATGCCAGATTTACAGTCCTTGACTGTATAAGTCGGCTATATTGTATAGAATTTGCATGAAGAGAAACATGTGAATTCAACATAATTAAATCTTTTCTAGCAGTCCTGCTACAATCAGATCTACTTGAATTTCATCAGAAGTTGCTCCACAGGAAATCCTGCTTATCCTTTGGATGACCTGTCTCTGGTACCCAGCAGGATACATGATCTAGTCAAAGAATGCATTAGAGATAACTTGGTTGAAGGAAATGACTTTACATTATAGGAGATCAGAGCCATCCCTTTAACAGTTTTACATTCTTACCACTAGAGGATGCTTTGAGACAGATTTGCTGAAGTTCCATCACAATGTTTGGAGAAATGACTTTCAACAACACAGAGGTTAACACGTAATTCATATCAGCTTTAATCTCGGGCATTAGAATCTGCTTCAAACTAAATTTGGTTGAATTCCATAAAGAATTTTTATACGCCCGAAGGGACGTATTATGTTATGACGCTGGTGTCCGTCCGTCTGTCCATTAGCAATTTCGTGTGTGCTCTGTAACTCTTGAACCCCTCACTTCAAGGTCAAGGTCACACTTAGGAGTCAAAGGTCATATCAGTTTGTTTCATGTCCGCTCTAACTCTTGAACCCCTTGAAGGATTTCAAAGAAACTTGACACAAATGTTCACCACACCAAGACGACGTGCAGAGTGCATGTTCTGGACAGCTCGCTTCAAGGTCAAGGTCACACTTAGGGGTCAAAAGTCATATCAGTTTGTTCCGTGTCTGCTCTGTAACTCTTGAACTGCTGGAAGGATTTCAATGAAACTTGGCAGAAATGTTCACCATACTGAGGCGATGTGCAAAGTGCATGTTCCGGATGACTCGCTTCAAGGTCAAAGTCACACTTAAGGGTCAAAGGTCATATATGACTTTGCTTTGTGTATATTGCTCTGCATTGCAGTGCTCTTGTTTTTATTTGGCAGATCTCTTTTTTGTACTGACAATAATTTTTTTTTTAGTTACTTTCCTTTTATGTTACTATAAATAGCTTATTTTGAAACTTTTTTATTATTGGCCGTAGGGAAAAACCGAGACCACTTTTCTGTGGTACAACATGGATGTTACTTCCAATTTTTAGGTGTATTTTTACATACCTGTACCTGATAAGGATTTTTTTGTAGACTTTGAATATTTTTTTTTTGTGGACTTAGATTTATTTTTTGAAGTTTTCCTTTTGTTGTTTCAGTCCTTTGGGCTACAACAATCAAGTTCTTAAAATTTTGCTCCCATCCTATGATAGACCTTTGGGCGTATATTGCCCCGCTTGGCGGCGCTCTTGTTAGATAATGAATTGCTTGAAGGAAATTTTGACAAAAGTGTCCAGGCACTGGAAATTTCTGAGATGCTCTCGAGTGTCTCCCACCTAACAGAGAGGCCTGTACTGGTTCTTCCCAGGAAAGACAGCATCGTGTGTATCGGTGCTATACACCATGCACGTTAAAGAAGCAGACTGTCTATTCGCAAAGAGCTAGGCTAAGTTAGCTGGACAGGCCTATATCTAAAGCCGTTCTCTCTATTTGTTCTGGGAGCTTTATCTCACTCTGTCCCTCTGGTCAGATCGCTCTGAGTCTCTACTAGTAGAGGATGAATTTCGCGCCCTGTGTGACTGCGTTTGCTATAGGTAAAGCGCCTTTGAATGTGTTTATCATGAAAAGGGCGCTATATAAATCTGGTATAATAATAATAAAGGGTGGATGCCATCTGATCCCCAAAACTAATTTTGTTCCTTAGGAGTCGGGTGAGCTTAATTTAAAATTGAAATACAAACAAAAAGAAAAAGAGTACTAGTATAAAAGTTTTAATAGTTAGTGACTTACAGTCATACATGTGCATGAAGGCAAGTGTGTGCATAATAAAAAAACATTGCACAGGTTAATAAAAGAAAGTGTATACAGCTTTAAAAGATAGAAAAATAAACAAAATGATGTATGAACAAGTAAAAATAAATGTCACAGTTTTATATATGATACACATACAAGGTATAATTATCTCTTGGTCTTCAAAAAGTGAAAAAGAGTGATGCCACTATATAAGCATATAGTGATTGGCGCTACTCTTGTGGCTGAGTGGTCGGTAAATGAATCACCTGCCAGTTACCACTGTAAGCTCAAAATTTAACTTTGGCTGTATAATTTTTTCATGTGAGGAAGCTGCCATCCAATTTATGGAAGGTTGGAGGTTCAACCAAGATGTCAAACTGGCCTGAAATAATGCTATGGGGGTCTTCTTCCACCATGCAAGGCCAAAAATCACTATATGACCTAAAATTGTGTTTGTTTAATATTTCAACCCAACCAAAAAAAACAACAAAAAACAAACAAACAAACAAACTGACTACCCTGGAATTACAATCACAGTCTGATTTATATGATTTATAACATACATTCTAAGAATTAAATATCCATGGCTACACAAATATTTTCACTAACTGCGAGATATGTATAATAAACGGGAGTAAATGTTCAGTCTGGTTACACTGTATATATTGAATATAAATTATAAAACACGAAAATAGTTCTTCATCAGTGATAACACACATTTTACTGCATTAACATCTCACACAGGTGAAGGACTTTCCCCCACTTTGTGCTGGACCTTGTCAATAAGGTAAGATTTACCTTTAACATACCATCTCCTAAAGTTCTAAATCCCGCGTTTTCAGACCAATCCTGACAGCTGTTGTTTTTAAGCACCACTTTAATACTGACCAATACCAAGACTGAATCCCGAGAATGATCTGAAAACTTGGCACCATTAGATAAATGATTAAATATGTAAATATACTTTGTGTGGTTTGTCAATGCTTACGTATATTGTTACCTAACCAAAAGCCAATACTAAGATACCTGCTTGTTAAGGCCACTATATTCTCTTCCCATTTCGGGTCATCATTAAATTCCCTAACTGCTGTTTTAGAACAAACTATGAAGCCTGCACTAAAGGAATTTAACATGTATACTTTATAACATCTCGGTAACAATTGGTATACTTCACAACATCTTGGTAACAATTAGTATACTTCACAACATCTTGGTAACAACTGATGCTTGATCTAGATTTTTATCAAGCTTGCATGCCATGTAACTGTGACATGCTTGGAGCAATCTTATTTTGTTTCTGCTTAAATGTTTGCCACAATGTGACAGAGTGTCATATGCAAAACCCAGGCACCTATATAAATGGTCAAGGTCATACTTAAGGGTCAAAGGTCATTTAAGAACTATCTATATTTATCTCCTGATATCTCTAAATAAAGCTTGATATTGGGTCATGTTGAATGTACAGAATACTGTGAGGATAGATAGGAATCAATGTTCCAGGGGTTTTACAGAGTAAACAGGTGAGACAGATAAGCTGATAGTTAGCCGAGTCACTGGTGTACCGGTGTTGCCCTTCTTGTATAAGGTGCATACACTGGCATTGGTCCAGTCATGCAGGATGTCACCAGATGACAGAGATTTCAGAAAGAGAATGGTTACAAAATCTGCAATGTCATGCCTCAGACAGATATGGAGCAATCTTACTTTTATCTGGCACACCATCTCAAACCCTAGACTCCTCTCTCAAAAGTCAAGGTCACACTTAGGGAAGTATATAAAAATCATTTTAATTTACCTTTATGTACCTTCGTAGTCATCAAAACTTGGCATGTTTAACAGATACAGCCCAAATTTAAACAATAAGTAGCATTTATCCTTAATTTCTAATGCATAAAAACATATTTACACAGTCTGGGAACTTGACTGCCTACAACAGTGTAAAAGAGACGACCTGACAACAAAGACTTCTTTTTCATTTAATTTTCCTAACAGTAGCTTTTACACACAAGTTTAACTGTACATAGAACAATTACAGCAGTTATTATACTTCTGGTGATAAAATACTTATATTAGTGTAGTTAACATTTAATTCTAACAAAACTTATGATGAAAATATTAGTGCATTATACCAGCATGTGTATGTGCTAAATTAATGCTATATGGTGTATACATCACTTTTATATTGTCTAGGCTTTATTCTATGTTATTACTTCATGTATACATCACTTTTATATTGTCTAGGCTTTATTCTATGTTATTACTTCAGGCTTATCAAATGTGCAGAACTACCTTACTTGTAGGATAGTGCAAGATACATAAGCTGCTCCTGCCCCTAAAGCTTACCTTGGTTCTTTAGGTTACCAGGTGAAAAGCACAATACACATGACTCTTATCTTAAAGAAAGTTAGTAATTCTAATCTGTATTCTGAAATCCTATCTTTCGGACACTGTGTCCTATCTCTGAAACACTTTGTCCAGGGTTGACAATAATACTTTAATAAAAACATTTTTATCATCATCTACAGTATAAAACAACTGATCGATTTTATATATATAAAGATTCTAACCTCTCTCTCTCTCTCATATCTAAAAAAATGCATTTGTGAAAGGCTAAACGAAAATCAGTAGTAATTTTTCTAGCTGTAAAATTTATATAAAGATGTATATTTTGAAAATAAAAACACAAAAATCTTGGAAACTGTTTTTCATCTCCTCATTTAAAGTAATATGCTATTTAATTACTTATGTTGCAAGAAATGGTACTTATCTGAAAGAAAGTTTTAAAGCACTTTATCACTACATTATCTGCCTTTCACATTACCTCACTATATCATCTCACAATATTATCTAACTGGAAAAAGGAGTTACTAATCAGTTATCCTTGGCCTTAAATACTGCAACAACAACATGCATTTAATCAGTAACAGGGCCTCCAATACGACCAGTTCTATCTCTGTAAATTGTTCTTTCTACTGGCGGATTGTGAGCAACATTATTCAAATGTTTTTGGTTTTGTCCTGTAGCACCATAACCTAAGTTACTTGATCCTGACTCCGAAGTTCCAGATTCTGTGTCTGAAACCACAGACACTGCCTTTGGTGTGGTCGGTCTGTCTGATATAGACGTGTGTTCAAAGTTTCCAGTTCCCATTGCACCGCTACGTCTCCTTGGCTGTCGCCGATTTCTGTGTGTATTATTAAAACGGTTATCTGCATTTCTGTTATCCTTTGGTATTGTTTCTATATTTAACTTTTTCACAACAAAATAAAAGAATGGTATTCCCAAAAGCTGTATCCCACACAGGAAGTAGAAATAATAGTCCAGATGACACGTTCCGGGTGAACCGTAACATCCTTTCTTACAGTTTATGTTTCCATGGTCACCTTCAAAAAACCACTTCCCTTCAAATAAATGTACCACTGCAAACCCAAGAAAACTTCCGAGGCCCGAAAACACATAGAAAAGTCCCATCACACTGCTTTTCATAGATCTAGGAGCAACCATGCTTGCAAACTCTAAGCCTGTAACCAATTGTTATAATTGTATAATATATTGTTATTTATTTATGTTTCAGTATAAGATTGAAATATCCTTCAACATGTGAATACAAGATAGGAATTAACCAGAAGTGAAAGTGAACAATTTGGTGTTTACGAGTATCAAAATATCTTACTGTTATTTTAAAAAAAAATATTTTAACAGACTGAACAAAACTTTATTCAATAACTTACAAATGAAGGTAGTACTTATATTTTAAAAAATAGAAATAAATTTGTAGGTGTGTGCATTCAAGAATGCCTTATTTGCCTAATATTGTTGAGAAACCAAAGACTGAACTGACGCTAGAGGTAAAATTTCAATTATGTTATACCTGCTATACTGGTAAAGATTTCACTGAATCCTATGAGGGTATACTGTGGTATTTGCCAAAATATACTCATATCTGCTGCATAGTAGATCGCACCCTTCTCTGAAATAACACAAAAATACAAAAAGCATGTGACATTTATTATACTTTATCACATGTTTGACATTGCAGGAGTGTAATAAAGCTACTACTTAAGAAGAGCACCGCCTTCAATTGCAGATGCTCATCTAATTTTTTGTCTCTGTATAATAGAAATATTGTCCTACCCATGATTTTCTAAGTCCAAAAAGGGCCCTAAGTCTTGCAAAAAGCAGGATGGAGTTATGTTTCTTGCTGTACAGGGTCAGCTTATGATGGTGAACAACAGTTGCAAGTTTCGAAGCAACAGCTTTGACAGTTTAGGAGAAAAGTTTACCTAAATATAAAACTTAACCAAGAAATCTGATATTTTCTAAGTCCAAAAGGGGCCATAATTCTTGCAAAAAGCAGGACAGAGTTATGTTTCTTGCTGTACAGGGTCAGCTTATGATGGTGAACAAGTGTTGCAAGTTTTAAAGCAACAGCTTTGATGGTTTAGGAGAAAAGCTGACCTAAACACAAAACTTAACCAAGAAATTGGATTTTCTAAGTCCAAAAGTGGCCGTAATTCTTGCAAGAAGCAGGATAAAGTTATGTTTCTTGCTTTTCAGGGTCAGCTTATGATGGTGAACAAGTGTTGCAAGTTTCGAAGCAATAGCTTTGATAGTTTAGGAGAAAAGTTTACCTAAACATAAAACTTAACCAAGAAATCTGATATTTTCTAAGTCCAAAAGGGGTCATAATTCTTGCGAAAAGCAGGATGGATTTATGTTTCTTGCTGTACAGGGTCAGCTATCAATGGTGAACAAGTGTTGCAAGTTCCAAAGCAATATCTTTGATAGTTTAGGAGAAAAGCTGACCTAAACATTAAATTTAACCAAGCAGCGCCAATGCCGATGCTGATCAAGTGATGACAATAACTCATCATTTTTAAAAAAAAAAAAAATCAGATGAGCTAAAAATGATAATACACTAGTGTAATAAAGCTTTGACATCAACATCAGTTATAGTATAGGAGATGTTGGTCAAATTGACTTGTTTATATAGTAAAAGGAGGTATAATTTTTGATGTTTTGATGGGATAAGACTTCCGGTTTCAGTATTTAGAATAGGTTTATCTGGTTATCAAAGATTGTTAAAAACATGAACAATTAAATCTACTAAACTTACGTATTTGTTGTGGAACCATGGAATAACAACATGTGTTGTTTGTTATGTTAGGTCTGTAACTCTCCCAGTAAGTCTTTAATCTAAAATGTTCAACCAAGCCAGCAACACAAATGGCCACAAGAGCATATGCAAAGCCAATCATTATCCTCATCACCATCGTGAAGTTCCAGCCTTTCTGTCGTATCCAAGGGTATATAATACGGTCCAGCACTGGGATCAGGAATATCAGCAAGACGACATCAAATAATGTCAGCCATGCCACAGCTATACTGAACTGTAAAAAATGTTTAAACGAGTTAATTTGATATCAGAATTGACATTATTTTGAACCCCGCCCCTTTTCTGATTATAATATTTATAAATACTTGAGATTCCCAATATTAAATGGGGGGGGGGGGCTAATTTTCATTGATTTCTTCATTGTGTTCATCCATTAAATTAAAACCCCTACTAATAAAAAAAAATAAATTTCCCCTTTATTTCTCATTTGAAATCCAAACAAGCATCAAACAAGGCATTAAAAAAAAAGGAATCGGGAAGTAATGCTCTGCACTGTATGTAGGTGTCTCATAAGCCAGCCTGGCTTGCCCTTTCAGTAGGTTTAACACTATTAAAAACAAACATTTTACTTTACTTTACAAGGTCAGTAGCTTTAGGTTATGATATTCATCAGAACTTGTTCAGGAAACTAGTTTCAGCCTCAATGTAACTGTGACCTTGACATTTGACATTTTGATGTTGTCACAGTAGGGTACATTTAAAAACCATGGACAATCATTTCATGGTGTCTGATATTTACAAGCCTTTCAATATTATTTTGTTCCTTGCTGGAAAATGTATTCAGCCTCAAGGTAAATGCGACCTTGACCTTTCCATTACTGAAGTTAAAATATCACATGGTTTACCAGGACTAACTTGATGATATTTGTCCTAGACTTTCAAATCAGGCCAGTAGTTTTACAAGGTACAGATATGTCAAAATACACCTGAAAATTGGAGGTACCATCCATGTTGTACCACAGAAAAGTGGTCTCAGTTTTTCCCTACAGCCAATAATAAAAAAGTTACTAAATAAGCTATTTATAGTAACATAAAAGGGAAGTAATTAAAAAAAAAATTATTGTAAGTGAACAAAAGAAGGATCTGCCAAATAAAAACAAGAGCACTGCAATGCAATGCAAATGCAGAGCAATATACACACAAAACATAGTCATATGACCCTTGACCCTTAAGTGTGACTTTGACCTTGAAGTGAGCCATCCGAAACATGCACTCTGCATGTCGTTTCGATGAGGTGAACATTTGTGTCAGGTTTCTTTGAAATCCTTCAAGGGGTTCAAGAGTTACAGAGTGGAAGGGAAATTGCTAACCAACAGACAGACGGACATCGAGGCGATAACATAATACGTCCCTTCGGCCTATAAACGGAATCGGATCTTATGGATACAAGTGGTGCAAGTTGGTTAACAATATAAACGAGCAGCTATTGCACAAGGTAATATGGCATTCAGAAAGGAAACCAAGTTATGGTGCACAAGTTTGTGCAAGTTTGATTAAATTCAAATCATAAATGAAGCTGCTATTGTGCAGACAAGGTCAAAATAGCTAATTCTGGCCCTTTCAGGGGTCATAACTCTGGAACCCATAATGGAAACTCGCCAGTTCAAGAAAGGAACCAAGATCTTATGGTGATACAAGTTGTGTGCAAGTTTGGTTAAAATAAAATCATAAATGAAACCACTATCGTGCAGACAAGAAATTGTTGACGGACGCACGGACAGACGCAGACGATGAACGAAGGGTGATCACAAAAGCTCACCTTGTCACTATGTGACAGGTGAGCTAAAAAAAAATATATACTTTGACCTCTAAGTGTCATCTTCACCTCTGATATTTAGGGGTCTAAGTCTTGCACTTGATACATTGTATTATCATGGTGAATATTTGTTCTAAATTACTTGAATATCCATCTATTATGTACAAAAATACAATAGTTATGACCAAAACAAGAAATTTTAAGCAAAATCTTTGATGTTTGTGACCTTGACCTTTGAGTTAATGGTCTAAATCATACATTCAACACATCTTTTAGTAATGCTTGTGCTCAGTTATATGAATATCCATCCATTCATAAAAACAAGAGGGCCATGATGGCCCTATATCGTTCACCTGTTATCATTGCACTTGAGGACAAGAAGGTTCTCAGAAAAAATATCTAAGTCCAAAGGACAGGAACAACAAAGTAAGAAATTTAACCAAACAGAAAAACAAAATTCTTACAAGGTACAGATATGTCAAAATACACCTAAAAATTGGAGGTACCATCCATGTTGTACCACAGAAAAGTGGTCTCGGTTTTTCCCTACGGCCAATAATAAAAAAGTTACTAAAAATAAGCTATTTATAGTAACGTAAAAGGGAAGTAATCAAAAAGAAAATTATTGTAAGTGAACAAAAGAAGGATCTGCCAAATAAATCTGTTGACATAAATGAAATTTCAGATCAGTATCTTCATTAGTTACGGAGATATACCCATTTTAATTTGAAATAAAGGGAGGTAATTTGACATAAAATCAGTCCATAGTTATTTACCCTGATTGGCTCAGTCCAACTAATGACAATAATGAAATTTCAAATAAGTCCTACAAGTACTTACTGATATAAATCCATTTTGACAACAATCAGGGGAGGTAATCAGATATAAAATAACTCTGGAAACTACGACTGGATCTGATTTGTCATGGAATCCAAGATTTATTGTTGTTGAAGATATTTTGGAAGTTTGTATCAAACAAGAGCACCGCCTTGCGGATGCTGACGCTCATCTGATTTTTTTTGTGTGATAGAAATATTGTCCTACCCGTGATTTTCTAAGTCTAAAAAGGGTCATCATTCTTGCAAAAAGCAGGATAGAGTTATGTTTTTTGATGTACAGTGTCCACTTATGACGGTGAAAAACTGTTGAAAGTTTTAAAGCAATAGCTTTGATAGTTTATGAGAAAAGTTGACTTAAACATAATACTCAACCAAGAAAATGATTTTCTAAGTCCAAAAGGGGCAATAATTATTGCAAAAATCAGGATGGAGTTACGCTGCTTGCTGTACAGGGTCAGCTTATGATGGTGAACAAGTGTTGCAAGTTTCAAAGCAATAGCTTTGATAGTTTAAGAGAAAAAGTTGACCTAAACATAAAACTTAACCAAGAAATCTGATATTTTCTAAGTCCAAAAGGGGCCATAAATCTTGCAAAAAGCAGGATGGAGTTATGTTTCTTGCTGTACAGGGTCAACTTATGATGGTGAACAAGTGCTGCAAGTTTTAAAGCAATAGCTTTGATAGTTTAGCAGAAAAGTTGACTTAAACATAAAACTTAACCAAGAAAACTGATTTTCTAAGTCCAAAAGGGGCAATAAATCTTGCAAAAAGCAAGATGGAGTTATGTTTCTTGCTGTACAGGGTCAGCTTATGATGGTGAACAAGTATTCCAAGTTTCAAAGCAATAGCTTTGACAGTTTGGGAGAAAAGTTGACCTAAACATAAAACTTAACCAAGAAATCTGATATTTTCTAAGTACAAAAGGGGCCATAAATCTTGCAAAAAGCAAGATGGAGTTATGTTTCTTGCTATACAGGGTCAGCTTATGATGGTGAACAAGTATTCCAAGTTTCAAAGCAATAGCTTTGATAGTTTAGGAGAAAAGCTGACCTAAACATAAAACTTAACCAGGCAACGCCGACACAGACGCCGACGCCGACGCCGACGCCGACGCCGACAACCGCTCAAGTGATGACAATAACTCATCATTTTTTTTCAAAAAATCAGATGAGCTAATAAAACCATAAATGAAGTCTCTATATGGCTGCAAAAGCCAAAATAGCCAATTTTAGACCTTTAAGGGACCATAACTCTGGAACCCATGACGGAATCTTGCCAGTTCATTAAAGGAAACAAGATCTTGTGGTGATACAAGTTGTGTGCAAGTTTGGTTAAGATCAAATCATAAATGAAGTTGCTATTGTGCAGACAAGGTTAAAATAGCTAATTTTGGTCCTTTCAGGGGCCATAACTCTGGAACCCATTATGGGATCTGGCTGGTTCAAGAAAGGAACCGAGATCTTATGGTGACACAAGTTTTGTGCAAGTTTGATTAAATTCAAATCATAAATGAAGCTGCTATTGTGCAGACAAGGTCAAAATAGCTAATTCTGGCCCTTTCAGGGGCCATAACTCTGGAACCCATAATAGAAACTCGCCAGTTCAAGAAAGGAAGCAAGATCTTATGGTGATACAAGTTGTGTGCCAGTTTGGTTAAAATCAAATCATAAATAAAGCTGCTATTGTGCAGACAAGGTCAAATAGCTAATTTTGGCCCTTTCAGGGGCCATTACTCTGGAACCCATAATGAGATCTGGCCAGTTCAAGATAGAAACCGTGATCTTATGGTGATAAAAGTTGTGTGCAAGTTTGGTTAAAATAAAATCATAAATGAAACCACTATCGTGCAGACAAGAAATTGTTGACGCACGGAGGCACTGACGCACGGACTGACGACGGACGAAGGGTGATCACAAAAGCTCACTTTGTCACTATGTGACAGGCGAGCTAAAAACAAGAGCTGTCACAGGAGACAGCACGCTCGACTATTTTGATGCTGGATAGTGAAACTGGGCTCATCTGAGGAAAATGGAGCTGTCACTGGAGTGTTTAATGACTCCAATGATGGATGATATTTATCAACAGTCTGAGTCTAAATATTAAGCAATAAGAGAGGTAAAGATAAAATGTATCAAAACACTATACAAGTATAATTCTAAGCAAAAAGGGGGAATAATTCATAAAATATTGATGCAAGAGTTATGCACCTTGTGTCATATCATGTGGGTGAATCAAGTTTGAATCAAATCCATTTCGTAATCACTGAGATATAGTGAAAATGCATCAAAATTAACCTTTAATTCTAAGTAAAAGGGGCATAATTCATGAAAAATTGGTGCCAGAGTTATGCACCTTGTGTCACATGATGTTGGTGGTAAGGTTGAACAACTATTTTAAGTTTGAATCATATGCATTTAGAAATAACTGAGATAGTGTGAAAGTGTATCAAAACTTCAACCTGAAATTCTAAGTAAAAAGGGAGATAATTCATGTTATAATGGTGCAAGAGTTATGGCCCTTGTGTCATATGATGTGAGTGATGATGTTGAACAAATATTTTGAGTTTGAATTAAATTCAATTAGTAATAACTGAGATAAAGTGAAAGTGCATCAAAACTTAAACATGAAATTCTACTGTAAGTAAAAGAGAGGATAATTCATTAAATATTGGTAAAAGGCCTTGTGTCATATGATGTGGGAGATGATGTGGAACAACTATTTTAAGTTTGAATCAAATCCATTTAAAAATAACTGAGATAGGGTGAAAGTGCATCAAAACTTTAACCTGAAATTCTAAGGAAAAAAAAAGGAGCGGGGGGTGGGGGGAGGGTAATTCATGAAATATTGGTGTTACGGCCCTTGTGCCATATAATGTGGGTGATGATGAGGAACAATTACTTTAAGTTTAAAGCAAATACTTCAAGTAATATCAGAGAGATAAGGGAAAAAAAGAGAAAGTGTAAAAAAAAAACTTTACTGTACATTTTATGCCAAATTTAGTGGAACATGATTGTTGAAAAAATTCACCAAAATTATGGACGAGCAGCTTTAAAACTTTGACTAAAAATGTGACCTTGACCTTTGAGCTAGTCTACATTAGTAAGTAACTAATACTGTTTTGATATTGTGGTTTATTTATGCCAAGTTATTTCAAAATCCAGTAACGTATAACAAAGTTACAAAGTAGAAAAGATTTTGTGAACACACAGATGGATGTACACACATATACACACATGAACAGGTGTAACACTATATGCACTCTCCACCTTTTTAATGGTGGGAGCATAAAAATATGCATTAGCTGATCAGTCCTCTTCAAGTTATCATAAAGCACATCATCTCTATGGTTACATGATGTACATACCCTGTTGCTGGCTTCTTTTGTTGGTGTTTCATTCCAAATACCATCTGGTCTTGTAGTGCATGACTGGGTTGTATTATAACCAGTCCCTGTGTATAACTTCATGTGTAAACCTTGAACCAAAAACGTTGTCTCCATCTACAAGGGAATTTATTTTTAACTTCTCCATTTAAACGTGTCTCTTCTTTCATCACTAAGGTTGAATACCACTAAATAAGGCAGCTGACTGCTTTTTATTTCATATCAATCCACTTATTTGATAACAGCGTTTTAAAATTTTCTAGAATTCATTTCAAAGACTTATTTTCCTATAATATAATACTTATATCTCCGTTACAGAAAAAAGAAAATGAAAAACAGGTTTTAGATTTTTTTGTATATAATTTACATTTCATTTACCACAGCCCTCTAAACTGACCCCTTTGCAGCTTTCAGTGTCTCTTTTTGGGACTTACTCTTTTAGGGTGGCTGTGAAAGTAGCTCTACAAGTTATATATATCCACTCTTGGCATCTCATTCCTGATTATCTCAATCCCCACGGGGAAAAGAAGCCACTTTTATTTTTCAATGCTGCACATCAAGCAAGGACTACTTGTAACTAGACGAGTATTAGCCTAAATTTTATTTGGAGGTCAATAAATGCAGCAAACTTAGAGATGTCAAAGAACTTAAGAAGTTGCCCATGTTTGCCAGCTGCCATATCAAAACCACATAACTTTCACTGAATTAGAAATAATCCAGAGGTATTCTATCATTTCAGGAACTCTAATCCATCACTGCACGAGTAGATTCTGAAAAATTCTATTATTCCAGGAGGTCTTAATTGCTGGACTACACCTAAACGAATAAGGATTAAGAAGTATCTATTATTCCAGAAAGTCTGAACTGTTCATGATCAAATAATCATTCAGAAGCATTCTTTTATTTCAAAAGTTTAAGTGTTCGTGTATTAGTAAGGATTTAGAAATATTTTATCATTCCAGAAGATATAGACATATGAATGAATAAGATTCAAAAGCATTCAAATATTTCATGAAGTGTTAACTATACCTGATAGTAAACCATCCAGTATGGTAATAATGCAGCAAACACAACGAGGATTTTACCAAGCTGCTTGACATCATCAACATCATTATCATGGTAAGTACCGCCAAACCTGAACTTGGCATGGTCAAGGAAACTTGCTGGTTGAAGGGTTGGTACCAGATCTGCCTGACCCCTGTGTAAATCATAATTACAACTGTAACATTTAAGACATTATCAACACTCCATGGCCATGACCTGTGCATCACTGTATAACACTTCAGAAGAGCAACACCTGATATAACTGAAGTACACTTTCTTGTAAAATCACTGTATAACCAAACCACAAAATGTTAGAAACCAACAGCGATATAAAGAACTTCACCTGTATGAATCAGGCATCCATTCTGCACAGGAACTGTGCACATATATCGAAACAATAATAAGTTAGGCACACTGACCAAGTATCAGCTAGGCATACCTTAAACATATATGGAGTTAACCCACAGTGCCAAACATGTTTTAGTATCACCAGTGGTGATCACAGTAAAGATGTACTTAAAAAAGTGGAAAATTTGAGAACTTCAGTGAATCATAAGAATTACAAAAAGCTATTTGCAAATTATAAATAAAGTCAGAATAATGGGAACAAAGTCATGACCAAAACAGACAAGTGCATTACTTAAGACCCTTAAAACATAGGATCAGCAAACTGCAAACCACAATGCTCATTGCTGTAGTAGATATTTACATGCTAAGGCTGGATAAAATTGTACTGTGGATAACAAACTACTCACCTAATGAGGTGTCCATTGAGTGATAACTATGGTGTTTCCTACAAAAGGCAGGCCTTCATTTTTTTTCTTTTTATCAAGGAAATGGGAATAAAACTTGTGAATTAAACAGAATTTCAGACAGTATGTCCACACAATCAAAATTAGTCCATTTAGAGAAATAAAATAGGGGGATAAAATATTTTTTTAAGTCATATCAAATATAATGTTGTTTACCTTTGAAATTCAAGCCTGTGTTCATACTGCTGGGCTTTTTTCCTCTTCTTCATTCTCCATGCTTCTCTGATAATTTTTAAAATGTTTGTGAAGATACTACCAACAGGTTTTCGATATACATAGGTACATTTACCTGTAACAATATAGAGATCACAGTAAGAATCTACTACTGGAAAATTTGTAGGAGAAACAGGAGCTCTGGACAGTGAAAAGGGTGGTAAATGATGATGAAAACATGTAAGAATTTCATTGAAATTTGTTCGTAAAATATCTATCAAATCAATTGTTGGAATAAGTATGAACTTTACATAGCCAGAAATGACTGTTCAATGTTGAAAGCTCTTAATAACAGGTTTCCAATAGGTTACCAAAAAATCTACGTTAAAAGGGAGGTATAATTAACAAAATACTGGGGTTGAGTTATGTACTTTGTCATATATCATGAGGGTGAGGATACAAAAAAAATTCAAGCTTAAATCAAATCCATTAAGTAAATTAAATCAAGTTAAAATATGGAAAATACATAAACAATTAGCCAATAATCTGAGGCAAGATGATGTTGCAGGAGCAGTAAGTCCGTAAGTAAGTCAAGCTTAAAACTTGATGAGAAAGATCTTTTGTATCTTCTTTTGGTCAAATAATGTAAGTTTTATGAGTTTGGAGCTTCTTTGTTTGCTGGCAGCAGAAGAAATTATGACAATAAACTGGAGGCAGGTCTTCCCTGATTAAAGAATGAGTCTAAGCACTGTTAAGTCTACTACTTGAATGAATACCAAGTGTGAAAATATCTTCCCTACTAAGTCAAGACTAGCTAGGTTTAAAAAAAAATGAAACGCTTGTCTTGTCTTTGTAAGCACAAAAAATCTTGCATTTGCAAGTACAATAAATGTATACCTTGTTAGAAGATTTAGGCTCTTCCACTGACTAAAATATAAATAATCAAGACTTGCTCATTCAAAATGTTGATTTCGATTTTTCTTTAAACAGGTTTACCTGACAAGAAGATAAGCATTCCAGCACCAAGACAACACATTGCTATCAGATATCCATAAAAGAAACCATCAGTTTGAACTCCCTGTTGTAAATAAGCAATGCCTCCCAGAGCAATCAATGTTCCAACATTTATAGACCAATAATACCAGTTGAAAAATACCACTGAACTTTCACTTCCTTCGCCCCTCAGCTGAAAAACACAATACTGTAAATAACAAAATAAAAAAAGAATAATGAGGTATAATACTTTTGTTTTGTTAATATAAGATGTTCACAAGTTGCCTCAATAAGTTTTCCCAAGTCTTTCTACAGAAATATCATACATGGTTAAAACTAAATTCAAATTGAAAACCTCTTTACAAATATAATTCAAATTTTATTACAATATTATTGTTATGTATAAGGCATAAAATTTGTAAAACCAAGGCTACAGAGGTGAAGAATAGTTCCAAAATCAATTAAATTATGTGATTAAAAAGTATCATGGAAAGGATTCAATAAATCCCAGCAAGGAAAGGTCAAAGAAAATGCAGTTTAATATGTTACAAAATCAAATAGGTAAATCGTGAAACTTTAAGCTTGAATACTGAACATTAAATCAAAACAGATATAAAAGTAATGAAATTGCAGTATTTGGTTGTTAATGTTTACTTTCTGTAAGATGTATGCATGTTATAGCGACAGTTTCTATCTATATTGTTTATCTATCTATGTATTGGATATCATAGTTAGCAATACAAACTATCAGAACTATGCAAAAGAAAAAATATTTGTTGGGAATATTTCATCCAGAATTGGGCTATTGTTCGTGAAAACAGCAGCATCGCCTACAGGTGCCATCACTAGTCTGCAAGAGCAATATGTAAGAAATGAGTTGCAGTTCAAAATTTCTAAGTACAAAAAGGGCCACAATTCTGACAAAATGCAGGTTAGAGTTATGTTCTTGCCCTACATAGTCATTTATTAATGACAAATAAGTGTGCAAAGTTTCAAAGCTGTAGCTCTTACAGTTTTTAAGAAAATGCAGACCTAAACAAAAAATTTAACCAAGAAACTCAAATTTCCTAAGTACTAAAAGGGCCATTATTCTCACAAAATGCATATCAGAGTTATGGTTCTTGCCATAAACAGTCAGCTAATGATGATAAACAAGTGTGCAAAGTTTTAAAGCTGTAGCTATTCTAGTGGTTGAGAAAAGGCAGACCTAAAGAAAAATTTTGACCACGAAACCCAAATTGTCTATGTACAAAAAGGGCCATAATTTTGACAAAATGCATATCAGAGTTATGGTTCTTGGCCTACACAGTCAACTAATGATGGTTAACATGTGTGCAAAGTTTCAAAGCTGTAGCTCTTATAGTGTTTGAGAAAAGGCAGATCTAAAGAAATATTTTAACCATGAAACCCAAATTGTCTATGTACAAAAAGGGCCATAATTTTGACAAAATGCATATCAGAGTTATGGTTTTTGGCCTACACAGTCATCTAATGATGGTAAATAAGTGTGCAAAGTTTCAAAGCTGTAGCTCTTACAGTTTTTGAGAAAAGGCGGACCTAAACAAACAAAAGCATTCCGTAAGACAGCCAGTGCTCGTCTATTCAAATTGTTGTCCCAGAAGCAGGAATATTACACTAATGTTAGAATATCTACAGAGTTTCAATCCAGTACATTTGTATTTGCATTAGTTTTGGAGATACACGTAGTAACTTGCAGGCAAACTTTTAACCAGAAGTTTTCTAAGTACAAAAGGGGCATAATTTGCCAAAATACATGTCAGAGTTATGGGACTTGGTGCAATCAGCTAGTTTTATAACCCTGAAGACATACTCATATGAAATTTCAATTTAATATCTGCATTTGTTTTGCAGATAGTAACTTACACGCAAAACTTTAACCAGAAGTTTCTAAGACCAAAAGGGGACATAATTTGCAAAAAATACATGTCAGAGTTATGGGACTTGACCCAGTGTGGTTTGTAATTGATCTAGAAAAAGAAAAAATAAGCTTCAAATGTATATGCCTTTAAGTAATAGCTATAATGTACTTACACACAAAACTTTAACCAGGATTTTCTAAGTCCAAAAAGGGGCATAATTTGACCAAAATGCAAGTCAGAGTTATTGGACTTGGTGCTATCACCTAGGTTCATAACCCCGAAGACACGTGAAGTTTCAATTCAATATCTGCATTAGTTTTGGAGATAGTAACTTGCACATAAAAATTTAACCAGAATTTTTTAAGTCCAAAAGGGGGCATGATTTGCCCAAAATACATGTCAGAGTTATGGGACTTGACCCAGTGAGGTTGGTAAGTGACCTAGAAAAAATAAAAATAAGATACAAAGCTGTATGCCTTTAAATGATAGTCATATGTACTTGCATGTAAAACTTTAACCAAGGTGTGACGCCGACACTGACACCAATGCCAGGGTGAGTAGAATAGCTAGATTATTTTTTGAATAGTCGAACTAAAATTAAATCAAGTGACAACAATACCTCATACGTTTTTTTTAAAAAATCAGTCTAAATCCCAGTATCTTATCTATAAATAACTCAGAAAAGAGCATGGAAACTCATGATTTTCATATTTTCATTCTGTTGGAATGATGTACGCCACTTATACAGTAAAAAAGAAAAAATGTTGTATGTAGGAAAAAAGTTACAATTAAAAAATGTGCAATTTATGTTACTTTTAAGTATAAATTACATTAAGTATTTTCTCAGAAATAAATTTTTTAAAGTAGAATAAATTCATTTTAATTTTGAAACAAAATTGTCATTAAATTCAATTTTTCATTAAATTAGATTCATACTTTGCTTTTGTTTTTGGTTCTATAGTTTCTAAATATACATTTTCTCATGTCTATAACTTTAAAACTAAGCATGGTAACATAATCTATTGATTGCTGAAATTTTATGATGGAGTAAATTTATATTGAAGTAATTGATTTCCATATGTCCGGGAAAATGGACTAAAAATCAGTGAGACTCCCATACACTCTGGGAAACTTGACATGTATGTTCAGTCAAAAACTAATTAGTAATTAAAAACAAAACGCAACAAATTTAACATTGCAATTGCTTTGTACCCTAGTTATAATAACTAATTGATCTCATACTTGATCAGCCCCAAATGGAGCAATATTTGCTCGAAGCATCCCTGTTCCAGCTCCGACTACAGCTAATGCAATAAAAAATACAGCTGAACATCCTGTTCCTCTTGAATTTGAATCATTGCCATGACAATTCAGGAATGATGAGTTTGTCATTAATTTGTCTTCAACGTCTACATTTGAAAGTACTGGGAAAAGTGTATATCCAAGTAAGTATATAATGAATGCTGTCACTATAATTCGGAATCTGCCAAACCTAATGTCAGCAATAATTCCACCCAAGAAATAGAAAATACATGCAATTCCAAGGAAAAAGAAAGATGCATCCAGTGCATATATAGATGACCAATTGTACTGTGTTCCATTTAAGAACAAAATCAGGTTCCCTGATATGCTGTAGAATGCAAGTCTTTCAAATGCGACAGTTGCAAGAACTGTTGCCTTGGCAAGAAATTTATTGTTGAATCTGTGTGCTCCACAACAGCTGCAAGGCGGTTCGTCATCTGTGTCATCCAACCGGGGAGGTATCAAACGTTTTCTTTCGTCAACCATCTCGTCGCCTTTCTCTCAATTTACTTAATAAATATTGGATATCTTTGATAACTACAATAACCGTAAAAAACGATTTCTACTTTCGCTTTTGAACTTATTTGTCTCGTCCGCCATATTTTTCTGTCATGTGATACAAATATATATCACGTGGGAAATAAACTGTAAAGGAATAACTCCGAAATATCCGCATGCTTTTGTTATCTTGGACAATAAATAGTACGGGAATCGCCATGCAATGAAATTTCATGAAAGTTAACCTTCAGACATTTGTACGCCCAGTTGAGACTAGAATTTAGTCTTCTTTGAACCAAAGGAAAATGAAACTAATTTGTTATTTATTGAAAATCAGTTAATCGGACACCTGTGGGAAGGTAATATATGTATGGCGGATGGATCTTACCATAATAGAATGATGGTGGATTCTGAGAGAAGCAAGTTAGGGCTAAATTAAAGTTTTATGTGGAAAGACGACTGGTTTGTGAGGGATTCCGAATTTAAGGATTTGTTTTGATAGTAAATAATGGACTGACATTATCCAAGATGCCAAAGAAACGAAGATTAGACCCGTTTCTCCTTTGGATGTATTTACTTTTTGGTAAGATGTTGACCTAATTGGAAAGTAGTTCTGGCACTCTATAATTTAGTGCAATGTTGTCATCAGTTTTGTTAATTTAAAAAAAGAATATGTCATTGAAAGCAGTTCGCTTAAGTTTAAATGTTAGACGTATTGCGCGACACTGGCAGAATAAATAAATGCCGGTGTTCCGTTTACCCTGGATTCTCCACCACAAGTTACTGTGGCCAAAATGCTGCACCCAGACCCAGTATGGGTAGCCCAGTAAGGTAGCTTACTCATTTGGCGTGTGGGTGACATTTATGATTTGATTTTAAGTTCCATCCGAGTCATGCCATATTCAATTTTAAAGTGAAAACGTGATTTAAACATCAGTTAAAACTACTTGGTCAATTGGACTTAACTGCCAAATAATCAACATTGAGTACATGTAGAACTTCAACGTATTTAAATAAAAACTTGATTCCTGGAAATATGTGTGAATTACCCAAACACTTAGTCCAAATAATAGAAGTTTAGAATGCTGATTAACTTTTGACTCATTACTGTCGCGTCTGTCACGTCCAAACTTATCTGCATATTTCTGGTTAAGAATCCCCAAATGAAATGTTGAACGTTTTCTGTAATTTTCGAGGATCATCTTATTGAAATAACGAGTTATATGTCCAACATAAATCCATACATCAAGAGAATATTCAATATGACATGTACCATGTGTAACAAAAACGTTGCCCAATCAGATTTCAAGAGAAATATGCAGAATAATTTGATGATGACAGTGACCAAAATTATCATGTCTCTGAAAGTCCTTTATTTGGACTACATAGACATCTTAATAATTAATTTAGCATATAACAGTGTGACTTGACAAAAGGTTTCACTAACAATATCAAACATTCTGGAATGAATTTATTTTGAATGAATTTTATTAGAATTTCAGACGCCTAGATTTTCCTAATGCAAATTCAGTACAATATTTTAATTTAATTTCAGTATAATGTATAAATGAATTAATGACGACTGCATAGAAAATTAGCATTATGTAATGAATTTTTGTTCGCAGTATAAATTTCTTTTATTACAGGAAGTGCACATGAGTAGAAATATCTTTAACATCCTAATGAGTTTACCATAGAATGTTTAAAAATAAAAGCATTCAGACCAATACAATGATCAAATTTATTGTAAATCAGCATCAGATTATACAAATTAAGCCCAGTGGCAATACGAATCAATCAACCCCATGGAGGACTTCTGATGTGTGCATATTCTCGAGTAAAAAAACAATCCTACTTCACAAGTGTGGCATTTAACTTGGATGTGAGTGCCCATATTGTGTCAAAAGATATTTCTCCAAAAATTCCAAAATTGCAAGTGTTGGTGCATGCTAGCCCTTTCTTGAAGTCACCGGACACAGAAAGTCAACGATGGTGTGCGCAGATTTTTGCAGATGCACTAGATGTGGAATTATCTTCAGTTTGTATAATAAATGAAAGAGATCATGTTTGTGTAGCAAGTTTGGATTTACATAAAGAATGGTGGACTGAAAATTCAACAAGTGTTAAAGTTAGTTATTCTTTTAACAGAATAGATCAGAATGATCAGTGTGCAAGTGCGTCAAACGCTATAATTCCAGGGCGATCTTTATTGAATCATAGTGAGAGTGGAATTTCTAAACAGGAGATAACCACGTTACATTTAACAAAAAATAAAGAATCTTTTGATGAATGGAAGGATCAGGATATTCTGATAGATGTACCAAGAGAGATGTTTCATCAATCAGACACTTTTGAAATTCCGATACGTCTTGAGAAAAACTCAGATCTACAAATTTTTGTCATGAGGTAGGTTTCTATAGACACCCAAGACCATGCATGGTCTGGAAGCACTACTATTAGAGTTTCCGAACAAGCTTGTATCTTTTGTCGTTATTGCTTTCATAAAAATTATTACAGATTGTATGTTGAAATCAGATACCCGTTTTCAGAGTCACTCATTTTGTTCTTAAGCTTTTTTGTAAAGTGGCATTCTGAGCCAGATAATGTTCATTCAGACTGATTTTTAACCTTCTATAGGTGATAAAAGAGATAGCAATTGATGTGGAATTTGTAACAGAAGTTTTCAAGTGTTTATGTCAATAAGAGAAAATTGAAAGTTTTAACCAGTTTGATTATATAGAGAGTTATGTTCATGCTGTGATACTAGGAGAAAATAGAGTGTACAGGTCATAAGATCCAGCCTAACAACCACTGTGTGGTATGGCATGGCGGCAAGTTGTTCTGATAGCATAGACAATTTATGGGTAGATTAATAGGCTTAAACTGAGATATCAGCAGGCAGTGTAGGAATTTGAGGAAAAAAACATATAAAATAGTCCATGGATGACAGAAAAATGAATTTATGTTATAGAGGTATTGCAGGCTAAAGAACCTTTGTAAATTTATGATACATCTGTACAAGGTAGTATGTTATAGGGGATTTATTTAACTGCCAGACTAAAGTAACTAAAGATTTTTGCTACATCAGTGCAGTAGGAGAATTTCTAAAATAACTAGATTTATGATACATCAGTGGAAAGTAGAGCCAGAGTATTTATTTCAAGATCTGAAATTACAGATCTTTCAGTATCAAACATTTTTTCTAAAGTTACAAAAAGATTTTTAAACCACTGATATATCTCGGTCCTTAAGATTGAAAATGACAGAAAGTGCAGAGTAAGATCATTTCGTACAAATTTATATTAATCTGCTTCACAAAAGCAGTTTAGTCATGATATATATTAATTCATACAATGTAATTTCTGTAAAGGGTCTGTCTGAATTCTCTGTCAGTAATATATGCGTGCGGCTTCTTGGAATAGGAACTCGCAAGAAGTTTTGTGACTGTCTAATAAATGATTGATTTACACTGAAATAAAGAGATGACTGTGCCTTATTGTCTGTGTCTGTAAGACAAATTGCAACTAATTCATAGAAAAGTACATCTTGCTGTTTTAGATTGGACAAAAATAAGTATTACAATGGTATGTCAAGCAGATCTGATTAAATACAGAGTCTGTAGTGAAAGATTTTATGCATTGCCAATATTTTTTTTCCTTACGGCCTTTTCTCCACTGTTTTATGTATTAAGGAAGTTGTCAACAGGTATGTTTATAGTAGTGTCTGTTTCATCAACATCAGATAGTAATAAATTGTTTTTATAGGAGAAATATTAAGAATATACGTTAATTAATACAACATGATAAATAATGACTCATCTCTGTTAGTCTGTACTGCCTATGAACAGTGATGAAAGGCAATTTTGTAAATTTTATGTTTTTGGGGAGGACACACAAAGTGCTTAAAAGATAGTCTTGCATATATGTCTTAAAATATTTCTCCTAGAGTCATGAAACAATGTATAATGACAGGAGTGGGGGGCACCTGTGTTCTTTGGACACACATAGTATATATACTATATATAGTAAACAGGGTTTTAATATTCGCGAAATGTGAGTACATTTCGAAAAAAATGAGTTGTTTTTGGCCAAGTTCACAAAATTTTACATGTGCAAGAAAAAGTTAATTCTGTCCCTGGTTCACACCAACAAAATATTTTTAAAAAAATACAGAAAGCATAAGAATTAAGTGGATGTACAAAACACTTTCTGAGGAAATGGTGGTGTAACTAGTTACATAAACAAGAAAACAAGGCAGTCTAAAAGACAGCTATATCCCGCACCCCAGTTATGGATAGTGAAAGGGTTGATGGTATTGAGTGGAAGCATTGACATGATTGTAGTTCTGCATATCATCTTGATGAGGGGAATATTACAGTCAAGTCATATTAAAATCCTTTAAGGGGTTTAGGAGATACAGAGCAGACACAAAATAGAAGGCTCAAAACTTTGACCTTGTGTTGTGACCTTGACCTTGAGCCGACATGGTCTGCACATCGTCTTGATGAGGTGATCATTTGACCAAAGTTTCATGAAAATCCTTCAAGGGGTTTATGTTATATGGAGCGGACACATTGTTACGGATGGAAAGAGGGAAGGAACCCATTCCTATAATACACCACCACCACCATCGTCGCACATGGCGGGGGATTAAAATGTGTTGCATTTATTTAAAGAAGAAAATCAAACAGATCTGATTCCCTTTCCTGTTTTCTGTTCTGTGTTTCTTTTTAAAAATGTGTATGATAAAAATTGAGAGGCAGTTTATTGCTTTCAAAACAGTAGGTGGTGTTAAATTTGAAATTAGTGAGCTGTAACAGCAGATGACTATATTGTTCTTTATTAAATAAAGTTTTCTGTTGGACCCAGGGGTGTTGTTTTAAGTAAGTGGACTACTTGAAAGTAAGTTGAAACACTGCCGGTGTCATTTAGATCTCAAGGACCTTAGGAAACACCACTCAAAAAGGAAATATCGTATTCATATAAGATCAGGAAAAGAGTTGTTTTTAGATAAAAATCTGACCCTGCTGATAAAAATCATTTTGAAGCAATGTCGTGTAACACTTCATATGCCAATTTTGACAAAGTGCTTGAATACATTAAGTAAAGCTTGAATAATTTTTTGAATGTGTGTATTTTGGTTAAGTGTTAAAAACTGCTAATCATTTATCATTGTCCCTATATGTGGAAACAAATATTTTAAAGATTTTTCAAAGGGTTGAAAGATAAAAAGGACAACCTTATATTTTATTGCTAAGAATGTAATTAATTATGAATTGGCTTGTTAAAAGGGCTTTTATGAATCACTTGAGAAAAAATCAATGTAGTTTAATGATCTAGCAAGTGCATGTTCCCCTTTGAAGTGCTTGATACAATGTTCACAGTGCAGGTTAATTGATAGAGCATGTGCAGTAGAAAACGCCTAATTATACTGTTTTAATATGAGATTCTAGAAATTGTAGAGACATGTAATTTTTACTGTAATAATGTGTTAGAAAACTGTAATTTGTGAAGATAAAACTGTAATGAAGTACAAGTAAAATATTTTTTATCATAACTTGTGGGATTTTTATTATGAGATAGTGTTTCAGTTAATATGTACCTTCAGCAAAGGTGAATTTATTCTTAGATTCAGTCCTGTTTCGAAATTATTTTAAAACACTTTTAATACTTATAAATGCCTCGGACACAAAATCATATGATGTCCTTACAGTTTTAAAAAATCGAACGAGCCTGCCAGTTTTAGAATCCTTATGGTCTCTTTGCAATCGTAGCATCTGGTCACAGTATGTATGGGCCCTACATTGTATACGATCTTTAAAGGATGCAGTTGTAAGATATCCATACGGACATCACAGACAAGTCGTGCAGAGCTCGCAGTGAGCCAAGCTGTACATCCGATCGTATGGTGCTCATTGGTTTGTATGGCGCTTGCATGACACTCGTACAAGTCCCCTGCGATAGTCTTGCGAGTATCGGCAAGCCTAGCAGTTTTCCAAATCCTCATGGGCATCGCAAGCTCTCTTGGGGCCCATGCAGTTCCAGTACGAGGCTCTTGCGAGCTGGTTCCGACTTCGAAAATCTCTACGAGAACTAGAGAACTAGAGAGTCCATACGGACACTGTGCGAGTTTGCTAAAATTTGACTGAAAACCTACTCGTATGGAGTATGTAGTGTGCTTGTGACCGGGGAATTACTAAGTATATAGTATATTAGTGCTCAAAGGACTTAAATTTGCCAAACAATTCTTCTCTGTCTTTGAAATCTATTCAGAACTGGGTAGTCACAATATCTTCAAACTTAGTTTGTAGTAAACTTTGTATTTTATTCCTGCCCAAGTATTTAAATGAGTACATTTCTTTTAAACAGTCACAAAAATCTTAGAGCATTACATGACAACATAATAGTGATATCTTTACATGATATAATGTATCAGAAATAAACAAGGCCTGTAAATAAACTGTAAAACTACCATGAAAACTTTGTTGTGGCTGCCAGCCAGCAAATTAAGAATGCCTCTCTGATAAAAAAAAAATGCTGATGTTATGAGAGGCTTCTTACAAATGTAGATGTTAGAGATGTGATGCACTGAAAACACATTCTGTTTGTAAAAAAACAGTTTAAAGAGCTGATTTGTGCTTTTAACTACTACAAAGGAGATCCTGTTCTTGCATGCTCTGGGTGCCGTCGTGCAAATGTATCTACAGGAAATGGTACATGTCATGTTCTGTGTGCTTGTATAATGTCCTTCTCAAATCATTTATACACAAGGATGCAGTGGCCATTTAAAGGCATCCCTCTTTCAAATCCTGCAGTTTTCCTTTGACTTTACATTTGGATATCACATTCATTCCCTGTTGCTGAAAAACCAAGGTGCATTTCCCAAAATAACAGGTGCACCTCCCCTTCCTCTTTAATATCTTAAGATCTCTGTTACTTTGTTTTTGTGAAACAGCCTTTAAAATTATGGTATCAAAAATTCAGTTTACATTCATCATTCCCATCATCACTGGCCACTGTTTTCATCCATTTTTTACAGTCATTACCTCTGGTAGACTTATGTAAAGTGGTTGCTTTCACGTATGACAACATTAGAAACCACCAGTTAAATATTGTTCATGTATGACAAGGATAAGAACCATCAGCTCACTGCATTTCACTAGTTGGTGAATTTGTTATGATACCTTGCTCTTCAAAATTGTATTGATTTGATCAGATGTGTTTGAGGACAAAATAATTTGAGTGAAATAACTGCTTTTTTGCCTGACTTACTATTCAGAATATTTTAGTTGAACATTTATTTGAGAAAATTTTGTGTTTCTACAAAAGGAACACTGTAATAAAGTCAGACCCATGAAATGTCATTTGAATTCACCAAGGTAATTTTATCTTAAAACGGTTGTATGTTGACTTGTATTAAGGTTAAGTTAAGTCTGATTGGTTTTGAAGTTGATACTGTAAGTGATCAATCAAGATTGTACCTACACAGGAAAAATATCACAAGTGCTTCACTGACTTTGAATCACTCGCAGCTCACAACTTTAGGTACAAGCTTTTTTATTCATGTAAGTATTTAAGACATGCATCTCATATATGAAAAGTTGGCGGTTCAATCAATCCAGCACCTGAAATAATGCCCAGAGGGACTCTGGGTGGGGCATCTTTATCTTTTCTTCCACCATTTAAAGTTGCAGGCCTCCAGATTTTCAATTTTTTTTCAAAAGTTAGGAAATGCTTTCTTTTAATAGTAAGTACAATAAAAAGAAAACATGAAATGATGTTGTGCATTTAGGAACTTTTATCTATCTTAATCAATAAAATATGTAGAAAACTCTCAATTTTAAGTGTTTAAGTCATGCTGTTGAAATTTGATGTAAAATAGACGGAATTTAGCTGTATCTTGTATGATTAATGTCACACTAAGTATTTTCTTATTACAACAATACTTTTTTATAGTTTGTGATATCTAACATCAATTTGTTTGTTTAAGAAGAAAAAAAAAATGTTTATCTAGAGACATGACCCTTTAAGCAGAAACTCAAGTCCTCACAGAATGTTTTATTTTTATAAAGATGGCAGCATGAAGTATCAACTGCTCATTCGATCATCAATGGGTCAAGCACCTAATGCATGACATATGGTTCTGCGTTGATTCCTTATATTTTCAATATTGGATCACAGAAATCCCTGGATAACTTGAGTATTCTGATCATCTTCTTGTGAAACATGAGTGATCCCTGGTTACTGTAACTTATTTTAAAATACAACATAATGTATATGCATTATTGTTATATATGTAATATATTTTCTTGCAGGGCTCGTGTACGGCAAGGTTTACGTATCACTGGTGCTCGCATGACAGACCCCTCTAGTCAGTGGAGTATACATGTTGATATTAAAGAACACCAGAAAACAGGCACTGTGACAGCGTTTGTGAGAGATGCTAAGATATACAAGAGATCTATGAAGTAAGTGTGATATAAGATTCAGTAGGGAATTTATACACAATGTAGCTGATAGATGAAAAAGTACTTTATCATTGAATACTGTGCTAAACTTGATGATGGACTGAATTTATTTCTGGGATCATTTATTATACCTAAGCGAAACACCCACAGTACAATATTTGGAGGCTGAATTGGAATCTCTTTGTCTTGTCCAATCAATCCATTGTTTCTTAATCCGCCTGCATTTGACACAATTACTTTGACACAAGTTAATTTCAAATGAGCAAACACAATGATAGATCACAGTAATAAGAAGAAGTGTTGATGTAAGAACAATAACTCTGTCTGTTGTTATTGTAAAATTACCTGAAGTTTCAGGATGAGCAATTAATGTAGTTGAATGGATGGGCATCTATCATTCACCATCCACAACTTAAACATTTCTCCTGTGATACAACTGGCCAAAATTACACCAAACTTGGTCTGTTACATCCTGGCATGGACTTTTGTCAAGCATATAGGGACTGCCATAGTAGCTTGTTATAGAAAACCTTTTAAAGGCATCTTTTCGTGAACTGCTTGATGGTTTTGTTTGTTTGTTTTGCTGTTTTCTGTCAGTATTTCAGTTATGTAACACCGGGCAGTTTAACTAACCATTGTTCCTGGATTTTGTACCAGTACAAACTTGTTCTCTGCAAGTAACTGCCTACTTCTCCAGATGAATCGGAGGTGGAGGACAAATGATTTCAGACACAATGTCTTTCATCAAATTGTCACGTAGAACATAATTTTTTATGCTCAACCTGGGGTTCGAACTAGTGACCATGCAATTCGTAGATATGCGCTCTTCCTATTGAGCTACGTGGGTGTCTCAAACTGTTTGATGAATCTGTGCTTAGTGGTCTCTAGCATCTTAAGTAGACCTTCCTCAGGTTTGTTCATTAAATAGACCTTTCTCAGGTTTGTTCTTTAAATAGACCTTTCTCAGGTTTGTTCATTAAATAGACCTTTCTCAGGTTTGTTCATTAAATAGACCTTCCTCAGGTTTGTTCATTAAATAGACCTTTCTCAGGTTTGTTCATTAAATAGACCTTTCTCAGGTTTGTTCATTAAGTAGACCTTTCTCAGGTTTGTTCATTAAATAGACCTTTCTCAGGTTTGTTCATTAAATAGACCTTTTTCAGGTTTGTTCATTAAATAGACCTTTCTTAGGTTTGTTCATTAAATAGACCTTCTTCAAGTTTATTCATTTAATAGACCTTTCTTAGGTTTGTTCATTAAATAGACCTTCTTCAAGTTTATTCATTAAATAGACCTTTCTTAGGTTTGTTCATTAAATAGACCTTTCTCAGGTTTGTTCATTAAGTAGACCTTTCTCAGGTTTGTTCATTAAATAGACATTTCTCAGGTTTGTTCATTAAGTAGACCTTTCTCAGGTTTGTTCATTAAATAGACCTTTCTCAGGTTTGTTCATTAATAGACCTTTCTCAGGTTTGTTCATTAAATAGACCTTCTTCAAGTTCATTCATTAAATAGACCTTCTTCAAGTTCATTCATTAAATAGACCTTCTTCAAGTTTATTCATTAATAGACCCTTTCTTATGTTTAGTTTACATTAAATAGACCTTTCTTCATAAATGATTCTGTTCATTATAATAGACCTTCTTCAAGTTCATTCATTAAATAGACCTTCAAGTTCATTCATTCAATAGACTTTTCTCAGGTTTGTTCATTAAATAGACCTTCTTAGTTCATTCATTAAATAGACCTTCTTAGTTCATTCATTTAATAGACCTTCAAGTTCATTCATTAAATAGACCTTCCTCAGGTTCATTCATTAAATAGACCTTCCTCAGGTTCATTCATTAAATAGACCTTCCTCAAGTTCATTCATTAAATAGACCTTCCTCAAGTTCATTCATTAAATAGACCTGCCTCAGGTTCATTCATTAAGTAGACCTTCCTTGGGTTCATTCATTAAATAGACGTTCCTCAAGTTCATTAGTTAAATAGATCTTCCTCAAGTTTGTTCAAGTAGTTCCGCTTGACTGCAGTCTAAATTTGCCTAGCGATGAAATGACAGAGAAGAAAATCTTGAAAATGGCTGCCAAGTTTCTGTGAAATCTCCCAAGACAGCACTTGATTTATATTTATAAGACACCAAAATGCAAATCTGCCATTTTTCAGGTAACTGTAGCAAGAAAATACTTATATAGCAGGGCATGGAATCCTTTCATACATCTAGAAATAGTATTAAATGCATTATTTTGTATGGGTTTAAAGACATTTTTGTCATATCTTTTGTAGGTATCTTACAGTTAGTCAGACTTGTATAATTCGTCTTTGGGCAGTGTTTAAGAGATGCTTGATTGATTTGTTTTTCATACAAAATTGTTCTGTACATTTGATAATTTCCTCTGTGTACTAGCTGTTTTGCGCTGTTAGAATAGATACGTCACCCCATTGCTTGCCTGTCCTGTTCCATTTACATTGTAATTTGTCTTACCTTGTTTTCACCATAACAGAGACACTGATTAACCATTGATTGGATGTGGGTGCCTTTTTTGTACAATCAACTTTCTATTGTATTTCTCCTAGAAACAGCTCTATTGTACACCAGGTCTTTTCGTGGGTGTAAATTTTGAATTAACATTACAGCTAAGTGGTCTAAAATGTTTTAGATTTAACATTTTTACCCGCAACACCTCCCCGCTTAGTTCAATATAGGAAGAGCACAGATGTGCATATCAAAGGGCCATGAGTTCATTTCCCATGCAAAATGTTTGTTCTCTGAGATAATTAGACAGAAGACATTGTGTCTGAAATTATTTGTCTTGCACCTCTGTTTCATTTGGAGTAGTTGGCACTTACATAAATTCTGGAGGACAGGTTAGTACTATTCCAGAATCGAGGCATGCTGGTAAGGTTAAGTGTCTGCCTTTTCATATTGAAAAGGTGGCAAGTCCAAAACAGACAAACCTTTTTATCTTCAGTTTTTACTGAAATTAAATTTATAATGGCTTAAAATGAAATGAAAGTGTATTACTTGAAGCCGCAACAGCAGTATTTCACAACGCATGATTAAGAAATAATAAGTTTTTAAAATAAGGTATATTGTAGAATAACCCGAGTTTGGAGTTCTTATGCATATGAATATGATATATTTCTACGCATACGAACAACAAACAAGGGTCAGGATCTCTGATCATGGTCTGCACTGTTTGCTATTCCGTCATTAAATTTTCAGTGAACATTGAATAACAAATGGTACTGCTTAAATCGAAAGACCAGTGCATTTTAGAAAAGCAGGGTAAATGTTAAAGTGAGAAAAAGCATTTTATGTTAAAGCTGACTTGATTGTATTGGGTTTATCGGTAAAAGTTTTAGATGGAAATTCGCTGGAACATAACATTACTAAGTCTCTATGATAGTTGCAGTTCACAAATTGAATATTGCAGAAAAACTGTTGGTTTACAGTAGTGAACTGGAAGGATAGAACAGAAAACTGTTCAAAATGAATAATAAATAAACTTGTTCTGTTGAATGTTTAAAAGGTGGCATAGATCTCAAATAAAGAAACACTAATTAGAGTTGGCTCAATACTGGGGAATATTTGTTAAGAACATCAAAACAATTCTGTTTGTAGCAATAAAGTGAACCATTACATGAAAAAATATTCTGGCATTAAGTGGTGAACACAGGTGACCCCTTTGTGCACTTCTGCTTTTATCAAGGGTCTTCTTCGTCACCAGGCCGTGCATAAAAGCTCACTCCCAATTTATGTATGATACATATATTCTATAGTATGTACTAAACAAATGCTGTCAATGTTTGATAACATGCTATATTATGTTAGATAATTCATTAATTTCAACTGTTGTACTTCGTGACAGATTTATGCATTTTCAAAAAGCTTGCCTGATAAAAAGTGATATTATTAAAATGTAGAGAACTACTATCAGAAAGATCTCTGTTGTAAAACATAGAGGAAAAGATTCTATCTGTTTGATATGCCTAATTTATTATGGAATGCTTTTGGAAGTATTGCTTTCCCACTTAGTCTGGCTAGGAGAGTTGTACGAATTTCAGTTTTGCCAGAAGGAACTTTATAACTGATTTAGCAACAGCAGCTGTCACACCTCAGTCTTTCTACTCTCTATGAATGGCAGGTGTGAAAAAGACTGAGAAAACAAGAATTAAGAATCACTTTCTAGATGACTTTTGAACATTTTGGTGATGATGTTGTTGACTATGCTGCTGCAGGGGATAATGCTGTTACTGTTTTTGTTGGTAATAAATTAACATCACACTGACACAATAACAGGTCATGCGATCAGTGCAGATCATGATCAGCCTGCACATCCATGCAGCCTGATCAAGACCTCCACTGTTCGCTGTTCAGTCAGTATATTTTTGGTAAGCATCCATTTTAACTGGTAATGGTATTGTCCAGATTGAATCATGGACAAGTTCATTATATGAATTTAGCAGGGAAAGTGTTACAATTACAAAAATAGGTGGAATTATGTTACTGGTAAAGCTGTTACTGTTTTTGTTGGTGTAACATCACACTGACAAAATTACAGGTCATGCTTTTGATGGTAAAGGAATCCCCCAGATACCCCTCCATGCTTTATTTCTTCAAGGACAGACACCTAGGTAGAACCACCAAGTCCTTCTGTAAGCCAGCTGGATGGCTTCCATACGTGAAGAATTCAACGTCCTAAGCAGGGCTTGAACACACATTGGTGAGGGGCAAGTGATTCGAAGTAAGAAACCTTAAACGCTCGGCTAGGGAGGCACCATGTTGTTGTTACTGTGTTTTAGGGTGATGTGATGTTGATGATGATTAAGTTTTAGAGATGATTACCCTGTTGCTGGTGATGATGTTGATGATAACACTACAGATAATTATAATGTTGTTGTTAATAATGATGTTGAAAAGCTGTTGAGATGATGATGATGATGTTCTTGATGGTATTATAATAGTTGATGATGATGATTGTTTATGTTGATGATAAAAGACATAATTATATTATTCATTGATGTGCTGGTTAATCAACAAGTCATGAATAAATGGTATATGATGCGATCGTCAACAAAATTTCTTATTGTTGACAAATTCTGACATCCTAATAGTATCCCCTGACTATAAGCTATTTTAGTAGCATTGCCACTCTTATTTATTATTGTGCATGTTAATTGATCTTTAATTAAACAGAATTCTGCCAACTGACAATTCCTGGGCATTGATTTTAAGTTACAAAAATAGCTGGAATTATGTTATTGCCCAAAATCAAAAACTTGAGCTTTGGGTGTGATTTTTGTCTACAGAAATGTTATCTTATTCCCAACACTACTATGGTTGCTGCATGATGATCTTTCTGTTGAATCCAAGAACATTTCAGTGAATATCAGATTAAACTTGTTATCTAATTATCATTAAAATGGATGAAAAGTGAAACACACAGCAAAGCATTGAAATGTTTATAATTTTACAGAATCTCTCTAGTTTGGAGCTACATTAATTAGCCCTTCATCAGGGATACATCATCTAACTGAATGAAAAGAGATGCCTTCATTGTTTAAGAGTTAGGTCCATGTTTCGGAGAAGAAAGTTCGAACATCACCAAATCATAGAAAGAAAGAATTGTTTTACACGAAAATTAAACAGCATATAAAAATTTTATATTATTCTACAAAACCATTGTCAATTTACTCATATATATATATTGAATTTCGGAAAGGGCCTGCATGAAGGGTCCAAACTTGTGAACAGTTCAACGCCTTTAAAAACTCAACATTTTTAAAAAGCTGTTACATGTTTTTGTTTTGATGCATTTGCAACAATGTACCAGTGCCTAAACATTACATAACTAGGTTAAACATCGTTTTCAACAATTTTTTTACAAATGGCATTCTTTTTTAAAGGGGGACAACTCTTTTAGAATATTTTAAGTATCCAATTCTAGGGGACAGGATGGTGAAAATGTATTGGACAGATGGGTTGTTTATAAAGATGTTGTTTGTTTACTAAAACTTTCTGTGGTTTTGTGATATACTGCTAAACCTTAAACAGTGAATAATATTGCAAAATTATCATAAACAGAGTCTGTATTGGACACAAATGTGAAACTACTGTATATCATATCTGACCGTTATTTGAACTGTTTACCATTTAGGTTAGGTTAGATGATGAAGTTGGGAAATTTAAGCCTGGATGTTTACTGCTTACACGGGGTTACAAGGCTTTATATAGTATAAAAGTTTGAAATATAAATAGAATTCTTTTGATTTAGTTATACAGAAAATTGCTGTTGAGACTAGGGTGCATCTTTTAGAAAAGTTTCATTGAAAATGCAAGTTCTAAAGAAAAGTTTTTGTTTATATTACATTGTAGAGTTTTCCTCAGAAAAAAAGGTGTTATTCCTGCATGAACCTATTATATCTGTTGGAGAAGTCTGGATTGAGCTGGCTTCAAAGACTTCATGTGTGTGTATAACACAGGCAGGAAAGCATTTTCAGATGTTTCGATAATTATTCTAACAAACACAGTCTGTCTTTCAGATCAACTTTATGTCTGTCTTTAATAGCTGCAAGGAGTATATCCCTGTTTTTCACTTTTTTTGCTAAAGGAAATCGGGCTAGGAGTGCTTTGTACAATGCAGGTTTTATTGACTAAAAATGATGCTTTGTCGAACCAAGTATGGTAATTTTTTTTTTTTTCAAAGTTGCACAAAGTAGCTGTTATTTTATAAAACTATTTTTGTAGGGCATGCTGTATAAATAAGATGGTGTATTCTAGCCTTTACTACACCTGTTCGAAAGTTACTCAACTTCATTTAGTTCCATAGCTGGTCATTGCTAACTGTATAGCAGCTACCTCAAAAATTTCCAGACACGCACCCTGGTCAAGGCATATTCCATTAAAAATGCTGTCTTTTATGGCATTGAATTTAATGACTACAGGTCTTCAGTCCAGATGGAGTCTTTTTAAGGCATTGTAAATTTCCTTTTTGCATTTCCTTTTTATTGTAAATTTACATTTTTGTGGAGAGTAGGGGGTGTTGGGATACTTAGATTCACCCTTGTCCTTTCAAATCATGTCCTTCTATGAAAATTTGTATCATGGATACCTTAAAAGTGTTTCACCTAGAGTTTTCAGACATTAGAAGATTGTCATTGAACATGTGAAGTTATGCACAAGAGATTTTGTTTGGCATATATCACACAGCAAGACCAGAGTTACGGCCCTTGACTTGGTAAAAAAAATAGCATTAAGTGCCTAAAAGTTTTTTGCACATATATTAAATCCGGTGTCAAGAAACTGTAGGAATACTGTTTTATTTGGGATTTAACCCCCCCCCCCCCCCCCCTACACACACACACAGAGTTTCGTTTATCTTGTGTTTCTTGATAGTGAGTTATGTAAATATCCATACTCCTGCACCCAGCCCCCTATGACACATACCTCAAACTTTAACTTAGTTATGATAGCAGGGCCAAGACCTGGGCTGGATGCACCAGTGTCCTATTGACACCAAGACATGGGCTGGATGCACCAGTGTCCTATTGACACTTACCAAGATGTTGTTAAATTACAGCAGAAAATTTGAAAAACAAAACAGAATATCTTCAGTAGCTAGAAATGACTGTACTCTGAAGCTGCTCAAGCTTTATAAAAGATACCTTATTTTTTTGCTTTGCGAGAAAGTTAATTTTGTAGTGAGAATTGTTTCTTCATTCATTAGATTGTTTTTTGTGTGTGCAATATAGTTGCCAGCATGAGATATTTCTCCTGTGCTGGAGTAATGCCACTAAAGATGAAGGGAAATTATTTCCGCAGCTTGTTGCTGGTGAATTATTAAAGCTCCTCTTTCATTGCGTATAAAGCTGAAACGAGACTGGAATATTCAAAACTGTCATTTGCAGGCTTTTTCAAGCTTCGACAAAAACAAAAGTTTGATAATGTTTTTTTCCCTTTTTGGGGTCGGTGGTAGGGGAAAGGATATCTTGTATCTTATTTAAGAAAAATGATGTTAAAAATGTCTTGTTTGTTTGTGATCAAATTCATTAAAAAAAAATAAAATTTAAAAAAATCCTCGTCTTGAAATAAGAAGTGTGTGCAACATATAATATTTTTGTTCCGTATATGTTGTTGTTGTGTTCATTAGTTTTGATAACGAGTTTCTGCTTTAACTGGTGTAATATTCCATTAGTTGAATGACATGTTTTTTGTAATGGCATCTAAATTCAGGTAATACATGTTATTGTCAGGTTCACGATTACATGGTTCTGGCAGAAAAACTTAACCACATATCATGCCAAAAAGCTGTGTATTTTGTACAAGACTCATACTTGGTTTCGGGCCACTAAATGTTTATGAAAGGAACTGGAACCACTTTCATGCCCTTGCTTGGTCGTAAGAGGCATTGCTGTGTCTCAGTGATTCCAGCAGCTACAGAAGTTTTAATTCTGTACCCTGTATTTGTATTTCCAAATAAATCAGATGTGAAAACAAAATTTTAAGTGCTATTTTGTGTAATATAACCAATACTTTTGTGCCGTAAGACCCAAATCAGCAACTTGCGTTTCCCGATTTTGACCCAGAAAAATAAGATTTAAATACATTTTTTTGATGGTCCAGTTAAATGCTATGCATGACAAAGGGGAAGTTTCTTGAATATGTTACATCATGTACGTATTATGTGAACACCCCGTAGTGGGCGGGCTGTCGGCGTCCAAAACATGTCCGCTCTTGAAGTCAAACAGTTTTCATCGGATCTTCATCAGACTTGCTGACAATGTTTGTGGGCATAATATCTCGGCCAGGTTTATAGCCACCCAAATCGCCCCAGGCACTCTTGGATCTGGCTCATGAGATACTTGAAAAACTGTGAATTTAGCCTTGTCCGCTCTCTAAGTCGAACAGTTTTCATCTGATCATCAACAAACTTGCTGACAATGTTTGTGGGCATTATATCTCAGCCAAGTTCGATAACCACCCAAATCGCCCCAGGCACTCTGGGATTATGACCATTGAATTACTCGAAAAACTGTTAATTTAGCCTTGTCCGCTCTCTGAGTCGAACAGTTTTCATCCGATCTTCACCAAACTTGATGACAATGTTTGTGGGCATAATATCTCGGCCAAGTTCAATAACCGCCCAAATTGCCCCAGGCACTCTTGGATATGGCCCTTGAATTAGGCCAAGTTAGATGGCGGGCGTATTTTGTGACAGTCGGGCACTCTTTTTATGTTTTATGGAGACTACTGAATTTAGCTGAGCTATTGCTTCTGTTGTATAATTTTGCAGACTTTATGACATTTTGCAGAATCCTTATAATTGATCAATTTTAGTTTCCTTGGATATGAGACAAATTACAAAACCCTGAGTTGATTTTTGCTGACTAATGGGTTCATATTTGAAATATCTAGAAGAGACACTGTGAGTCAAAATTGAATTTCTATGCATAATTATGTTAAAATGTAGACATCTTACAAGGGAGAGAGGCCAACATTTATGGTGTATTAAGCAAATTTTTAAGAGATAAATTTTCATATGACAAATTTAGCATTTTTTGTTGGATTGTTGCATGTTAAGCAGCTACAATAAAATCACATTTTTGGCAGTGTCTGCATCCGTCAATATTTAGGCAGACAAATTATTCCAACATTCATAACATGTAAACATTGCCATTTATTTTGCCATTCTGACATTTAGAAATATTTGGTAATATTACAAATCGATATATTATTGTCTGCAGTGTATAAGTGTTTTCCATTAAGTTATGGATCTCAGCGTCTCTTCCAGTTCCTAGATAATTTTTTCATGAGAAAAGATCGTTTCAGCTTTCAGCTAAAGATGAATTCTTGCAAGAAGTGGCACTTCTTGGTCGTTAAATTAATGAGACAATCCTGAAACTTGTGTCATATATTGAAATATTTCAATTTTCCTAATTTGTCTGGAAGTTATAATATATTGCTTTAACAATTTGCAAGGAATCTTGTTCAGATGCAATGATATTTAATAAATGTTTTATTAAACAATTTTTTTATATATAAATGAAATAGTTATTTGAAAATTGGTTTCAAATGCACATATTTTAATATGGAAAGACTTTTAAACCAGAGTGCTTTTTGAAAAGATGCAGGGCACCACTTGGTGAATGCTTAAGGTTGTCTGGCTCATAGTAAACTATAGGGGAGGGTTCCTCATATTATTATACCGCAGTTGAGCCATTCTGTTACCATTTGGGGAAAAGTTTAGGTCAGTTTAATGGGAAAGGTATGTAGAAAATTTTAGAATGTTTCCATGTCATTGGGTTTCACTTCTATTTCATGTGGACAAGTAATTCAGTAAACATGAATTTCAGTTTCTAAAGAAACAATATAAATAATGACAAGTCAGTCTGTTTGTTGTTGTTGTTCCCCAGCAAATAATGATTTTAGAGTTTCTAAATTAATTTGCTGAAGAAAAAGCAAGACAAATGTACAGCAAGCAACAATAGCTATCATTAATCTTTTCTTAAAACCTTTAGGAATACTTTTAATATATAATTTCCATTTCATCTGTGAAAGTTTGCATGTTTATTCCCTTTTCTGGATATTTAAGATGATTAAATTATACCACGGAGAATCAGAACTTAACATTCTCCCTATGATTTTCATTGAATACAAATTTGGAGCAAAAAACCTATTTGCATTAATGGGTTTTTAATGTTTATATGGCTGACTTTCATTTTCATGGTATGCTAAAGAGTTGTTGCATTTAAAAGAGAGAAATGTGATTTCTAATCAGATATTAAATAAGGACAGATTGAGGTCTTGCATGAATTTTTTTATGCAGCAGATTGAATCGTTTTTATAAATTTTGGTTTTTCACATTTATTTTACATGTACTTTCTTCTCAATATTTTTTTGAAGAAAAAGTAGAGCTATTGCACTCGCCCCGGAGCATATTCTGTATCCACTAACACTAATAGTCTTCTGGAGAAGTTGCCGATATGGGTAACCAGTGGCTGTTATAAATAAGCTTACATGCAAACAAACAAACATGATTTATGCACTATTTTTGCTGTGTCTGTTTACTTATGGCAGAGTAATCACAGGTAAAAGATAATTTTTTATGACATTTTAGTCATTTTTAATTGGTATTTTTCTTTAACATTGGTCATTTTTCACATTCAGGAAGGTCCATATATTTTCCCAGTTTGGTAAAAAAAAAACAAAAAAAAAACAGTCTTCAGTTGACATGAAGATGAGATTTTGTGTAGCAGTTATATGATATATGAATTTAGCCACCAGTTTTGTCTGGTTGTGTTAAAGATCAAGTCAAAAGGGGATCATGTTTTATGGTGATTTACTGACTTGGCTGAATATATGATATGTGGCCTTTTGATGATATCTTAGGTGAATGAACCATTCAGTTTATAAGTGTGAAAAAAATGTCAGGTTAAGTACATGCTGTGTTATAATAGCTGTATTATGGATGTTTTTCATGATTTCTTAGCCATTTATTAAAACAGCCATATTTACATTATTAAGATCAAGAGTTAATGTTGCTTAAAGATATTCTATGCACATCTTTCATTGAAATATTTTATCTTTCAGTATGCATTTCAAGTGTAGAAATTTTTCGTCGTATGTATTTTAATTTACTATATATATGAATTAATGGGTATGATGTAGAACTACATTCACAATTAAATGTCATGCAGTTTGTTAAAAAAAACTTCCAGTTTTTTTAGTGCTTTAACACATTGTACCGTGTTTTAGCTATTCAAATATCAAGTGTGTACTTTTTTAAACCTAATGCATAATAATTATGGTTAATTTTCGTAAACTGTGCATAGAAATTGTTTTTATTATCGATCTGAAATTTGTGTCTAGTATACCTTTAATATTGATGTCTGTTTTGAAATCACAAGTCGCTCACAAACATTTAAGCAAAAATAAAATCAGTATAGATATATTTAGCCATGTGGCCTATTGATCTAACTAGGCAATTAAAGCCCTGGTCTGCGGCTATTCAGATTCTGTTGTGTGTATGCAACCCATGATTACAATAGGTAACAGTTAACGGCCACGTGCCACACTTTAGCACGCAAAACCAAAGGTATTTTATATAGAACTTTATATAAAGTAGACTCTATTTTTACAGGCGTCACTGTTCATAGTCAGGATTTTCATGCTTTTTCAGTGACAATTTAAGGTTAAAAGGTAGGACTGGAGCAGGTCTTTAAGTTGCAGTTTTTGCAGTTGTCTCCAAATTTCATCAGTTTAATAAGCCAATCTGACTAAAGTACTTGATCTTTCTAAACGAAGAAATTGAGAACGCCCATTCACATACGTCTTCTGAAATTTTGGATTTCCATTATTGTATTTTTTTATCCAATCAGACGACTTTACAAATTCAAAGAGTAAGAAAAATTGAAGATTAACTAGGATTAAACCCTGGACCCTCGCTTACAAAGCTGTGTGTCACCGACATGAGCTAACCGGCTACTGCACACTACGACATAAGATTTATAAATATTAAAAGTCAATGCTACAGGTGATTGCAAGTGTTGTTAGCTAGGCTTGTATGGCTAGTGAAAGGCCTCAAACGAGGCATGAAAGGTCGTTTTACAGATCTGCTACGTTATAGGAGTTGTACTTTATCAATTGTTTAATAAGCTTAAATTATTTGCTACAATGAGTTTAAAGCAAGCTGTAATTGTAACCACACTGAAACAATTCGGCATGTTTATTATGTTGAAATGACACATCAAAAACATTTTACTTACATAAGTCTTATGAACAACTAGCAAAATATTTGGTTGTATACATTGTAGAAGTAACATACAAAAGAACCTGGCGAGACAGTCTTGTGTCTCTGTGTTAACATGTAACATGAAAGATGTAATCGTTACACTTGGGTTTACTGAAGTATACTTACGCCAGGCACAATTTCCGCCAACATCAATGTACTATGTTCATGTAACAGACATAATTGACATCACTTTACATTGTTCAAATGTTCATGCTACTTTCAAGTTGGGAGAAACACTCCTTGCTCGTCAGAAAGGAGAGAATTTTTTGGTCTCGGAAATGTTACAAGGTGATGCAGTAATAGTTTACTTAAAGATGATATTACAAGTGTGTTGTAAGTTTTGCTGCAGGCATTAAATTTTTATATTAACTGAATATTAAGTTGCAACATAAATACTTTTCAGTGCACTTTCAGTTTTGTTTGAAATTTCATTCTAAGGCCACACCAAATAGAAAAGTTTGTCATCAGATTTTTTTCTGAAAATACATTGAAGGGAAAGTGAAAGATAAATTTGATATTATAACATGTTTTCCAGTGAGTTATCAAAATATTAGACTGAAATATGTCTGGTATTTTCACAGTGAAAAATATGAAATATTGTTATATTTTTCACTGGTAAGAAACTATTAAATGGATAGATTTAGTCAAAACATGAAGTAAAAAAAAAATGTTTGTTTTACATGTAAGATCAAAATATCTTTCACTCGTCAACACCATATCTTACATTTTCACTTGTAGCTATGACTGTTACGTCTGGTGTTCATACGTGAAAGATATTTCAATCTTACACTGAAACAAACAAAATTTTTAATATTCTCAGTGTATTTGTTTTTGCATTTGAGGATATGTTTTTCTTATTTTACTGAAGAAAACCTTAAAATAGAAAGTACAGCTCTTAAAGAATTGGCCTAAAGACAGTTTGTGGTAAATTCACTACCCCACCAACTTAGCTGATACTTTGAGCTGGAAAAACATACAAACAAAAGTGAAATGCATTAAAAGTTTTTTATCCTTATGAAAATAATGAAGATTGATGTTATCATTAGTTAATTAGTTTATTCATACATATTTCAGTGATTTTTATAACAACTCAATTTTGTCAAATCATTGTAAGAAAATGATGTAACTTCATAAGAGAAAATTACTTTATGCAACTTATATATAAGTACTTGTGTCATAATACATTACAGATCAAGCTTGTATGTAGTGGATAATGTCCATTTAGAACAATCTGGGACTGGAATTGTATAATCAGTTGTCACAACTGCAGAAAATAGCACACCAACAAATTGCAACTAGATGTTTATACGCCTGAAGGGACGTATTGTATTAAGATGCCGGTGTCTGTCCGTCCGTCCACTCTGTAACTCTTGAATCCTTTGAAGGATTTCGAGGAAACTTGACACAAATGTTCACCACATCGAGACGACATGCAGAGCTCATGTTTTGGATGACTCGCTTCAAGGTCAAGGTCACAAGGGTCAAAGGTCATATGACTTTGTTTCATGTCCACTCTGTAACTCTTGGAACTGCTTTAAGGGTTTTAAAGAAACTTGGCACAAATGTTCACCACATGGAGATGACTTGCAGAGCGGATGATATTTTGAGAAGGTTTGGGCCTAGGATCACAAAACTTAATAGGGAGGTTGATCATGACCAGCAGATGACCCCTGTTGATTTTGAGGTCAGTAGGTCAAAGGTCAAGGTCACATTGACTCAGAACAGTTGAACTTTTTTTGCCAAATGACTAGAGAATGCTTTGGTCTCAGTACACATTTGATACGGAGGTCACATATGACTGGTAATTTGGTAAATGACCTATAATTATTGATTTGAGGTCAGTACGTCAAACGTCCAGTGCACAGTGACCAAATAATTTCTGTTCCTTGTGCAGTTACTGATTGCATCAATGGGGGCATTTCATGTTCTACGAGCTCTTGTTTACGTTCAGTGTTTGGTTGTGTGTTCCACTTTTCCTTCTTATGACTAGTAAAGGACTATTTATTTTCATCTTGTTATTTAGTGTGAGTGATACATGGCTGACATTAATGTTCATTCGTTTTTGCTGTCCTCTATGTTTCTGTCACATGTTTTTATTCACCATTAAAGTCAAGAAAGTGTGAATGTTTAATTATACATTTTCTCTCCTTTGTTGTGAAAATTGGTTGATTTATTTTGCATCAAAATTGACGATGCATCGTAGCAAAATGACACACATCTGTCTTGTCTGTAGTGTAGGTTTTAAACCAACTAGACAAGGAAATGAATGTTTTAATTTGTTTCATGAAGACTGTTTTAAAACAATTACATTTTGTAGGTTAGTGAATGTTAGTTTAATGTATGACCAAACTGGGGGTCACTATATTATTTAGATTAACGAAAACAATTCACTAACATTTTCAGCAAGACTTGACTAAAAAAAATTCTGCATTTAAAGCTGCTTGCCCACAGTTTGGGGGAAATTTTTCAACATGTTCATTTCCACCAAGTTTGGCATAGAATGTATATAATTTTGTGATGCTGAAGAATGATGAAATGGGTGAAAATAAAAGTTAGATTTTAGTAAAAATGCAAGAAGAATCCTGTATGTAAATTTTCTGCATTATTTCAAAAGTATTGCAATGGTTTAGTACAGTCTGCACAATATTTTTGGTTATTTATAAGAATATCTTACAAATCTTAGGTCAGTAAGATTGTACCACTTAAGCCATTTTAAGAGTACTCACTTTTTATGGATTTTTGAGAGAAGTTACTTTTCGTCTGAAATTTGTGGGTTACTATAAATTATAGTGGACACCAAACTTGAATACCCCAAGTTTAAGAATTTACAATACTCCGGATGTAAGACTGCATGTAACAAAGTGGTGTTTTGTTTTTTTAGGAAACAGACTCACTCTAGCTTGACTAAAAGTCATATTCTGAACTTAAAAAAAAGAAAAGCAGGAACTTTGGCTACATTATTTTTATATGCCCAAAGGGACGTATTATGTTATGACGCTGGTGTCCGTCTGTCAGTCTGTCTGTCCGTTAGCAATTTCATGTCCGCTCTGTAACACTTGAACCCTTAGAAGGATTTCAAGGAAACTTGACACAAATGTTCACCACACCGAGACGATGTGCAGAGTGCATGTTTTGGATGTCTCGCTTCAAGTTCAAGGTCACACTTAGGAGTCAAAGGTCATATCAGTTTGTTTCGTGTCCACTCTGTAACTCTTGAACCCCTTGAAGGATTTCAAAGAAACTTGACACAAATGTTCACCACAGCAAGATAACGTGCAGGGCGCATGTTCCGGACGACTCGCTTCAAGGTCAAGGTCACACTTAGCGGTCAAAAGTCATATCAGTTTGTTTTGTGTCCGCTCTGTAACTCTTGAACTGCCGGAAGGATTTTAAAAAAACTTGGCAGAAACGTTCACCACACTGTAACGATGTGCAGAGCGCATGTTCCTGATGACTCGCTTCAAGATCAAGGTCACACTTAAGGGTCAAAGGTCATATATGACTTTGCTTTGTGTATATTGCTCTGCATTGCAGTGCTCTTGTTTTTATTTGGCAGATGTTTTATGTTATTATAAATAGCTTATTTTGAAACTGTTTTATTATTGGCTGTAGGGAAAAACTGAGACCACTTTTCTGTGGTACAACATGGATGGTACCTCCAATTTTTAGGTGTATTTTTACATACCTGTACCTGATAAGTATTTTTTTTGTAGACTTTGAATATTTTTTTAGCTCACCTGTCACAAAGTGACAAGGTGAGCTTTTGTGATCGCGCAGTGTCCGTCGTCCGTAGTCCGTGCGTGCGTCCGTAAACTTTCGCTTGTGACCACTTTAAAGGTCACATTTTTCATGGGATCTTTATGAAAGTTGGTCAGAATGTTCAATTTGATGATATCTAGGTCAAGTTCGAAACTGGGTCACGTGCCTTCATAAACTAGGTCAGTAGGTCTAAAAATAGAAAAACCTTGTGACCTCTCTAGAGGCCATATATTTCACAAGTTCTTCATGAAAATTGGTCAGAATGTTCAACTTTATGATATCTAGGTCAAGTTTGAAACTGGGTCACGTGCCTTCAAAAACAAGGTCAGTAGGTCTAAAAATAGAAAAACCTTGTGACCTCTCTAGAGGCCATATATTTCAAAGATCTTCATGAAAATTGGTCAGAACGTTCACCTTGATGAAATCTAGGTCAAGTTCGAAACTGGGTCACGTGCCATCAAAAACTAGGTCAGTAGGTCAAATAATAGAAAAACCTTTTGACCTCTCTAAAGGCCATATTTTTCATGGGATCTGCATGAAAGTTGGTCTAATGTTCATCTTGATGATATCTAGGTCAAGTTCGAAACTGGGTCACGTGCCATCAAAAACTAGGTCAGTAGGTCTAAAAATAGAAAAACCTTGTGACCTCTCTACAGGCCATATATTTCATGAGATCTTCATGAAAATTGGTCAGATTGTTCTTCTTGATGATATCTAGGTCAGGTTTAAAAGTGGGTCACGTGCCATCAAAAACTAGGTCAGTAGGTCAAATAATAGAAAAACCTTGTGACCTCTCTAAAGGCAGTATTTTTCATGGGATCTGTATGAAAGTTGGTCTGAATGTTCATCTTGATGATATCTAGGTCAAGTTTGAAAGTGGGTCACTTGCCTTAAAAAACTAGGTCAGTAGGTCAAATAATAGAAAAACCTTGTGACCTCTCTGAAGGCCATATTTTTCATGGGATCTGTATGAAAGTTGGTCTGAATGTTCATCTTGATGATATCTAGGTCAGTTTTGAAAGTGGGTCACTTGCCTTCAAAAACTAGGTCAGTAGGTCAAATAATAGAAAAACCTTGTGACCTCTCTGAAGGCCATATTTTTCATGGGATCTGTATGAAAATTGGTTTGAATGTTCATCTTGATGATATCTAGGTCAGGTTGGGAACAGGGTCATGTGCGGTCAAAAACTAGGTCAATAGGTCTAAAAATAGAAAAACCTTGTGACCTCTCTAGAGGCCATACTTGTGAATGGATCTCCATAAAAATTGGTCAGAATGTTCACCTTGATGATATCTAGGTCAAGTTTGAAACTGGGTCACTTGCCTTCAAAAACTAGGTCAGTATGTCAAATAATAAAAAAAAACTTGTGACCTCTCTAGAGGCCATACTTTTCATGGGATCTGTATGAAAGTTGGTCTGAATGTTCATCTTGATGATATCTAGGTCAAGTTTGAAACTGGGTCAACTGCGGTCAAAAACTAGGTCAGTAGGTCTAAAAATAGAAAAACCTTGTGACCTCTCTAGAGGCCATATATTTCAAAGATCTTCATGAAAATTGGTCAGAACGTTCACCTTGATGAAATCTAGGTCAAGTTCAAACTGGTCACGTGCCATCAAAACTAGGTCATAGTCAAATAATAGAAAAACCTTTTGACCTCTCTAAAGCCATATTTTTCATGGATCTGCATGAAATTGGTCTGAATTGTTCATCTTGATGATATCTAGGTCAAGTTTGAAACTGGGTCACGTGCAGTCAAAAACTAGGTCAGTAGTCAAAAATAGAAAAACCCTGTGACTCTCATACAGGCAAATTGCATGAGTACTTCATGAAAATTGTCACTTTGTTCTTCTTTGATGTTATCTAGGTCCCGGTTTAAAGTTGTGTCCACGTGCCATCAAAAACTAGGTCAGTATGGCAAACTAATGCGACACCTGTTTTTGACCTCTTAAGGCATATTTTTCATCATATCTGTTGAAATATTGTCTGAAATGTTCATCTTGATGATATCTAGGTCAATTGAAAGTGGGTCACATGCCTGAAAAAACTAGTCATGTAGGTCAATAATTAAAAATCCTGTGACCTCATTAGAAGGCCATAATTTTTCATGATATTATGAAATTGTCTGATTCTTCCAATCTTGATGATATCTAGGTCAGTTTTGAAAGTGGTCACTGACTTCAAAACTAGTCAGTAAAGTCTAAAATTGAAAAACCTTTGACACCTCTGAAGGCCATATTTTATTCTGGATCTTATGAAATTGTTTGAATGTTCATGCTATGATATCCAGTTCAGGTTGGGACAGTCATGCGTCAAAACTAGTCTGTCTAAAAATAGAAAAACCTTGTGACCTCTCTAGAGCCATACTTGTGAATGGTCCCATAAAAATTGGTCAAATTCACCTTGATGATATCTAGGTCAGTTTGAACTGTCACTTGCGTTCAAAAACTAGGTCATATGTCAATAATAAAAAAAACCTTGTGACCATTCCTAGAGGCATGACTTTCAGATCTGTATGAAATTGTCTGAATGTTCATCTGATGAACAGGTCAAGTTTGAACTGGCAACTGCGTCAAAAACTAGCACATAGGCCTAAATGAATAATAATACTTTGACCTCTCTTAGATGCCAATAATTTTTCAATGGACCTTATGAAAAATTGATCTGAATTTTCACTTTTTAGTTTCTAGGTAAAGTTCAAACAGGTCACATACCTTCGAAAACTAGGTCAATATAGTCAAATAATTAGAAAAACCTGTACCCTCTTTGAAGACCAGATTTTCTATGGATCTCAAAGAAAATGTGTCAGAATTTATCTTGATAAACTAGGTCCAATTCGAAAGGGTCACATGAGCTCTAAAATTAGGTCACAGTCAAATGATAGAAAAACGACGTCATACTCCATATACGGGTATGTGTGAGGTGACGATTCAGACCATCATTGTCCACTTGTTTGAAGTTTTACACTTTGTTGTCCAGTCCTTGAGCTACAACAGCAAGTTTCTTAAATTTGCTTCCCCTCTATAACATCCTCGGGTATAATTCCCTCTTGCGTCGTATGTTGTGTTTAATAGAACATAACATTCCCCTGCATAACATTTTTGCATTTCAATACTTCTAATGTGTGGAAACTATATTTTTAATTATTTGGCACTGACTTGAAAACTGCAAAATGTTTCTAAATAATGGAGAGAGAGAGAGAGAGAGAGGGAGAGAGAGATAGCGTGCTGTGTTATTAAATTCCCTTGACACTATTTGTAATGATTATTAGTGAAAGTAATATTTATATCCAGTATATTATTGGACTGTTTTACTTCATCTTCGACTTAATCCTGAGTGTTATCATGCATTTAACACTATATGTGTTTGAAACTGAGGTTCAGAGTAACTCAGATCATAACTGAGTTTCCAATGAATGATATCTGTGACTATGACATTGAAATGATAGTTTGCAGCACTGTAGACCATATTAATTCATTCTGCATATTTATGTTGTATCTTGAATTTCTGCTCCAGATAACACAAAGTTTCTTGAATGTTGGGCGCATTACATGAAACTGAAAATGTTTTAGAAATGTACTACTTCATACTTTGTTTGCCATAAATATTTTTTTTTTGTCACACCAACAATTATTGATCATATGGTGACTTTCAAGCTTTTTACGGTAGAAGAAGACTCTAGGTATCCTTCAGTGTATTATTTCTGGCACAGACCTTTGTAGAACCATCTACCAGCTGGATTGATGGCTTCCCCGTATGAAAAATTCTACTCCGCAGCCCACTGATGAGGGGCAAGTGATTTGGAAGCCACCTCAACCACCTTAGCCACAAAGGCCCTTATGCTGCTAATTAATATTACTTTATCTCTATTATTACACCTTTGATAAACGACATTGTGTCTGAAATCATTAGTCCTCCACCTCTGATTCATGTGGGGAAGTTGGCAGTTACTTGCGGAGAACAGGTTTGTACTGGTACTGAATCCAGGAATACTGGTTAGGTTAACTGCCCGCCGTTATATGACTGAAATACTGTTGAAAAATGGCGTTAAACCCCAAACAAACAAACAAACTATTATTACACCAGAACTATGGGTGTTTGTCTGGATTTTGTATGTTTTAGTTGTGTCAAGAGTCAGAGGTGAAAAAAGTGTCCTGAAGCCACAGTCATCTGATACCTGTATAACAGTGTTGACTTGTCTTTAATTCCAGTGGGCAAGAACTGTTCCGGTGGCAAATGGAAGTAGCGGAAGATACGTATGACTCAAGAGACCGTGGACGTGTTGTCTGGAGTATAGAGTACCAACAAAACGGTATGGCCAGTGAGCGGTATTTAGCAGAAGAATCAAAAATTGTGTCCCAGATCAACATCAGAAGTAAAGATCATCAAAGACTCGTCCCTGTACTTAAGGTAAGGGTATGTCCGTTGTCTGTGTGTGACATGGAGACACATCATCATCTCATTATCATGAACTGCTAAACTGTTGTTGGTTGTGCAACTCAACGCTAGCGATTTTTTCAATTCATCTGTCCATCCATCTATCAAACCATCCATGCAGTATGGTAAAATACTCTAGTTGTGATAAGGGATTAGAAAGAGAGAGAGACAATATTTTCTCCCTGTCAATACCTCATCAATCATCTTACCTTGACGTTAATACCTGGTAATGATTCCATATTTAGTGTAATTCCTTGGAAAAAAACATGTGACATTCTAGCTTTGTTTTATCCATATTTATCACGTTTTTCTTCTCATTTTCACCATATTTTTCCCAATTACCAACCATAGTACCAACCTTTGTTTGATGTTTCCCAGTCCCTAATTGACACCACTCCGGTTCAGTTCTTGTATATTGTAACAAAATGTATTGATTTAACAGCGCAAGAACACAAGTCCTTTTTAGTTCGACTATACGAAGTATATGGAGAGCTGTCCTACTCACCATGGCGACGGCATTTTTCCGCGTCTCCACCTTTGTTAAAGTGTTTTTTACACTTTCTCTTTTTTCTCCTTATCTCAGTAATTACTCGATGGATTTGTTTCAAACTTCAAATAGTTATTCCTCATCATCACCCACATCATATGGCATAAGGGCCATAACTCTCACACCAATATATTATGAATTATGCCCCCTTTCTAGGTTAAAGTTTTGGTGCACTTTCACTCTATCTCAGTTATTACTGTATGGATTTGATTCAAATTTAAAATAGTTGTTCAACATCATCACCCACATCATATGATACAAGGTCCAGAACTCTGGCACCAATTTTCCATGAATTATGCCCCCTTTTTACTTGAAATTTCAGGTTAAAGTTTTGGTGCACTTTCATTCTATCTATGGATTTGATTCAAACTTAAAAAACTTAAAATAATTGTTCCACATCATCACCCACATCATATGGCACAAGGTGCATAACTCTGGCACCAATATTTCATGAATTATCCCCCCTTTTTACTTAGAATTTCAGGTTAAAGTTTCGTGTACTTTCACTCTGTCTCTGTTATTACTAAATCGATTTGATTCAAACTTAAAACAATTGTTCGACATCATCACTCACATCGTGTGGCACAAGGTCCAGAACTCTGGCGCAAATTTTTCATTAATTATGCCCCCCTTTTGCTTAGAATTTAAGGTTAATTTTTATGCATTTTCACTATATCTCAGTTAAAACTAAGTGGATTTGATTCAAACTTAAAATGGTTGTTCCACATCATCACCCAGATCATAAGGCACAAGATGCATCACTCTTGCACCAATATTTCATGAATGCTTAGAGTTATACTTATTTAGTGTTTTCATACACTTTATCTCTCTTATCATTTAATACTTTTGACACAGACTTAAGCTATTGTCCAATATCTTCATCCACATTGGAGTCATTAAACACTCCATTGACAGCTCCAGCTTCCTCTGATGTGCCCAGTTTCACTATCCAACATCGAAATAGTTGAGCGCGCTGTCTCCTGTGACATCTCTTGTTATTCTCGTGCAAGAACAAAGTGTTTAACATAAAAAGGTCTTGAAATTTGCATTATGTAAGGTAGAGTCAGTTCATAAACATGGAATAATACCCCTAAACACTAAAACAACAGTTCTTGAACAGCTTTGGCAGAACATTGTCAGAATGTTTCTCAGAATTAGATTACACAAGTGGGGATTAGAGAGTTATTTAAATCTTGTGGGTGCCAACATTCAGAGAAATATGGTTGGTTGTGATATTTTCCTCAGTTTCAAAGATTATTGTATTACCAACTAATGGTATTTGTGTCCCAGGAGTTACGATATAAGACTGAACCTGTCTTAGTTTGTTGTGAAAAAAAGGAAATATATTTATGGATGACTGTATCCATGTAGACCAGTTACTGACACTGAGATAAGTTTCCAAGTGAGAAATACAGTGGTTGTTTAGAAGGGTTTTTTTATATTTGTCACTGATAACCTTTGTTTCAAGTTATTTTGAGTGGGGAGGATAGTTCAGGTACAGAATCTTCGTTTCCAAAAGCTTCCTTGGTTCTAAATCATGCCAGGGGCAAAGCACCTATACATGGGACTCTTATCTGAAACTTATTGTTGGATAAGTGAGGGATCTAACTCACAACTTAAGCTACTGTAGTCAGACAACAGTTATCACCGGACCATTATATGAGCCGCGCCATGAGAAAACCAACATAGTGGGTTTGCGACCAGCATGGATCCAGACCAGCCTGCGCATCCGCGCAGTCTGGTCAGGCTCCATGCTGTTCGCTTTTAAAGCCTATTGGAATTGGAGAAACTGTTAGCAAACAGCATGGAGCCTGACCAGACTGCGCGGATGCCCAAGCTGGTCTGGATCCATGCTGGTCACAAACCCACTATGTTGGTTTTCTCATGGCGCGGCTCATATGTCCTCATAGAGAAATCTGGACCTAAGGTTATAAAACAAGAGTTTTGAGAGCAGCTTTTTCATTGGTCATTTTCAAGGCTTAATTTCAAAACATCAGCCAATCAGATGCTAGTTTTATGAGACTGGCCTCCAGTTTTGTACATTATGATTTTAAATTTCTTTGACATTTTGTTTAGAACTGTTTTTGTTACAGGAATTATATATGATTGGAAATACATGCACACAACACAATGAAAAAAGTATAGTACTTAAATAAAGCCTAAATGCAATTTAACGATAACTTCTTTAATGAGCATAACATGCACCAAAATAGCCAATTGTTGCAGTTTGTAAAAAGCACACAAATTCTAATCAGATAGAGTTGAAACCTTACAGAATTCATTGAGCCATGTAAACTTGAGATAATTAGCTCCTTTATGGCGTAGATACCATCTCCTTGTTTGGTTATCTCCTAGAAATTGGTAGTAAATTTCTGGAAATAAGTTTTTCGAAACAATCCCTTATCTTGCAAAGCAGCAATCAGATCTGGGCAGACTGTTTATTGGGTGATTCTGACTGATATGTGGATCTATTACAGCCGCTAATGACTTCTTCTAGATTTTAGAGACACCAGAAGATTGCAATATCTTGACGCTCGAGAAGTATTAAATTTTGTTTTGTCCATATTTAGAATAACACTGAAAGTAAAAGCGTTCCTAGTAACTAGGAGGTGGTAAGTAATTTTTATGTGACAATATAACGGGAATCTGGGAGAAAGAAAAATGTCATAGGCACTTGAGACTTAATGGATAGGTTGATTAAAATGGATGACAATTTGTGTTCGAATTGAATGCACTGGCTTCCAGATCATATGACAAAAAAAAAAAGAAGAAAAATTTTACGTATCAGAAATTAATGCTATATTTTTTAAGATTAAGAAAGTTTAGAAACTTAATTACTGACAGACTATATGTTCTGGAAACACATGAGGATTGAATTTACTAATTTTTCCATTCAAAATTGAAAAGTGTTTGTAATGCATTGCTTGAGGTAAACTGCTTTAATTATGCCCCCCTTTGAAAAAGGAGGGGTATATTGTTTTGCAGATGTCGGTCGGTCGGTCTGTCTGTCTGTCGGTCGGTCGGTCAGTCGGAATGTAGACCAATCCGTTTCCGGATGATAACTCAAGAACGCTTGGGCCTAGGATCATGAAAGTTGATAGGGAGGTTGGTCATCACCAGCAGATGACCCCTATTGATTTTGAGGTCTGTATGTCAAAGGTCAAGGTCACAGTGACCCTGAATAGTAAAACGGTTTCCAGATGATAACTCAAGAACACTTGGGCCTAGAATCATGAAAGTTGATAGGGAAGTTGGTAATGACCAGCAGATGACCCCTATTGATTTTTAGGTCAGTATGTTAAAGGTCAAGGTCACAGTGACCCTGAACAGTAAAACGGTTTCCGGATGATAACTCAAGAACACTTGGGCCTAGGATCATGAAAGTTGATAGGGAGGTTGGTAATGACTAGCAGATGACCCCTATTGATTTTGAGGTCAGTATGTTAAAGGTCAAGGTCACAGTGACCCTGAACAGTAAAACAGTTTCCGGATGATAACTCAAGAACACTTGGGCCTAGGATCATGAAAGTTGATAGGGAGGTTGGTAATGACCAGCAGATGACCCGTATTGATTTTAAGGTCAGTATGTTAAAGGTCAAGGTCACAGTGACCCTGAACAGTAAAACGGTTTCCGGATGATAACTCAAGAACGCTTAGGCCTAGGGTCACGAAAGTTGATAGGGAGGTTGGTAATGACCAGCAGATGACCCCTATTGATTTTGAGGTCAGTATGTCACAGGTCAAGGTCACAGTGACCAGGAACAGTAAAATGGTTTCCAGGCAATAACTCAAGAACGCTTGGGCCTAGTGTCAGGAAAATTGATAGTTAGGTTGGCCATGACCAGCAGATGACCCCTATTGATTCTGAGGTCATTAGGTCAAAGGTCAAGGTTACATTGGCCAGGGACAGTTAAATGGTTTCTGATCTTCTTGTCCAAAGCCATAGGGCCTAGGGCTTTGATATTTGGTATGTAGCAAAATCTAGTGGTCCTCTACCAAGATTGTTCAGATTATTTTCCTAGGGTCAAATATGGCCCCACCCCTAGGGTCACATGGTTTATATAGACTTATATAGGAAAAAAACTTTGAAAAACCTCTTGTCCAAAACCACATGGCCTAGGGCTTTGATATTTTGTATATGACATCATCTAGTAGTCCTCTACTAAGATTATTCAAATTATTCCCCTAAGATCAAATATGGCTCCGCCGTGGGGGTCACATGGTTTACATATACTTATATAGGGAAAAACTTTGAAAATCTTCTTGTCCAAACCACAAAGACTATGGCTTTGGTAATTTGTAATGTAGCATCATTTAGTGGTTCTCTACCAAGTTTGTTCAAGTTATCCCTCTCGGGTCAAATATGGCCCCGCCCCAGAGGTCATATGGTTCATATAGACTTATACAGGGAAAAACTTAGAATCTTCATGTCCATAACTTACATCATTCAAATTTGGACCACATGTATAGTTTTGAGTGGCAAGATGAACCTAGACATGAGTTGACTTTGATCTTGACCTAGTGACCTACTTTCATATTTCTGTACCTACAGCCTTCAAATTTGGATCACATGCATAGGTTTGTGTACTGAAAAAAACTTTGACCTTGTTATTGACCTAGTGACCTACTTTCACATTTTTGAAGGTACAGGCTTCAAATTTGGACCACATGCATAGTTTTTTGTTCCAAAATAAAATTTGACCTTGATTTTGACCTAGTGACCTACTTTCAAATTTCTCAAGCTACAGCCTTCAAATTTGAACCACAAGCATAGTTTTGTGTACTGAAATGAACTTTGATCTTGAGATTGACCTAGTGACCTACTTTCACATTTCTGAAGGTACAGGCTTCAAATTTGGACCACTTGCATAGTTTTGTGTTCCGAAATGGAATTTGTGTTTACAGTGAGCAGATAATTTCTGTTCCTTGTGCAATTACTGAATGCATCAAGGGGGGCATTTCGTGTTCGACGAGCTCTTGTTATATATATTTATATTTGGTGAAATATATTGTGGTGTATTGGTCAAGAAAGCGGAAAAGTTTTTATTGCTGTGGCGGACCTGGTTCGAGTCCAGACTTGGGCATTTTTTTTTCTGATTTGGCATTTTTAAGATAGTTCAGAAACAAAAACTCATATTCTAAAGTTTATAATATGACCAAACTTCAGTTTTAAAGGAAGATAAATTTTAGCCAAAATTTGGAGATAAAGTAAGTTTTTTTGCTGATATGTAATGTAGCATTTCAATAATCTTATATAAAATATTATTGTTGTTGGCCAGGATACATGACTTTTGGCCAAGTGGCTAATTCAACTATTTAATAAAATGTCAGACCTCAGTTGGTGAGAAGAACATGTAAAAAACTGCAAGTGCCAAAAATAATTGCATCTTCATTTTTCCTGTAATGTTGGACTAGGGCTATCATTGTGGTTCCAACATTACAGGAAAAATGAAGATGCAGTTATTTTTGGCACTTGCAGTTTTTTACATGTTCTTTTCACCAACTGAGGTCTGACATTTTATTAAATAGTTGAATGTAAATAGTTCCTGTAATGTTGGAACCCGTACCTCCACTATGTTGGAACCCGTACCTCCACTTTCTGCATCATTTCGAGAGATTTTGAATTTGCTTCTTTTGAAATGTTATTTTTTTTTCGTATGATTGGCATTTTGAATGGAGACCTCCGAGAAGCAATTTCACTTTAATATCAGCTCTGTGGTCAGATCTTGATGAAAGCTGGTGTTAGATCTATATAAGTCTACAGGGAGATTTGCCAAGAATAATATAGAGAAAAAACTCATTGATTTCCAATGTCCGTAGACAAGCCTATAATTGACACAAGGAAATTATGGGAAATTAAAGTGAAACTGGATTGTTTGTATTTTGTGCTGTAAGCATATACCGGCTTCCTCATTGTCTAGCAGTCTATAACGGTTTGCATTGCTTCAGTGCATTCCACTAGGGTGCTGTTATTGACTGGAATTGTATCTCTTTCAGTAAACATAATAACTGGATGCATTTTGTGCATGTTCCAGACAGAATTGTGTTGCAGTACTTGACAGAATAGCGGCAGATTTCTTTGATTCCTCAATATTTGCCTTTTTCAAATTTAGATTTCATGTGAATTGTGGTACGAGTAAAGTAAGATTGAATTTTATTGTAAATATTTTAAAGATATCTATGTGCATCCTTCACTGAAATAGTTGTAAGTGAAAACAATTCTAACTTGACTAAATATGGAAACAAAATGTGTTTGTAGAGCTACATTCATAACTGAATGTCAGGTATAAAAGTCATTTGTTAGACACGTTTTGGAAAAATGGGACATATTTTGTGATGGCACATGTGTCCGTTTATATGTCTGTCCATCTGACATAATTAGTCCCCTACTGGTTGAAAACCAGTTTTGGGGACTATAGGAATGCACTTTTCCGTCATTCCGTCATTCCGTCTTTCCGTCATTCCGTCATTCCGTCATTCCGTCCGTCCGCAATTTCGTGTCCGGTCCATAACTCTGTCATCCATGAAGGGATTTTAATATTACTTGGCACAAATGTTCCCCATGATGAGACGACGTGCCATGCGCAAAACCCGGACCCCTAGCTCAAAGGTCAAGGTCACAATTGGAGGTCAAAGGTCAACAGGGCTTTTTTCCTGTCCGGTCCACAACTCTCCCATCCTTGAAGGGATTTTAGTATTACTTGGCACAAATGTTCCCCATGATGAGATGATGTGTCATGCGCAAATCCCGGACCCCTAGCTCAAAGGTCAAGGTCACAATTGGAGGTCAAAGGTCAACAAGGCTTTTTTCCTGTCCGGTCCATAGCTCTCCCATCCATGAAGAGATTTTATATTACTTGGCACAAATGTTCCCCATGAGGAGACGACGTGTCATGCGCAAAACCTGGACCCCTAGCTTAAAGGTCAAGGTCACAATTGGAGGTCAAAGGTCAACAAGGCTTTTTTCCTGTCCGGTCCATAACTCTCCCATCTATGAAGGGATTTTAATATTACTTGGCACAAATGTACCTCATAATAAGACGATGTGTCATGCACAACTTTCAGTCCCCTAGCTCAAAGGTCAAGGTCACACTTAGCAGTCAAATGTTAACATAGCATGAACAGGGTCTGTTTGGTGTCCGGTCCATAACTCTGACATTCATTAAGGGATTTTAATATCACTTAGCACAAGTGTTCCCCATGATGAGATGACGTGTCATGCGCAAATCCCGGACCCCTAGCTCAAAGGTCAAGGTCACAATTAGGGGTCAAAGGTCAACAGAGTTTTTTTCCTGTCCTGTCCATAACTCTGCCATCCATGAAGGGATTTTAATATTACTTAGCACAAATGTTTCCCATGATGAGACGACACCCAGTACCCTAGCTTAAAGGTCAAGGTCACACTTTGAGATCAAAGGTCAAGAGGATTTTTTTCCTGTCCGGTCTATAACTTTGTCATGCAAAGCAGGATTTAGATATCAGTTAGCACAAATATTCCCCTGGATGAGACAACATGTCATGCGCAAGAACCAGGTCCCTAGGTCTAAGGTCAAGGTCATATTTAGAGGTCAAAGGTCAAATTCAAGAATGACTTTGTATGGAACATTTCTTCTTCATGCATGGAGGGATTTAGATGTAACTTGGACCAAATGTTCACCACCATGAGGCACCCTTGTTTTTAGAATTACGTCCCTTTGTTGTTACTATAAATAGATTTTAATGTAACTTTTTTATTACTGGCGGTAGAGAAAAATCGAGACCACTTTTCTGTGGTACAGCATGCATGTTACATCCAAATTTTAGGTGCATTTTGACCTATCTCTACCTGGTAAAGAGTTTCTTTTGGACTTATATATTTTTTTTTTTTTTTTTTTTTTTTTTTTTTTTTTTTAAAGATTAATTTCCCTTTGTTGTTACTATAAATAACTTACATGATAACATTTTTATAATCAGCCAAAAAAATTCAATATGAAAACAACTGTGGGTTTTTATATATGCACATTTTAATCCAAGTGTGTTGTTATAACATATTGTATATGTAGTACAATATTGTTTATACATCATTGACAGATATCAGTTCATTATGTTATACTGCAGTAGAGAAAATTAGGTGCCTTCCAGTAGGGGACTTTGTATTGCATGGCAATACTTCATTCACTTGTTCATGTCTGGAGCATAACTTTATAACCATTAAAGGTATTGACTTTAAACTTGGCATATAGGTAGATGGTGATGAGACAATGTGCATTTATTGCCTTGGTTGGCCTTGTAACACTGTATGGGAACTTTCTCATTCTCATTCATTTTCCTGGGTTACGTATAGATTATAACAGACATATTTTGATTGGCTGTAGATTATAATAGACATATTTTGATTGGCTGCCAAATCTTGTATACTCCCTGATTATTCTGTCACAGACATGGCTATTTTCTGTTTTCTAGGGCTATCATTGTGGTAAATGATACATAATTATGTTCTGTACTGCTGATCCATCTTAAAATCTGTCTTTGTTGCCAAATCTACCATGTTTTGACATGTAATGGTAGAGGCTAAATAATATCATGGTTACAGAGCAATATAGGAGATGAAGAAGTGAATACTCCAGATATCCCTTTGGGAAGAACTTCAACTATTAGATGTGGATAGAAACAGTCTGTAATACCTCCCTGACATATGGAAGGTCAGGTCTAAAGGGTAAAGTGTTTTGATGTTTGAAGACGCGTACGTTGGTTACTTCCAAAAAGTAAAATTCCTTGTTTGGTACATAAAAATTCCTTGTTTGGTACATAAATAATTCAGAAATTGATTCTACGTGACAATATGCAGAAATTTTCCCTCCTCAGTACTAAAAAACAAAATGTTTAAAAAGAATTAAATTCTGAGAGGCAAAATAATATTGTTCTTGACAGCATGTTTGATCATTTCATCTCAGCCTGTGTTTTACATGGGAAAAGTAAAGAATTATATGCTGCTTGGATGAATACCTTATTTGTTTCTACAGTCTTCATAATTTTCATTCAATGAAATTTGTAATATGAATAGTAGCATTGAATCAGAATGGATTTATGTTCTTACAAATTGTATCATGTTGATCAGATTGATTATCTATAATGATTCCACCCAAGACACGTTCATGTTACAAACTACTGATGTTAGAAGTGGATTAAACTTATCTACAAATTTAAGTTGTATTGAATAAAAGTATTGGGTTTTACTGTGGAGGCAAATAGCTGTACAATTTTTGTGTTTTATCCCAGACTTCAAGACTACATGCCTGCAGTTCCTGTTTGCCCAGCAAGCTCAAGATACTATATTATGTTCCATGTAAATTACTGATGATGATGATGTACCATGCAGATCAATGAATATTTCCAAGCGGTTATTTGCCCTGTAATGAAGTCTTTTGTTCATGTATTGAATAGGTCATTTTATCCTTTTGAAACATTTTCCAATTTTATTGATTGCAGTTCTAAAAGAGTCTTGTAAAAAATACATTCATATCAGGTCAAAAGGTTATTGAGTATTATTTGTGGTAATTATGTCCCCCTCACTTGGGGAGACATATTGTTTTTGCCCTGTCCTTCCGTCTGTCCGTCAAACTTCATTTCCGATCAATAACTGGAGAACCATTTGACCTAGAACCTTCAAACTTCATAGGGTGGTAGGGCTGCTGGAGTAGACAATCCCTATTGTTTTTTTGGGTCACTCTGTCTAAGGTCAAGGTCACAGAGACCTGAAGATTGAAAACAATTTCTGATCAATAACTTGAGAACCACTTGACCCAGAATGTTGAAACTTCATAGGATGATTGGTCATGCAAAGTAGATGGCCTGTGTTGATTTTGGGGTCACTCTATTAAAGGTCAAGGTCACAGGGGCTTGAACATGGAAAACTGTTTCCGGTCAGTAACTCGAGAACCACTTGACCCAGAATGTTGAAACTTCATACTCATAGGATGATTGATCATGCAGAATAGATGACCACTTTCAATTTTGGGGTCACTCTGTTAAAGCTCAAGGTCACAGGGGCCTGAACATGGAAAACCGTTTCTGGTCAGTAACTTGAGAACCACTTGACCTAGAATGTTGAAACTTCATAGGATGATTGATCATGCAGAGTAGATGACCCCTATCGATTTTGAGGTCACTTTCTTAAAGGTCTAGGTCAAAGGGGCCTGAACATGGAAAACCATTTCTAATCAATACCAACTTTACAGAGTAGATGCATGGACCTGTTTTTGGGGTCACTCCATCAGAGGTCAAGGTCACAGGGGGCTGAACATAGAAAACGCTTTTAAATCAATTACTTGAGAACCACTTGACCGGCAGAATGTTGAAACTTAATAGGATGATTGGACATGCAGAGTGGATGACCTCTATTGATTTTGGGGTCACTTGGTCAAAGGTCAAGGTTACAGGAGCCTGAACAATAACTTGAGAACCACTAGGCCTAGAATGTTGAAACTTAGTGGGATGACTGGACATGCCAAGTAGATGATCCCTTTTGCAGCCAACCATCAATGTCTCTTTGACTTTCGCTCCTGTCCCCTATTGACTTCTTGCCTGAACGACTATGCATTGGGGGAGACATGCGCTTTTTTACAAAAGCATCTTCTAGTTGTATTACAGTTCATCTAATTATATCAATTAATTAGTTAATTATTCAGCTTGTCATAGCATTACTCATACAGGCTACATTGCAAATGTCTCATACAGGAGGCAACAAAAAGCTGACTTCTTGACACAAAAGCAGTATGTGTGAAGTCATTTTGAACACCACCTGACTGTTTTGAGGAAGATGTTGTCTGCCAGCGGAGAGAAGAAAGCCTTCTGTAACAGTTTTCATCTACATGTAAAGGTTATGTAAAGTAGGGACACTCTTTTGTCAGTTCTAGAATAAATGATGGTAGAGCCTATTACTCAGTTACTTTGTAAATTTGAATCAGGGGGGTGGGGGGCACAAATGAAATATAGGTATAAGTTGATGATTACCAGATTTAATTTCTGGATATTGTTTATTTGTTGAAAGCCTATTTATAAACATGCTGTTAAATGTTACAGGTGAAAGCAATTGCTAATCTTTTTAATAAGATTAGCTTAAATTTGATACTCCTAGTATTGGGTTGTATGAATTGGATGATTAATGTAAACAACAACAAATTAATTAAGATGATTATTCTTATAGAAACTTTCTGAATCATTAATTTTGTTAACAGTCTCTTATATGGGCCAGTTATTGGTAATAGTCACTGGTTCATTTGATAAGTCTATTTATCATCCACCAGTTTTATTGCCCGCTCAGGGATATAAAACTCCTGATACCAAATTAGGAATTGCCAAGATTACAATTATTGACCATGGATTCCGAGAAGATGTACAGCTCAAGTCAAGAAAAATGACCATTTTATTGCCGGCTACCGGACATTTAATGGACTGCAGTGACAGGGAGTTTCTGTTGTTAATTCACTGATTACTTGTGAACATGACTCATGACCTGTGCTCTCAGAAAAGTATCTCTGCTACACTCTTGTCATATAGAGTTTGCTGCTTTTATGTAGCCAGATGTAAGGTGACAAGAATTATTTATTATGATCAGTAGGGCTTGGCTTACCTTATGGTATTAAAGGTAACAATCACACAAACTACTTCGGATTAATGACTGTTTTGTTCTTCATTGTGTAATGAAAAGAAAACTTCGTAAAAAAAAACACAGTGTCAGTAAACAGTCATCAAAAATATCTGGGAATTTATACCCTTACGTTAGATTATATTGTGAGTTTTACTTTTTGTCTCGCACACAGTGCCACATTTTGTTTTCTTGGAGCTCTCGTCTGATTTTTGAAGAAAAAAAATCTACGCAGTACTGTCGTCACTTGATTGTCAGCGTCTGTGCACTGGTTATTTATGGCCCTTTTTGTACTTAGAAAATCTGAACTCTTCTTACATATTGTCCAGCACTTGCAGAGGAGCTGTGCATGGCACCTGCAGGCGGTTCTTTTGTACTAAATGAAAATTTACTGACTGAATAGTGAACAGTGCAGACTATGATGAGCCTGCTCAGACATGCTGGCTATTCTTGGTCTGTGCTGGTCACAAAGGCAGAATCACTTGCCACCAGCAGGCTAAAGGTTAAAGATCAGCCATGAGACTTGCCTTATTTTAAGGCATTTTGCATGCTTGATGAATGGAAAATGAAGACAAAAGGCAGTGTGATATTCATACAGCAAGACATACCCTGAACATGTATAACACTACCTTAAAGATAAGCATAGCAATGAAGGAAAAATTGAGAATATTGGACAAGTTTAAAGGAGAATTCTGCAAGTCCTAGATATAAAAAAATATGTGGCAGATTTAATGCTTGACTTTGAAAATAGTTATGGCTGCAGGTGGACTCATTAGTTAGCTGGAACTCAGTAGCTAAAATAAAGTGCCTGTATTTACTTTGTACCTTAATCAGAAAAAGAAAACACTGTACTTAAGTACTGAAATAAATTATTTCACAGCATGAGCAAATGAGCCATAATAAATTATTCTGCTGATACAGAAATATGCCGATTAAAAATTTAGGAGGACTTAAACAAGCAAATACAGTAAATATTTCTGTCTTTATTTCTTTCCTCTCTGTCTACTTTGTTCAAAGGACTGCTTGCCAACAGATTTAAATAAAGGTATTTCTTTCCGTTGATTTGAAGTACGCAGTTAAATACAAGTTTTGTAATTACCATGCTCAAGGTGTAGCTTGGTTGTTGTATCTTTTGATCTACGTCGTGAACACATCTACAACCTTTCAAGTCGAAAATACATAACTTTTAATGATAACCTCGGCTTGTAAAACTTGAACCGTCTTGATATGCTATAAAAATTTATTAAAGTCCCATTTCTGTATTTGGTTTTAAACGTTAATTGCATTGTTCTTGTTGGGAGAGGATTTTTTTTTGCGGGTGGAGGGGGGTGGGGGAGAGGAGGAGAGGGTTTCAGTGGATTTGACAATGAAAAAAATAATCAATGAATAATTTTCATGAATCAGTTATTTCAAATTTAAAGGAAGATATTATCCAATCATAGTTTTTATATTGATTTTAATATAGTATAATATTATTGCAGATTTTTTGTAACAAGAATTTAAAAAAATGTGTCAGTTTGGTTGAAAGATTTAGAAGGAACCAATTAGATTTGATGTAACAGAAAATCATAGAAGTTGGGATGAAAAAAATCTAGACTAATAGCATACTGATATTCATTTATTTTGTATGAAATAAATTATTTAGACTCAAAAGATTTGAAATGAATTAAATCAGAATTGTCTGTTGTAACTACTTTGCATGTTGGAAGACATGAAAAGATCCCAAGAGTAAAAATTGTTCTTTGTAACTGAATAAGTGAAACGTAAATAGATGCCATAAATGGATTCCATGAGAAGTTTATGAGTATTGTTTGCAAATATGGTTTTAAAAGGAAGAAAAAAGTCCGCTTCTGAAAGCCTTTCTGTTAGCAGCACACTTTAGACGTAAATAATGTCATAGATAGAGAATAATTATTGTGAAGATTTAACTCAGTTAGTTTTGTTATATGCACTTACAAAGTTCCAAAATCTCTTTGATCCAAATAAGGCCAAAATATGTGGTTCTGAGTAACAGTGTTTTATCTTTGCGACAGTTTTTTAGCTCGACTATTCGAAGAATAGGGGAGCTATCCTACTCGCCCCGGCGTCGGTGTGATCATGAGCGTTGGTGTGAGCGTCACACAAACGTTAAAGTTTGCGTACCACCCCAAATATTTTCAAAGTCCACTGAGATATTGCTTTCATATTTTGCATACTTGTTTACCATCATGACCCCAGTCTGTTAAAAGGAGGAGGCAACTCTATCAAGCATTTTGACTGAATTATGGCCCCTTTTCGACTTAGAAATAAATGTTAAAGTTTGCGTACCACCCCAAATATTTTCAAAGTCCATTGAGATACTGCTTTCATATTTTGCATACTTGTTTACCATGATCACCCCAGTCTGTAAAAAGGAGGAGGCAACAGTGTATCAAGCATTTTGACTGAATTATGGCCCCTTTTCGACTTAGAATATGCTTATTGTAATGTTAAAGTTTTACTCATAGCTTATATTATACTATCAAGCACTGAGAATAGCCGAGCGCGCTGTCAACTGACAGCTCTTGTTGTCAAGCCCACTTCCCAGACCATAACTTTGACATGCATGGAGCAATCTTGTTTATTTATGGCATGCATGTTAACCTCAGTGAGACAGAGTGTCATGCACAGAGCCCAGGTTCCTATCTCAAAGGTCAAGGCTACAGTTGGAGGTCAAAGGTCATGTCAGATCTTGACAGCTGGCGGGCTCGACATATTGTCAGTGGACATCTAGTTTGACAACAAGAGAAACCAAACTTACTCCTGACTTAAGAAGAACTGTGTGAATGAGTGGTGTGTAAAAAAAGGTAGTCGGAAAAGGTTAAGCGGTTGAGTAAATAACTGTTGTCATTGCCTGAATATATAGTTATAAAATTACTCTTGCTAAGGTATGGCCCATGTTGAACAGAGAAATGCATGTCTTATGGACAGCTCCTTGATAAAGTTGATAAAGAATGCTATCCCCATCACATTCATTTCTCACTGTCTACTCCATTTTCAGCCCTTGATTAGCATTTCGGTTTTATAAGGCCTAAAATAACATCAAAACAAATGTGTTTTACTTTTGAGGTGTCTGCACAAATCTACATCTAATTTAGAGTAAATTGAATATTTTATAATGGATTGCCACATACAGAGAAATAGTTCTATGTGAAGTTGACAACTTAATATGATTTACATATCTGGACAATCAATATTGTGAAATGAGAAAATAACCTTCTTCAAAATGATGGAGAATTTGTCTGACAGACCTAGAATGTGTTTCAACCTTCTTTTCTCTGTTGCTCATGAATAATACTGTAAAATTAATTAATTTGGTTGGCAAGAAATTTCGTGATTTTAGTCAACTTGGTTGTTTTTTGGGGAATATGAATTTGTGGGTTTCAGTTATGAACACGGAATGAATGGGAATTTTCATTTGTTTGGATTAAATTTTATTGATTGACTCCACCATGAAATCTATGAAAAATAATCCCACACAGATATTAAGGATTTTACAGTATATCCTTTTAACCCTTACCCTGCTATATTTCTATAATGAACTGGTCCATCTTCCAATTAGGGCAGTACCATTTATCATTTGAAGGGGTGTTTGCTAAAAATTTACTGACTGAATAGCGAACAGTGCAGACCATGATCAGACTGCACGGATGTGCAGGCTGATCTTGATCTGCACTGGTCGCAAAGGCAGAATCATCTGCCGCCAGCAGGCTAAGGGTTAAGGAGGTTCAATTCTGTTACCACAAATGATGTATTCCCTAAGAAGCGAAGTTCTTCAAGTTGAAGTAAAATGTCCCAGACTTGCTGATGATTGAATATATAATGATTTGTTTCGTTGCTTGCATGTCTGAATTGGTTCTTACTGTTGAAATCAGACTTCATTTACATAATTACGAAACCTTCAGGGCAAATGCTGAAAAGATGCGATTTGGTAAAATCTACCAAACTGACTCGAGCAGTAGACACTGATTTATTAGAAACAATTTTTTTCTTCGATCTTCTTAATTCATACAAAGGAGAAGTTGTCAATTTAAAGTAGAGGTCATTATGCACTATGTGTTCATTGAGGAACATGTTCATGTGAATAATCATGAAACATAATGACAATATATAATACTCTAGAACCTTCATAAATGAACAGTCTTTGCTTTATATATCTCTAAATTCACTTTAATTTAGAGATTTACAGGCAAATGAAGTTTCATTATATTCAATTACTTCCCTTTAATTGAAATAATGATGTCTAATAATTATGGAAGATTACAGCATTTTCAGTAGTTCAGCAGACTGTAGGGATCATTTACTTCTCACTGCTATAACTTAGTGAACAATCAGATTCTCTCTTGTGAGAACTTCTTTATTCCACACAGGTGCATGCCCATATCAGAAATAAAACCTAAAAGGGACATTTTGGGGTTTCCTCCACCTTCAAGTCTCATAATGCTCTTGTTTATAATGTGCCGCTGCCATATACTTTGTTATGAACATGAGATATGTCTATTTCTTGTTAAATCCTATAATATTTGATAATTATTTTTTTCATATATTTTCCAAAGGTCTGAATATCAGTGAACATACTGAATCCATTGTTCATGATTACCTCACTGAATCCATTGTTTATGATTACCTCCCTTTATGCCTTTAGTAATCTTGAAAGTAGTGCTACTGTAACCATGTATTTATAATGTGTAACATTTATTTAGGTAGATACTTTATCTATTTTTAACTTACAGTTAAAAGCCTTATGGAAATTTGAAAAATGATGGACATAAACTATGTGAGACAACAAAACACAACAGACAACAGACATGTCTGGTTTTGCAGATAAATGTTTACAATGTTATTATGTCATTGCAGTTTATATGCCTAAAGAAGACATGAGAAAAGTGACAAAATCTTGTTTTTGTTTTCTGCAGTTAAAAAAAAAACAAGAGAGACAAACCTTGGAGATGACAATCAAACACATTTTCACATGATTATGTTTAGTAGTGTACCCACCCTTACATTTGAACTGTATTGTTTGGTTCAGATTTTATGACTGTCATCTCATGTTTTATTGTCCATTTTATTGCCTGATCTTCTTTGACAGTACATGGCCACCATGAGTTCCGCTGCATTTAACATAGATGTAAATACCATGAAACTTTCTTTTGAATTGTTTAATGGTCTTTTTGCTTCACCATAAGTTCTATATTTTAAGGCTGAAGGTAAAAAGAAGTTTTTTGACTGTTCTCTGTGTTCAGAAGTACATTCTCAATGATGGTATTAGTTTCTATCTTTTAAGGCTAAAGTTTAAAAAAATGTTTTTTACTGTTTTGTGTGTTCAGAAGTAGATTTTTAATGACAGTTGGCTTTTTCTGTTTGATTACTTGTACTCTGTATGCTATTTCATCTTTCTCCACTTTTTATGAAAAAAAAAACAATTTTCTTTTCTGCCTGAAGAATACTAAAATGGCATATAGAAGTACATGTGTGCATGGAAATTGCTGACAATTCCACTAAATACAGCAACAAGACCAATTATTCGGCATGTAATTCTTTATCCACAGACAGACATTTTTAGCACAAATCATAATTTTTCACATTGTATTTGTAAGCTCTTTATTGGATATTTAGATACCAGCTACTCCGGGGAACAACTTTCAAAGAAACTAGGCAAAATTGCCATAACCTTAGTATGTATCTCTGTTTTTGATGCATCATAGCCTAGTGGTGGAAAAGAATTTATTACATTAATTTTATGTTATTACATGATATCTCTATATTTTCGTATACTTGAATACAAATTACAAATGCAGTTGGAAAGATAATAACTAATATTAAAATATTTATCACTCAACCTTAATATCATAATAAAAGGTGTATATAAAAGCAAGAATTTACTAAAATTGTAGACTAAGTCTTTGTGTGAGTCATAATGTCCCTCTATATTATGTTTGGGTATATATTGATTATGTCTGGTCTGCCTGTCTGTTAGTCCAGTGGTAACATTGTCTGACTACAAAATCAGGGGTCAACCGTATGAGCCCACACTCCTCCAACATAAATTTACTGATTTTGGTGTTAAAGAATCAAGGAAGCTTCTGGAATAGAAGTGTCTTTTGTATTTGGTATTATCCTCCCACTAAAATTACAGTCTTCCGAAAGTCGTCAATATGATTTACAGGTGGTGACCATAAATAAGCTTAAATACACACAACATTGTATCTGTCTGTCTTTCTGTCTGTCTGTCAGTAAAATTTGGTGATATTTCAGTCTTTTAAGACTGACCAGACTTTAGATTTGAATTCAAGTTTATAGGACTGATCAGTAGTGCTAAGTTTGAGCTGTTGTGATCACTCGCTGTCTGTCCAGCCATACTTTCCTTCAGATCTTCTGAAACCTCTGCGGTCAGCATTGCACCATACTTGGTCTATAACATCTTAGCATGGTCCTCTCAACAAGTTTGTTCAAATGTTTTAGATTGGGCCCAGAGTTAGAAATAAAAACAACAATTTAAAATAACTTTCTTGTGAATCACTTGATGGATCTTCATCAAACTTGGTCTGTAGCATCCTTGTAAGGTATCTTCCAAATTTATTCAAACCAGGGCACTTTGCCCTTTTTAGGGGCCACTAGAACTGAAAATAGAAAAATATTTAAACAACTTCTCATGAACAGCTGGATGGATCTTCTTCATACTTGGTCTGTAGCATCATTATATCCTCCCCCAATTTTAAACAAATTAGGGCACTTGGCCTCTTTTATGGGTAGCTAGGGCTTGATCAAACTTGGTATGTAGCATCATTATAAGGTCCTCTCCTAAATTTGTAAAATAGGGCAGCTTGGACCTTTTCAGGGACCATTAGACTTAGAAACTGAAATACCTTTGAATGACTTCTTTTTAAGAACTGTATGGTGGATCTTCATCAAACTTTATTTGTAACATTGTTATAAGGATCTCTCCTAAATTTGTTCGAATTGGGAGCTTGGACCCTTTTAGGGGCCACTAGAGCTGAAAAAAGAAAAACCTTTAAGCTACTTCTCAAGAACAGCTGGATGGATCTTCTTCAGACTCAGTCTGTAGCATCATTTTAACATACTCAGCTAAGTTTGTTCAGATTGGGCACTTAGCCCATTTTAGGGGCCACTAAAGCTAGAAATAGTAAAACCTGTTTACAACTTCCTTTCATGACCTGTTTGGTTGATCTACACTAAACTTGGTCTGTAGCAGTTGTAAGGTTCTCTGCCAAACATGTTCAAATGGGGGGCACCGCTAGAGCTATATATAGAAATACCTTTAAACAACTTCTTCTGCCGGATGCAGATAACCATTATAAAGAGACCCAGCCTGTCCATTTGTCAGTTTGTGGGTTTTTTTTGCAGCATATAGTGTTTGAATTGTTTGTCATCTGTCACAGTAATTTGCGTAATTGACTGATACTGCCTCTTTAACTTTCGACACAACTTTCGTCACCTGGAGCACATTATGGTCATCTGTCAAGTTGCACACTCTCTAGCCTGTCTCTCTAGTGTATGTAACTGCAAAAATGCTTAGCACTTCAAAGTTTTAATTATATTTTGCTTGTTCTACTTTCTCCTGCAGTGACCTTACTTCCCAGAGTATTTTCCTATATAAAAATATCATTTTCATTTGTATCATCATCAGCATCATCTGTCCTATGTTTCACCATAATGTAAAACAAATAACTATTGCAAGGAAGACAACCACTCAAAATTTCTCATATCTATTGCAGAAGTTGTCTTTCTTTGCCCACTTCACAAACTGATTCTGTAGTACATTTTTTTTCCAATTTTATTTTCTCGCATTTATTTACTGGTACTAGCTTTTTTAAATAACTTAAAATTGTTCTGTCATTTATAAAGATATATGTATCTTATATTTGCAGTCATGGCGGTGCCACTTTTGAAAATATTGCATCTAGTGTTCACTGGTGAAAAATATTTCAGTCTTACACTGAAACAAACAAATATCCTCTATTTGATAATGAAACTGTGAAGTAAACATCCCATTGTGTGTTTTGTAGGTGACAGAGATAGTGAATGTTGCTATACTGACAGGCTGGGAACAAGTGTATCCGTTACAGATCTATGCTGTTGATGACACAGACAAACTTACTGATGTTACACAGCACACAAAGTGTCACTCTGTTGAAGTTGATGTCCTTAAGGTAACTTTTTCCTAAAGTCTTGAACGAAACATTTGTACATTTTAGCATAATTAGGCTGTACTTGGGTAGGTACATTTATTATAAATATGCTTATTTGGGTCGGCACAGTAAATCAGGTTAAGGGGAGTGTCAGAATCCTGACTGATTCTGAGGTCAGTCAGTCAACGTATGACGGAGGAATGAGAGTGGAGTCCAGTATGTGGTGTATAACACAAGAACTTTCTCTGTTTAGATAGAACACAAGAGCTAATGGTCCTAATTGTAACATGTGCCTATAAATCTGGAATTTTCGACTAAGTCATAAAACTTACGATAACAGTTAAGTCTTTTTCAACAAACCTTTTCTCAAACATGTATTTTGGTGACTCAATTTTCGTTTATTAAGACTTGCATTTTAAAATGAGAACTTTCAGTACGAAAAATGCCATAAGATAAATTTCATGGATGTTTTTTTTACAGGTTGCCAGTGATTGTACATCTGTGTTTGTGGATGGTGCAGAGAGTCGGGGGTCACACAATGTCACAATTATTGCCAAGAATGGACAGACAACTGCATTCATTGATGTCGCTGTCTGGGTACCTGAAGAACGTCTAGATATTCAGCTGTCAGACACAAAACTTAGCAGAGTGAAAAACTGGAGGGTTCCTGGACCTGAACTGAAAAGGTATTTTATTTAGATGCACAGTTAAGTGTTTTTAGTGACTGTGGTATTTCTGATGATGTTCCGATCCTAGACTTAATAGTGTCACATTGCCTTCTACATTAAATAAGACTTCAGAAATTTAAGGAAGTATATGATTTTTAGCTCGACTATTCGAAGAATAGTCTAGCTATTCTACTCACCCTGGCGTCGGCGTCACACTTTGGTTAAGTTTTTGCATGCAAGTACATACAGCTATCATTTAAAGGCATATAGCTTTGAAACTTATTTATTCTTTTTCTAGGTCAATTACCAACCTCACTGGGTCAAGTTCCATAACTCTAACATGTATTTTGAGCAAATTATGCCCCCTTTTGGACTTAAAAAATTCTGGTTAAAGTTTTACATGCAAGTTACTATCTCCAAAACTAATGCAGATATTGAATTGAAACTTCACATGTGTCTTGGGGGTTATAAAACTAGTTGATAGCACCAAGCCCCATAACTCTGACCTTCATTTTGACCAAATTATGCCCCCTTTTGGACTTAGAAAATTCTGGTTAAAGTTTTGCGTGCAAGTACATACAGCTATTACTAAAAGGCATATAGATTGGAAACTTATTTTTTCTTTTTCTAGATCAATTACCTACCTCACTGGGTCAAGTCCCATAACTCTGACATGTATTTTGGCCAAATAATGCCCCCTTTTGGACTTAGAAAATCCTGGTTAAAGTTTTACATGCAAGTTACTATCTCCAAAACTAATGCAGATATTGAATTGAAACTTCACATGTGTCTTTGGGGTTATAAAACTAGCCGATAGCACCAAGTCCCATAACTCAGACCTTCATTTTGGCCAAATTATGCCCCCTTTTGGACTTAGAAAATTCTGGTTAAAGTTTTGCGTGCAAGTACATACAGCTATTACTAAAAGGCATATAGATTGGAAACTTATTTTTTCTTTTTCTAGATCAATTACCTACCTCACTGGGTCAAGTCCCATAACTCTTACATGTATTTTGGCCAAATTATGCCCCCTTTTGGACTTAGAAAACCCTGGTTAAAGTTTTACATGCAAGTTACTATGTCCAAAACTAATGCAGATATTAAATTGAAACTTCACATGTGTCCTTGGGGTTATAAAACTAGTTGATAGAATCAAGTCCCATAACTCTGACTTGTATTTGGGGCAAATTAAGCCCCCTTTTGGACTTAGAAAATTCTGGTTAAAGTTTTGCGTGCAAGTACATACAGCTATTACCAAAAGGCATATAGCTTTGAAACTTATTTATTCTTTTCCAAGGTCAATTACAAACCTCACTGGGTCAAGTTCCATAACTCTTAACATGTATTTTGAGCAGATTATGCCCCCTTTTGGACTTGGAAAATTCTGGTTAAAGTTTACATGCAAGTTGCTATTTCCAAAACTAATGCAGATATTGAATTGAAACTTAACATGTTTCTTCGGGGTTATAAAACTAGTTGATAGCATCAAGTCCCATAACTCTGATATGCATTTTGGTCAAATTATGTCCCCTTTCGAACTTAAAACTCTTTTGATATTTAACATTTTGGGTAATAATTTCCTGCTTCTGTGACAACATTTCGAATAGTCGAGCTTGGCTGTCTTACGGACAGCTCTTGTTTTTCAACAATTGCTTTCCTTGCATATTTTCATGACATGTAAACTGTCTTAAAAACATGTTTGTCCTTGTAAGTATCACACATTTCATTCTTTTGTCAGCAGGTCGAAAAGAGCAAGCGACCCATATGTTAAATCATACTATGATAAGATGGACTCTTCTAAGGGAAGGAAATGTGAGTTACTTCGACAACAGTCTCTTATGGAGGTGTTTGCAAGATTCTACATTCAGACGCCAAAATCCACCGACTTTTTCATGGGTCCAGGAACATACCTGAAGATCACAGATCTGGTGAAAGGCCGGCTACGCATGTCAGATACACGTATAGCAAAGCTGTCAGAGAATGTTATCAAGGGTGTGGAGGAGGGATGTACCGAAATCCAGGTAAGGTTTAGTCCTGAGGAGTGGACTCGTTAGTCTAGCAGTAAGAAGTGTTGTCCTTGAAAACATGGGTTTTGAGTTTGTTCCTTTGCTGTTCTAACTAAACAGCATTCTTTCAGATAATAGTCTTGCTATAGAACAAGAAAGTTTTCTAGAATTAGAGTTTCTAAAATCACTCACATTCTTCATGAGGGTTCACCCATATGGGTTTAAGGTGTTGACTATGAATATAAACTTAGTAAATTGGGCAATTAACTCTTATGAAAGGGAAAATAAACACTTGTTGACCACATCTTGCTGATGAGTAGACTGGTTTCAGCATTTATGAGAATATTCAAAGTTACTGCAAAAAACAGCTACCAGAAAGCCGGATATTTCTATTCACACCTGATAAGTTCTTTTTCTTTCATACCATAGTCTTCAAATAATAGAAGAAAGAAGGTCAACAATTGTTTTTCTTAAACACTATAGGCACTGACCTCCAGGTTTGGGCTAAAATTATCTGTCTATAAAACTGAAGTTTGGTCATTTTATGAACATCAGAAGATGAGCTTTTGTTTCTAAACTCTTAAAAATGCCAAATCAAGAAAAAAAGTCCCCTGATTCTGGAATCAAACCAGGGTTGCCACGGCAAATAAATTTTTCTCCTGGTTTTGACCATTACACCATAGAGGAATGTGTACTTATAGCCATTAAATATAAAGCTTTATAATTGTAGGAGTTTAACCTGTTACAAAAACTTTTCAATTTTGAATGGAAAAATTAGTAAAAACTAATTCTTATTTGTTTCCGTAATTAATAATCTATCAGTAACTCAGTTTCAAGACCTTCTCAAGAAATGTAACAATAATTATTTAACATCTAAAAATATTTTTATTTTTATTGTTGGGGGCGGGGGTTGTTCAGTATAATAGCATATGAATTCACATTCATTCATAAATTACAGCACAGGAGTCAAAAGTGTAAGTGGAGTGTCAACACCTGACGAAAATACTGAAAAATCCTGTTTGGCTTGCTTTTCCTATTTAATGACCAAAGCTGCCATCTAATCTTTCAACTGACTTGTAGTTACTACAGAAAATCATGCTTGGTATTAAATAATTTTGATCCCCTAATAAAATTGTAACACCCAGAGCTGCTTATGTTATAAGGCATGCAAGATCTATGCTAAATATTACTGTATTTGTCATGTGCAATGTGTTTCAGTTGCTATCACCAAGGAATGGTCACGTTCTTGCGATGCGTGAGATTTGTGTATCACATGACAAAGTGTCTGTCAAACAGCTGAAGCTGAAGCTTGTTACCGGCATGACGATGTTTGTGGATCCAAGTCGGAACACAGAGGGCGCTTTAGTTGCCACAGCTGTCATAGATGGACAGTTCCTTGGTAAAAATCATGTAAGTATGATTTCATTAAATTTACAACCTGTCTGTCTCACACAGCTTTTTGCTAATTGAAAGGAAACTGAAACTTTATTATGCCATGTGGTTTTATAACAGTGAAATGTGACAAGTTTTCATAAGTCTTGTAATGTGATGTGATTTAATTTGAGAGCAAAGTTAATCACCTTGACATTTGAACCAACAGGGACATACTGTTTAAAAATGCAAACATTGATCTCTCATGGGCACAAGAAGATGAAAAAATTGCTCAAGTTATCCAGGGTTGTTAGAGCTCCAAACAGAGAAGATACAGGGGGAATGGCTTGGACCTTATGAAGTGCTCGAGTGAGCTCAGATCTGGGAGTTATTGATGGTCTAAGAGTGATGTAACAGGAGAGTTGGGGTTATGAGAGATGTTTCTGTAAAGAAAGATTGCAGCTTGTTTCAAGTAATCTCAAGTGGAACTGCAACATCACTACTGGTTAATTTCAACACAAAAGTGGTCTAAAACATCACACGAGATGCGAGATCTTTGGCTTGGACACACACAATGCAGTGTGATTGTAATTCCTGCAGGGTTTTGGAATTTTTGGGATGATGGGCTGCTAGGGTTGTACTGGTTAAAGTAGGAATGGTGAAAACATGCAGAAATTATTTTTGACCATGATACTCAGTACAGAATTTACAACTAAAACTCAATTTTTAATTTATACAGGAAGGTATTGTAGATGTAGAAATCGTGTTCTCCGATATGACAACATTACCTCTACGCAACATAGCGCCTGAGGACTACTTTCTGCAAGTGATTGCTGTCGATCATAACATAGTGGGTGTGGCTGTAGGAGTGACCCCGCCTTATCAACCACATGTAGTAGCCAATGGTATGGAAAATAAAAATACATGTACTACTTAGAGTCATTTATACTAGCTTTAGAACATAAAGACATTATACATAAGAAATCTAAATTTCTATTAAAGTATAATCATTATGAAAGTTTTGTATCCATTACCAAAGTCAAGATTTTGTCAGCTTAGTGTAACGGAATTGAAAGATTGTTAAGAAACGCATTAGATTTTATCATGACACTGATTTTGTTAATGAAACATAACAAATATAAATTTTACTGATGGTTTTTACAGGTGAGGGTGAAGGCGAACTGCTATCAGTTAAATTGAGACTGGCTGAGGCTTGTGAAAGGAAGAAGACTCGCCCTCTGATCACAACATCCATGTTCATCCATGTTGATTTCTCGCAGGAACGTCGAGTGTATGATGACAACAAGTACCAGATGGACGCACATTATGATACTAATCGGGCAAGTGATAGATGGGATGGCTCGTACCAGAAAGCACCAGTTTATACAATTGATTCGCAGGTGGATAAGAAAGAATTTAGCGATTCCAAATTCGGATCAAATAAAATGAAAAATCGGGATGATGATGGTTTACATGTGTTAGCAATTAAAGATGATATTGCCGAATATGCGAAAGGAGATTCTGAGGCAAAGCAAGAACCATTACGTACTAAAACCCTCCAGGATGGTCTCACACCACTAGAGATTGGAATGTACGTGTTGCTCGCCGTTTTCTGTGTTGCAATGACAGTGTTTATGGTAAATTGTGTTGTATTTTTTGTGAGATACAAGCGAAAACAGAAACCAACTAAGGCAGGTAGTACAGAAGCAATAAAGAATGCAAACGACTGGGTTTGGATTGGACGTGCAACTTTAGAAAGAAATTCTGTTTATACTCGCTCTTCTCGAACATTGATGCCTGAGGAAGACTTTAACGGAAATGTGAATTCCACACGACCTTTAAGTGTGGGAAGTAACAGTAGTAGTGGGAGTAGTCAAGCTTCAACTAGCGGCATTTCTTCAAATCCTTCAAATAGCAACAGGAATAGTGTTGTGTCGACATACAAAGGGTCAGAATGTAGTATTAGAATAACCACAAACCCATTAACGGAGGAGGGTGCAATGGGCGGGGTCCCAGAAGAAACTGTTTCAGAATGTGGTGTCCCTCAGTGGGATTACGAAGCAATGGGCATGAATTATGACCAACTCCTTGCTTATTTTGACAATCTAAAGGAGTCTACTGCATAATATTTGAGAGAAAATTGACTCTTCTAAACAGATTAATGTATATTGCAAAGAATGGCAAGTTTTTAAGAATTAATGAAAAAACAGTTACATGCTCTTTGAAAGAGATGTTTTCGAAATGAAGGAGATTTCAAGCAAGGGAGGTAATATAGAGAGAGAATTGACTTCTCAATCCAGGGACACTGGCTTTGCATTGATACACATTATAGACAAATGCAGATTTTGTGTTTTACAACTGCATAATTATGTATCATCAATTAAGATACAGACTTTCTTGTTGTTGTTCAAAACCAGTTATGTGTTTTTCCTGATACATATTTTGGGTATTTAATAGTCATTGTTGGTAATTGGTAATTTGTGACTGGTTCACATTTTTTATGCTTTAACTGATTGCTTCTTGCTACCAGTCTGCATTTTATCTAAATTGATATTGCAGTTTTGCAAAAATGTACAGATTTTTTTTGTTCTGACATCTTTTTTTTTTCGCTCCTAGGATCTCAACCTGGTACAGCTTATATACAGGTTTTTATATTTTGTTTTTAAAGTCACAAGTTTGTTGCCAGTATGGAAGATGATGTTCAATGGACATCATTTGTTCAGTGAATTCAGTTTTTTGGGCATTTTAGTTGTATTGTACAGGTGCTAAAACAGGATAAAATATATATGCAGCTTTGTATGTGAGTTCAGTAAATACTTGGCCATAAGTCAATTTTTTACATTTGTCATTTTGATCAAGATTGAACTTTAGCTGTATCACTTGACAAGTCAAAGACACAACATGCATTTCATAGTCATTATAAGGTAATAAAAAATCAGAAACCAAGTATAAAAAAAGCCATTGAAGAGAGGCAATACTGTGTTTCTACATGCACTTATGCCAGTCTCCTTCAGCCAGAGTAATGTTTAGGATCAATTATTGGTAGAGAACTTATCATATGTAAATAAGTATATGCAACTGGTATAGTAAGATATGCTTATACTTTTAATATGATGTGAAGTTGAGATACAAAGCTGCATATCTATTTTAGTAATATGCCTCAGTTTTTGCAATAGATACTGAGTGATCCAGACTAAATTCTTGATTAAGTTCAGCATGAGACTTCAGATTGGAATTCTAGTGATAATGATTAACCCTTACCCTGCTACATTTCTGTAATGAACTTGTCCATCTATCAGGTTAGACAGTAACATTAACTGTTAAAATGGGTGTTTATGAAAAAGATACTGACTGAATGGCGAGCAGGTAGATCTTGATCAGACTGCACAGATGTGCAGGCTCATCAAGATCTACACTGGCTGCAAAGGGAGAATCATTCATGTCCAGCATGAGAAGGGTTTAGATCCAAAATTACCATGATAATACTTACAGGATGGTTTTTGATCTTGTTTCGTATAGCTTTATATTTGAAATTATCAAAGTTTTCGCAATTTTTATTAAAATCTGAAACAGCAATTTGAAGGGAAGTATTATCTTGAGTAGTGTCAAAGAGAAGTTAAATTTTAACAAGGGTAGATAACTATGCACACAGCATACACGAGTTATGTACCCTGTCAAAAAACTTACATGTTTGCAAGCTTGAATATAAACAGTGTTACGTAATTGTTTATTATGCTGCACATTATTCTATTCACAGATGCAAATTTACTAAAAAAATATTACATGAAGTCAAAAGCAAGATACTCAAAATTAAGAACTATATGATCAAAACAGATTCACATATGCTTCTTGTATGCTATTTAACTAATAAATGATTTTTTTAATGAAATTTTAAGATTTTTTTCTCCTTTGTACATTTTTGTAAATTTTGTTATTTATAAAAGTTTTGTTACTATCAGTTAGTGATTTATATTTGTATATAGCTATATTTTATTGTAAATATCCCCACTCATATTGTTGTAAAACTAAATGTGCTATCTACTTATATATTAATGTTTGTCAGTTTATTTGTTGAAAACTTTGTTTTTGTGTATGAAATACCTGTTTTGTATTTATAGATGTTTTCCTCATTCTCGTATAGGGTGGGGTTGGAGGGGTGGGGGGTGGGTAGGGGAAGGGGGAGGTGAGGGGGGTAGGGGAAGGGGGAGGGGGGAGAGGGTAGGGAAACAGTGAGTCTTGCATTGTAAGTTAGAATGGAGAGAAGGCAAACCATTCTTTGGAAACCTACAGATTAATAAATAACAAACAAAATTTTACACAGGAAACAAGTTACAAAGATTTATCTGGCTGGAAAGAAACATTTATAAGGATTCTACAATCCTTAATGTTTGTCACTTGAGGAAGCATTGTTAAAGTAATATTGTAACATCATATAATTTCTTGGGTACAGAATTTTGTGGGTTCATAGACAGGTCAATGAATTCTTAAATTTCTGTACCCAAGAAATTATATGATGTTACAATATTACTTTAACAATGCGACACACGGGGATGAATTCTTTTAAGCAACAAAAGGGTTACAGTCTGTTCAAAAAGTATCCTGTGTTGTGCACTGCTTAAAATGACATAACCTACAGACATGAAATTTTTTTAAGCTATTCAAATTTTAAAGAGAAAATGAATCAGAATTTTTTTTTTTCGGAATGTTGCAACAACAAAATCATGAATATTAGTCCCCTAGAAAATTAGTTGCCCAATGAAAATGAATGACTCAACTATATTACGCAAAGATAAGCCAGCAAATGTGTCTTTCATTTGTTTTACTGAAGCTGACAGAAAAGATTACTTGACAGATTTTGTAGGACATGATAACATCAATAGTTAATTCAGTTTCTTTCTTACTTTGGAAATGCTTTCGATTGTTTAGGTATTTTTTTACGCAAAAGTTTAGTATTATTATCAAACTGAAGAAATGAATGAACTGTTTTTTTTGTCAATGGAGACTCCAAAATCATTTATCTAGGTTATACGTCTAACTCATTTCTTGAAATCATTGTGTGTTCACATTGTATATGCATAGAATACCCATTTGACAATGGGATATGTATTCCATGAATCTCTTTTTACATTTTGTCAGATCTGGATACCTGCTCCATGAGAATCTTTGTCAATAAATTTCATAAATTTGATATTTGCCAGTAACTTTTGTTAATTTGATCAAATATGGTAGACAGATGTGCTAAGAATGTTTATTTATAAACTTTTAAATTCTTGTTAAGGGACTTTTCTTTTAAAATTTTACAGTTGATGAGAAATTAAGTGCTAAATCATATAATTTCAATGTTTTTGCAGTCCTAGAAAATGACTGTGATGTGAATTTAAATGCTGGTATGATTGCTGAATATAAATTAAATTTTTTGCTCTCTTGCAAAATGTGCTTGCTTTTAATTGCGTATTATCAGCCATGTGTTTTGGAAAAGTTATGAACAAGCCTGGTTGTGATTCTATGTTTTGTTTTTCGTTTTTTTTTATGTTTTAATCTTGCCAAATTATTTGTTTGTGTTTGCTAAGCAAATGCCATATAAATGTGTGTATATATAATACCATTGCTTGGATGTATCCAAGAAATCTTTCATTCCTTTTTTTGTGCTTCTTTCTTTATTCTCACTTCTAACTCTTTTGTGCTTTTTATTTTATGTTCTAATTTACAGTTGAGACACAAGGTTAATATTGACACATTGTCACATCAATATGTCAGGTCTCTTTTCCAGAAACTCTAGTTCAGTAGCAGTAAAATGAAGTGACAAATTCATGAGAGATTTGTAAGTTATCCTTAATAATGTAAAAATGAAGGTTAAAATGGAAGCCAATGTATCAGTATTTCAGCAGAAAACAACAGCGAAATTGTCAAATTCGTGTTACTGGTTTAGTGTGGCAAGTTTCTTCTATCAGGCAGTCTTTTCCTTAGATCAGTTGATGAAATGGTTCTGTAAATTGATAGCTGAAAAAAGATGGACATTTTATACTTTTAAAAAATCGAAAAAAAAAATTATTATTTTTCTTTAATTTTTTTATTAACCCAAACAACAATCCTATTTAAAAGCAGATTCAATATTTGCTACATTTGACTCCGTGTTATGTAATATGTAACAAATATTGTGACTCCGACTCTAATGAAATTTGCCCAGTCAAAGTGTGTAATATGATGATGTAAAATCTTGTATTTTACGACTGAAATGACAATTACCTCTGTATTGCATACTTGCCTTATTTATAGTGATATTGTTGCTCTTAATTGTTGAAATCTCTGCTGTTTTCATTTCATCATTTTATAGATTGTCATTCATGATTTAAAAACAAATGAAATTTTAATTCCTCCAAAGTGAAATATACAGTTAAATAATCAGAGTGAAAAATATGCATGTGATATAAGCAGGAAAAAATCCATTAAAGCTACTAACCCCCAGTTCTGGTGATATTTTTCAACATGTTCATTTCCACCAAGTTTGGCGAAGAATGTATATATGACACTGAAAACTGTTAAAGTGGGTGAAGACTAAAATTAGGTATAGGTAAAAACGCAGATGGAATGTAAATTTTCTGCATTATTTCAGAAGCGTTGGTATGATTTACTACCTTCTACACAATATGTTTGGCTATTTTTAAGAATATCCTGCAACAAGTTTGTACCACTAGTCACTTTCAGAGCACTCACTTCTTACGTATTTTTGAGAGAAATTATTTTTCACCTATAATGTGTGGGTTAGTCCCTTTAATGTTGCATGATGGATGTTTTCAAAAAATAGTAATAGTTATGATTGAAAATAAAAGCTATGATGTTTACTTTTTACATCTCTTAAATGATAATTGGGCAGTTTTTTTGCAAGAGCTTTATTTTAGCTTGTGTGCATAGTCCATACAGCTCCTTACATTTCTGTATTGACTTTCAACTTTTCTCTAAAACCAGTTTTAAGCATTTTTCTGCATATTGTTTCAGGGGTTTGCCATATGTCTGCTATTTATGCAGTTATAGAATCAATTTTAGAACTGAACCAAGTAATATTGCAGTTCGTACACTTTTAAGTATTTATCTATGAACTGCACTGTGAAAATGAATGCCAGTTGAAATTTATCTTATACATTTATTACTTTTTAACTGTCCCAGATCTGATCAATGTTAGTATCTATGTATACATGTAGACTGTAAGCTTTTTATCTATGAAAACATGTACACTAAGTACTCTTGTCACATTTCAAGGCATAAATAAATTGTTATTTCATAAATGAAATGTTTTGTTAAAGTATATGCCATAACCTTTGATGGCTGTCATCAGCTGTAAGTAATTTCTTCTAAACTAAAATTTGAAAATCTCCCCATGTCTGCTGGTCTGCCTGTTTTTTTCCGCTCCATTGTCTACACTCCATATCCTTGTACCAACTGGGAAGTTTTTCGAAAAACTAGCATCTATAATTGTTAAACTTACCCATGCGACATACAAAACAGAGGTCAGATGTCAAATAGCTTAACTTTGCAGATTGTCTAAACTGCTTGGAAGATTTTCATAAAATTAGCACCAATTGTTTATCTCACAAAAGCGTTTAGTAGAATGCAAAACACAGGTCACTACGTCTAAGGTGAAGGTCTTACTTTGGTTAAAGATCAAATTGTTTAACTTTGTGTCTGTTGTGCTGGAAAGATTTTCATAAAACTGGCATCAGTAATTTACCTTGTCAAGTTGACGTGCAGAATGCACAACCCAGGTCATTGGGTTCAAGGTCAAGGTAACACTTGCAGATCAAATAGCATGGTTAAATTTGTGTCCACTATATCCTCTAAACTGCTGAAAAGGTTTTCAGAATTGGTTTTCATAAACCTATCATCAATTGTTTAAACTTTAAATCATGAAGAGGACTAGCACAGTATATGACCCTTATCTCTTAGTTCAAGGTCAAGGTCATACTTAGAAGTTAAATATCAGATATTTTAGATTCGTGTTTGCAACATAGGAATGCATTTCATAAAATTTAACTTCAGTTATTAACCATCCAGATGACATGCAAGGTGGCAACCAAGGTCAAAGATCAAATACTTAAATCTGTTTCCACTTCATTTCTTCTTAACCATCCGCGGTGAAGGATTTTCATAAAAAAACAAACGTTTTTACTATTTCATTGTCCTCTATCAAAACTGTTCAATCAAGCTGTGAAACAAGGTGAGCGATTTAGAGCATCATGGCCCTCTTGTAAACTTCCTTTTTCACGAATTGTTGATATCAAGTACAAATGAAATCAAAGCCGGTTATTGCAAAGCGAGCCTTTTAATGCCTACATTTTAGAGATTCAGCTTAAATTACCGATGACTTCCTTACAACGATTTTTCATGTTCTCATGTATCATGGCTAATTACATGTTTTAGTGCACCATAGCCAAAGGTAAAACTGAGCTGTTTGTATACACGGGTAGGTAGTTTCTGCTGGTTTCAAGTTATTATAAAAAAGTTCTTTGAAAGTACACGTCAGAATAGGATCCTGTTTGAATAGCAGCTTATCTTTCTATTAAAATCTCCCAGACTTAGAATTAAGTGGTTCGGAACGAAGGAGTCACTAGAGCTAAAGGCACCAAGATTGCTGTCTTGCATTTTTCAATGCATATGGAACATTTCAGACATTTGCACACTGACTTGACAAAGGTGGCGACAATAAAGAAAACATGGTCAACTTCATCTGATCTGAACTATGAACTTCATTAAACTATGTCTGCATCTTCCATCCCCCACTCCCAGTCCAACGTGGAGCGCTCCAAGTTGTCAAGCTGCTTCACTACTCCTCACATAGAGACAATCTAAACCAAAAAGAAGCGTGCGAACCATGTCGGTAAAATATTACATTAATTACGATTTTATTAAAGTTGAACAATTTTAAAGGATTTTCAGTAGTGATTGCTTATTTACATAAATAACTAAACCTTAGTATTTAATCTAACGTCCATTGTAATTGTACAGATCCAGTGAGAACGGCTTTTTCCAAATCATCTCTTTGGTGCAAATTCACCGCTCAGTTGAAATTTGGTACACAAGAAGTTTTCGATGAAAAAATGTGATGGCGAATACAAGTAGGATGGAACAGTGGCAATGCCCTTTAGCTTATCACTTAGTAGATAGATTGGCAAATTATTATAGTTTCCCCTTTCAAGTTATTACAATGTTGACTGATTCAGACTCGCGAAACCCGCATGACTGTGGCTTCGAACATTTTTAGTTCTTTTCTATGTATCTACATTTTATATTGATTTAAACTTTGACATGTGTTGTAAAATCAAGCAAAATAGCGCATTTTAAATCAATTATTTACAAAGGTAATACGTACGTAGAATGAACCTGGGAAGTAGCAAACACACTAAATATCTTCATTTACAACAGCCACATTAAACAGTCTTCGAAGTAAGGAGATACCTCCGTCTACTGAGAACATTACGCAGACATAACTCCGTCTACTGAGGACATTATATAGCCTTCGGATTGAGGACATAATTCCGTCTACTGAGAACATTACATAGCCTTCGGATTGAGGGCATAACTCCGTCTACTGAGGACATACATAGCCTCCGGATTGAGGACATGCCTCCGTCTACTGAGGACGTTGCACAGTGTGTTAACTGAGGGGCAAATCTTTGTCTACTGTGTATATTACACAGTCTTCGGACAGAGGACTTACCACTCTCTCCTGAAGACATCACACAGTCTTTGGACTGTGGTAAAACCTCAAGTCTACTAATGTCATTACATAGTATTCGGACTAAATACATACCCCGTCAATAATATTGAGGAAAGACCTTTGTCAGCTGATGACGCCACACACGTCTCGAATTTAGAACGTTCCTCTGACACTATACAGACAGTCCATCGTCTGTTGAGTTTACTACACACTGTTTAAACTGAGAAACATTCCTTCAACTGAGTATATGAACACACAAAAAAATCAGTGACCAACACACCATTCAAATGATATTACATTAACACTTGTGCCTTTCAGTTTGTGTGTATTCTGGATCGCGGGATAGTGAGATCAATCCCCGGACGTGGCGTACGTTCTTCTTGGCGAGTTGATAAAAGACAATCGTCCTCAATCTTTGATAGATGTGTGGCAGTTGACAACAGATTAGTACAGGTACAGCATCCGAGCACAATGGTCAGGTTAAATGTCCGCCGATACATTTATAAACTGATTGAACCTAAAACACACCGCGATTTATTTATGACTGCATATGACTATTTTGTTGAATTTAATGAATATATGAAGTGCTAATATCTTTATCAATGTAGCAGTAGCATTTTCAAAAAAGTTATATCAATAATGTTAGGCGTATTAATGATATTGAAAACAAATATAAACTATTACATTAAAAGATTTGCTAAGTGTATATTAAGTGTGTGCATTTCAAGTACAATCATAACACTCGTTTATTACCCACTGAGAATTATATGAATACCAAAATCGATGTAAAACTTGAAAGGTTCAAAATCAGCAGATCTTTTCATGATTATCGTTTCTTTCATGTGAATCTTTCCCAGCAATGTCTAGTATTTCTGATTAACAGATACAAAATCATACAATCAACTTTATATTGTTTTACTCAACGACTCTCTCAGTCAGAATCAAATTCTGATAGTGGACTTTTTTCATGATAAATCATTTGCCATAGCGGTTTCAGAAAAGTTTCTCAAATACTCTTCATCTACCCGCCGCTCTAGCCAAAATATGGTGGTATCAATGATTTTACTGACTGCCTCGCTTGTATAACATTCCCTTCCTATGGCGCCTGTCTTCTCTCGGAGAACTGATGCAACTTTATGGACACTACCTTTGCTTATATCAATCGAAGAGCTAATGAGTGTGTGCAAACTAATGGAACAAATAATATTACAAAGATACCACCAGCAATATGACCTCCACGCGTAGCCGCATTACCTAGGGCAAAAAAAAAACAACAGAATTTTAAAAAAAGTATCCACCATAACAAAATGTGTGCAGTACTTACTCCGGCTGTGACTTGTGTTCTATTGTGTTCTCTTTAGCCCTTTAGTCCTGTATGTTGGTAATGATGACAGTGCTGCGAGGCCGTGATGATTCAATGCAGCGGCGCGATAAGACTACTGTTGTATTCTGACATCTAAAGCAGCCTTCAATATCGGATGTCCAGCCAGGTCAAGAATGCAGCTGAGTCCAGTCTATGTCTAAATTGAATTGTTTGATGGTAATGAGTCCAAATTATTGCCCGATGTCCAAAGGAACGAGGGCTAATAATTTTGACTATCGACCGGCAAACCATTCAATAAGTATTTTGCTATAATTATGGCATTAGAAGTTAATTTCAAAATTTTGTTTTTAACTCAGCAAGCCTATGTTGAACAATAGACCTGCGAATAGTACAAACTGTGGACCGTTGATTTTACGCATAAGGTCTGTACTATTGATGCTGTCTAATGAAAAGTTAAGGCGACCTGGAAGATAATTTTTCATGTGTCAGTTTTGTCTCTGTGTTTTGTGCTCTATAAGAGAAATCGTTATTATGGAACATACGGAATTAAGACCACGAAGGGCTGACTGTTAGATCCGTTGGCTTTACAATATGTTGCAAAGATTATCATACAGTTTGACTGGGATCAATGAGATTACCGAAAGCTGTTGTGACAGTGTGCAGGAACTCAATATGTTTGCGGCTTCTTTGGAGACTGTGTTGTGAAATACTGACATGGATTTGTAGATATACCTACTCTGTTACTGTCTAAAATAATGTGGAGTCATTGAAGAATTAACATGTTTATGTTGTTGGAAATGTGACATTTGTATTCTGTACATTATTTATCAAAACACTAGCAATCTTTAAAGAATTATAAAGTATGTTTGCCTTTGAGGGGTATCTAGTAGTAGTTACATTGATATACATGTTATTATGCGTATTAATATTCTATTAAAGAACGAAAAATGAAATGGGTACATCGTATGATCTCAGTGACAATTTTGTATGCAACAACTCTGTTGTATTTGGTTGTACGGATACAACATAACGCGGAGTTTTCCAAAGAATCGTTTCCAATAAGCGACTGCATCGAACCTCTGTCGGAAAACCCCAAGCCAGAAAAGATTACAAACAACGTACCAGAAAATGATGACGGAAACATTAAAGTATATGAGAGGAGACAGTTCGGTCCAGGTAATTTTTGTTTGCTTTCTAAAATTTTACCAAACATGAACCAGCGAAGCACAGGTCACGACTGGAGTAGCACGAGTAGTGTGTTATCCGTTGTAATTGATGCGTTAGTTATTATCCCCGTGTCAGTTATTACAGATGCCGCTTACTACAACCTCTGCTCGATTAGGAGTGGAATGGGAAAGGTTCCTATGTGGTAAGAATCAGATTCTGTGCTGGATTATATTGGATTTTGGGCTAGATGTCGACGAATGTGCGTTATGTAGGTATACATACACCAGTGTTCCAGCAATCTTTATATGCCTTTTTGAGACGTGTCAATTTTTATAAGTAAAGCTAGAATTATTATGCACACCTCTTGCCCAAGAGGGGGTTGTATTCTTTGCTTACTATTGGTCTGTCTTGTGTCGGTCTATCGGCCGGTAGACCATTACTTTCAAATCAATAACTAAAGACATCTTACCTTTACATTAGTTCAAAAATCATAGGACGATTCTTGTGGCCAGTAGATGACCCCTATTATTTTGAAGGTTTGTAGGTTAAAGGTCACGATCACAGTGATTTCAACACTCAAAACAATTTACTTTCAATATCTTATGAACGGTTTGGTCTACAGTCATCAAACTTCATAGTCGGAATTATTGTGTCTGGTCAGTAAATGATCCTATTTTTTATCATAGATAAAGGTCACCATGACCTCTAGACTGCAAACATTTTCCCTTCAGTAATGAGAGAATCATTCGGCTGTTTGTCTTCATAGAATGATTGCACGTAGTCTCTTGTTTTGAGGTCATCTGGTCAAGGTCACAGCGTAGAAAATTACACACCACCTGCATCCGACAGGCAATCACGGACGTGTTTTACAAACAACTCTTGTTTGATGTTTTATGTTACAAAACTTAAAGATTGCTGTGTCACTAAATAAAATTGAACAACAAAAAAAAAAAAATATATATATATATATATTTTTCGCACCATAATATACAGGAATCAACGGGTCTGCAGTTGCTGTAGATGAGCGAGAAATTGAGCCGGAAGATATGCCACAGTTCCGAGACGATTATGCAAACGATGATTTTAATGGATACCTTAGTGATATCATCTCACTACACAGAATCGTGGCAGATTATAGACCTGACATGTAATGTATTCCAGCTTTAACTCATACATGTTTCCGCCAATTTGTTATGTTGCTAGGATACTAACGAACATTTCTTTTTGATATGAGCAAAGAATTGACCCCCACTCCACCCATTGGTATAACACTCTTTTCCCTAAAATCTGAGTCATCTTGCATCAAAGACATGTCCTCATGAGGACGGATAAAGGTAAACAAGAACTTTTGTCCAAAAACATATTTGAGTTTACCGCGCACAAAGGGCTTGCTTTGTTTGGTAAGTGTCCCGATCTCTCTATTCGGTACATAAATCTTGCAAGCACATACCTTTACATAATTTCTGCGAACTCTTCTGTAGGTTCTGCAATCTCGGTCTTGATTACCGGTCATGTTCGTGATTGTCCTATTTTTATATTGGTATTAAACAGCAGCGCATTTGTCTTTTTTAGGTATTACATATGTATAGTAGAGCATAGACTCCATGACGTTATTGCATACTTAAGTTTGTTCTTGTTTCTTTCCACTAATACAGAATACTGAATGTAGCTCGTCGAGAAATGATATAGAACATGTCACGTATAATGTGAGACGTTGTATTGCAGATTATATAACGTAATTTACGTAACGCAACGTAACATAACGTAACACTTATAACGTAAATGTTGTTTTTACATTTTTTGCACCCAATGTTTTTACACCTTTATAATATATCAAATATCTTTGAAAAAATACTGGTATTTTGTAGATGTCGGGCACAGAAATACCTGGACGCTTTGCCGGAAATGGGCGTGGTCATTCCGTTCAAAAACGAACATTTGAGTATTCTTCTGCGAACAGTGTACAGTATACTGTACAATACTCCAGAACATCTGCTCAAGGAAATTGTGTTAGTTGACGATGGCTCCGTTAATAGTGAGTATCAGTGCTTTTAGCACCCCTTATCTGCATTTTTGTCGCAGTCCCACCTTCACCTACAAATTTACGTCCCACGTGCTTAGCTACCGATGAACGTAGCACTGCTGATCATTTTCAAAATACTGTCAAGATCAATCGGATGTGTCGCAATGTAATATGTATGTTGCAAATGTGCCTATGATTTGTTAAAGTAAGGGGAAGTCGATGAAATTGTTGTTTTCTTTTAGGTGAACTAAAATCCATTCTTGACGTTCATCTTGCAAATCTGCCGAAGGTTCGAGTCCTACGACTTAGAAAGTCCGTTGGGTTGATGATGGCCCGGCAAGCTGGGATAAACAGTTTGGACGCAGAATACTTTGTCTGCTTGGACTGTCATATGGAAGTTTTACCAGGTGAAGTGTGCTGTATTTTCTGTGTATAGTATAAATGTACCAGGTGAAGTATGCTGTATTTTCTGTATATAGTATAGATGTACCAGGTGAAGTATGCTGTATTTTCTGTATATAGTATAGATGTACCAGGTGAAGTGTGCTGTATTTTCTGTATAAAGTATAGATGTACCAGGTGAAGTGTGCTGTATTTTCTGTATATCTATGTACGTCATTTAACTGGACACAAAGACTGAATCAGTAGGCAGCTGCATATTAGAATTATTACATTTCTGTTGACGCAAATCTTGATTTGTCACAAATATACCTTATAATAAGGCTATTATTTGTTATTCCGGTGAATATTTCAATCGCGAAGACTTTTTCGAAGGCGCATGTTTAATAGATTCAACAGCATTAGTTGTTTTTGGTGTATTTGTTTATTTAGGTGACTGAAATCTTCAAATATTTTTATCTAATTTATCATATATAGAAAGTATATGAACAAGACATTTTTGAAAGGTATTCTAGATTTCTAAACAGAGAAAACAAAACTAATCCAGTGGCAAATGACTACAAAAAGATTGTCTTAAATAAAGCAATATAGATAATCTTAAATTATTTTCTAGTAACTTACACAATTCATAAGGGTTACTTGTGTTTTTTTTTCAGGTTGGATAGAACCACTACTCAGTCGTCTGTTAGAGGAGCCGAAAGCACTTCTGTGTTCCAATGTAGGATCAATCGACAGGCACACGTTTAAGCTACATCACGCCGAAATTTGGCAAATACTATATATTTTCCCATTTCTTCTTTTTAATTTGGATACAACTTCGGCAAAATACAAAAAGTCTTTCGTAGACTCAAGAGGCAGCGATGCAGATCCTTTCCCGTAAGTATGTTCATCACAGGATTCGTACTAAAATAAGTGGGCTATAGTCCAATAGATCGACTTGAAACCAGTGCTGTTTTAGTTAACTGGATTGGGTTACTAGTATTCAGTCTGAGATATTGTTTAAAAGTTGACACTTTTTTAATCGTATGTATACTCCGCTGCACTGGAATGAAGAATTGTACTAGTCAGCAGACCAGCAGTAGGTGTTTTCCATATTTGAAATGTATTTCACAAAGACTGATTTTCTAACCCAGCCCTTCATCAGGAAGAAAGAATATGAACTGTTACATTATTTGATTTTTGCAGATTCGGGATTATTCAAGGTATGATGATTGTAATGAGGAAGTCTTGGTTCCAGCAGTTGGGCGGGTTCGATCCCGGCATGAAGATCTGGGGCAGCGAACAGATGGAACTCTCTATCAAGGTAATATGCACTTGGCCATTTGTTTATATGTGCTAAAGGTGACGGACAACCTTGCAACTTGCCAGTATTGTGTAACATGGCAGCTGATTAATGTCTACTGATTGCCAGGATTATCGTGGTTTTCTAGACTCAGAAACAAGTACAGTAGTTACGTTAGACATTGATATATAAAATTATACCGAACAGAAAACTAACCCGCCATTAAAATTATTGAAAATAAAAAGCGTCCTCTTAGAACAATATGTCGTCGATAAAATTTCAACAAAATCAAATTTTGCCATCAAATAAATGCACTCATTTCATGAGGACAGCCCATTTTCAAGAAGTATAAAAGTGCACTAAAATGTTTACAGTATACAAATTAGTGAAACACGTTATGAGAGAAGAAAATGAAAACAAAAACAAAATAAAGTCGTCGTCGTACACTATCATGAAAGAACAGTAAATGTTGAAATAAAAAAATCAAAATCTACATCCGTCTATGCTCTTCTAAGCTTTCTAAAACACAACGTTTTGGACTTTAAAAGGTTTGATATATGAGCCGTGCCATGAGAAAACCAACATAGTGGCTTTGCGACCAGCATGGATCGCTTTCAAAGCCTATTGCAATTAAAGAAACCATTAGCGAACAGCATGGATCCTGACCAGACTGCGCGGATGCGCAGGCTGGTCTGGATCCATGCTGGTCGCAAAGCCACTATGTTGGTTTTCTCATGGCGCGGCTCATATTCATGTTTTGATATGTTTCCAACAGCGTATTGATATAAATGTCTGTCTTATTACAAAAAGGAACTTTTAGTTATTTTTAAGATATTGGCAAAGTATCAAATGGCGGGTTAGGTCCATTCCGTCCGAAAAAAAATCATCGCTACTTCGTGTGTAAATTTCAATTAACAGTAGCCACCTCCTAACAATATTGATGATTTCTCTAGGAAGAATGCAAGTGATAACGCAAAACAAAATACAGTAGGGACCTAGCACCAATTTCAGACTCTTTCTTGGTTCTTTATCATGTCAGTTTCACAGGTCTTTTATTCCAGAAAACGTAAGTAATCGTAGTTGGTGGAGCCGAGGATCGAACTCTTGACTCCAGCTTTATTCACGGTAGTTCTGTCGCTAAGGACCTCGGACATTTTGCTATTCAGATTGCCTATCCGATTAAGGAAAACGTGACATAGGGATAGACTTCTGAAATTGCATAGTTATGATAGTTGAATACCATTTCTTGATAAATGCGACTTCATTTTACAAGTTTATGAACAAAAAAGAAGACTTTGTAGACATTTCTCATTTTCTTTTCTATTAAAATATGAACATAAATCATTTTTATGTTTTAAACATCTTTCCCACCAGTGACGCAACAAAATAGTTCACATGCCTTTGTAAATAATTATTATATACGTATGCTGCAAAAATGGCACTTGGTCACAGGTGGGAAAGTGTTTAAAATTGAAAAAAACTACGTACAGGGTGTCAGCAAATAAATTTTTACATAAATATTTGACACTTATTGCATGTGTTTCCTAAACCTTACATATATACAGCTTTATTCATTTTTGTAAATATTTCAAGCACAGAAAACACTAAACTAAATAAATAGGGGACATAGAAAGTGAAGCTAGAAAGCAGACAGATCCTTATAAGTATATCTTATGAATTTTTCAATGAGATCTTTTACCTCTTGACAGTCTAAGTCCGTCGATTGAGTGTTATCAGGATTGAGACAACTGCATCTGTCATAAGTCAAGAACCAAGCAAGTGGCTTCGACATATTACATACGTGTCTTCAACGTAAACATGACAAAGAAATACAGACAAACTTCTATGGGAATAGTGCTACTTTGGTGCAATTTTTTTACCTTTTGTAGGACACAGTTGAAGCGAACCTAGAATGCATTTTAAGAGCAACATTTGCTTTTATTCGATCCAGCATCCTATACCCTAACAGAACTACACCAGACACTATCTCATTAACTAACCTAATTGCTTCCAGAACTTACACTGACACTCATAGAACTAATACTGACTCACCCATAATTAGCACTGACACCCCCAGAATTAACATCAATTCGCTCACACGTCTGAAACTTATTTCGAAGCCAACCGAAATACTAGTAAGGACCTCAAAGAACTAACACAGACACCCCAAGAATATCTATATAAATGTTGATACTAGCTAGTGAAGTTCCACTGATATAAAATGCTAAAAGTAAGGCATCCCTGAACCCGCAGTGGAATAGGCAGTCTCCTGCACCCCTCCGTTTCAACTGAAAAAGGCCAACTACGCCAATGTATGGCCAGCTACACCACTGCATGTATTCAATAATAATCCTCCACATAATACCCGGTCAGTATTGTACTAGCATTTAGGAGTGACCTGTCGCTTTTATTAATAGATTTGAAATGTTACTGGAATAATCCACTTCAGTAAAGGGGTACCCTACCTTTATATAACTTATTTTTATAATAAATATTTAAATGACTGCCTCTTCGACAATTAGACGCCGTGGTGCAGTGGTAAGCGTGACGCCTTTAGAATCTAACTTTTGTGAGTTCGAATTCCAGCGGAGATCAATATATATATATATATATATATATATATATATATATATATATATATATATATATATATTTTACACTTAATTTTTTTTTTGTTTCATTTTATGTTTTGGTAACATACATTTAAAATGATAATAATGTTAAAGATTACTTGTATAATTTTGCTATTTTCGCCTATAACATAGGTTTTTCAAATATCTTTATGATTGTGAATTATTCAACATGGTTGACATAGCTCTTGACGATTTAGTCATTCAACTAGCTGATGACACTTATAAGGAGGAAACCGACGCCGCCAGCGAGTGTGAGGATGCTCCATTGGGCGCGTGTGTTTGAAATGTATTGAATGTATTTAAATTGTATGAATGAAATTAAAAATGAAATTGAAATGATGAAATAAAATGAAATAAAAAAAACCCTGAAAAATAAAATAAAACAAATTCAGTCATAAAAAAAGTCGCCTTGTGTGGGTTTCGAACCCACAGCCTCTTAATCGTAAAAGTTAAATCACTAACAAGATTCCTCATTTCTACCAACTAAACTATCAGTGTAATGTCAATCTGCTCGGTATTTGAAATATATTTATAGTTTTGCATAAGTCAAATATCTTTCAAACCCTTATTTAATAAATGGAACAGTCTGGAAAATCCAAATCTAAAAATAAAAGCGACAGGTCACTCCTAATTGCTAATACATGTGTGTAGCGTGCACGGACTAGCTCAGTATATCAAATATAATATAATTTTCCTATGGGCTTCCTTGCCGAATGATTGGAAAAGAAATGATTCTTAAAATGATTGGTGAAATATAAAATAATTAATGCTAATCTATCTCAATTTAACTGATGACGAGCACTCAAAATTAGTGGATGGGATCTCTTGTAGTATGGCGATTCACAACAAACTATGCCTGAGGTGAATACCATACATTAAGATTTTACCTAAACACTACTAGATGTCAAGTTCCTGTCGTCGTGGCCCTTAAACGAAACGCAATGTTTTGAGTAAGAACTCAGACTATGACAGGAGGTCAAGAACCCAATAGTATATGGTAATTATTTCTTATTTATTATCGCTCGGCAGCTTGGCAGATTCATATAATATATTTACTTTGACGTTGTTGACTCCTCGGTAGCCAGGCAGGTTCTGATCTCTTCGTGGCGCTGGCCGCGTATTTATAAGCTTCATCCAACTGTAATTAATGAGCGCTCAGTGATTATGACAAAACCAAGCTCCTTAGTACAATGATCATGGAAGTGCGTAATTTGTCCTTAATTTGTGTATTTTCCGTAATTAGAGCCTGAAACTATCGTAATTAACGTTTCAGTAGATAGAACTTTCTTTTCTAGGAATTCATGAAAAATTAGTGCTTATTTCATTTAGTCTATCATCTAAAATGTTGAATTATAACGGTTCATTGGTGGGTGCGAATATGATTGGGTTAAACTGTTTTGGGTACGAATTATAAGGTATGCGGTAACTAAATCTTACCAAACATCCTGATAGAGACATCTCGCCACATGTGTATAAATACAGTATAGCAATAGATGTATAGAAAACAAACAATAGGATATGATCAATGCATCAGTGTTATCATGGGCACTCGGGTGGAAATAACTGAAGTACAGTTAGGGACCAAATGTTTTGTTCCACTTTTATTTTTTCCGTTTCGTTATTTTCAAAAATGTCAATAAAACTGATAATCTGCATGGTATAGGTTTATTTATTGTGTTAAAATATTTCATAGTAGACATACCTTAAATACCAATGCTTATTTTAACTAAAAATACACATTTTAAATTTTTCAAAAATATGACCCTTAGTTACAAACTGTTCGAATTTCAAGAAAACGAATATAAAATAGAACTATTTTTTGTGACAGTTTGATAGGAATATAACTTATTTATCAGTATTTGAAGCTGTTATATAAAACTATCAGCTACTGAAGTCAAGATATAGCATTGAACTAAGGGCAAAATCCCTAGCATAATGTCCGATGTCCTTTCAGGTATGGACGTGTGGCGGGCGTGTTGAAATGATTCCTTGTTCATTTGTTGCACACATGTTCCGGCGGAATGTCTGGAAAATGAAAAATGAAGGCGTGGCTAACATACTTCGAGTAGCGGAGGTGTGGCTTGATGACCACAAATACAAGATACATAAATACTATCACAACAGAAGGAAACAGGTATGTAGGTCTTACATAATGTCATACGATAATTTTCAAGACATGTAACAAAAATTAAAAGGTAGGGGAAGATGTTCTGGAACCATAGAGCGCCGCAAACACAGTAAACACAGTCAAATCAAGCTAGGCCAACAACAAATAGAATATTCACCAACAAGTACATTTCAGTTACATGAAAACATATATAACTGGGGATGGGATAAAAGAAAAGGGACGGATTGGGGTTGTTGGGAAGGGGAAAAACCAAAGTTGAATACTTAATGTGGGAAGCCCGCGCTCCAAAAAACGCAAACTCCCCGAATAACAGCGAAACAAGCATTTGAACGCTCACTAAAGCCACACGCATACATGCACATAGTAATACTAACAAGCGAAAGCAACTAAATGAACACAGACAAAGGAACACAGTGGGGCACCACCTAGGAACGGCCAGTGGTAAAACACCTATTTGGAACACAAGACCAGTGTGTGGTGGGCACATAACCTTACTCATAGTAAAAAGGAGAGGGGATGTAAAGGTGGAGGAAGGTATAAAGAAAGTAATACCACCAATAAATAAGACAATATAAGCAAGTCATAGAAAAAGTTTCTCCGACTACCAATCATGTACTTGAGGTTGGAGAGTCAAGGATGACTCATAAGTCTGTGCTCCAGAGAACTCATTACTTTAAAGTTTTCTACAAAACCGTTTGGTGTTGTTTCAATACTTTTGGGCATCACTTTAAAATTATTTGTAGGAATTGATTAAGGATGCTCATAGTTTCAGATTAAACACGCCTAAATAATACTTTTCCCGATACCATGTCTTGTGACTGTCACATTAACCAGTGGTTTCTGAAATAATGTTTAATGACATTGTGCCATCTACCTACAGATTGATATTGGTGATGTATCAGACCGGATTAGAATCCGCAAGGAAAACAACTGCAAACCTTTCAACTTCTACCTCGACAAAATTCGAGAGTTTGCACATTTCGAGTTTACCGAAGTACAACAAACAGGGGCGGTAAGTCGTTTACCAATTTCTCGTGTTATTTAAATACATTCGTATTTTGAACTTGTATGATAAAATGTATTACTTGAAACACCATGGCAGTGGATTTCATCATCCGCCAATACGATAACCAATGCCGTTTGTGGTTTATTTTTATTTTTCTCTTTTAGGTCAAAAACCTGAAAACAGAAATGTGTTTGGACGCTTTACCATCTAAAAAAGGCCCGATACAATATTGGTGTCATGGAGACGAACTACAGGTGGTTATACTAGAATATATGCTACAAGAATTGTTCCTTGGTAAATGTAGGAAATGCATGCATTAATTTCATATGTTGAAGTCGTCTGAGTGAATGCACTTAATATGGATTGAATGTAACCCGTCAGGGTTAGGCCTACTTTACCATAAATTTACCAAATTTTTATCATAATTGAAAAAATCCTGCTTTTTATGGAGATCCTACTAACAAACGTTGTAAGGTTTTGGGTTATGGCGACTTACCTATTATAATTAGTGATTTTTTTTTTAAGAAAAACGTTTTATTACAGGAGGTTTTGATCCAATAATATTTTGATACACATCATGTTTGGTGTTAGTCCATTTACAGTAAGACGCTACGCTTTCCTCTTTGATCGTGTCTGAAGGAAGTTGTAAAAGAATGTAAGAAAGGTAGTTCTGACAGATCACTGGGACTGAGCTGTTTGATAGCTGTGTCCTGGCGGCCTGTATTTGTCAGGCCATTTAAAGTGATTCTCTTGTTGATCTACCTTCTGCAAAGGCATAGGTAGTTTGTCCTTCTGTAACTGTTTGCAGGAAAATAGTTTCCGTCAACAAACTGTGCCATTAGTTAGCACTGCGTGTGCTAGGTTAACTTTTATTTGTAAACGTTGTTCTGTACCTTAACGGCTTTGAACATGGCGGGAGTTAAAGGTACTTTCAGGTTTGGTGCGCACCATTAAATTTGGTATTTTTGTTACTGTCCGTCCCAGAGCGTTATACTGATACCTGTGTCTGTATATTTCTATTGTGTAAATTCACTGAAGGTACTGCGTTTTCAGGACAGGGCTTATCCTATAGGATTTTCGTCCTTGTTTTTAAGGATGTCATCTTAAAGAAATTTATTATCGTTGCATTATTTTTTTTCTTCATATTTTTTCAGTTCTTTGAGCTGACAGACTCTGGGAAACTACGTTTCCTGGAACACTGTATGTTGCCAAAGGGAAACAACTCTGTTCAGATGAAATTCTGTACACATGAGATCCGAGATGAACTCGAAGCCGAATGGGATTATACAGAGGTAGTTAAAGTATCAGCATTGCTAAAAGCTTGTATTTGGTTAATGATTACAATCTGGGGATCGGTAATTAGAAGTTTTGCTGGTTCTAATAATATTTTTATACTTCTGTAAAATATTTTGTGTACGGGATATTCAGCTTTAAAGCTGTCCTTGACTATTTGCTCATCGCAAAAATGAAATTTTTGCATGTAATAGGGCATATAACGGCTAACAAGCCCAGCTTTGTACACAGAAACATAAACATATTTTTAAATTTCCTACATTTATGTTATTTTCCCTTTACTTTGATTCTTCAGAGTAAACAGATTAAGCACGTGCAAAGTGAACGCTGTTTAACGGCAGCAGACGACAAAAAATCAATTCAGCTTAACACGTGCTTAAACGACAATCCTAACCAAGTGTGGTCTTGGTACTCGATGAAATGAGTTTGTTATTTAAATAGACTTTTTCAAAGAAGAAGGGAGAGTCACAGGATACGAGTACTGCACAAGACGAACCATCAGAAATGGTCACGTATTAAAACGTATACAACAGTCAGTGCTTAATGAAATTGTCATATACCAATTTAACCAGATGATTAATATCATTAGTATTTACGACAGTGCAAAAATATTACAAGGAATGTTTTTACAACATTTAGATGCAATGGAGAACCTGTACAAATGTTGTTCTCGTATATAGAATCCTGTATGAAAGTGGTTTCTTCTTCTTTTTCATATAATCACATCTTACTTCTTAATTAAAATGTTATTACATGTGTATCCAATATGTCAGACTGTAGTTTTTATTAGAATTATAAATGACTGGATTGCGGCAAGAAATTTCTTTGCTGGCTTGTTTTTGTTTTTCATAAAGAACTCAAAAAACTCACATACTCGGTACAAGTTCAGAACCACATACACTATCTACTGGTGTTCCTCAGGGTTCGGTGTTAGGTCCTTTTCTTATTGTTTTAATCCATATAAAATGACCTACCTTTGTCCATGGGAAAACACTGATATATTTGCTGCCGATGCAACCATTTCAGCTTCTGATATATCCCTAAATACAGTTGTAAAATCTCTTACATGTAGGCGATATCTTAAATGTCGGCACGTGGTGTGATTGAAATAGCATGTCTGTCACAGCCAGCAAAACTAGTCGTGTGTATATATCCTCAAAAAACAAACAAACAAACTTGTATTTGTGAGAAAATTGCTATGCATTGCAATTGATATTGAGCAATAATTATATCATATCACTAATACATGTTTTCTTCTGGAACGGGCCATATGTATTGCGAAATATTTTAAACATAGGAATAGAAAGAAATGTTTTATACGAGACAGTAAGTGTAACAATGAATTGCATTTTCAAGATTATTATCGATATGACTATGCCAATCACATGAAAAGTACACACCACGCATAAAGACGCCATACTGCTTTTTTTCATGGCGTACTTAACGTCACGTCTCTAAATACCTTCGGTAGTTTATTCAAATTTCAGATATGACAGGTAAAATAATGTTCTTCATGCATATTTTGTTATCTCTATTTTTATGCCCCCGAAAGGAGGCATATTAGTTTTCAACTGTCCTTCCGTTCGTTCGTTCGTTCGTTAGTTAGTTCGTTCGTCACAACGTTAACTTTTTGCATGAAGGCACTTTACTCGCGAACCACTGCACCCAGGACCTTCAAACTTCACTTGCTGATAGTACTTATTGAGTACACTACTCCTACTGACTTTGGGGTCACCAGGTCAAAGGTCAAGGTCACAGGGGCCAACGATAACTTTTTGCATGAAGGCACTTTACTCGCGAACCACTGCACCCAGGACATTCAAACTTCACATGCTGATAGTACGTATTGACTACACCACTCCTACTGACTTTGGGGTCACTGTGGCAGGAAAGGCCGTACCGGCGACAGTAACCATCAGAACAAATCAACACCCTTTACAATATTTACAAATTTATTTACAAAAGATGATTATTAACAATGAATAGATATGAAAAGAAAAAAAAAACTGATTATAAGAAAGAAAAAAAAGAAAGTTCAGTATCTCTAGATACAGAAGTTCTTAAATTCCATTCTAATCTGACGTGACACAGTTCTTTAATTCAATTGTGAACTTTAAGTAGCACAAACAAAATGTAGCTTCTAAATTCAGTCCCTTTAAACCGTGAATACGTTGATTCCGTGTTGGCTCCCTATGGTGGTAGGTGATTGCATCCCTGAGCTGACTTCAGAGGATAACAAAAATCATCGTCTTTGCGGTTTACGGCACAACCATGGGACGAAAGCTCTGCGCTGGGAATATCACATCCAGGCGAGTGAAGACAAGTGAACCTCGGGCATTGTACTTCCGGGTTATGACATCACCAGGAAAAATCGTCTGGCGGAAGAAGCTAAAATATATAACATATGGTAAGCACCATAGCAAAACAAATAAATCAGGGCATAAAACTGCTCCTTTGGGTACACCATACCTCCGTAGGCTCCCATAAATAATACGTGCTACTTATACAAAACATATGTGCTACTAAGTTCAAACGTCACATGATTAAGATACGTCACTTATTACTTCCATTATTACAAAGATTACTTACTTAAAAGACTAAAGTTAAAGTATGAAAAAGATATGAAAAGTATATGATGAAACATTATAGTAATGGAAATGATAAACTGCAGCCATTATTTACAACTACAAATTAACAAAATTCAATGTAAATCAAACGTTATATCATAGTTGGCATCCATATAATATCAAATGCCATACACTACAACGGACATTAATTAGATGTGCTATAGACTGGCACACAATTACAAATTACAATAATATATTACATACATGGTACTAGACTTGCCATATAGATTTATACATAACAATACAATGCAGTAATGGCGTTCCATAATTAACAAAAATGTTTGACATAAGTTTTTGAAACAAAGTACTTTATAAATATCATGTTACAAATTTCAGTACAAATTTTACATCTTATATAAACGAAACATTTTAGATTCCTCTTTCGAAATAATTTACAAAAGTCTGAAAAATTTAATAAATCATCCTGACATACCGAAACTAGCTAAAATCATATGCCGAAAAGTAAATGTTACAGAATTCTGTAGAATGAACAAAAATTTACCAAATAAAAATCGTAATGCAAAAATCATACAAAAATCTAACAAATAAATTTCTTACCTCGATCGAGCATAAATTTCTAGCAAGAAAATAATTCAGACATAGATTCGTCTATAAAGTCGTAAGGTGGTGTGCGCAAGGCATAACTAGTCTAGTCTATTTAAAGGGTAATGTCCCGCCAAATACTAAATTTCATTGGATTCACGGCTAAGCCGTGGACTCTTACTATTTCTATTTTCACGGGATTCACGATATAGCCGGGGAATCTAACTACTTTGGCGCGAATTTAAATTGACAATTTGAGGCCCATTATAGTGGTTTTGGGGATAAAAACATAAATTACTGAAGTTTATAAAATATCAACTTTCTTATTACTGAACAGAATTTAATGAAATTTACATGGAAATTTAAGTTATGAAATACAGAAAAACATGAGAGGTATTTCATGCGTGAAATCTGACATTTACCTCAATAACTCAAAAATTTACAAAAAGATGATGCAATACCTGCATTTACAATACATATAAAATAAGGCCCGTATGTCAATTTGTGACAGTCACCAGGTCAAAGGTCAAGGTCACAGGGGCCAACGTTAACTTTTTGCATGAAGGCACTTTACTCGCGAACCACTGCACCCAGGACCTTCAAACTTCACTTGCTGATAGTACTTATTAAGTACACCACCCCTACTGACTTTGGAGTCACCAGGTCAAAGGTCAAGGTCACAGGGGCCAACGTTAACTTTTTGCATGAAGGCACTTTACTCGCGAACCACTTCACCCAGGACCTTCAAACTTTACTTGCTGATAATACTTTATGAGTACACCAACCCTACTGACTTTGCTGTAACACAATGATAGCTCGCAGGTCAGTTTTCCGTTAATTCATCATTGTGTTTATTTTATCTATTATTGATTTTGGTAGATAATCCTGATAATTCTTACAAATGATACGCATTCTGTTTACATGCGAAGGTCATTGTTGGTATTTACTACTCAAGCAAATTTCGTAACATCGGAGTGTTTTATCCATTACGTTTTGGGCTAAATGACTTTGTTTACTATTATTAGATCAGATATTGCGAAATTCTCAAATGAAATTGATTTGGTCAGCCTTAATTACTTTATTTTTGTTTTCGATGGAATTTTCATATATTGGCCAGAAATGTTAATTACTTTGTTTACCTGTTCAGCATATTGTTGTTGTTTACAATTTATACAAAATGAATCACCGTTGAATGTTTTATCTATTAGATTTGATCCTAATCATTTTGTTTGTTTCCGTAACAGTCATTTATTTACGAAAATACACATTGGTGATTGATTCTACATCTGTTGTTTACTATTATATGAGTACATAATGGACGTTTTGATTGACAAACGTTAACTTTTTGCATGAAGGCACTTTACTCGTGAACCACTTCACCCAGGACCTTCAAACTTCACATGCTGATAGTACTTATTGAGTACACCACCCCTACTGACTTTGGGGTCACCGGGTCAAAGGTCAAGGTCACCAGGTCAAAGGTCAAGGTGCTGCTAGGGCATTTGTCACCATTAGTGACAGCTCTTGTTTTGTTACTAATACCAGTTTTGTCATAGAACGGTCCAGTTATATTTTTCACATCTTGACTAGTATTGTGTTATTTACGGAGACTATACGATTCAACAGAGAGCTGCAAAACTTATTCTGACACACGGTCTGCTGATTTATTTTCTGAAATAAACTGGATGACATTCTCACAGACGGTCAAATCGCTAGGCATGGCCTTACACACGGGAAAATGACTCGATACAGGCAACGTTTTTAATTATTTGACGGAATTAGTAAGATAAAAAGCGTTGAAGACAGTGAAACGAGTGCTTTTCTCGTCACAAAGCGTCTGCCATACATTACATATTCTCATATTTTCGCCCAAATTCCAGTGTACACGCTACCTACATAATTTGATCAGTGAAAAAAATAAACATTTTGGTGAAGTGTTTGTGAAAAGTATAGAAAATGTCTTGAAGTCTTCGACGCTTTTTGTACTATCACAATCAGTCAAGTAATGACAAATGTTACCTGAATCGAGCGATTTCTGAATGTGCCACCCTGATTTAGCATATAAACTTGATAAGGAATGCTATGCATATAATGCAATACATATATGAAGAACATCAAAGAAAGATAGGAAATAAATGAATTCCGAAGCTACATGCAGTTTTAAAACACGCTTTTGGGTTCATATTGTTGAAATATCACACTCTCATATATCAATCAAAAATCATAAATACTCAGCTCTTGATACTTTCATATTAAAGGCGGTTATATATTATTAATCATTTATTTATAAGAAAATAATAAAACATTTCGAATAGGACTCTTAACTCTTTCTGTTCCATATATATAAATCTCAGAATATGTGAAAAAGTGAAATAGGTCACAAGCTGTTACATGAATGAAACTCCACACAAGCTTCCGTAAGTGAAAAAAATGGCGAAGTCGCTATTGTTTCTTTTCTCTGTCACCATCGTGCCATCGCTCCATCACCATCGTGCTGTCTTGGCATCGCGTATTTCTGATGCAACCGCTGCGCGATTGCGATTGCAACGATTGCACGATGACCTTTACGGGACACCGTACATATATTATGATTTATTGACCAACTTACATGCTATTTTTAGATCAAACAGCAGCTGGCATTGATCTCTATCCTGTCCTTACAAATTTGCAGACTATGGTAAGAATGTTTGGAAATTAGACATACTGTCATAAATGTCTAGCAAACTATCATCCTATATGTAAACAATATTTTATTATAATTTACATGGGCGTACCTGGATGATTTTGAACTGTACGCCAGATAGACGACACAACTATGAGCCAAACAGCGGTGATGCGAGTATGGTGTGTGTGTGTGCGTGTGCGTGTGCGTGTGCGTGTGTGTGTGTGTGTGTGAAGGAGAGAGAGTCTCGATTGGATTGTGTAAGGGTATTCTAGTTTTTGTTGTTATCGTTTTTGAAATCATCGCAATGTTTAATTTTAATGCGTGACTTCTGCATCCGCATTTTGACAGTTTTTATTTTATAAATGCGTCTACCCATAAATTGCGAATGTATCCGGTTTTACCAAATAACCATTGATATACCTTTCTCACACGAAAGTAATATTTTCCTAGCAAATGTAAACCACATCTAATTTTTGCAAACGAAAATTCAAACTGCGTAAATTGCTTGAGTATGTCGGTATCCTGATCTAGATTGAATTGCACATCGATGCTTTTTTGTTCTCCCTTTACATGCTTGAATACCAATGTTTTACTCGGGGCCTCTGTGGCCGAGTGGTTATGGTCGCTAACTTTGAATCACTCGCACCTCACAGATGTTAGTTCGAGCCTCACTCGGGGCGTTGAATTCTTCATACGAAGAAACCATCCAGCTGGTTTACGGAAGGTCGTTGGTTCTACCCGGGTGTCCGCCCGTGATGAAATAATGCAAGGAGGAGCACCTGGGGGAAAAACTAGGACCAGCTTTCATCAATAAAATGATTTCTTTATATAATTTAGAATGAAGTAAAATATCGAAGTTGTTACCACTACCCGTTCCTGGGCGGTGCCAACAGTGTTCTTTTTGTCATCACTGTCTGTTTGTGTGCGTGCGTGCATGTGAGCCTCTGTGTTTCTATTTAAGGCGGGCCTATTTGGCGATGTGTGGCGCTGGCTGTATTTGCTGTGCCTTATGCTTGCAAAGAATATACCCTTACCTTTTCCAAGATAATTACAGGAACAAATAAATCTATTTCAAAAACGAATTTGATAAATCTCATGCAGATGATATTGTTAAACGAAAAACTTGAAATAGCGGCCTAACTCCCTTTAGGCTTTACATTAATTGCAGTTTTTCTTTTAAGGCCCAGATGGTAACCCCGTTTAGTATCCCCGTAAATGGTATAATACGGGTCGGAGAGCCATCCACCTATTAACCATACAATATGAATTTATATAATATACAACAATATGTATTTTGAATTCCAGCAAAAATATGTACATACACAATATTAGTCTACTTGATATTTAATTTTTATATATATATATGGGGATTTCCTCAGATAAAAGGATTTTTTTTTTTTTTTTGGAAATGGACCTCAAAAAAGTTTTCCTGAAAAAAACAAACAAGAAAAACAAAGCTTCTGACAAAAAAAAAACAACAACAACAAATGAATGAATTGGAAAGATAAAAAAACAACCTTAAAGGGTATTGCATTTATTTAGCCCTTTTTCATTTCCCCGGTGTCGAGTTTAATTGTACGCACAAGCGTATCGGCGTATGCCCACATTAAATCTATATTGATGATGTACTATGTATAAATCTAATAAAATATATGTTCTGTTCTGTTCTGTTCCTATCGGCCAAGTGACACTGTTGATTACCTGGAAGACACAAGGTGCTCATATGCACGCGAAAACAAGACAAGACAAGACAAAATTTTATTATGATAACTTGTACACATATTGGTACATCGTTATATATAAACAAAATTGTAAATGAAATTCGTATAAGTCAGTGAACTAAACACATAAGTAAGAAAATATATACAAATATGGTATTATTATTTTGTAAATATTATGGAATCGCCAAGTTAAGACAGATAAATTGAATGAAATGTGTGTGTATACATTTCTATGAATTTTATCCACTCGATAGAAAACATTATTAACTTTAAGTGGAGAATGAAGCAGTTTTTAATTGGAAATACCTAAATACTATGGATTAAATATTAACTTTAAGTAAGGAATGAAACATTTAAATCATTAATAATAAAAGTATGGATTACTACATTAAGGTAGTCGTTACTAGGGGAGGCAACCCATGCATGAATCTTATACTATTTCCTTTATTAAAGTAATGAAAAAGTATTTAACCGTTTCAACATGGTTTCAAAACATGGTTTTCAAACACTTGGGTGGAACTCATGATCGACCTTCCGCCAATGGCTTGTTCAAATCAAGCCTTAACTCAATGTTTTCCATTCATCGTGGTTTCGACTTTCACAGTCGTAGGTAGTTTCGTGATTTCGGCTTTAAAGTTTCGCGTTTTGGGGTTTAGAAAATAACAACTAAAACACACAAATGGTCTGACCGTAAAAAGTGCATTTTTAAAACGTGTTGAAAATCTAAAAAAACATGTTCTGTGACCGACACCTATGCTCAGTTCATTTTAAAATGCTAAAAGATACTGTTTACTATTCCCCAAGGGCGTGTGCGGGCTCTGACCCCACGGACACCTGGTGTGTGAAACACTTGCCTACCCCACCCAGCCCCAACTACTACACACATGAATAACATCTTCATCATTGTATGTATTGATAAATGACTTTTTTCTTTCAATCTAGCTCAGATAAATTCTACCTCTCGTCTGCGTCGGGACATACAATTACGAAAAAAGATATACAAGTGCGTGGTAGCGAAGGCTGGGGTGGAAGGCAAGTGTTCCACACGCCAGGTGTCTGTGTCTGGCTCGTGTCTGGCGCCTCTGTGGCCGAGTGGTTCAGGTCGCTGACTTTAAATCACTTGCCCCTCACCGATGTTGGTTCGAGTCTAGTTCGAGTTGAATTCGCCATGTGATGAAGCCACCGAGCAGGCATGCGGGAGGCCGGTGATTCTACCCAGGTGCCCGCTAGTGATCAAATAAAGCACGGGGGCACCTAGCTGAGGGCAAAGCTGTAAAGTCGCCATATGACCTATAATCGTGTCGGTGCGACGTTAAACCCAACAAAAACAAATTAGTTTACATTAGCCTTAAACATTCAAGGTCAAGGGGTGTGAAAATATCAACCAATGAAATTACAGAAACGTGACACACCTCTGTCGACACGTTACATGTTTATTTGACGATAGCGTCGGTTGTGTAAAGAAGTTAACTATATTTTCTGTGAGATTTGTTTGTGGATATAGATACAGAGTTAAGGTATGTAAATTTTAATGTTTTTTTTTTGTTTACAGTAGGCCTATCTGTTAAACTGTTTATGAAAAAGGTGTAACCCAAGGGGTCAAAATGTAGAACGACGCCGCGTCAGCATTTTAGTATATTTTAATTTTTATACATGTATATTTGTCTGTGTGTATCGTAACGATTGGCCCTTTGCATAGATCTGACATTGATTGTCTGTTAATCATTTAAGTACATGCAGATCAGGTATGAAAGTTATTAACATGCATGCCGATATGAAATTTACCTGTCATCCGGATCCCCCATAATATAGGTTTAATTACAGCGAACTTGCCCTTTCCGAACCAGTTTTTAATTTTTTTATCGCTTTACTTCGTCAAGTTTATATTTTAAATATAAATTTCATCTTAAATGCTGGACAAATATATCACGATTAAAATAATGTGAAAAGAAATTCGAAACAAAACATTGTTCGTAACGGATTTCTGTAATTGATCAGACTGGTACTGTGCGTAATCCGGGTCATACTCGCCTATTTCGAATCACCACAAATGACCTGAAATGGTTTTCTTACTACTATCCACAACAACATAAAACTACCATCTTGAATCGAAAACTGAAATTATTTTATGTCAGGAATAGAAATAATCGCATTTAAGGCCAATTAAATGACTAAAACGATAGGCATGACATCCTTCTTTGGCATTATTGAAATATTCTGTTTTAAAACAGTCATGTGGGCGGTCTTGTCCAATATGTGATTTAATTAGTCACATTGTATAATAATACATCCGCCTTTTTCTTCACACATCTGGCCATGGGTAAAAACAATAACATAAATTAATATTTTGGACACATTGTATCAATATTTTTTCTGCAATCTTTAAACAACGTGCAGCAGAACAGATGTGTGATTCGGAATAGGCACAATGTATGCCATCTATATTTCCTCTTTAGGCATCTCAATGGTCAAATTGTTTTAAATGTGGGATATATGACTAGAAAGAGCATAAAATTTCCTTCTTTTTAATCTCCCTTCCGTTTCATTTTATTAAAAAACTAGAACGCAAGTGCTCTTTGAATCTGACATTTTTGTTTACATTCGTCAAATTTCCACATAAGAAAAAATATAGCATTTGGACAATGTTGCAAATATGTATTATGTAAGAATAACTTGAATATTTACCAGCAATTAATTATTAGTTTAATGTATTAGATATAAAACCAAAACATAGCTTACGGTTTTTCTTGACGTATGCGCGACAGCTGCTTAAAAACTTGGAAATGAGTCAATTTACAGACTGGTTCGGAATAGGCAAGTTCACTGTATTGAAACGAAAATAAATTTTAAGTATTATTTTTTGCTAGTTCACTTTATGGGCCAAAATAAGTAAGTTTTTCTTCTATGTACAACGTCTCAGGTCGGGATAGTTCAAATATTAGGCAAAGTAAGGAATCTCATAGATCAGGTAATGTTTTTATTGGCATTTTAATGGTTAATTATTTATGAATATATAAAACGAATTAGTACAGTGAACTTGCCTATTCCGAACCAGTCTGTAAATTGACTCATTTCCAAGTTTTTAAGCAGCTGTCGCGCATACGTCAAGAAAAACCGTAAGCTATGTTTTGGTTTTATATCTAATACATTAAACTAATAATTAATTGCTGGTAAATATTCAAGTTATTCTTACATAATACATATTTGCAACATTGTCCAAATGCTATATTTTTTCTTATGTGGAAATTTGACGAATGTAAACAAAAATGTCAGATTCAAAGAGCACTTGCGTTCTAGTTTTTTAATAAAATGAAACGGAAGGGAGATTAAAAAGAAGGAAATTTTATGCTCTTTCTAGTCATATATCCCACATTTAAAACAATTTGACCATTGAGATGCCTAAAGAGGAAATATAGATGGCATACATTGTGCCTATTCCGAATCACACATCTGTTCTGCTGCACGTTCTTTAAAGATTGCAGAAAAAATATTGATACAATGTGTCCAAAATATTAATTTATGTTATTGTTTTTACCCATGGCCAGATGTTAAAGAAAAAGGCGGATGTATTATTATACAATGTGACTAATTAAATCACATATTGGACAAGACCGCCCACATGACTGTTTTAAAACAGAATATTTCAATAATGCCAAAGAAGGATGTCATGCCTATCGTTTTAGTCATTTAATTGGCCTTAAATGCGATTATTTCTATTCCTGACATAAAATAATTTCAGTTTTCGATTCAAGATGGTAGTTTTATGTTGTTGTGGATAGTAGTAAGAAAACCATTTCAGGTCATTTGTGGTGATTCGAAATAGGCGAGTATGACCCGGATTACGCACAGTACCAGTCTGATCAATTACAGAAATCCGTTACGAACAATGTTTTGTTTCGAATTTCTTTTCACATTATTTTAATCGTGATATATTTGTCCAGCATTTAAGATGAAATTTATATTTAAAATATAAACTTGACGAAGTAAAGCGATAAAAAAATTAAAAACTGGTTCGGAAAGGGCAAGTTCGCTGTACATGTTGAAACATTAGTCCCATTTTAATCGTCTGAAAACTGGTTCGGAATACGCGAATAAACTGTACAAAATATCAGCTTATAAAAAAGTCGAAAGAATAAGATCTCGAGGTGATTGCCAAAATACTATTATGTCCGCTATTCGGGACTGTATGCTACAGGTTCTTGACCTTAATGTATAACCTCAATGTTATCTTTGTGACCCATTTCTACCACAAAAATACGACTCCACGTCCTTTAACTTGGATTTAACATAGTTTCATAATTGGTTTGTAATATTTCATTCGTGAAAAGTTTTATTAAAAAATACAATTAAAATGTTTAATTTGGTAAATTGGTTATCTCAATGTATTAAAAGTATCATTGTTACAGATGGTACACATGACATTGAATGTCATAGATGTTTATTTGTATTTGTTTGAAGTCAAGGTTGTTGAGACAAGTTTTGAAAATAACACGTATACGCTTGTCTTAAAAACGAATCAAATAAACATTTTCTTTTATATTCATCCGGTTTGTTAGTATCATGTTTGTTTGGCAGAGTTTCAGGTTTCAAGTAAATATAGATTCAAATAACAAAACTAAACTGGTAAATGATAACACAGAAAAGGATGCATGCACTATTACAAAAACATATATTCATTTTTATGTATCTTCTAATTTGATACTGTTCCAGTGTACACGTTATATTCAATAATTACGCTCTTTAAAGCTACTCGCCCGCAGCTGGAGTAAACATTTAAAAAAAATGTTTCCACAAAGGTTGGCTCAGAGTGTATCTTATGACACTGAAAAATGACAAAGTATGTGAAAGCAAGTGTTAGTTACTGATAACATAGCAAAGCTACAGTATTTCAAAACCATTACAACGTTTTTCTCCCTTTTGCACACTATATTTGGTTTATATTTATCAGCATATCTTGCAAAGTTGGAAAGTCCGGATAAAGTTCTGTTTTACTGATTTTGTTGATCTTATTTAAAAGATCAATATCAGTAAAACAGAACTTAAAAGATCAACAATATCAGTAAAACAGAACTTTATCCGGACTTTATATTTTTTACAGCAAGATGTCGAGATTTCCGACCTACCTGACACCTGAACAAGAAGATGAATTGAGGAAGATAGCCAACGCCATTGTGGCTCCTGGGAAAGGAATTCTTGCCGCCGACGAGTCAACAGGTGCGTCTTTTTCTTTTACTGTCTGTCTGTAAAATACTTGATGCCAACACAAAACATTCACACATATAAGGATTCGACCGGCCGTGGGGCCTTCACGAAACATTCACACATTTTAGGGTTCGACCTGCCGTGGGGCCATCATGACTCATTTTTGGTCCGACCAACCGTGGGACCATCACGCAACATTCACACATTTAATCGTCCGACTGAACGTTGCGGCTATCAGGAAACAGTCACTCGTTTAAGGCTCCGAACAACCGTGGGCCCCATTACGAAATATCTACCCTTTAAGGATCCGACCATCATGTCTAACATTATTTCTACCTTCACATCTTAAACAGTTTTTTTGTCTTAAAATATGTTACTTTTGACCTGTATATCATATACTTGCCTTTTTAACACCTGCCTGCAAAACCTAAATGTTCAGCGACCCAGGGCGACAATATTTCTATATATTTTGTAGGTACAATTGGGAAGAGATTTGCTGGTATTGGTGTAGAGAACACAGAGGAAAACCGACGTAGGTACAGAGAACTATTGTTCACAGCAGATGCTGTTGTTGCTGAGAACATCAGCGGTGTGATTCTCTTCCATGAAACTCTCTACCAGAAAACAAAAGATGGAACCCCCTTTGTAAAAGTATGTTTATAATAAATCTTGCCGCTTTACAGACAACTCGGGTCCTATACGTGAGACTGTATTCGTTATTTAGCTAGGCCGTTCGAAGATTGCGTCAGCATTTGTTTGATTTAGTTTTGTATGTATGAATGTATTGAAACTGCACACATGCACAGTATAAGATGATTTATTTTTAGCTCACCTGTCACATAGTGACAGGGTGAGCTTTTGTGATCGCCCTTCGTCCGTCCGTCGTCCGTCCACAATTTCTTGTCTGCACGATAGTGGTTTCATTAATGATTTTAGTTTATCCAGACTTGCTTACAACTTGTATCACCATAAGATCTTGGTTCCTTTCTTGAACTGGCCAGATCCCGTTATGGGTTCCAGAGTTATGGCCCCTAAAAGGACCAAAATTAGCTATTTTGACCTTGTCTGCACAATAGCAGCTTTATTTATGATTTAATTTTTACCAAACTTGCACACAACTTGTATCACCATAAGATCTTGGTTCCTTTCTGCAACTGGCCAGATCCCATTATGGATTCCAGAGTTATGGCTCCTGAAAGGGCCAAAATTAGCTATTTTGACCTTGTCTGCACAATAGTAGCTTTATTTATGATTCGATTTTTACCAAACTTGCACACAACTTGTATCACCATAAGATCTTGGTTCCTTTCTGCAACTGGCCAGATCCCGTTATAGGTTCCAGAGTTATGGCCCCTGAAAGGGCCAGAATTAGCTATTTTGGCCTTTTCTGCAAAATAGCAGCTTCATTTATAATTTGAATTTAATCAAACTTGCACACAACTTGTGTCACCATAAGATCTTGGTTCTTTTCTTGAACTGGCCAGATCCCATAATGTGTTCCAGAGTTATGGCCCCTGAAAGGACCAAAATAAGCTATTTTGACCTTGTCTGCACAATATCAGCTTTATTTATGATTTGATTTTAACCAAACTTGCACACAACTTGTATCACCACAAGATCTTGGTTCCTTTCTTGAACTGGCCAGATTCCTTTATGGGTTCCAGAGTTATGGCCCCTGATAGGGCCAGAATTAGCTATTTTGACATTGTCTTCACAATAGCAACTTCATTTATGATTTGAATTTAATCAAACTTGCATAAAACTTGTGTCACCATAAGATCCTGGTTCCTTTCTTGAACTGGCCAGATCCCAAATGGGTTCCAGAGTTAAGGCCCCTGAAAGGACCAAAATTAGCTTTTTTGACCTTGTCTGCACAATATCAGCTTCATTTATGATTTGATTTTAACCAAACTTGCACACAACTTGTATCACCATAAGATCTCGATTCCTTTTTATACGCCCTAAGGGACGTATTATGTTATCGCCTCGGTGTCCGTCTGTCTGTTGGTTAGCAATTTCCCTTCTGCTCTGTAACTCTTGAACCCCTTGAAGGATTTCAAAGAAACCTGACACAAATGTTCACCTCATCGAAACGATGTGCAGAGCGCATGTTTCGGATGGCTCACTTCAAGGTCAAGGTCACTCTTAGGGGTCAAAGGTCATATGACTTTGTTTTGTGTGTATATTGCTCTGCATTTGCATTGCATTGCAGTGCTCTTGTTTTTATTTGGCAGATCCTTCTTTTGTTCACTTACAATAATTTTTTTTAATTACCCTCCTTTCATGTTACTATAAATAGCTTATTTAGTAACTGTTTTTATTATTGGCTGTAAGGAAAAACCGAGACCACTTTTCTATGGTACAACATGGATGGTACCTCCACTTTTCAGGTGTATTTTGACATATCTGTACCTTTAAGAAAATTTCAACTATATTTTCTCATGATTCTTTTGATTGATCTTGATTATGATTTTTTGACCTTCTTGTCCTTAAGTGCAATGATAACAGGTGAGCGATATAGGGCCATTATGGCCCTCTTGCTTTTGTTCGGAGTAAGCTATAAATTAAAACATGTTTTGTTTTATCTTTGTTAAAAATAAAACGTTCAAATGACTTTTATTTTATTATTTTAGTTACTGACAGATAAGAATATCATCCCAGGAATTAAGGTAGATAAAGGTGTGGTACCCCTAGCAGGAACTGACGGGGAATCTACGACACAAGGTATATCCTCTCCAAATAACTGAAAAATATACATGCCGAGCTGAATTGTACTGGAGTGGGGATAAAAATTCAGTTCAAGTTATGAAAGATAGAAATAAAATTGGATAATTTTTTACTGTCTCCTTAATAACAGTGTGAAACATATTTGAGCCTGACACAGCGGCCATCTATAAAGTTAAGTCGGCTAACTATGCAACTTGACTTTTTGTTCTAATTTATCTTGTTTTAAGCAACCAGTCTTACGCAACGAGATTGTGTCATTCCCTTGGCTGACTTTCTTAATACAGGTGTGACTAATATAAAGTCTTGTATTAGGTTCTGTATATTTTATGATTTTTCCGACACGTCATTAATCTTCTGTATGTAGCAGTTAAGACATACTTTGTAGCAACTGTTGTAACATCCCAAAGTCAATTTCACGTACATGCAGCAGGAATTCGCAAAAAATAGACTTTCATATTTTCAGGTCTTGATGGTTTAGCAGAAAGATGCGCACAGTACAAAAAGGATGGCGCACAATTTGCAAAATGGAGATGTGTTCTGAAAATTGGTGAACATTGTCCGACATACCAAGCCATGGTGGAAAATGCCAACGTTCTGGCTAGATACGCTAGTATCTGTCAACAGGTAGGTGGAACAACTAGTGCAATATAGCCGCATTGATGTACTAAAATGTACATTAGGGTGATTTAGAATTGCATATCAAATACCAAATTATTTTCAACTTTTCAGCTTTTAAATCAACGGGTTATTTCATTATACTATAGATTCACATTATCCATAATCATTCATATAGTAGGCTAAGTTATTTTTTTCATAAAAGTGCATAACCTATGTGTGAGACTTTTGATACACGACTTACGTATGTTCTATTCCTACAGAATGGTCTGGTACCAATTGTTGAGCCGGAGGTACTTTGTGACGGGGACCATGATCTGTACACAGCACAGAAAGTCACAGAACAGGTAATATCCACGCAATAGCTTGTCAGCTGATCTCCTTTCATTTCAGGCTGAATTGCTTATATTTGTACATCTAATTGAATCATTTTGGCTTTGTATGCTATTTACATCAAACGGTGTCTAATAAGCCGTGATTGATCTATCCTAGTTTGATTGTTTTTAAAGCTTTAAGCATATTCGGACATTTTTAGAACAAGCTAAGTAGAGTTAGTAACTTTTGCCTTCTTACAAGGGGTGATAAATGATGATTTAAGGGTTGTTGTGTATAGGAGGTAGAGTAAATGATTACTTATAAATATTAGTTTCCTGTTTAATCATTCTTAAAAAGTGAATTGTATAAATTTAAATTATCAAATACATGTCTGTTTTAGGTTCTAGCTTTCCAGTATAAAGCATTGAGTGATCATCATGTTTTCTTGGAGGGAACTTTACTTAAACCTAACATGGTGACAGCCGGCCAGAGCTGTAAACAGAAATTTACTGCTGAACAAAATGCTAAGGCCACCGTAGAGGCGTTGAGTAGAGCTGTTCCCCCAGCTATGCCAGGTATAGTGTATTGTAGTAGATATATTTAGTCAAAAAGTAAACAGAATGAGTATTGAAATATTCTTTTTATTTTAATGAAGTATTCTGTAACCTAGTTGATTTGTTACCGTAAATACGTTTATTTGCTTTCAAAGGGATTGAACTGTTAATTAAATTTCGGTGCCCATATTTAACCATGTAACTACTTTATTCCTTGTAATGAAATGTGAGAAATAAATTACATCAGATCGTTTCTGACAAAAATACCAATTTATTGTATGAAATATTAATTTAACCACATTGTCAAGATAAGATGTAACTGTACTTTTAGAATATTTTCTCTTGCAGGGGTTGTGTTCCTGTCTGGTGGTCAGTCAGAGGAAGATGCTACCTTAAATCTGAATGCCATTAACACCTGTCCTGGTCCTAAACCATGGGCTCTCTCATTCTCATTTGGTAGAGCCCTACAGGCCAGCGTACTCAAGACATGGAAAGGTGAAGATGGCAACAGGGGCGATGCCCAGAAAATGTTCCTTACAAGGGCAAAAGTGAGTATAAGAACATTATCTGCATATTTTATTTTAAGAATCAGTTGTTACAGATTATATTTTGTAGTATGACGACTGTTTTTATATTTAAGACCCGGCATGCTTCATCACCTTTCTCACTCTGTTTACAAAGACTGTATTAAATTTGCGTTCATTTTGTTTACGCTGAATCTACGTATTTTGTTACCATTTGCATATATTTCACTTATACGTACTAGTATTAAGTCTAAAGTTGCTGTGAATCTTTATTAAGTACATGTGACCTTACCGAGCAGAGAGTCTGGAGAATCGTAGTGCCGCCAGGAAGTCTGTAAATAGAATCGGTGTAAAATGAAGAGGTTAAGAAAGTATCGTGTTTCTAGCCATTGAAGTCATTTCTTGATTATAAACGTTTTATATTGATAGCAGTATTAACACACGTTAACAGAAAAACTGGTATGTTTTTACATTTTCTTTGAGGGCTTCCATGCGTGCCTGAATAGATAAGGTCTCTGACTTCGAATCACTTGCCCCTCACCACCGTCTGTTTGGGCACCTTGGGTGTTCCTCCGCCATAAAAACGTTGAAAAGTCGCCATATGAGCTATAATAGTGTCAGTGTAACAATAAACGTATGTAAACGGTATTGTATTTCAGGCTAATGGTCTAGCAACACTAGGGCAGTATAAAGGCGGCATGACGACAGCCGCTGGTGGGGAGTCACTGTTTGTTGCCAAGCATCAATATTAGAAAGGTCCTATATGAGTTAGCGATAGAGTTGATGTACGGGACCAAACGACAAATCTACGCAGTATCTACAACAGTATGGGAGATCATTTTACAGGACTGGACATTATAGTCTTGTACATGTGTCGCATGAACAAATGTGTATTGCATCAAAATTAAATCATTTTTGATCGATGGAAGTTTAGTTAAACAACTCGTATGCTATTTTCTTAAATCTTGGAACAAAATTGAATGTTGAAACTCACACAAAGAAAATTTATGATTTATGTGATGTCTCTTAGAATCTTTGTAAATTGTTCAGGATTAAATGGCTTTAAATTACAGACGTGACTAGGCTGTTTAAAACCTAGTCTGCTGAAAAAATCAGTCCATTGGTTGGGTTAACGTAAATCTTTACTCCAAATATTGATAGAAATGTGCCATATTTTACCAATTTTGGGTTCTATCTTTGACAATGTGCATAAGTTGACAGTTAATTCAGTGGGTACATGTATAAACAAACCTGATCTGCTATCCTAATGACTTGTTGTATTTGTACTGTGTTTACTAGAATCCATTGTGTATGTGTGGAAAGAGTATGACGATTTTTCACGGAATATTTTGTTTTGTATGCCTTTTGTCTATTTTTTTTGTTAAACGGTACAATGGTGTGTTGCGAAATCTGTCTAATCTGGATATATAGATACATATTGGCATTTAAAATGCAAATAAATAGTTTCAAATATATGCATTAAAAGTGCAAAAATTCTTTTAAAATTAATATCATCACAGGAGAGGTCATTTAACTTTTCCGGTACGAAGAAGAAACAACAGAAAGGAGGTCTACAAATGCTTTGTTTCATACGAATTAGACCTACACAGTTCGTACAATGTATCTTGCAAGTCATTAACACCGTCACGGCGTAGAGACGGATAAAAAGTCCATTATTCCAGGAGAATTTTGTTTATTTATAATGGAGATTCTGCATGTTATCAATCAGGAAAATATGTCTGAAATATGTAAATTAAGCGGAATTCAGATCAAAACTCCGCCTGGAAAAAATGGCACGTGTGGATAACATGCGGAGTAGTTTTTAGATCGTCCGATATTTGAAAACAAATCCTGAGGTATTGTCATGCACTTGATCGTCGGCGTTGGTTATTTTTTGTTTAGATCCACCTTTTCTCCTAAACTATAAGAGCTTCAGCTTTAAAACTTTGCACACTTGTTTATCATCATTAGGTGACTATGTAGGCCAAGAACCATAAGTCTAATATGCATTTTGGCTGAATTATGGCCCTTTTTGTACTTAGAAAATTTGAGTTTCTTGGTTAAAATTTTTGTGTAGGGCACTTTTCCCAAAAAACTATCAGAGTACAGCTTTAAAACTTTGCACACTTATTTTTCATTATTAGATGAGTAAGTAGACCAAGAACCATAACTCTAACCTTGTCAGTATTATGGTCCTTTTTATACTGGTCTGTTTAATATGACTGCACATTTGTCCTCGTCTCTGACATTACATGCACAGGAAACAACCCTTGTACTTGTAGACGATTTAGACCGGTGCATGTTGGTAAATAACGCGCAGTTCCCGTTACATCGTAAATAATTTACGCGGTAATTAGAAACAAACCTACATCGTTTTGACATCACCTTTCATCACGTCTGCTCAATGATGTCAATTTCTGCACTTTGCCTGGTTTCCTGTGTTTACTATTGAATAGTACTGTGTAGCAGTAAATGAGCATTTCTGCACTACGAAGGAACAACATTGAAAGGTTTCAAATATGAAAGCCTATACCTGCTAGGCAGAAGTGGAATAAACTATAGTACGTACCAAAGAGCTATAAAAATAAAAAATACGTACCTAAGAGAACATTAGCAGATGGACATAAATGCAAGCACTTCCATTCGTTATAAAGAATGAGAAATATTTTTAAAACATAGACAGAAAAGCTTTAAACTTAAAGTTTGAACTTACACCTTACATGTAGATATGTTTTTATAGCGGGGCGTAATGCTGTACTGCACTTAATTTCTTAACTATATGAGATAAGTTATACATATTTCATACATATTTTATTCGGATGAGAGCAGTTGTAATAAATAATACTGTTTATCTGTCCTAGAATCGTTTCATTAAACATTTTTTTCTTCTGTTGCATATGAGTAAACAGAAATATTTATCCTAGCGTGTGTTTTGTGAAGACACAAACATTAGTCTTAACAAAACACACACTATGATACCACTGCTTCAAAAAGTGAGCACCAGTCTATTTTTCTTCTTCATAGTTCTCTTTATTCAATTTTCACTTTTTTGTAAACATAATCGTCACTAGCGCCATCTTTACAATAAAGTGCCAATTTTAAGCTTTTGCATGTTTTCTGATATATTCCAAAACACGGCCAATCATACTGTTGGACTTAACATTTTACATGTTTTCAACATTGTGAGTTGAAACCCGCTCATTTAGCACAATTCAAGGTTTCATCTTACATTGACACCTTGTGCTGTAGATTTCATAATGTACATTTTGCAGGAATTCTTTATTTTTTCTTGCACGATACAGAGTGTAGTCATCTTCAAAAAATACAAATCCCTACTTCCAAAACATCTGAAGGCTAACAAATGATGCACTTCAGTATTTGTATTTGCGCAAATGATATTCTTACTCAGCAAATGTTTGTATCCGTTCGGGCTGAAATATCTACGACACACACATGTGTCATATTCTCACATTGTTCTCTGTTCCCATACCAGAGGTGGCCGTATGCAAAGTCAGCTTGGACCGCAAGGCGGTCATACAATTAGTGTTCCTTTCATTCTTTGGTATCACCCATTTCAAGATTTTATCCCGAACATTAATCGCCAATTAAGGAGTACCCGTAAACATCGTGTGCATATTTTCGTTTCTGCTTGCCAAAATAAGCGAATATGGTCCCAAGCTGCCTAGTTGAGTACATGTCGCCAACAGTAGACGGACACTTGTATGAAACGTGGCCGCCGCAGTCCCTAGTCATGGAACTGCACGGGAACACTTGATTTGTAAACAATGTGACATTTATGGAACCGCATTCTGAAAATAATAGAAATTAATTGCAAACTTTGTAATCTAAGACTTAATAAAGGCCCTGCATGGGCCGAAACTTTGTCGAAAAGAGTGATGATAAAAGCTATGAAAACAATCCCCGTGGATATTTATAAAATATATTTGAAATTACTTGTTAGTATACGATATTGCAGCACGTAATGACACCTCGACGGCTCGCATGAAGGCTGAACACCACTTACCATGTCTTTTCCTTAATTTCATATACAATCTACAAAGTTGATAACGTAATTTTGATAATTTTCAGAGACAAGTTCCTATAAAAACAATATCTGCTATTTAAAAGGAAAAAGAAAAAGGGTAGAGATGTTAGCTTAAATGTAAGAAGGTAAAGTTTCAGCCACTAAACCCTTTTTAGAACAGCCTTTGCGGAGGAACCAAATGACCGAAAGATGCGCTACTTTCTCACAATTAAACACTAAAATGTTAGTTAATCTGTCATTTTTCGAGATACAGCCGTTGTTAGAGATCTACTTTATTGTGGTGATAAAACATGTCATGGGCTTATTCTAATGTTACCATATTGCTACATGCCACATTGTTTATTATATCTTGATTTATAATAGAGCTGGGATGGGTATTGTCAAACGTGCTTGTTTTTCCGATCACTTTTTTCAAGATTTGATTAAAATGTTCACATTTAAGCAATAGTTGAAATAAATTCAACATTAATTTGCATGTATGTTTCTCGACAGTTCTGTCATATAAAGAAAACCGTACTGCAGTAGCATGTATAGTTTACTTGTTATGGACCAGATCATACTAAGTTAGTGACATTTGTGCAATGTGATTTTCGCGAAATCTCAAACATGGCTTGTGAATCTGATAACCTGAAAGGTAAACATTATTTTATGAAAGCGATAGGCCCTAGATGTCTGATAAAAGCAATTGCCACTTTCCTTCTCTTGAAGCAAAAAAGAACTGTACTGTGTGCTTAGAATTATGTGTTATAAGTTAATATATACTGCCTTGGAAGAGATAAACCATGTAATTTTAAGATACAAAGGTAATCGGGTCTTTAATTATCACCGATCTTCATTTAGCAAGAAGACGTTGTCTTAACAAAAAAGTAAGCATCTATTACCGAACAGTGCAATTTTATGCTTATATATTGTTTTATGTTATTTTTGTTGTTATTATTTTACCGTAAACGTTTAGTTACAAATGAAAATGAAGCTGTTTTCTTCGAAGTTGTCACTTACCGCTTAGTGAAGCATTTGTTCAGGTTACATCAACATCGGACACTATGCATTTAAAATGCATTCAGAACTTCCAAGCCTTCACTGTCATCGAACACCACATCCTTTGTGTCTCCACCCACGTCGTTCCTCGCTCCAGCGTCCAGTAATACCCTGTTTTTCTTCGCTCTTTCCTTTTCTTTTTTATTGCTGTACGTTCTCGTCTGCTTGAGTTCGTCTTTAGATGTGCCCATCTTTTCGCCAGTTCTGAAAACGTCACTTCTACTTTCCCGTGGCGTGTACGGAAAGTCTGGCGTTATTTGTTGGTTTCCACTCAGAGTGAAAGCGCTCGAAGATCTAAAAACTCTCGTGACAATAAGGTCATCATCCACTATTTCCTTGTCTGCCTTGCTTCCTCTGCAACAACAACAAAGTAAATCTAACAATCTTGATATGATAGATTTTCTTTTTGTAGTTTTGTGGTTTTCTGGCATTGTGTTTCACGATATTATGTAAGCTTTATAGCCCTTAGATACGACGTTCGGTTTTGACGTCATAAAGCCAAAATCTCTCGTCGGCGAGACCATGGAAGTTAACGTGTAAACGATATGTATTTTTATTTTTTACTTGCACCAGCAAACAACAGAGTTAGTGTTTGCTTAAGAATATTCGTTTGAAAAAAAAAACAACAACAAAAAAAAAAAAAAAAAAAAAAAAAAAAAAAACAGTTTGAAAGTAGGCCTACCTTTACTAATGTGAATTGTAAAACATTCTGTACACAGAAAATGTAGTCAAAATTAGGAATTTCACAAACATTCACATATAAAACATGACAGAGAGATAGTTACTGTACTGATTTCACAATTGAAAGGTCGTGGGTTTAAGTCCAGTCAAAGACCGGACTTCCTATATAAAAACACGAATAGTCTCTCTGATATGACTGTAAATCGAGCTACAATGTAGGTGTTATACACACTGCACATGAAAACCCCCCTGAATATTCATCAAAACTTTACCCTGAAAGTTTAACCACACGTTATGTAGTTGTATTACTGATCCTTTCACATATTGTTTTAAAGCTCAGAAATGAAGCTTCAAACAGAACAAATGTTTTATAAATCGTGATATAGCCAGCATGGCCCAATATAAGCTGATATAGCCAGCGCCCCCCCCCCCCCCCCCACCACACACACACCCACCCACAACAAACAAAAACAACAACAAAAAAACGGCTGAACTGTATAGAAGGTGGATCAGCCTTTGGTACGTTTAGACGCAATTATTGACATTATTGATATGCAATAAGAATAAATCGCCACAAAAACACAACAATCATGAATGAAGTGGAAAAATACTTACGAAGCGCAATAAGAATGTAATCCGTGAACAGACTGGTAATGTATGAAAAGTTCAGTAAATATTTTTATTTTTAGATGTAACATTCTTCTTTATTTCAAAAACGCAATAACATTCTATATATGAAATATTATTTCATAATTTCGGAATATTATTGTGTTTCTACGAACTGCTTTTCGTATTTACGGAATAAAGCAATAGTGAAATATTCCTGTATGTGGCATTCGTAAGTGTGTTATGAAGGCACTCACATATGTAGGCACTATCGTGAAGGCGTTCGTATATGTATTATGAAGACACATATATGTGGTCACAGTAGTGAAGGCATTCGTATGTGTGTGTTATGAAGACATCCACATATGTGGGCACTATGGTGAAGGCACTGATATGTATTTTCTCATATATAGGCCCTATAGTGAAGACACTCATATAATTATGTAGGCCTTTTATTGAAGACACTGATAGTTATATGTCTTTTGAAGACGCTAACATAATGAAAATACACATGTATATATATCGAAGATAGCGTATGTACATAGGTACATGAAAGATACAGGCTCATTACGTTTATCACTTTGACATATACACTAGATACAAGTGCTGTACATATTCTTAAGATAACTTGATATGTGATATCACTGTACAGACGGATGTTCAATTCATAAACTGAACACCATAAAACTAACACTGGTAAGTTCCTTCATTTTTCCCTTAATACGAATATATTTCATTATTTAAAACTGTTTTCGCGACGTTCTTCCTAATTCAACAAGAAGCAACTACATTGTTTGAACATGTGCATTTAAAGTCCTTTGAGCGTTTTTACGTGATAGTGTTCTCTTAATGGCACTAATTGTACATTTTCGTTAAGCAACTCTGTGTATGCTTTCATTAAGCAACTACATATACACCTTATCAAGCATCTACATATATACGCTTTCATCAAGCAACTACATATACGCTTTCATCAAGCAACTACATATATACCTTCATCAAGCAACTACATATACGCTTTCATCAAGCAACTACATATACGCTTTCATCAATCGACTACATATACGCTTTCATCAATCAAATTCACATACGCTTTCATCAAGCAATTATATATACGCCTTCATCAAGCAACTACATATACGCTTTCATCAAGCAACTACATATACGCTTTCATCAAGCAACTACATATACACTTTCATTAAACAACTACATATATGCCTTCATCAAGCAAATAAATGTATGCTTTCATCAAACTACTTCATGTGCGCTTTCATCAAGCAACTACATATACACTTTCATCAAGCAACTGCATATACGCCTTCATATGCGCCTTCATCAAGCAATTACATATACGCCTTCATCAAGCAACTACATATACGCTTTCATCAAGCAACTACATATACGCTTTCATCAAACAACTACATATATGCATTCATCAAGCAATTACATATATACGCTTTCATCAAGCTACTCCATGTACTCTTTCATCAACTAGCTATCAAGCAACTTGATCCGTGTACATTTACATTAGTGAAATCCATGAACGCTTTCATCAAGCAGCTACATATATGAATTCATCAAGCAACTACATTATACGCTTTCATCAAGCTACTCCATGTACTCTTTCATCAAGCAGCTATCAAGCAACTCGATCCGTGTACATTTTCATCAGTTAAATCCATGAATGCTTTCATCAAACAACTACATGTACGCTTTCATCGAGTAACTTCATATACCCTATCATCAAGCAACTACATGCACGCTTTCATCAAGCTACTCCCTGTACGCTTTCATCAATCAGCTATCAAGCAACTATGTGTACATTTTCATCAGTTAAATCCATGTACGCTTTCTTCAAGCAACTACATGTACGCTTTATCAGAAATGCGGAAAGCTAAATCCTGTTTTACAGCAAGATGTCGAGATTTCCGACCTACCTGACACCAGAAGAAGAAGATGAGTTGAGGAAGATAGCCAACGCCATTGTGGCTCCTGGGAAAGGAATTCTTGCCGCCGACGAGCCGCCGGGTAAGTTTTATTACGAATGATCTCCGCATGAAAACGGATTTCGCACGAGGTCGATCGTTTCTATCTTTATAAATAGTAAACTGAAACAAGTTAATAAGAAATTTTATTCAGAAACAAATAAAAATTTAAAGCTGCTTGGCCAGAATCGGAGTGAGTTTTTCAACACGTTCATTTTCACCTAAGTTGGCCAAAATTTATATGTGAACCTGAAAAACGATAAAATGAGTAGGTTCTGGTAAAAAACAACAACAACAACGAGAATGATGCCTTTCTCTATTATTTCAAAAACGTTGCAATGGTTTACACACTTCTACATAATATTTTTGGTCATTTATAAGGGTATCTTGTAAGTCTGTACCACTGATTACTTTCACAGCACCCGCTTTTTTTATCGACTTTTAGAGAGAAAAAAATGTTCGCCTAAAAACATGAACAAGTCGCTGTTAGGATCGGCTTTATCTTTTAACACAAATGTGCTGTTTTCATGAAGTAACTTACAAGCAGTAGCTGAGAAAAGGGTGTCGGTCGTGATCTTTGCTACGGGATATGAGTACTAGTCAGAAATCCAGGAAGTTGTTGAGCACTATGTGCACATCAAATCGAGCTTAGATCACATCAGTTCCAGCTTAGTTTACATCAACATCAGTTATGAAAACTTTCTCTTGAATTGAGGTCAAATACAGCGTAAAAGGACGAATATGTTTTCCCTCTTGCAGGTACAATGGCTCAGCGGTTTGCATGTATCGGTGTGGAGAGCACAGAAGAGAATCGTCGGCGGTACAGAGAGATGTTGTTTACTACAGATGCTGAAATTGCTGAAAATATCAGTGGCGTCATACTGCACCATGAGACCATGTATCAGAAAACGAAAGATGGCGTTCCGTTTGTAAAGGTTGATTCTAGTGTTGCTTCTCTCTATACCGAAATCTCGTCATTTGGACTACTTTGAATGTTACAAATTAGCAACATTTTAAGTTAAGTTCTCGTTGTCATATGTGTCAATTCTACACGAAGTCTGATCAGTGGTTTCGTAAACTTGTGTACAACCTTGTGAAAAAGTTGTCAGGCGAATTTATGGTTTCAAAGTCAGTATATAGTAGTAGCCCAACAGTTTACTTCTGAACAACCGCACCTCTTTTAATGTTTTATGAATTTCATTGCGAAGGCAAGCGCCAGAATTCTCACTTGTTTATTCTTGCCATAAACTAGTGTAAGTGTCGGTAATCTATTTGCGACAGGTGTTAAAAGACAAGAACATCATACCTGGTATAAAGGTGGACAAAGGATTCGCTGTTCTGGCTGGTACCGACGACGAAACTACAACTCAAGGTACGTTTAAAGCTTTTTTAAGATGAATTCTCCATATTGTATATCAGCCGTGTGTTCAGTCTGTCAGCTCTGTATTCTGTCTGTCAGCTATGTGTTCTGTCTGTCAGCTCTGAATTCAGTCTGTCAGCTCTGTATTCAGTCTAACAGCTCTGTGTTCAGTATATCTGCTCTGTATTCAGTCTAACAGCTATATGTTCAGTCTGTCAGCACTGTATTCAGTCTGTCAGCTATATGTTCTGTCTGTCAGCTCTGTGTTCAGTATATCTGCTCTGTATTCAGTCTAACAGCTGTATGTTCAGTCTGTCAGCTCTGTCTTCAGTCTGTCAGCTCTGTGTTCAGTCTAACAGCTCTGTGTAGTCTGTCAGCTCTGTGATTAGTCTATCAGCTCTGTGTACAGTCTGTCAGCTCTGTGTTCAGTCTAACAGCTTTATGTACAGTCTGTCAGCTCAGTGTTCTTTCTGTCAGCTCTGTATTTTGTCCAACAGCCCTGTCATCAGTCTATCAGCTCTGTTTTCAGTATTTCAGCTCTGTGATCAGTACATCAGCTCTGTATTCAGTCTAACAGCTCTGTGTTCAGTCAGGCAGCTCTGTTTTAAGTCTCACAGCTCTGTATTCAGTCTAACAGTTCTCTGTTCAGTCTGTCAGATCTGTGTTCAGTTTGTCAGCTATGTGTATAGACTGCCAGCTCTGTGTTAAGTCTAACAGCTGTGTGTTCAGCTCTGTGCTCAGTCTGTCGGCTCTGTATTCAGTCTGTCAGCTCTGTATTCTATCTGCCAGCTTTGTGCTCAGTCTGTCAGCTCTGTATTCAGTCTGTCAGCTCTGTATTCTGTCTGTCAGCTTTGTGCTCAGTCTGTCAGCTCTGTATTCTGTCTGTCAGCTCTGTATTCAGTCGCTCTGTATTCAGTTTGTCAGCTCTGTATTCAGTCTATCAGCTCTGTTTTCTGTCTGTCAGCTCTGTATTCAATCTGCCAGCTATGTATTCAGTCTGTCAGCTCTGTATTCAGTCTGCCAGCTCTATATTCTGTCTGTCAGCTCTGTATTCAGTTTGTCAGCTCTGTATTCTGTCTGTCAGCTTTGTGCTCAGTCTGTCAGCTCTGTATTCTGTCTGTCAGCTCTGTATTCAGTCGCTCTGTATTCAGTCTGTCAGCTCTGTATTCAGTCTGCCAGCTCTGTATTCAGGCTGTCAGCTCTGTATTCTGTCTGTCAGCTCTGTGTTCAGTCTGCCAGCTCTGTATTCAGTCTGTCAGCTCTGTATTCAGTCTGCCAGCTCTGTATTCAGTCTGTCAGCTCTGTATTCTGTCTGTCAGCTCTGTATTCTGTCTGTCAGCTCTGTATTCAGTTTGTCAGCTCTGTATTCTGTCTGTCAGCTCTGTATTCTGTCTGTCAGCTCTGTATTCAGTCTCTGTTTGCTAACGGTACCCGTAAAATTATTCCTTTTACATCGGCTGAAGTAATCTAGACAACATTTGTTACAAGATATCATGAAGATTTTGCTGATGCTTACATGCAATTTAAATAAAGGAAAGGAACGGGTGTTTATTCATGAGTCTATAGGAAGTACGTTTTACATTCTTATTTCTTAAGGATTGGATGGCCTTGCTGAAAGGTGTGCGCAGTATAAAAAAGATGGAGCAAACTTTGCAAAATGGAGATGTGCACTAAAAATTGCTGATCATACGCCCTCTCATCAAGCGTTGATGGAAAACGCAAACGTCCTGGCACGATATGCCAGTATATGTCAGCAGGTAAACTCGAAAGTTATACCTTGGTTTAAAAACGGGTAAATTGTAATTCAGATCACAGTGGGCTATGTCTAAAAAAAATGTAGTTAGCAGCAGAAAATACTTTTAAGATTTTTCAGGTAAAATAGGTTCAAATGTAAGTAGTAAAATCTAAATATCTGTTTCTGAATTTACTGTTTTTAAGTGAAATTTATAACTGGCAAGCAAAGGGTTAGACCATGAATCTGTATTTATCTATCTAAAATTAACATACAATATGAAAGTAAACTCCAAGTCATTTGCAGAATGGTCTGGTACCAATTGTTGAGCCGGAAGTATTGTACGATGGGGACCATGATCTTCGTACAGCACAGAAAGTCACAGAACAGGTGGTTATCATTCTGTAGTCGTTAGATCTATTAAAATACGTAACGACCAAAATCATGTTTCCATAACTTCAGACACATCTTTATTGTGCCCGTGCCTCTAAATATATACGTGTAAAATTCTACAATAAAAAACCGGAGTGTTCTCATTTGGTGCAAATAATATAACTAGAGTGAATGCAAATACTGTCTGTACTTAAACGTATCGACTACATATGCTTTGAAGGTTTTAAATGATTGTGTATTCAGGTTTTAGCCTACCAGTACAAAGCATTGAGTGATCATCATGTTTTCCTGGAAGGAACATTACTCAAACCGAACATGGTGACATCAGGACAAGGCTGTCCACAAAAGTCAATGACAGAACAAAATGCACGGGCCACGGTTGAAGCATTTAGCAGGACTATCCCAGCGGCTATGCCAGGTGCGCAATTTTAATCGTATCCCATGTAGACGCTGAAAATAAGAAATGGCTGTTAAAGATAAGTTCTCTTTGAAAGCATTTCCGAAGTCATGGGTAACTCCATATCGTTACGTCAGCGTAGTGATTAACGGCACTGAAAAGCGTCTTTGTGCTGAGTTGACGATATAATGGAATTTAGTTTGAACCATCCCCCAGGTATAAAATAATTTCGCCTTAAATATAAATTTGAATAACAGAACATAAATATTTACAATAATGAAACCTTCAGGAGACCAGCATGCCGCATTTAGAAGAAATGGTTTAAAGCATCTTGACACTTGATATAGTTGTATGGTCTAGCGGTCCTGGGTTGAAGGTCATCAAGGTCTTGACAAGCTGGTCAAAATATAGTAACAAAACGTTCATCTTTCATTCCCATGCATTCTATCCGTTTCCCTCTCATAACGGTCGGATTTCGTAGTAATGGTCCATCAGTCTGATAAAAAAAAAACCCAAGACAACAGACAGGCTTACTCATTCGACTTGCCGGGGTGGCTTATTTTATGATCTGGTATTTTATAGATGCCATCCCGCAGAAGTTGTCCCGCTGTCCATTTATAAACGCCCTATTGTTTGTACTAGACAACAGACTGTTTTCAGTCTGCATGTCACTGTGGCCTTTCCCTTGGTCATCCGTCGTAATATTAAAGACCAAAACCAAGTGATGATAATACTTCAAAACAGTGACTAACCGTCATGTTCATCTTGAAATTGATCGAGTGCTATCAATGACCGTTTTGCATCAAATAATGGAGCAAACATCTTTAAAACGCAATCAGTTTTTAATCTATGTATATGCAAGTGAGCGAGGATTTATCCCGGTTTATAATATTTTCAGGGGTTGTTTTCCTGTCTGGGGGTCAGTCTGAGGAGGAGTCCACACTGAACCTGAATGCCATCAACCAATGCCCTGGTCGTAAACCATGGGCTCTGTCGTTCTCATTTGGGCGAGCTTTGCAAGCAAGTGTAATCAGGGTGTGGAAGGGCGAGGACAAAAATATAATAGAAGCACAGAAAGCGTTTTTAACACGAGCCAAGGTAAGTGTTGTCTGTGGTCTCTATAATTACATATTTATTGTTGATTCTTTTTCCTCTGAAGGACCTCCGATCGACAGTTTCTTATTAAATAAGCAAAGTAATGTATTAAAGTCTCTCTTGGTCAACCAAAAAAATACATTCTATTTGATCTATTTTAAAAACACTACTTTTTCTATACATTCAACACAATACTTTGTTGTTTGGCAACAATGTGCTCAACACTCTAAGGGCAACATTTTCAAGTCAAACTATGAAACTTGTTGAAATAATCACCCGTTTGAAATTGTCATTTAGCTGGGCTATAATATAGGCCAAAAACATATCAAAACCTCAGTAGCATTAGTGGCTACTAGTATTTCTACCCAATCTACAAGGAAACCTGTTCTTGATGTAACCTAGGTGAAATTCTAGAGAGTAGATACTGTGAAATCATTAAAATTCCTTTAAGGATTGTCGAGTTACAGACCTGACAGGAAAAAAGCCAGGTTGGTCTTTGCTTCAAAGTGTGCCCTTGACCTTTCAGTTAAGGGTCCGGGTTTTGCACATGGCAGTTGTTTCATCTAGGGGAATATTTGTGGCATCTGACATTTAAATCCTGTTTTTCACGACAATGGACGGAACAGGAAAAACCCCTATTGACCTTTGGATCTCAAAGTGACCTTGACCATTTACTTAGGGTTCTGGGTGTTGCCATGACATGTCATCTGATTATGGGAAACATTTATGACAAATGATATTGTAATCCCTTGATGCATGACCGAGTTCTAGACCAGACACGAAACACATCCTGTTCATGCCATGATAACCTTTGACTGCGAAGTGTGACCTTGACCTTTGAGCAAGGGTTCTGAAAGTTGTGCATGACACATTGTGATATTAATGGGTACATTTGTGCCAAGTAATATTAAAATCCCTTCATAGATTATAAAGAAACATTTTTAATTTCAAGTCATTATCTTTTAAAGTACCAAAGATATGTCTATAAACAAAGCTTTCGAAAAAATTTAACATGAAAATAATTTAAAGTATAACAACTTTGTGACCTTGACCTTGGGTATAATGGGCCCAGCCCTTGCTTATACTTTGTTTGTATGATGGACAATGTTTATGTGAACTTACAGTAAGATATAAGATATTTTGGTGCTCTGTGCTTCCGAGAAATCTACCCTTACCTATTATCTTATGTGAAGTTACAGTAAGATATAGAGGATATTTGTTTGTTTCAGTGAAATATCAATTTTATTTCACAAGTGAGCATCAAAAACTGATATTTTCACGAGTGGCGTAGCGACGAGTGAAAATGACTTTTTTTTGGTGCTCATGAGTGAAATAAAATTGATATTTCACTGACACAAACAAATTTTCTTTTTATTTCATGTGTAAAACTCTACTTTTGTTGTGTATTTTATAATATGTCGAAAATCGCGGGAAAGATCAACAGAAAGCATAACACAAATGGCGTCATTTTAACGACGTCATCGTCATTATGGTCCCCGGTATTCATAACGCTTTGTATATAATTTGACTTCAATCGCGACGGATGACCGGAACTAGTTCGGCAAAAACAGTGAAAAATAAAAATGATAATCTACTGTTTCCAAACTGTGGATTATCACTTTTATTTCACTGAGAAAACTCTATAATACACTGGAAAACATAAAATAAATAAGCAATATTAACAAAGATATGACAGAAAAACAAAGGTTGCTGAAAAACTTTAACCTTAAAAATAACCAAAGTATAACACCTTGGTGACCTTGACCTTGGGTATAATGAGCCAACCCCTGCACATAATTTGTATGCTGGACAATGTTTTTGTGAAGTTACAGTAAGATATAAGCAATAGTAACAAGCAAATTCGATGAATTGGTATCCCCCGCCGAAAGTGTTTGTGGTGAGGAAAGGCAAAAAAATATATCCGGCAAAAAGTTAAGGATGTTACTAAGAAGCAAATAATTTCATTAGTCAAAATCAATTTAACAGAAAACAAATGTTTAATTAAAGAGTACATAATAAACGTATGATACTTTGATCCTGACTAAAGAATTCATATTAAATGGAATATGCTTATGGTAATAAGCTTAGCTTTTAAAATTAAATGCAGTTAATTGAAATGTGAGCTTGAAGTTTAACTGGAATGAAATATTGTTTTTGAGTGGTTTGGCACTAAGTGTTGCTGTTTAACATGTACAATTGAACTTAAAAGAACAGATGTCCTTAAGAGAACACAATCAAGTAAGATATCTTGAACATGGGTGGGGGCAAGGTTGGTGCAGTTACAGCTTAACATGTTGAAGGTTTGAACATCTAAAAAACAAACAAACAAGAGGGCCATGAAGGCCCTGTATCGCTCACCTGACCTATTGACCTAAAGATCAACATTCTGACCAAGTTTCATTAAGATATGGTCATAAATGTAGCCTCTAATGTGTTAACTAGCTTTTCCTTTGATTTGACCCGGTGACCTAGTTTTTGCCCCCACATGACCCAGATTTAAACTTGACCTAAAGATCATCAAGATTAACATTCTGATTAAGTTTCATGAAGATACAGTTATAAATCTGGCCTCTAGAGTCTTAACAAGCTTTTCCTTTGATTTGACCTAGTGACCTAGTTTTTTAACACACCTGACCCAGATTTAAACTTGACCTATAGATCATCAAGATTAACATTCTGACCAAGTTTCATTAAGATATGGTCATAAATGTGGCCTCTAAAGTGTTAACTAGCTATTCTTTTTATTTGACCCCCGTGACCTAGTTTTTGACCCAACATGACCCAGATTCGAACTTGACCTAAAGACCATCAAGTTTAACATTCTGACTAAGTTTCATGAAGATATAGTCATAAATAAATGTGGCCTCTTGAGTGTTAACAAGCTTTTCCTTTGATATGATCTAGTGACCTAGTTTTTGACTCCATCTGACCCAGATTTAAACTTGACCTAAAGATCATCAAGATTAACATTCTGACCAAGTTTCATTAAGATATGGTCATAAATGTGGCCTCTACAGTGTTAATTAGCTTTTCCTTTGATTTTACCTGGTGACCTAGTTTTTGACCCAACATAACCTAGATTCAAAATTGCCCTAAAGATCATCAAGTTTAACATTCTGACTAAGTTTCATGAAGATATAGTCATAAATGTGGCCTCTAGAGTGTTAACAAGCTTTTCCTTTGATATGACCTAGTGACCTAGTTTTTGACCCCATCTAACCCAGATTTGAACTTGAGCTATAGATCATCAAGATTAACATTTTGACCAAGTTTCATTAAGGTATGGTCATAAATGTGGCCTCTACAGTGTAAGCTAGCTTTTCATTTGATTTGGCTTGGTGACCTAGTTTTTTATCCTACATGACCCAGATTCAAACTGGACCTTAAGATCATCAATGTTAACAATCTGACCAAGTTTCATGAAGATACAGTCATAAATGCGGCTTCTACAGTGTTAACAAGCTTTTCCCTTGATTTGACCTGGTGACCTAGTTTATGAACCCAGATAAACAAATATCGAACTCGTCCAAGATTTTATTAAGGGTAACATTCTGACCAAGTTTCATTAAGATTGGGCCAAAAATGTGACCTCTAGAGTGTTAACAAGCTTTTTCTTTGATTTGACCTGGTGACCTAGTTTTTGACCCCAGATGACCCAATATCGAACTCGTCCAAGATTTTATTGAGGGTAACATCCTGACCAAGTTTCATTAAGATTGGGCCAAAATTGTGACCTCTAGAGTGTTAACAAGCTTTTCCTTTGATTTGACCTGATGACCTAGTTTTTGACCCCAGATGACCCAATATCGAACTCCTCCAAGATTTTATTGAGGGTAACATTCTGATCAAGTTTCATTAAGATTGGGCCAAAAATGTGACCTCTAGAGTGTTAACAAGCTTTTCCTTTGATTTGACCTGATGACCTAGTTTTTGATCCCAGATGACCCAATATCGAACTCGTCCAAGATTTTATTGAGGGTAACATTCTGACCAAGTTTCATTAAGATTGGGTCAAAAATGTGACCTCTAGAGTGTTAACAGTCAAACTGTTGAGGACGGACACAGGGTGATCACTAAAGCTCACCTTGAGCACTTCATGCTCAGGTGAGCTAAAAAGACTGGAAATACATATATATATATGTTTATATATTTTTTTTGAGGGGGGTGGGGGCTGAACGGGTGAGGAAACAAAACTTCACATGTTGATTATAAATATTGATGAAAAATTAAAAATGAAAAAAAAAAAAAAAAAAAAAAAATGGGTGAAGTGGGGGTGGGGGGGGGGCAGAGGATGCATGACTGCTGATGGGCATGGCTGGGTGGAGGAGCGAGGTGGGAGAATGGTACAACTTACATGTTGATAAATATTCATGGAAGGTTTGAAAAAAAAATCTAAAATAAGGAATGAATTTTTTTTGTTTGGGGGGGGGGGGGGGGGGGGGGGGGGGGGGAGGGGGAAGGGAAGGGGTTGGGAGGTGGAGGGGGTGTGACTAGGTGTGGGTGCACAACTTAACATGTTTATAATAAATGTTCATGGAAAAGAATGAAAGAAATTCAATGAAATTCTACCAATGTTAAGTTTGTTATGTACAAATATGTGGATTTTTATACAATTAAGGGGCAATAACTCTGGTTACAAAAGAAATCCGAACGAAATTGTGTGTGCACAACCACATTATGGGCTCTAAATCCTGTTTAAGTTTCATAGTTTAAGGTAAAATATATTAAAAGTTATGATGCAGAAATTGCCATATTTATAGTACCCTATATAGTTAACACTAGAAACTTCTAAGGGCCATAACTCTGGTGTTACTTGGGCAATCTGACTGAAACTTGACGGGCCCCATAACCTCATAGTGGTGGACATTGTATATGAAGTTTGTTTGAAAAAAAAAATCTAAAAACAGGAATGATTTTTTTTTTGGTGGGTGGAGGGGGGGAGGGGTGACCCAGGTAAGGGGGTGACCAGGTGTGGGTACACAACTTCACATGTTTACAATAAATGTTCATGGAAAAACATGAAAGAAAAGTAATGAAATTCTACCTAATGGTAAGTTTGTAATGTACAAATATGTGGATTTTTATACAATTAAAGGGCAATAACTATGAAGTAACAAAATAAATCAAAACGAAATTGTGTGTACACAACTACATTATGGTGATCTAAATTTTGTTTAAGTTTCATAGTTATAGGTCAAATATATCAAAAGTTATGATGCATAAATTGCCATATTTATAGTACCCTATATAGTTAACACTAGAAACTTCTAAGGGCCATAACTCTGGTGTAACTATGGCAATCTGAGTGAAACTTGATGGGCCACATATACTCATAGTGGTGAATATGTATATGAAGTTTTATATAATTTTCCCCAACCACTTCCTAGCTATGGCTCCGGACGGATGGAAGGAAAGACGGACGGACAATGCCAAAACTATATCCCTCCTACTTTCGTTGGGGGATAACAAAGATACAACAGAAAAACAAAGGTTGCCGAAAAACTTTAACCTTACAAATAACCCAAGTATAACACCTTAATGACCTTGACCTTATGTATAATGGGCCCAGCCCCTGCACATTGTTTGTATGCTGGACAATGTTTATGTGAAGTTACAGTAAGATATATGCAATAGTAACAAAGATATGACAGAAAAACAAAAGAAAAGACAAGAGTAGAATAGCCCTCCCTATTCTCCGAATAGTGGAGCTAAAAAGCTGTTAATTTATACCAATTTATTTTAGCTCGATTGTGATTCAAGCTTCAAGCTTATTTGAACCACTAGTCTGCTTCCTGGAAGAACCAGTGCTGGTGTCATACGAGAAGGCATGGTCGTGACCTGTTGATCTCTAAGCATAACCTTGACCTTTGAGCTAGGAGTCTGGGTTTTTCGCACAACACATTGTCTCATCATGGGGAACATTTGTGCCAAGTATTAACAAAATCTCTTGATGAATGAACAAGAGTGCCAGAATGTCACAATATACGCCCGTCACAGCAAATTTCTTTACTCTAGCACCTGTATTTGCAAATGGAATTTTAATTTTGTGGTTGTTTAGTAATCATTGTAAGTCATTTGTTTTTCTAAGTCCAAAAAAAAACTCATAACCAGGTACAGATACCTTAAAATACACCTAAAATTTGAAAGTAACATCTATGTTGTACCACAGAAAAGTGGTCTTGTTTTTTCCCTACGGTCAATTATAAAAAAGGTACAATATAAGTTATTTATAGTAACAACTAAGGGAAAATAATCTTAAAAAAAAAAAAAAAAAAAAAAAAAAAAATCCAAAAAGTATTGTAAGTCCACACAAAAATCTTTACCGGGTAGAGATTGGTCAAAATACACCTCATAATTGGATGTAACATGCATGCTGCACTACAGAAAAGTGGTCTCGATTTTTCCCTACGACTAGTAATGAAAAAGTTACAATATAAGCTATTTATAGTAACAACAAAGGGAAGTAATTCTAAAGGGAACTGCGCATGACACTTCGTCTCATGATGGTGTATAATTGTGCCAAGTTACATCAAAATCCCTCCATGCATGAAGAAGAAATGCTTCAGACAAAGTCATTCTTGTATCTGACCTTTGGCCTCCAAGTGTGACCTTGACCTTTGACCTAGGGACCTGGTTCTTGCCCATGACACTCCGCCTCGAAGTGGTGAACATTTGTGCAAAGTTATATCAAAATACCTCTATGCACGAAGAAGAAATGCTCCGGACAAGGTTTTCATTCTTGTATCCCTTGACCTCTAAGTGTGACCTTGACCTTAGACCTAGGGACCTGGTTCTTGCGCATGACACTCTGTCTCATGATAATGAACAATTGTGCCAACTTTCATCAAAATCCCTCCATGCATGAAGAAGATATGCTCCGGACAAAGTCGTTCTTGAATTTGACCTTTGACCTCTAAGTGTGACCTTGACATTAGACCTAGGGACATGGTTTTTGCGCATGACATTCCGTCTCATAATGGTGAACAACTGTGCCAAGTTTCATCAAAATCCCTTCATGCATGTAGAAGATATGCTCCGGACAAAGTCTGTGGATGCCGCCCGCCCGCCAGGGGTGTTCCCATAATACGTCCCGTTTTTCAAACGGGCGTATAAAAATTATGGACTGGACATGAAATTGCAGATGAACAGATAAGCATAATCCCATGGTCCTCGAAACTGGTTTTCAACCTTTACGAGACTAAAAACAAAGGCTTGTTTAACAAAACAGTTGCCACATTTTCCATCTTGTATATATAAAACTTGGACAGATATTTCGCCCACAAAATCAGGCTAGATTCTGGATTATTTAGCAGAATTAGCTTCAATACCTTGTTCACATTTTGACCAGATATATACGAAACCTTATCAAAATATTTATATGGTGCCTATGTAAAGCTCAAAATTTTGTGCCATCTTATTTACCAGTTGAGCAATACAGGCTCTTAACACTTTTTATCTAGGACTTTTCAGTCAAACTCTGTCCTTTTCTAAACAGAATGTAGAAGTAAAGTACACGTTGCTTAAGTTTTAGGAAGTTAAAACTAACACAGGCATCGTAACTGGGTAACAGCTGATTTGACGTCTTAAAAAGCAGATTGTTAAAATGTTCAGTTTTCTTTTCAGGCAAATGGTCTAGCATCTCTTGGAAAATATAAAGGCGATGCAGCAACAAGTACTGAAAAAGAATCACTATTTGTGGCAAAAAATGAGTATTAAATTGAAACAGATGAAAAAAGAAAATTTGAGACATCCAAAATTTTGCTTCGACAACTATATAGTTGTACACAGAATCTATATAAAGAAAAGACAAACTTTTACAGAGTAACAGTATTCTGAACTCAGATTTCTGCTTGTGAATATCTACCTTTAACTTAGACGTATTAGGTCAAATAACTCTTGTTCAAATAGAATATTAAGATAACTGAATTATATGGAGAACATTTTTCTACAGCACTTGTTTACTGTAACACTGAATATAGTTATTCTCTAACACAACTGTAAATTCGTGACTGATTGTGTGTCACCAGCCTGTGCCTCTATGACATTATTTATGCAGTGTGGAGCACCATGAAAAGTGTAACTAAACTTTTCTGTCAAATCAGTAATTGTCAGGTCAACTATTTCAAAACAAAGAAAAACCAAGTTGCAGTTTTTTTTTTTGCTATTTTAATTGATGTTTTGTTCTAGTAATTTTCAATGGTATCAATATAAAATACAATAAAGTTTACAAATATAAAGCAGTGAAAATTATTCCCAGACTTTCTCCTCTTTATCCACGTCTATAAAACATATCACCATTATCAGGAATTCTCACAATTTTCACACCATGTTTAGGAACATTTTTAAATCAACTACAGTAATACCACTCTAGTGGAAAAAAGGTATAATTCTCAAGACATGCACACAGATCTCAGAATACATAAAGGTTAAAATAAATAAAACAACCACTTTTTACACACTATTCTATAAAAGTACTGTGAATTCTCTTTACATACAAAATGATAATTTACAATGGTATATACAATGACAATGTTTTCTCAGACACACAGTTTAAAGCTTGTGTCTCATACAGGATTAATATTGGCAGTAGTTACTGTTCAGGTAATTTCAGTCCTTAGTATATCTATTACATAAACCCAGTCTCAAGTCTATAAAACACTCCTGACACGTTTACTTTTCAAACAAACCAGTCTTTCATCTCATAGAGCTAAATTTAGTAAATACTTCATTCAGATAAACACTTATTTTCAGACAAATTCGTCAGTTGCAGGACTCTTCTTTTCTTGAAGTGTCCATATCCAGTCTATTTGAAATCTATTTATCACAAATATTCGATGCAATTAAAGTTAACAGATGCCATAAAAAGTTTTCAAGTGTTTTATTGATCAGCTTCTGCCATATATGCATCAAGTTCTGTATCTAGATGGGACTTTGTTTTGGACATATATTCTTCCAACTGGTTATCCAACTGTTCCTTTGAGAACCCTTGCCTGTTCCCTCCCCTTCCTCGTCCACGCCCTCTAAATCCACCTCGTCCACGCCCTCTCATTCCACCTCGTCCCCGCCCAAAGCCGCCGTCAGCTCCACCTCCTCGATTTCCGCGTCCACCTCTACCACCACGACTGTAAAAGAAACAAGTCAATGATTGTCAATTTTAGGAAAAAATCAGCTTTAGAATTCTCTATCTTTCTCTAATACAATTTTTTTTAACTGGTTTGTGACCTTTCCTTTTCGGAGTACTCCCTTATTTTGTTTGGAGGTGGTACATTATTATACCTGATTTATATATATGTTTACATATATTTCTATACTCCAAATAGAACTGGTGACACAAAATGTGACATGCTTGCTTAAACTGGAAAGATCACTTTGTCAACAAACAATTTCTCATTTGAAAAAAAAAGTTGAAATTGCAACTATTTAAACAGACTGTTCATTCAGATGCAATGCCTCATTTGCATGTCTTAAGGCATATAAATTTACCTACAACTTCATTAAATTACATATAAATCAAACATAAAATGTCAAGGAGGAATAAAACTTATTCAACATTTTATGTTGTATTACATTTTAAAAATAAATAAATAAGCAATATTGACTTCATATGAAAGATTTTTTTTTCATTAGGATTTAAATAAGCACAAACTGTACATTTGATTGTAATAACTTTATACAGAATGATGTAAACAAAATACTGTAACCAATACTAGGTTATAAACATACACAAATCTTTCTACACAGAGCAGCAATGTTACACACTAGTCAGTCTAGCACTACTTCACCCTATTACTGTATAAAGCTAAATAAATGTGTGAAACAAACACTACGTAGTGTCTCAGCATTTTACAATTTTCATAATTAAGTACATAGTCTTGTACTAGTTAAATCAAACCATAAAGTTAACTTACAAAATTTTCAAGTTGGATTAAAACTGTTTCCATGATTACTATCAATCTAACTTGAAAAGAATATCTAAGTAAAACTAGGAATGTTTAAAGAAATGTTGTACTATTTGACTTATGAAAAAGAGCAAGCTAATGCTTCTGGACATCACCCAGCAACAAGTAAAAGGGACATCACTCCAGACTTGCTGAATATCTTTTCTCCTCAAATACCACCCCCCCCACGAGTTGTTTACTGGAAACAAAAGAAGTCTGAGACAGGGACATTCACTGTAGCTGTATTTTAAAGTGGAACAGGGGTTACATCAGTATTTATAGAATCAGCAGTTAAGGGTTTTGCATATCCAGTCATCACCATCTATAGATAAAACATTTAACTTCCTTAAGTAAATGAGAAGGTTCAGACCACAAGTTCAGTTTATTCAATGTTTCAGATGGATTAAAGGTTAACATACATAGATTCAGTGTATTCTAACAAGTACAGGTACAACAATATTCTTTGTCCTATAGAACATGAAGAAAAACTATCTACTGAGATAGACAAGCAGAATTTTAGGTAAAAAAGGAATCACCTGTTATCAAATCTTGTAATACCTATCAAAAGTGATTCATGTTTTCTAATTAAAGACATTCCTTGCTATCTGTTATAATACTGTTGATAGTACAGTATATCTGGAGGCATGCCCCTATAAAGCTTCTGACAAGAAAGATTAGCTATGAAATATAGATCACACTGTGACAGGAGACAGCACTTTCCAACAGATTGTTCTTCAAACCCTCAACACATCCCAAATATATCCTCTGAGCAAGAAACAGTGTTCATTATTTCCCTTTGCAACGGTCAATATATGCCACAATAAATGTGACACATCAGGTGCCTCATTTGATCATGTTTATTCTAAAATTGCTGAACAATGACATTTAAAGGTAGAGCACCTGTTATGGCAACTGATAATTCAGTTCGATTCCCTATATGCATTTTTTCAGTATTCCAAAGTTAAAACAGGAAGTCACATATTCAGTATCCAAGGACTGCTAAAATAGCATATAAAACAAGTATTAAATCATGGTTAAAATTGTTTACTGTCACTACAAGACAACTATATAATTTTAATGAGACATTTAAATAGATCAATTTTCACTGCAGTGCCAGTTAGATCACAGAAACAGTGGCAAACACTCTAGCAAACTCGGTGCACAATCCAGCAACACCATGTGTGTAATTACTAATTAAACACTACCAATCTTGAATTCCAACAAAAAGACAGCAAAATCTTGGGATATTTATGCTTTTTAATTTTCAAACATAAAAGTAATTGTGTTCCGAGTAACTTTACAATTAAAATTCAAAAAAATTTATATAGCTGAAAACTTCTAGCATTAAATTTTATCATTACTGAATACACCTAAAGACTGCATATAAACCTTTAAAACATACACCACCATAAATACTGGTCGTCAGATTATACCGAGGAAAATACAGCATGTATAAAAGGAATCTACAATGACTGGTCAAACAAAGGTCTAAACATTTATGGATAATATGAAGAAATGGTGAGAGATTACAATTTGCAGGCAAACCAAAGCTACAAATAATATAAACAGTAGGACAAAAACAAAAACCACTTACAAATACATTGTTCCCCTTGATCTGTTTAAAATATATGTATATTTAATTAGATTGAGTATTAGTTAACATTCATTGTTTCCGATTGTAAAATTACGAGTTTAATTTATGCACAGCAGACAATTCACCTGGTCTTTGTTCAAAGCTTGTTAAGTTATAACAAGAGCCATGTTGGACATGGATATCTCCCAGTAAAAGCAGTTATTTCCTGCAAAAGTTGGCAAAGAAAGAGGAAATATTCTGAAATAATTAATTAGAGGAGGAAAAGAGTGCTACCATGACTACCGTGTTCAATAGGTTTGCAAGAGTTTTTCATACCACACTCGTTAAAAATTAATTAAATGAAAGTGAATAGAGAAAAAGTTTAGCAAAATCCCTTCAATTGTTTTGGAGTAATGCTCAAGACAAAGTTTTATCAGTAAAATACAGGGAGATAATTCATAAGTAAGAATGGTAGAGTTATGGTTCTTGTACAATGCACTTCCTGTTAATAGCCTCTGCCATTAGATGAGTTTCCCACAATTCCATCAAAGGTTAAGTTCCAGACAAAGTGTTACAGACATAACTACACATGGACATTAACAGACTGGTTTCCTTGGTGAATTGCTAGAGTACAAATTATAACAAGACAGGTGAAAATTTCTGGCAGCTCGTCCTGCAGAACGAGTTGCTTTCTGAGAATTTGTCAAGCCCAGACTCTCCTTGTCCAGTAGGCATTTATACAGATAGGTTGAAGATCCTAATTTTGTTCCATAAGCGTTAAACAGGTCCTTACTTGTTTGCTGTGTTAAACAGGTGCTAACTCTTTTTTTACCTATATATTAAAGAGGTCCTATTGGTTATTTCTTATCTGTCAAAATTTCTTTTCCCTATGTAATACTTAAGTCCAAAATGACAACGTTCAAAGGGCATGAAACTATCTATATATGTATTATACACCTAGGTGAAAACTTTTCTATTTCCTGAAGGCAAGCCTATCAAGATGAGTCTGTATTTAACAATATTTAGAAAATAAATTAAAGTGGAAAAGAAGATAACTAATGTTTAAATACTACTGAAACTAAATCAAATTTAACATGAAGTATGTTATTAAAGGTTTGAAGCTCAATGTTTTTTTGAATAACTTGTAGTTCAAGTTGTACTCAAATATTTACTCTTTTCACACTTCAGAGCTCCACAAGAGCTGCATTTTACTAATCAGTGAGTTTGAATGAGTTTTAAAGCTCTGGTGTAAGCAATCCAGCAGTGAAAATCTGTTCCAGTAAACAGCACTGTATCTCGACATGAAGGCTAATCAACCAAATACAGCGTTTTCAAAGAAAATGCAAAGTAAAAAAAAAACTTTTGTGCAAATTCATTTCATGACAAACTGCAAAAAAAAAAAAACCCCAACCTTTCTCTCATCTGAACTTTTAATGTAAATATAATAAAGGTTGTAGAATCGCCCATTTTTACAACCTATGGGACATACTGCCTTAAAGCTACTATCTTTGTTTTAAATTCAAATGACAACAAAGAAACTTCTAACTTATTCATTGAGTAACAGAGGTATTTTCATGCAGGAAAAAAACTTGAAAAGCAAAGCTTTCAAAAAGCACACAACTACATGCCCTTACAATTGTCCGTCTCCTGGACGACCGAAACCCCCACGTCCTCGTGGACGACGATCGTCATCTTGCCATCTTTAAACAAATTCAAATATAGCAAATTATTCAGAAATCGTAAAACAATTGTATGACTTGCACATTTCTTTATTTTTCCAAAAGAAAACCTATTTTAGTAATGCTTGTATTCCAACGTTACTCTCAAAGATCCCAATTTATTTATGTTGTTGGGTTTAACGTCACACCAACACATTTATAGGTCATATGGCGACATTCCAGCTTTGTTGGTGCAGGAAGACCCCAGGTGCCCCTCCGTGCATTATTTCATCACAAGCAGGCACCAAGGTAGAACCACTGACCCTCTGTATTAAAGCCAGCTGGAAGGCTTCCTCACATGAAAAATTCAACGCCCCGAGTGAGGCTCGTACCCACATTGGTGAGGTGCAAGTAATCTGAAGTCAGCAAACTTAACCTTTCAGTCGTGAAGGCCACCTCAAAGATCCCAATCCTACCTGACTAACACAAAACATCTATAATGTTTTGTACTAGCTGTGTATCACGTTTCAGTATGTATCAGAATTTAGTGAAGCAACAGTAAGACAACAGACTGTTCATGACAATAATTACGTAATAATCTAACCTTTCTAGCTTGATAAAGGGAAAGATGAACTGCATATTCACATCTTTCTAGTGTACACAATTTGACAAGCTAGTAGTTCAGTATGTTTTTAAATTCAAAGTTGAGTAATAATCTAAGCAAGCATTACCTAGGTGAGAATCCACCTCTGCCTCGGTTACCAAATCCACCACGACCTCTCATACCTCCACGACCTTCTCCTACAAGCAAGAAATATATTTTTCAATATATTAATAATGTACGTTTTCAACTTTATTTTTGTAAAGTAGAAACCCTCCAATTTAAACAATACCAAATACTGTATTAAAAGCCACATTTTGCAGTGAATATTTAAGTCTGTTTATACATTTCAAATTTTTCCATAAGCTTCAATGCACTGCAATGTATAGCAATTTTCACTTCCACATTTATGCCAAACACATTAAACTGAAACCGCTACATGATTTTCATCAACACGAATCAGACATCAATGTTTGCACAGTAATCTTGTTGTTTACCTCTAATTGAGCCGTTCATTTGTTGTCCACGTCCACCTCTAAATCCACCTCTACGTCCTCCTCGAGATCTACCCCTCATTGAACTGTTTCCTAGCGACAGTCGTGCTTTTACATTGGATGGACCCAGTCTCTGCTTCAAGGATTTCTGCTGAAAATTCTGTATCAAGGTTTGACATGTGTAGATAAGGAATCATTGCTTTGGAACACAAAATTATGCGTGTAAGATTTTAGATTAGCAGACAACTTGTGTGCATTTAAGGATGTACAAAAAAGTTAATGTATAAATGCAAGTTCGTTTATTTGGGCCTCAGTGACAGTGTTAAGGTCATACAGAAACTTACTACCCAGCTCTACCAGTGCAGACTACAGTAGCTCTTCCAGGCATGATTTTAGACAAGGGCAGGCACTCAAGTAGAACCACTGTTCTTGTGGAAGCCTGCTGAATGGCTTCCATAAATGATGACCGGAGCATTCTTGTTGAATTGTTACAAAAATAACTGAGCCCTTACAATTTAGTACAGAAATAACTGAAAAAGTAAAGTTAGGCTTGTAGTAATTGAAGTCACAGAGTCCCTCAGCCCTGTTAAAAACACTTTAAAAATGCATACCTGTTGCTTTTTCTGACGTGGAGGCATGCCCAAGGCTGCCTGCACAGCTGGTCTGTTTGCCATCTGTTGAGCCAGTCTCCTGTTCTGCTGAGTGGACTGTTGATTGGCTTGCATAGTGGCTCGAACCTCCTGAGCTGTGGGCGGTGGTGGCCTCATCTTCTGTATCTGAGTGAATCTTGACGGAAATGGAGGTAGAACATCTCAATTTTATCTCACAATAATCAAGCAAGCTCAAATTATTAGCAAATACTTACTAAATTGCATGTATGAACATTCTCACTTGTGTAAAATCATGCAATTTTTTTTATATCATGCCATTTATTTATCTCACGACTTTTGAGAACAGCGCTCAATGTCAAGAGAATTCTGGAGCAATCTCATATCTAAGCAAACAATGCTTGTTTTACTTGTTTTCTAATCAGCCTATGCAATTGTTTTATAATGAGAATATACAGATGAGAATAGCGTAAGAAATTTTGTAACATCATGTGGCACTTCATAACAATTATCTTTTGATTCCTTAACTGATTCTGTACAGTACTGGATGGTAAAACGCTGTTATTTTCTATCCTACATCATCCCTTGCATCTGTCTGCCATGGAATCCAAGCTGACCTTCTTGAACTTCATGCACAAGTAAGAATAATTTATCTAAATTTTACGGGTAAATAAGCAAAGAGTAGAAAATATGATAGAAAATCATGCCTGTGACTCTTACCACCTTCCTCCACCCATACGGGTCAAAGGTCAGCAGGTCACAGGAGGTCATGATTATTGATAGTTGTCATAGAGACTGGAAGACAGACAGTGATAACCTATGACTCTTACCACCAGCCTATCACCTCAAAGAGAGGTCAATAGGTCAGCAGGTCACAAATTACCACTGAAGAAGTTATGAAGATAAATGAAGTGTAGAGAGATGTGGCTTGTTCTAAAACATTTCAGATGTCTTCGTTGCCATGATCAACAAGGTTTTCTGCATTCGTATTCCTTCAAAGTCTGCATAGTCAGGCTGAAAACAAAAATCCAGTGACAGTTTTTGTTTGATGTACAATGTAGGGAAACAGAAGAGAGAAGAGAAGGAAAGTACAAAGGTTATTCAACCTTCAAAATTTTTATGAATAATTTGCTCCAGTAAATTCATTTACAATTTCTAGATTGCTATCAAGCTATCTAATGGCATGACATATCTACACCAAGCAAGCATCAATGTGTAACAGAACAATGCATAAAAAGGGTTGATGCCAATTCCTTGTGCTTTTAATTCAATGCTTTTTAATACATGGCTGCATTGAAAACACGCCTGCTTTTCAACAAAACCATCTGCTTTGGCAATCAGAATATCTTCATCATCAACCTTTGCCATCAACCAGCTGCATCAACACACTTCATCTCTTTGGATACTTTTGTAAAACCACAATTTTCACTGCGCTTCTACCAAACAGGTCTTTCCTCCAACAACCTTCACTCAATTTGTTTACCATTTTTCCCCACATTTTCAGTTTTTTCTCTCCAGGTGTAACACAGTCAATACTTATCAACAGAAACAACAATTCCATTAACTTTCAATACAATCTGTCCTGTCCTACATTAGCAGAAATTTGAGAAAAAAAAAAAAAAATCACTTTGTTCAAAGCACTGAAAAGCATTTTGTTTCACAACAAAAAAGTTCCATATTTGGACAACACAAACTGTAGATTTTGTTTCACACAACAGTTCTGACAATAATATGAAAGCTGGAACAAATGGTTGCACGGCCTCACCTATCACTCAGTGTGACTTTTGTAGTGCTTTTCAGCACTATCTTCGCTGGAACAGCTGTCATCTGAAAACAAAGAAAGGTTCAACATCAGAAAAGATCATTAGGCAGGTTAAGAAAGTAATATTTATTCTTTAACTTACATTCTTACATTATGTACTGTTATTGATGTTTTCACAGAAGATTAATATGTTATTACAAGGTGAATGAGATTATTTAAACATTTCCAACCTTTTAATTTAAATGTAATACTATATTATCTTTTGAGCCGCGTCATGAGAAAACCAACATAGTGCGCTTGCTACCAGCATGGATCCAGACCAGCCTGCACATCGGTGCGGCTTATTTGTGTTTGGCAAAAAATAAACATACAAAGTCCCCATGTAAAGAGAGCTTACATACACATATTTTGTTCTAGTTCTGTTATATGTTTTATACTGACAATTTAAGGACTAACCAACACATTTTAGGCAAAAAAAAACTAGAATGTGTCACAAATAAGGGGAAATAATTCAAATGTTTCAGTCTTAATGGGGTATAGCCTCAAAAAAAAAAATATGAAAAGGTTTCATTATTCTATACCATATACTTTTTGAGCTATGAGCATCACAAACAAAAAATCCACTATTTTTGCTATTTCAAGGGCCATAACTCTGAAATAAACGCTAAAATTCTAAAAAAGAATGCCAAGTGTGCATGGTCACATTATGATAAAGACTCAAGCAAGCTAGGTTTCATGAATTAACATTAAGTACTTTCTGAGTGAGGCACATAATTAGGGGAAAATGTGCATTTTTTGACTATTTCAGGGGCCATAACTCTGGAAATAGGGGGCAGACCTAGATCAAAATTAGAAGGTGCGCAAGTTCATATCATGATAAAGACTCATGCAAGGTTTCATCAATTTACATCAAATACTTTTTGAGCTAGGCATGTCACAAGGTGAAAATGTGCATTTTTGACTATTTCAGGGGCCATAACTCTAGAAATAGGGCATGTACCCAGATTAAAAATAAGAGATGCGCAAGTTCATATCATGATTAAGACTCATACAAGGTTCATGAATCTATATCAAATACTTTTTGAGCTAGGCGTGTCACAAGGTGAAAATGTGCATTTTTGACTATTTCAGGGGCCATAAGGGGGCGGAGCCAGACGAAAAAGAGGAGGTGCATAAGTTCATATCATGATAAAGACTCATGCAAGGTTTCATCAATTTATATCAAATACTTTTTGAGCTAGGCGTGTCAGAAGGTGAAAATGTGCATTTTTGACTATTTCAGGGGCCATAACTCTAGGAATAGGGGGCGGACCCAGATGAAAAATAGTAGGTGCGCAAGTTCATATCATGATTAAGACTCATGTAAGGTTTCATGAATCTATATCAAATACTTTTTGAGCTAGGCGTGTCACAAGGTGAAAATGTCCATTTATGACTATTTTAGGGGCCATAACTCTAAAATTAGGGGGTGGAGCCAGACGAAAAATAGAAGGTGCGCAAGTTCATATCATGATAAAGACTCAGGCAAGGTTTCATCAATTTATATCAAATACTTTTTGAGCTAGGTGCGTCACGAAGACGGACGGACAAGAGCAAACCTATATGCCCCCACCACTCATGGGGGGGGGCACAAAAATTCTCTCAAAACATCCATAGAAAGTGAGCACTCTGAAAACTACTAGAGGTACAAACTCAAAGACACAAGATATTCTCATATATTATAACCTAAACTATAATGCAGAAGGTAGAAAACCGTTGCAATGCTTTTGAAATAATTCAGAAAATTTTCAATCTTCTTGCATTTTTATCAGTATCTAATATTCATTTTCATGCACTTATCATTTTTCAGTGCCATTATACATTCTATACCAAACTTGGTGGAAATGAACATGTTGAATTTTTTTATCCTAATTGTGGGCAAGTAGTTTTACATGGCTTTTACTACTTCTTTTTTTTTACAAAGCAGCAGAAATATTTACAATATCATGCAGATCGGGGCCTTAAATTTTATTGTTTACATTCCGATAAACTTGATGTTGACCATTTCTAATCGAATCAAGTGATTTAGCAGTATTGTATTGGGTACAGTACCGAAGTGAAATGAAATTTATACAGGAAGTAATGATTAACAAGCGCACTAGTTGTTGTGTTTCCAGTTTCAAAATGTCGAGAACTTAAAATACTTCACACATTGCTTTTGACATCTTAAAAGCAACAGCTGCATTTATTTGATATCGGAATTTAAAAGAACTTTTTCACAAAATGACCATGCCCAGGCCCCTTCACAATTTTGGTTAAAAAAGCTCTGCTTTAAAAGATGTTATGACAAACATAACACGTAAGCCATAGTTTAATTTTCTGTTACTGTTCAATGTCATATTGATGCCTTGCAGCAACCAATTCTTTGTTAAAAGTCTCGTACAAACACTCTGTAAATGTGTTGACTGAAAAATCTGTAACTTTATATATTTTCTGCAGACCTTTTTCAGCTTAGTGTTTCCTGCAGGCCTTTTTAACATGGCGCAGCGCCATGCCCCGTTTGAAGTGCCGCCAAGGTGCCCTTCAAGCTGACCGTTTGCGCCATGTGCCCTTTTATTTTATCAGGCTTTTGTATTTATCTTGAAAAGTGCCCTTTCAAAACCAGCCTGGATAGCCAATGTCCGCGGGGCATGTTCCGTGTATTGTACCGTCAATTAGCGGCTTTGACCAACAGGTCGACACGTGGGTGCATCAACCGTGAATGACCCTGATTAAGAACTGACAGGATTATGCAATCAATTACTGTTTTATGATTCTTTAATTGGAAACAGTAGATGAAAATTTGTTGTTTTTAGCACGTCGGCGGAGAAGCTACATTTAGCCTTTTTACGGAAGAGATGATTGAAAACGGTCAGTTAACACATGATTAAAGGATAATTATTTTAAAGGTTGTAATCAATTAAAATGTAGATTGATTGTCGCACATTTTTGATGCGCTCATTAGGCCTTTAAAAATAAAATGTTGAATGTTTGCCCTTTGCCGATCGCCGACCAACCCATGAAAAATGACCAGACTCAAAATGTTTTACATCGATTTTATCTACAAGATATATTTTATTCCTTCAAGGGTATCATTTATAAAAATAATACAAGATAAACATTTAAGCTTCAGAATGATACCAAATTCATTAAAATCGACAAATGTCTTGTTTAAAGTCGCCACCATCTTGAAAATTTGAAAACGTACATCGGTGTGGAAATAACCGATAACCTAGCGATTAAGTTATAAAACCTGATCGAGATTTAAATGAATAAACTAAAAATGCAAGGCCCTAGTTTTGTTTTAGTAAATAATTTGTCAAAATAATTTTATAAGGCTGAAATTTAAGTTGAAAGTGCACGGCCGCATTCAAGCAAGCCGAAATTTTGAATTATTATTCGCAATGAACCATAGGTATTCACATGTATGTTTATTTTACTTAATACTGTATGATTAGATAGAAAAAAAAAAAAAACAGATTCATAGTCAATCGTTGATTCAAACTAGTGTATGTATCGCAGAAACTTGATAAAAATAGTGGCAGACCATCTAATCTAGCAAATTTCACAGCATGTACTTTTTACGTAGCATTCTACTTTCGTTTTCGTATGCCCAAAACAAAAGAAAAATGTAACTTTCCATGTAGATTTGTCTTCTAAATCTTACTGACAACGAAGAACAATGGGTTTAATCAGCGATATAGGTACACAGTCATTGATTACATGTAGATTTGACGAACTGCCTATGCTCTTAACGTAATTCAATGGTGAAATGGTATATGATGATTGACAAAATAAAGTTGGGCATTGATAGTTGTTCAATAAAACTTGTTGCTTATTAAATTATCACCTTATATCTGTCTCTGAAAATGCAAGCCAGCACTTCATGTTGGTAACAAAATAAGAATGTTTGAAAGTATGGTAAACATTATCTAAGGAATAATACAAAATATCTACCCCATATCTGAGATATGAAAAATTCTCAAATGCAATTTGAAAATAGTATGTAAAATGGTGTCTGTAAAATGATGCCAGCAAGCGTACTTGGATGAATGCCCTTTCAGTGCCAAACCGCGCATTAAAAGTGCCCTTTTTCAAGGGAAGCACCATGCCCCTTTTAGAATCTGCAGGAAACACTACAGCTGTAATAATCCTAGTCACAAAAAACACAGATATCGCAAGAATTAGGGCAGGTATTACAGTACGGTGCGGGACTTCAACATGTGAAGTTACTCATTTGAACCATTTATTCACTGCTATTAAAGCTCTTTGGGGAGTTAATCCCTAAAAGACAAATTATTACATTGCTTTAGGGTATAGCGGATAGCTAACTAATTTTTCCTGCATTCCAAATTAAAGAATTGAAATTTAGTAGTTGTCTTCTGTTTTAATCAGACAGAAAACAGCTATACTTTTCAAAACATTCAGCTTTTAATAGAAATGTGTTTATTCTCTCCATGCCATTGTTTACATATGCACTGATTTAGGGTGTACAGGATAGCTTTGGTTATTTTTTCCATTATTACATTACAAGTCCACAGCTAGAAAAACTTCTCAAGACATTTTTATTATAAATCAGAATAATAATGTATTCTCTTTTCAAAAAAATTCAGCTTTTTAAATTTCTCTATCAGTATCAAATAATTTTCATTCACTGATCACTCAGTGATGACAAAACATATCTGAAAAAGAAGTATTTGATATTTTCTACAAACAGAATGTGTACAGACAGAGTTCATGTGATATAAGGCCTAAAAAAAAAATTTGTTTGTTTCCTGTAACCCGACCGACCGTAAGTTTTTACCGCCGACCGCAATTTTTTTATGGGCTAAAATTCGAGATTCTGATCATATCTTTATTGATTATAGGGATAATTTAGTTGCACCCGACCTCTTCGCGCATAGTCACGAACGTTCCTGGTTCTGTCGACATGAAACAACATGGCGAAAAGCCTGTTTGTCGGTAGACTCGAGGTTCCGGGTTTTCACCTGCGAAAATCGAGAAGTTTTCTTTGATGCATATCGAGTTCAAAAGTTCTGCCCCTAGTCAATCAAAATCTCGGTGAATTTCAATACTGTTCGCCGCCACAAGCGGAAGTATGGCAGTAGGCAGAGCGTCATATACTAATTAGCTACTGACAGATGTCAATCACGCCACACGCCGACTGACACGTGGTTATCTCGCGGTTTGTATTTAGTACTTCATTATGAAAGGTGTTTATTGATCAAGGTGTAAACGTTAATTGATAAACAATTCGTAGAAGAGCAGTCTATTATCATGTTTGTACCGTCGGTTGCACTTGAGCCATTTGCGACAAAAGATTAATTGTGGCCCCGAAAATCTCTAATTGGCAAAAACGGCCCGAAGCTATGTCTGTCTGCAAAACTATGAACTTTGCCTGTTACACAATGTTTACTGAACGAAAGGAATCAGTGTAGAAAAAAAACTTGTATGAACAACATCTGTTATTGAAAGGCGGGAGGAAATTTTCAACAATTTTATTTGATTAGTAATTTAATTTATACAGGCCTCGACCTTAGCGGTGGACAGTTGGACCGACGCAACCAAAATCGGCAGGTCCACTATCAAAAGTTGGGTAGACCGACGGTGAACCAATTTTCAGTCACGGTCTGCAAATAAAATAAAACCCTTAAAAGTGGAAAAATAGGGGTGATGGGGGGTGGGGGATCGTACCCATATCGGCGAATTCACAAAACGAAAGTTGATTTTGCCTTAGTACGGCATTCTACAGTTATAAGCATTGGCGAGTTAAAGTCAGGATAGCACGAATGGACTACTCCACCGATCGGGTGAGTGGTTTTTACGTGGTAACTTTACCAAATTGAGTAATTACATCAGGCAAAATTACCTGGATTGACTGGAATTTACCCGCGAATCGTAAAAATATCAAAACGTCATTCTGGTAATTTTCCATTCCACAAGCACGTGCGCCCTATCGTAATACTTAATTTACATCGTAGTTACTTTTGACACAAAAAACGCGCGTAGTGCATTCATTTTTTAATATATTCGCTTCAGATATTCAACACCGCTTGAGAACTAATACAGTTTGAATTCTATAACAATTTTAATAAGATATCGACAGGAATGTAGGCAAAATTCTTTTAAAACGATCAAATTTTCAAATAATGTTTTGTAAAATTTCAAACAGCGCGATCTTGATTATTTATTTCCTTTTTAAAGTAAATAAACGGTACATACTATGGTAATAAAATTCAGACTTTTGACCAGAAAGTACAAAAAACACAATTAAAAAATCTTAAATAATGAAAAAGCGGCAGCAATTTAAATACATGGAGTAAAACGATTTTTTGGCAAACAGATTTCTGTTAGCACGGCAGAACAGGTTACGTGACCTCATGAACGTAAATAGAAATGTGGTTTTAAAATGAGGCAGTATGATGTCGTTGCGATTTTTAATAAGTTTTAAATGAGTCTTCGTACATATATTTTTTGACACAACACTTTGTTAGATATTCTTCTCAAACAATAATGTAAATTTCTTGAGGGCAAATAGGTCAGTATCGTTCACGATCTGACACATTTACATGTCAGTTTATTCGGGATATTCAAAGACCTATAAAAATAAATTTTATACTTCTTTGGGATATTGCACATTCGCTTTTTACAAAATTAAAGAAAAAACTTTTTTACTGATTTCTTCTCAACAATTAAAGGAATCGAGAAAGTACGATCAGACAGTGATGTGTCACATGGCGCGAAAACATGACGTAATGCAATGACAATCTCGTGGAAACTATACCGCTTTGATCTCCACTGCAGATGCCACAATAACCGACACACTTCTTTTAGCTCTTTGAGGGGGTGTTAATTGATGATGAAAACGAGGCCAATTACTTAGTTTATCATCAGAATGATTACCGATAATTGTTGATGTTTTTTTTTTTTTTTTTTTTTTTTTCACTTTCAACACTGGTGCTGATTGTGTCCATATTTTGGGACACTTTTCAAAACAATTATTTTTCGGGATAACAGATTGCTACAGTCTTCCATTTTTAATTATTTAGAAATAAGTCCTGTTTCTTTGAGTCATATGAAGTTATGACGTCTACAGCATCACAATTTATGAGATACAATTGGAGGTTCACTAAAGTCTGAGCAGGTCTACTAGATTTTAGCAGTTGGTGAACCTGCTGGCAACTGCTGAAGAAAGTTAAGGTTGAGGCCTGATTAGGCAGTTAATTGGCGATAATAAGGTTACTAAACACTGAAATGTTCTGACACCTACTAAAAAAAAATTAAAAAAAAAAAATTCCCTACCTACCGACCCCCATTTTTTTCAGCATGTTACAGGAAACAAACATATTTTTTTTTATGCCTAAGAGAAAATATATCGAACAGAACAACCTCTCTTGAAACAAACCCCATGTGAAGCGTCAGCAGCGATGAAAATTTCATCAGAAATTGCTTCAATTATTTTTGGTCTTTCGAGTGTTTGACGCATGTGGGGATATTCAGGGCCACCTCTGGGTTTTTCTTACTTGTCGCCACTCTTTTAGCCAAATTATAAAAGTTGGAGCCACTTTAGAGCAAAAGTTCTGAGCCACTTATTTCTCTCAGTTGGCTGTCATAGTGTGCATAGGGAAATTAATTATTGTAAAAAATTACATTTAATAGGAATAATAACAATATGTATTGAATAATTGTAAAAGTAAATACAAAATAAAAGGTACAGTTTCTAAATTTAAAATAGAATATAACTTAAACTGTCATGGGATTTCAATAAGCCATACTGTCTTTTATTTACATTTTTTCCAAAGTTTCTTAACATTTTAAAGAAATTTGCCAGGATACCAGTTGAGTCCATTGACATTGTGGTTTTGTTTTCATACCCATCGTTAAAATCTTGACAATTTTTAACTAATTTATAACTTAATCTTCATTTAATCGACGAATTAGAAATTTATCTAAAATATTAGCAGAAAGTAACAAACCTCATTATGTATCTTTCGTACTAATTAAAAATTTGTCATAGAAAGTTCCGCATGTCACAAACATACATGTCGGTCTTTTTGTAAAAATCCAAACACATTAAGTATGGCGTATTTGTCGTTAATTTTAGTGAATCCTCGGCATACTTCAAATATACAAGTTGGCAGATGTTTTTATAACGGACTGATTATCAAATTATTCACATATATTTACGCAATTATCTTCTCAAAGTGTCACCCAGCATAGCCGAAAACATCAATAGCTGAATCGGCAAATACACCGCCTAGTCTGTTTCTCGATTTTATATACAACAAGCCCCTCGGTAACCATGTGTATCGAGAACCAATTCTTGATTGCTTACATCATTACGGAAAAAAAACATGAACGACCCCAAAATACATACATACAAAATAATATGTGCCACTCATTTCTGCCAATTCGCAAAATTTAGCAGCAAATTCTTTGAATAATTACAAATGGCAACATTGGCGACCGACAGCGGAGGCCCTTGATATTGCCCATATGAAAAAATTATCTCAATATTTCCCAAAGATCGCGTAAAGTTAGTTGGACTAGTGTCTAGGGGTACAGTGGTGCACTGGTGGTAGTAGGTTTATAGGCCACTAGGATCCGATTGCTTTGTTTGCCTAGCTGCATGGACCTCACACTTTCTGGAAGTTCAGGATATTTTTTCGTATGCTTTAGACGCAAATACTGCAGATTTTGGGCTCTTGAAATTTTTTTTAAATTGGTCAAATATTTCTTGGGCGGGTACATGGTAATCATCAAATTAGCCCATATTTTTCTGCAATTATTTAATGTAATGACTTGCAAAGAAATATTTGGCAGAGTGTAAGCTTTATATTTACTTTTGTTCAACCGATGTTTACAGATTTACAGAGTTTCTTTAGAAGTTCTTTCACAGGAAGTTTGTAACCGGAAATGACACTTATATTTCGGCTAAATTCTGTCTGGAATCCGGAATGTTAATGATTGTGAAACATCTATATAGATATTTTCACCATTCTCGCACACCAGAGGTCTACCGTGGTTCCCCGGATGAACTCTCTCTCGGATTTTGACGAACCTCTGATGGATGAGAATGTATTTTTACTAACAGATCACTTTCAATTACAGACGATGCAGGTATGAGTAGAGCGCTGGCCCCAGGCTTACATCCAGCAGTTGATACAGTTGAGAGCCCAGACCACCTGCAGTAGTAGTGGGCATCTAGTTTTAATCAATTTAAAAGCTTAATTTCACACTGGAATGGTCAAACTAGACTGCAAATGTTCAATGTGCAAACATACTTAGCAGCTTGTTCTGCAGGACCGGACGGCATCTTTTCATTACACCCAATCAGTTTAATTCAATGCTTGTACTCTCATTGTGGTCTTTTGCTTTTTTATTTTTGATATTTTTATTTGCTTGGTAGTTTTTGCTTTGTTTAGCTGAATTTGTTGTTCCTCATAGTTTGCTACAATTAATATGTGTACCTTGCTTTCCTTGTGTAGTTGACATAGTTTTATGTTTTTTTCTCCATGTTTAGCTGCTTTAGTTATTTACTGTGCTTTTTTGCATTGTGCTGTCAATACTTGACTTGCTTTGCATGCTTTAGCTACTTTTTCTATACCTTATTTCCCAGTGTAGTCGACATAGATCTATGCCTTGTTCTCCATGTTTAGCTGCTTTAGCTAGTTTCTTTGTTTTGTTGCTTTAGTTGCACACTTTTCTTTCTATTATTTTTATGTAATAATTTGCATGCATTTTATGTTCTCTATGTGCTGTTGTCATTATTACATCTTATTTTCATGCTATGTTTTATGTGCTACTGTGAAGGAGAGGCTGCTCTGTTCATTTCAGATCTGATCTGAGGTGATATTCTCGTTTAGCAATTTTTTATTCAGCTTTTTGCGCCAGTTTTGCCTTTCAGTTTTTTATTTCATGTTTATCTTAAGTAGTTCTTAGGCTTATGGTCAAGAGCAGCATATCTTTCACAGGTTTAACTTCATGTTGTACTGCTACATGTAATTTTGTATAACCTATCTCTTATTTCACAGCTTGCTTACTATATGTTTTAACTGTTTATCTTTGTTATATATAGTCGGTTAAAAAGCGCTTGCCGCTTATGTTGTATTGTTTCTCTGTCTTGCCGACTTTTAAAAATAAAATTTATCTTATCTTATCTTATCTTATCTAACATATACACGCCCGACTAATAAAATAAACGGTCCTCCAACTTAATTAATGGGCATTTTTGTTTCTGAACCTCGTTTGTGAAACAATTAACAGCGTCGTGTCGTTTATCCCACTAGTGGAATCTGAACGGGTCGCTCAATATGACATAAAACAATTTGTTGCAGGCTGGGTTTGATTGAGCCTGTTCATGGACGGTAGTGGAAATGCATGCTTTAGTCCGTGCCCTCTAGCCCCGGGTTTAGCATAACTCAACATACATTTACAATGTTACATGTACCAGAAACAATTAGGGACATCCGCAGATGTGGTCATACGGCGGTGCACATGGAACCTTCAATGATACACTAGTGTATTATTCCATGACAAGCGGCGTAAGGTCCCGAGTTAAAGTAATATGCTTGCACTAAACGAGAAAACGCTGGACAGAACTAAATAAACTGGAATTTAGAAAGGGGATATATGGTTATGGAAAAACTTACCAGCACCACTTGCTGAAGCATACTCTTTAACATCCTTTAGGAGCGGGTTATCCAATCTGACTTTCTAATGGAAACCGTATATCCCACAAATTAGGGGTTTGAGCTGTCAGTTGAGTCTCGCACCCTGGTGCCACCAATAAAGGTAGCTGCATCGGTCTTTCTCTGATGACTAGATAGTAACTGGGGTCACTTCATCTTCTTTTTTTCTGTCTGTTCTTGCACCTTCCATCTTGACTGTGACTTGTTCTAGCACAAGAAATACCAGACAAAGGCCCTAGTCATCATCCAAAAATGCCAGACATAACCATCTCTAAAAAAGGAATGACTATATTATTGTCAAATATAAACCCTCATAAAGCTTCTAGTCCTGACAATATACATGCTTTTTGAAAGAATGTAAAGAAAGTATATCACTAATTTTTAAGTCTCTTGCTGAAGGCAAAATCCCACTTGACTGGAAACATGCAAACGTGTGCCCCGTTTTTAAAAAGGGCGACAAACATGATGCCATTAACTACAGACCAATTTCACTAACTTGTATCTGTTGTAAAATACTTGAACATGTTATCTCTAGCAATGTTATGTCTTTCTTGGAAAGTAACAACATTTTATATGATTTGCAGCATGGCTTTCGACCAGCACGTTCTTGTGAAACTCGGCTCATTTCTTTCATCAAAAACATTAGTAAGTCATATAACAACAACGCCCAGACGGATATTATTATAATGGATTTTGCCAAAGCATTTGACAAGATGCCACATATACATCTACTGTATAAATTAAAATACTATGGAATATATTGTAATGCCCTAAATTGGATTTCTGATTTTCTGGAGGATAGAACCCAGACAGTAGTATGTCAAAGAAGGTGTCTGTAACCTCTGGTATAACCCAGGGCACAGTTCTTGGTCCTATCCTCTTCTTAATCTACATCAATGATTTTGCTGACTAAAACACTGTACTTTAAGACTCTTTACGGATGATAGCATAATTTATAGAGAAAGTAAAACCTTAAATTCAGTCTGATTTTGAAGCTGCTGGTAAATGGGAACAGGATTGGTTGATGCATTTCCATCCTGATAAATGTAACATCCTTAGTATCACACGGAAAAAGAATCCCATCCAGTTTAATTATAAACTACATCATCATTATTTAGAAAAAGTTCAGTCATCAAAGTATCTAGGCGTAACAATTCAAAACAACTTGAAATGGGATAAGCACATAAACTCAATAAATAACAAGCAAATCAGTCTCTTGGCTTTCTGCGTAGAAATTTAAAAATTAACTCTTCTAAAGTGAAAGAACATACATATAAAGCTATAGTAACACCAAAGTTAGAATATTCATGTACTATACCCACATACTAAAAGCCAGATAGATCAAATTGAAACAGTTCAGAGAAGGGCTGCTAGATTTGTCCCAAATCGCTATCATAATACAAGCTCAGTTTCTGATATGATAACAAGTTTCAAATGGCCATTATTAGAGATAAGAAGAACCAGAGCCCGTCTAATAATGTTCTTTAAAATTGTCCACCATATAATAGTTATATATCCGGAAAAGAATTTATTAATACCAGCTGGTTGAATAACGCGGCATATACAGCTTCAGACACATTGTCACATCCAAAGATTCTTATAAGTATTCATTTTCCGCTAGAACAGTGGGTCAGTGGAACATGTTGCCGGCTGTCGCACACACAGCAGCCACAACTGACTCATTCAAAGCTTATGTCACTGTGCCTGTTCTAATCTCTGCCCTCAATTTTTAAACATCTACCAGTGTACAAAGTTTTATTAATGTAAAATTTGGAAAGTTTAATTGTTTTGGCACATGTACAAATTTGATTTAAAAACACCATAACTTTTTATTCAGCGCCTACACATAATCTTCAAAGTTATGAAGGGGTGTAGTAATTAGAAGAAGAAGATTTTAATTTTCTTTATTTGGCACTCCGTTATAGTAAAGTTTGACAATATATATGTTGTTCTGATGAACATATACAAATTTTTCTACATATTGTTAATTCAACAACTTTGATGCATTTCTTGTCATCTTTGTGGTCTATTGTGAGTTAATTATGTCCACCGTGATAATATACTGGTCCTGTAACTGGACAATCAGAGTAAAAAGTAGGACACTAGGTGATGTCTTCTTGTAAATAATTACTTTTCACTTACTTAATTTAAAGGTGGTTGATCAGATTTTGGTCAAGTAATGAATTTGTTCTGATCATTTACCAATATTTGTGTTCTCTAAGTTAGGTTTTCACTGGGGGTATTTCTTCCTATCCTTGCTCAGGCCAAACCATATTCCAAAGTCCCAAGACAGTGCAAATAAAAGGTATTTCCACCATGTGAATCCCTGACACACGCAATGGCCACAGAAGTCACAATGAGTTTTAAAAGTTTCAGTTTAAAGTTGTGTATATTCATTAAGGTTTTGTTGAAGATTTTCCTATAACTTTGTAAAGTCTCTTCTAATTTCACATTGATTTTTCATTTATTTTGATCTCGTCATCTCATGATTATTTGTACAAAGATGAAACTTCGATAAACTATTAGTTGAGTTGATACCATTTTGCACAAAGATGGGAGTATAAATAACTATGAATTGACTTGATATGGTTTTGTATTCCACAATATACCACAAACCGACTTCAAAAATAAAATATTAAATACCTGTGATTGCTTTTTAAAGGTGGAATAACACCAGCAGATTCAGTATGTTGGTCTGTGAAAATACGCAAAATCATTAAAATGGATAAAATCGGTAAAAGATCGACAAATACCTTATATTTCATTGTTTCGTAGGTCACTGTGAATTAAAACGAAAACAAAGTTTCGACAGAAAGAGCCGCGATCCAAGAACGCAACTAACCTAAATGAAACCCTAAAGAAGTGTATGTTATGATCTATGTTATTGAAATTAGCGCAATAAACAGCAAAAAAAAAATGTAAATCAATTTGACAACAAGGACAAAGAAATGTTGAGACTCAACCTTGAAACGGCCAGTGGCCCTCACTATTACTTTCCGGTTACCAACTTCGTGAAAATGAAAAATGGCACTTAGATATTCTACAAAAAAGAAGTAATTTTGACCCCTGCTTTGTTTTTATTGCTCTTAAACAGGAGGGAATTTTAAAGTTCCAAACAAGTATTGTATTACTTACATTGGTTGCCAGTGAAGGCAAGAATTGAGTTTAGTTACTTACCTGTCACATTGGCAGAACACCTATATATTTTACAGAATTGCTTACAGAGTATGTTCCTAGCAGACTAGGTTTGAGATCGACAGAAAATTCGGAATGTCGTTATGTTGTTCCATACAACAAATGCGAAACATTTAATGATAGAAGTTTCTGTACTATTGGTCCAAAACTGTGGAATGAACTGCCGTTAGAACAGTACAAAAGTAAATCACTTGATACATTAAAAAAAATTATAAGACACTGTATTTCAGAGACTTCATAGCATTGTTTTATTTTTTTGATAATTGTTCCAGTCTGTTTAGGTCTGCCCATTGTTGTCTCGTTTAGGGCAAACCCATTATTTTAAATGATTAAATGCCGCTTTTCATGGAATTACACGCTAGTGTATCATTGAAGGTTCCATGTGCACCGCCGTATAAATACATATGCGGATGTTTCTAAATTTATTTTTGTACTTGTAGCATGTGTAAATGTTGAGTTCTGCTCAACCCGGGGTTAGAGGGCATGGACGGTAGCATGCATTTCCACTACCGTCCATGAACAAGCTCAATCAAACCGAGCCTGCAACATTTTCGTTTTTGTCGTGTTGGGCGACCTGTGGAGTTTCCACTTTTTTTATTTTATATGCGATAATAGCAGGTGATAGTTTTAACTTTTTTGTAAAAGTTTCTACATTTCAACATTTATATTTCCAAGGTTTATTAAATTAAATGTACTTGCTGGAACAGACTCTATGTGTAGGGTAGTGTGTAGTATTTCTCTTTTTAAAATAATAAATGACGGCACCATCAACCAAGGGGTTTGAACCTCTATATGCAGCCCGTCTGGGCGTACCATGTACGGCTCTAAGCACTGGTATTCGGCAGTAGGGGTAAATGGCCTCAATGGGCAGGGTGCGGTCATGACTGTTTGTTTAAGTAAAGTTAAAGTAAATTATTATTATTATTATTATTATTATTATTATTATTATTATGTACAACGCCACTGAATATGTAATTGTATAGAAATAGGCGAATATGAACGTGAACAGTCATATACCTGATCAGATAAGATTCACGCCCATTCCCAAATCTAAATCAATTGCCACATCTACCCCAAATACTAAGCAAAAGGTCAAGTCTCCCAGACCTCCTAAACTTAACTTACTATTCTAAACGTAAACTGCCGCTCCATCAAAAACAAGACCCCTGATCTACATCAGGTTATTACACAGGTTAAGCCGGACATCATGTGTCTGACTGAAACCTGGCTCAAATCAGAAATTCGAAATTCAGAACTTCTCCCAAACCAATTTAGTTTTCAAATATTTAGAGATGATAGGATAGAGGGCCAAGGTGGTGGTACCCTCTTAGCCATCTCTCGTTCTCTTGTTAGCTCAGAACAGTCTCAGCTCAGGTCAAACTGCAATTTTGTCTGGGCCAAACTGTCTCTCAAAGGTATAAGAAATATATACATCTCTTCCTATTACAAACCTAAGGAAGATGATGAAACATCCTTAAGTGAACTTTGGTCAGCCATCCAGAAACACCTCCATATGGGTCCTCGGTGATTTTGATATGCCTGGTGTTGATTGTTGACTGGACATCAGAATCCATCACTGAAAACTGAAGGTACCGTAACTTGTACACTTCCTTCCTTGAAAATATAGTAAATCTCAATCTTCAGCAAATGGTTTTCATCCCCACTAGAGGAAATAATAGCTTGGACCCCTTTCTCACATGCCCTCTCAAGTCCATAACACCAGAACTTTACCCCCATTAGGTTCTCCAGATCACGGCATTGTCTTTCATGAGATAAAGGTCAGAGAAATGAAATGCTAGAAGAAAGCAAACTGGAATGTCCTCAAAAAGACTTTGGAGCGTTTTCAAAGCAGTTTCTTGTGGCAAATCATACAGATCCCAATACTGCCTGGTCATCATGTAAGTATGAGCTAAACCGTCTTAGCTCTATCCACATCCCAGCTAGATGCACTAAAGTTCGTCGGGATCTCCCAAGGGTTACTCCTGCCATCATTAGGCAAAATTAGGAAATAAGACCGTCTATTCTCCAAAAGGTCAAATTTCCACTCCCACTCCGAAAACCTGGTCAAAGAATATAAACACTTAAAGGGAAAAATACAAAAAGATATTAGGAATAGCTACTGGCAGTATTTAGACACCATAACCATTACTGCCGAGTCCAAGCCAGGCCAAAACAAAATTGTTTACTCCTTTGTCAAATCAAATAGGACAGAAAATTGTGGTGTTGCTCCTTTCAAAAGTGAAGGTCAAACATTTGTAGATCCGATAGCAAAAGCCAATATACTCAATCGGCAATTTGAGCCAGTTTTCTCTAGACCTCAGTCCCTTAGCCTCGCCCAGTCATGCAAACAGTTGCTGACTCCTGCAAATCAGCCAGTCATGCCTAAGGTCAACATATCCCAGGACGGGGTAGAAAAGCTCCTCAAATACCTAGATCCAAGCAAAGCCTCAGGCCCAGATGAACTGTCACCTAGGTTATTAAAAGAATTGTACTTAGAAATAGCCCCTGTCCTTACTCACATATTCCAAATCTCCCTCAATACTGGTATTGTCCCCAGTGACTGGAAGCATGCAGTCATTGCCACTGCATATAATAAAGGTCCAAAGTGTAAACCCTCTAATTATCGCCCCATATCCCTAACATGTATCGCTTCAAAGTTAATGGAACACATCCTGGTCTCCAACATTATGTCCTTCTATGATCAGTTTAATATCCTTAGCCCTTATCAACATGGTTTCAGGTCAAAGCACAGCTGTGAAACCCAGCTAATAAGTTTCTCCCAAGAAGTCAGTGACAACTTAGAACTAGGTCAACAAACAGATATCAAAGTCATGGATTTCAGCAAAGCTTTTGATAAGGTAGATCATCATAAACTTGTCCATAAGACATAAATGTTAGGTGTCAACCTACATGTCACATTTTTGGCCAAGTCCTTCCTTCAAAATCGCACCCAGCAGGTTGTCGTCGAAGGTCAGAATTCAGACAATCTCCCCGTCCTCTCTGTGCCCCTCAATGCTCCGTCCTCGGACCTTGCCTTTTCCTTTCCTATATAAATGATCTGCATGAAAGTGTTAAGGGCAAAGCGAGGCTGTTCGCGGATGATGCGATAGTCTATGTTACGGTCAAATCCAACTGTGATGCTCAAGCTCTACAGGAAGACCTTTTAAGCCTCAAAACCTGGGAGTCTGATTGGTCCATGGTATTCAATCCAGACAAGTGTGAAGTCCTCAGAATCAGTCGCAAAAGCAACCCTGTAATCTTCCCTTATAAGCTGCATGACATCGAGTTAAAATCAGCTGATTCTGTCAAATATCTAGATGTAACCATCAGCAAAGACCTATCATGGACCAATTATATCAACAACATATCACCCAAAGCAAACCAGTTCCTAAGATTCTTCAAACGCAATGTCAAACCCCCAAATTAAAGAGTCAAAAGGGTTGCATATAAAACTTATGTTAGACCCCAGTTAGAGTACTGTTCCACCATATGGCATCCATTGCAAAAATACCTAACCCTCAAAACAGAGCAAGTTCAAAGGTCTGCAGCAAGATAATTATTTTTATAATAACTACAGTTACACCAGTAGTGTTTCCAAAATGTTAAATGAACTAAACTGGCAAACCCTAGAACAACGCCGTAAGATCAGTGCAGTTACAATGTTGTTTAAGATCCAACAACAACTTGTTTTTGTTGACCACAGTCACCTTAGAAGAACTAGAAACCTGAACTATTTGATACCGTATTCAAAAACACACTATCATGCAAAATCCTTTTTCCCTAGAAGTATCCGCCTGTAGAACAGTCTCCCTGTGTCTTTGCAAGCTAATCCCAGCTTAGAAATATTTGCTGGGCAGCTGCCACCCTTCTATCAGTTCAAATTCAACTTCCTGGTTTTTTAACCTTGCCTGTAAAATAGTTCTTTTACTTTAATATCTTTGTGATGCACATAATTTCTGTGTTTTACTTCTTTTAACAGCTGACAACGAGCCCGTTAACAATTGCTATATTTGAGCAGTAGAACATAGACATAGACATATCATCTACATATATGGCAAGTTTTTGAATTTTCCTACAGCAACTACTATTTTTGTTGAGCCATGTCTAAATTTGTGAAGAATATCACGAATTGGAGCATTCCGTATCATACACATACCGTTTTACATGGCGAATAGATCAGATACCGGTGCAAGTATACTTTTTCCTCACACAATAAGTCCCATACAGTTGCATGAAATCATGAAACTGAAACTAGAGTAGAAATGGCCGAAGGCGGAAGATGTGCCCCAAAAATCAAGGTACTGTATATTTGACGATCAGTTACTAATTTATTCTATAACATTACTGTGTGAATGAAGTAGACTTTCACTCTGTGATTTTTTTGTTTTAGGGATGGTCACAGGTTCCGGTAGTCCTATATAAGACCTGACATAACTAATATCACTTCATAAGTTCATTTTAATTCATATTTTACATTTTTTATTTTCCATATTATGTCGAAAAAGGCGTTGATAGTAAAAATGTAAAATGTCAGGATATTAACAGGTCGGAGACTTCCCCTGGATTGAGAGACATTCTCTCTATCTAAACATTGTCTCTCGTTCGGAAGACAAAATGTCTTTCAATCGAAAGACTCAAATTAGCTTAAGCAATGAAAATCATTGAAAGAGTAATTAAAACTCTCTTTTTAGAATGCGCAAATTTATTTCAGATATAGAAAATTATCTTTCTTAAATTATCAAATTTTCAAAATTAAAATTATTTGGATATTTTGTTTAAGCATTATAATGCTTAAGCAAACTTCTATGACAATGTGTTTCTTGTAAAGTTTACTTGAAATAACAAGTTGTTTCAATGAATAAATAATGCGACTGTAATGAAATGCTTGTTTTGATAATGATTTCATGTTTTTTCAACACTTAAGCTAAATGCAGTCTTTCAATCGAAAGACATTTTGTCTTTCAAACGAGAGACAGTGTTTAGATCTAGAGACTGTCTCTCAATCCAGGGGATGTCTCCGACCTGATTAATGTTGAACGTCAAATGACAACTTTTTCACGTCTAATTATTTGGACTAAGGTTCCGGTACAACTATCGGTGATTGTACCCAGTCGCGATATTGTGATAATTTTTTCGTACAGGTCAATATCTTTCCTCCACGTAGTAGAGGCAGACATAAGGTAAATATCAGTCTGTGAAATCAGTCTGCCGTGCAATCGAAAAATTGAGACTAAGATTCTGGCTGAGCTAAATTGAAAACTTTGTATGCCCTTTTCTCGTTATTTCGAGCCCCTTAACCAGTATTTCAGTTCTTGTCATTAACAGATCTAAGTTTCAAAAGAGTTTTTGCTATAGTTTGATACTCCAACATCTAAACTTAAAAAATCCCCATGAAGAAAAATTCTAAGGATTGTTGCCAATGAATCCAGACTTTCACACGATGACCCTAGTCCAACTAATTTGATGCGATCTTAGGAAATATTGAGATAATTTTTTCATATGGGCAATATCCCCACTCGCATCAAACACTCGAAAGACCAAAATAGTTGAAGCTATTTCCGATGGAAGTTTCATCGCTGCCGACGTTTTACATGCTATAAATTTAAATGCTGATTATTTCACGAATTGGCCATAAATTCAAATAAAACTTACATGTATCGAAAGGAGATTCAATTCCTCATTGATTTATGTAAAAAATTATCAAATTATATCCAAAATTCTTAATTTTCTGGTGATTTAAACCTATGTATGTACTGTACACAATTAAGTGAGTGTCGTTTATCGTGTCTGCACCCCAGTATGCGCAAGCAAAAAAACCAATAACTTCACACGACTGTGTACTGTAATTTATCCTCCATTATTTTGGTCCTTCAAGTTTTGACGTTTAGATTGCCTGTCACAAATATAAAACAATCTGAATGTCCAATTATTTTTGACTAACGACGACCCTCACCCTCTGAAACAGCCAGATACTTTCTCGTTGAACCGAGACTTGTGATCATTTGTACTAGCTCTCAAAAACAAAGGCTTTTTTTGAAAAAGTTCTTTTTAAATTTAAGAACAGATATATAATTGTGTTTGCAGACAAAAAAGTTTTACAATAAGTGGTTTCTGTTACCTATAAGAAGGTTATATATTACCACAGTGTTTTTAGAAAAGCAAATTTTGTGCCAAAATTTTCTGTTGTGTATATTTCTATTTTAATGTGAGTAATACGATTTTCTTTTTATTCTTGTTTAACTGTCATATGATTTGCCACAACATGCATTAAATTTAGAAATAGGAAATAGCTGCAAGTGCAAATTTTCTAAAGGCTCTGATCAATGAGAAGGCTTGGAATTACGAGAAAGAGGCATACATGTACTTAATAAATAGGCAGTGGCTACGATTATGGTGCCGTAATCCTAGCCTCCGATTCTAGGATGATGGAAGTTCTGTTTTCCTAGACAACCCTATGAGGATAGGCTAGGATTACAGTAGTATTTAAGAGGCATCAAATATATGTTAGGACATGCATAAATGATGTTGTTGACTTATTTCAATATTTCACTTTTAAAAATAGGATTGGCATTAGTGGTTATTTAACATATATCATATATATATAATGGTGTAATCTATAAAGGACCAGCCGCACGTAAACCCCAAATATTTGTGTTGTCATGGCATAATTTGTTCCATTAATGACTTGAAAAATACTCGCCGTGCAAGACGACGTCATACTGCAGGCCTTTTTTTTCATCAATTTGGGAATGCCAGCAACACCGATGGAATTGGGAAAATGCTCTCGGAAATTGTCTTAATTGGGACAATTTGCAAATTACCAACATCTACATAGATGTGTTTTTGTGTAAAATATTAATGAGTTTCAGTAGATGTGTTTTCGTGTGAAATATTAATGAATTGCATTTCAGTAATTGTTCAACAGTATTATAATTTACCTAAATATACATACAAATTAGCAAAACTATCTTAAAACAGCAAAAATCCTAAAAGGTATAATCATTTGGGAATTTTAAATTCAACTATGGGAAAAAAGCATACTTTTTTGCTTTGGGATTACCTCCTTTTACCGGAGGTAGATTTATAGGGGAAAAAACCCTGTACTGCTTTCATGATGTTCTTAATGTCACATCTCAAAATGCCTTCGTTGACTTACTTTAAAGTATTGTAGCTCTTGGAATACTGAAGATAATCACTTCAAATTTTCAGAAGTTCTTCATAACTATTTTATTTCACTTTTGAAATTTTTGTCACTAATACAGGTTTTCTCATGGAACGCCCCATATATATATTTCAAATTCCATTTTCTAGACTCATTCCATTCTCCATGACTACACAGTTGACTGGAACCAGAAACTTGGAACAGGAATCAGTGGACCAGTCAGGTTTGTGTTTTCCCTGTTGATATTATAGTAGATACTTACTATCCTTCTGTATTTAAATAGTAACAGAACTATGTTGTAAAAAAAAATTACAACTGCATGATACATCAATACTGATTATAGTTTGTATAATCTTAACTGTTTTTGTAAGGAGGTGCAATTTTAATGACAGTTGCCAAAGCTGAGTAACATCTTATGAGGTTCAGTGTTTAATAAATTATCTACTCACTTTTGAAAGTAATAACAGAAAATACTGAGTGAGTAACTTTGCCTGTAAAGTTGGTCAGGTAATGCTTTCTGTCACTACTGTCTGCAGTGCACTGGAGAGTAACATGTAAAGTAAAGCTTACTCTGCCCCATCCACTACCTTTCTACTATACAACGTGGGCTTTGCTTCATATTGTACAGATTACGTAAGGGGGACTATGTTGCAAAGCAGTTTAGTAGTTTACTTTGAATCACTTACTCTTTACCACTGTGGGTTAGGAACCAGAACCTTGCTTAGTGTGTAGAATTATTTGATGTGAGGAAGTTATCCTTGATGTCTTCTTTCACTGTTAAAAGCTGAAAAGTTGCTATATGACATAATTATGTTGATGGGATATCAAAGCTATTAAAAAAAGCAACAAACAAACAAGAAAACAGGAAGGTTCTGAAATTTGATGGCATGCCTGATGAGGTTGAGAAATGATAATTAATGGACTTAAATTAGTATTTGTAAATAACCGCGAATTCTTCTTGCACATAATTCTTCTTATTCTAGGTTATGGTTGTCAAAATAAAACATACTGTGAAATCATTTAACCCTTAGCATGCTAAACATGATTGATTCTGCCTTTGCAAACAGTGTAGATCATGACTAGCCTGCACATCTGTGCAGTTTGATCAAGATCTGCACTGTTCGCAATTCAGTCAGTATCTTTCTGGTAAGCACCCCTTCTTAGAGTTAATGGCACTGTCCAAATTGAAAGATGGATTAGTTCATTATAGTTTATCAGGGTAAGGGTTAATTTTGTGGGCATAAAACTTCATAGCTTTGGCCAAAAATGGCTTTATACTGAGGATATGAATTAGTGGATTTCAAATTATGAATATAAAATGAATGTGATTTTTTCTTCTTTGTTAGGTATTTATCTTGTGGATTTGCTTAACCACAAAAACCACAAAAATTAGTCCCCCATGAATATAAATGAGTTCACATTATGGCAATTAAAGCTGAAGTAAGTAATAGGCCTACAGATGAAATTAATTCTGTTCTTAGCCCTTATCATCATGCTGGACACGATTGGTTCAGCCTTTGCGACCAGTTGAGATCATTATCAGCCTGCACATCTGTGCAAATTGCAATCTTATCAAGATCTGCACTGTTCACCATTCAGTCAGTATCTATTGGTAAGCACCCCTTTTAACAATTAATGGTAATGTACAATTTGAAAGATGAATAAGTTCATTATAGAAATTTAGCAGTTTAAGTTAAGGGTTAGTTTAATTGTTGATATCGGTGGATAAGGAAGAAAATGTTAGAACAAGGATGGTTTCTTGAGACATTTGACTAAGATTTTAATGCTAGACATAGAAAGAAACTTGATTTTTTTTCTTTGCAGGCCATGCAAGAAGTTGAAGACTGGTAGAAGTTATGCTCTTAAATGTTTGCCCGACAACCCCAAATCACAAACAGAAGTGAACATACATTTTATGTGCAGTGGACATGCTAATGTTGTGAAAGTTCATGATGTATATGCCAATGATCTTCAGTTCCCAGGGGAGAAACAGGCAAAGTAAGATATTTCCTACTTCAAACCTTATGATTATTTTATTTTAAAACCAGAACATTCCATGTGAAGAGTTTGGTGAAATTGTTAACATGAATAGATAGTTTATTTTGCTCTTTTAAAAATTATTCCTCTGCAGAGGTTATTTGTTTACATTTTTGTATGCATACGCTGATTTTGTAAGGATGGGGATAATTATTCAGTTGAGGTTCTGTGATCTAGATTTAAAAAAAAATTAATACGCTAATTTTATAACAATTCCACAGGTCAAGTGCATGTCGTATTGAGTTTTACCTTTACTTTGCAGACCTTTCCTGTTAATGGTGCTAGAGATGATGGAAGGAGGTGAATTGTTTGACAGAATTAGTAAACAGAGAAGGTTTACAGAAAGAAAGGCCGCTAGATATTTTAAGAAAGTAAGTTTTTCAGCACTTATTGTATTAAAGTAATATCAGTATTTGCCCTCAGGACTTTGGGAACATTACTCATACCCTAATTATTGCTTATTTTAGTGACACTTTCCCCAAATCTTTTATATTTAAATGATATTACGAGAACAGTCTTATTAGATTAAGATTTACAAGAAAAGGTGAAAAACATTTAGGGTATAAAACGGATTTTATCAATTCAATATTTGTTTAAATGTATAAAGATGACATGAAATTTGGCCCAGTTTGGGAAAGAAAGTCCCAGTTTTTCATTTGGGAATATGACCTATTAATGGTTATCAAGATAAGTCAAAAACAATGTAAAATTATCATGTTAACTTCAGAGCTCCAGATAAGCTGCGTATTTGCGCAATTAAAATTGCAGAAAACCCAATTGAATTCATATAGTGTGCGTATCAAAGCGCAATTAAAATTCCTAATACCCAATTATTAAAAAATTGCTTGCGTATCGCATTTTCCTTATTACTTGAACGGGTAAGAGATTTTGCTAGACAACTGACTGATTATACATTACAGCAAAACAAGTTGCAATTTATCGGAGAAATCACAGGACCATTCAATCGGCTGATTGGTGTTATTTGGACACTTTGTAAACAATTTTCTTCACGCCGATAAAATGTAAAAGAGGGCAGAAAATACATTGTTGCAGCACAAACAAACAAATTAGTGGAATATTTTGATGTTCAACAATGACAGTAGTCTCTTTGTGACGATGTAGTGTCACTAATACTGGACAACATCTTATGGGAGAACACATATTGCGGTGAACACATCGTTAAGAATATTGGTGAATTGATCTCCAACTGCATGAAATGTGAAAAAGAAAACAACAGTATGCAACAAAAGTACTGTGAAATCAGTTAATTTCGTGGGCATGAAATTTCGTGGTTTTGGTCAAAACAGTAATTTCGTGGAGACATGAATTCGTGGATTTCAACTTTTGAACACAAAATGAATGGGAATTTTACTTGTTCGTTGGGATTAAATTTCGTGGATTGACTAAACCACGAAATCCACGAAACTTAGTCCCCCACGAATATTAATGATTTCACAGTATTTCAGAATACATTAAATGATTGGAGAGAAAAATATCTTTGGTACTATGAATTAAAACACACATATTTACATTGATTACACGCATGTAAAATCAATTTTAAAAAGACAATACTGTTCTAATTTATCACATTGCATTACAAATTTAAATACATTTTTAGCTCATCTGATTTTTTGAAAAAAAATGATGAGTTATTGTCATCACTTGAGCGGTTGTCGGCGTCGGCGTCGGCGTCGGCGTTGCCTGGTTAAGTTTTATGTTTAGGTCAGCTTTTCTCCTAAACTATCAAAGCTATTGCTTTGAAACTTGGAATACTTGTTCACCATCATAAGCTGACCCTGTATAGCAAGAAACATAACTCCATCTTGCTTTTTGCAAGATTTATGGCCCCTTTTGTACTTAGAAAATATCAGATTTCTTGGTTAAGTTTTATGTTTAGGTCAACTTTTCTCCTAAACTATCAAAGCTATTGCTTTGAAACTTGGAATACTTGTTCGCCATCATAAGTTGACCCTGTATAGCAAGAAACATAACTCCATCTTGCTTTTTGCAAGATTTATGGCCCCTTTTGTACTTAGAAAATATCAGATTTCTTGGTTAAGTTTTATGTTTAGGTCAACTTTTCTCCTAAACTATCAAAGCTATTGCTTTGAAACTTGGAATACTTGTTCACCATCATAAGCAGACCCTGTACATCAAGAAACATAACTCCATCTTGCTTTTTGCAAGAATTATTGCCCCTTTTGGACTTAGAAAATCAGTTTTCTTGGTTAAGTTTTATGTTTAGGTCAGCTTTTATCCTAAACTATCAAAGCTATTCCTTTAAAACTTGCAACAGTTTTTCACCATCATAAGCTGACCCTGTACAGCAAGAAACATAACTCCATCCTGCCTTTTTCAAGATTTATGGCCCCTTTTGGACTTAGAAAATATCAGATTTCTTGGTTAAGTTTTATGTTTAGGTCAACTTTTTCTCTTAAACTATCAAAGCTATTGCTTTAAAACTTGCAGCTCTTGTTCACCATCATACGCTGACCCTGTACAGCAAGCAACATAATTCCATCCTGCTTTTTGCAATAATTATTGCCCCTTTTGGACTTAGAAAAATCATTTTCTTGGTTGAATATTATGTTTAAGTCAACTTTTCCCATAAACTATCAAAGCTATTGCTTTAAAACTTGCAACAGTTTTTCACCATCATAAGTGGACACTGTACATCAAGAAACATAACTCTATCCTGCTTTTTGCAAGAGTGATGGCCCTTTTTAGACTTAGAAAATCATGGGTAGGACAATATTTCTATTATACAAAAAAAATCAGATGAGCGTCAGCACCCGCAAGGCGGTGCTCTTGTTGTATTAATCATTGAAGGGTGCTATTAAAGTACTTTTATGTCAGTTAGTCAGTCCTGGCTAATGATATATACCATGTGAGCTGTAAGCAAAAATACTCATTGTGTGAGATTGGTGAAATACACAATTTGTTTTAGAAAATACCCAATTACTTCTGAAAAGGCTGGGTAATGATATTATTTTTACCAAATTCAGATTTCCAATACCCAATTCAGACAAAAAGTGATGGGTAAATACCCAATTGCACCAAAAGCTTATCTGGAGCTCTGTTAACTTGCAAATAAAATAGAATAAATACTATCATCAAAGGTGTTGTTTTGTAATATGTAACTTCAATTTGTTATTACAATAAACTGTCTAGTTTGACATTTATATGGACAAATAAGTCATTCTAATGATTTAAAAATTGTATTAATTAAGTTAGAAATATCTCATGCAGAACATAAACTAATGTTATGTCAAGTCATAAATTTTCCTGTGCACTTGGAAAACTTCAATACATGTATCACTTTCGAATACAGATGACATGAATAATTTATACATGTTGTTTTACCTACTTAGATTGCAGAGGCTGTCCGCCACTGTCATAGTCTAAATATAGCTCACAGGGACCTGAAACCAGAAAATATACTGCTCACTGATAACTCAGAGGTAAGATATTGACTACATGTTGTCCACAGGGACCTGAGACCAGAAAATATACTGCTCACTGATAACTCTGAGGTATGACATTGACTACATCTTGTCCACAGGGACCTGAGGCCAGAAAATGTACTGCTCACTGATAAGTCTGAGGTATGACATTGGCTACATGTTGTCCACAGGGACCTGAGACCAGAAAATATACTGCTCATTGATACCTCTGAGGTAAGATATTGACTACATGTTGTCCATAGGGACCTGAAATCACTGGTATTAAAATTTGAGGTAAGATATTGTGAGAATGAACAAATTGCCCACTGGGATTTGACACTAGAAATTATATTGCTCACTGATAACTCAGAAGTAAGATATTGATAGAATATACACATTGTCTACAGGGACCAGAAACCAGAAAATATATTGTGCACTGACAACTCTCAGGTAAGATAATGACAGAATATACACATTGTCTACAGGGACCAGAAACCTGAAAATATATTGTGCACTGACAATTCTCAGGTAAGATAATGATAGAAGAAATTAATTTTGCCCATGGAACTGAAACCTGAAACTTGTTGCAGTGACCTTAAAACAGAATGCATATTACTCATTGATTACTCTTGATATGAGATTCTGTTTTCCACAGGGACATGAATATAGAGATTTCATTTTCACCATTAACTTTTGGTAACCATACAAATTACTCACATGGACTTGAAAAACAAATAAGGGTGAATGTATCTTATAGATCTTTAAAATAATAATGTTCATTCATTCTGTTAAATTAAAGGTTGTTTGATGTCTCCTAAATACATCAAATTTGAAGTGACTATGTTTAGGTTAAACTTGAAAATAGACCTGTATCAGTCTAGAATTCTGATAACATATTATGTACGTTTGAAAAATAGTAATGAATATTCTATTAATAGTGTTTCATTGTTACAGGAGGCAGAGTTAAAACTGTCAGATTTTGGTTTTGCAAAAGTAGATGATGGCAGCCTACAGACACCATACTTTACTCCATATTATGTTGCACCTCAGGTAACATGATATTTTTGCATATTGTTATGTTTCACTGCTCATTTTGTTACTTGAAATAAAACACTGTTTCTAACTTCATGTTATTTCAAAAGTTCATTTAAAAAGTCAGACTGACTTCAGTACATCAGCATAACATGTTACAAAAATATTTGATAAATTCTGTGAAATCCTGGACATTAATCTTCTTATACTCCATGAATCCATAAAATAATCTTATACCCCATGAATCCACAAAATAATCATACCCCATGAATCTACAAAATAATCTTATACCCCATGAATCCACAAAATAATCTTATACTCCATGAATCCATAAAATAATCTTATACTCCATGAATTCACAAAATAATTTTATATCCCATGAATCCACAAAATAATCATACCCCATGAATCCACAAAATAATCTTATACCCCATGAATCCACAAAATAATGTTATACCCCATGAATCCACAAAATAATCTTATACTTAATTAATCCACAAAACAATCTTCTTATACTCTGTGAATCCACAAAATTGAAGCCAAGTGAACACATACCATTAAGATTTAAGAACCCCATGAGATATAGCCAAACCATAAAACTTTATGCCAATGAAATAAATAGTTCTACAGTATTCACTTTAATACATGTATTCTACTAAACTTCAGCCTCTGCTGCATTTGTTATAGTACATACGTTTACATTGTTGTTTAGGTGTTGGAAGCACACAGACATCAGTCTAGATTGAAACGGGGGATTATACCCACTTCAAAACCTTACACATACGATAAGGTAACTCAACTTTCCTTTGACTATACTGAACACAATTAAGATTTTGTTGTTTTTGCTGTTGCACTTATGGCAATTTGGCAGAAGATACCAGGTGCTTCTCCAGATATTATTCAAAACACGGACAAACAGTTAGATAGAATTATTGTCAACCATACATGATGACTCAAGCAGGCTCAAACTATGGGAAAGTTTGCAAACTTTCATCAACAGAAAATTCACTCAGATATTACCTTACAATGGTTGTCCAACTACAGTCCAGTTTCAAAGTATGGATCCATTTCAGATTTTCTCTTCAGCTCTATTTCAATATTAAGTGATGACTTTATTTTGCTTTTTAGTCAATTTCTACTGGTTACATAGTGATTGAAAATGAGTTACCTTTGGTGCATAATTGTTTTCTCTTCCTTTCAGTCATGTGACATGTGGAGTTTAGGGGTTATATTATACATTATGCTGTGTGGTTACCCTCCTTTCTATTCGGAGACCCCCAGCAGACAGATCACCATGGAGATGAGAAGGAAGATAATATCTGGAGAGTTTGATTTTCCGGAAGATGAATGGTGCCATGTCTCAGACAACGCAAAACAACTTGTAAAAAGGTGATTTAATTGCATTAGGATTTAAAGGTAGTTGACCTGATACAACATTTGATGATTCCATGCTATTATGTATTGGATAAGAAAAATGGGTATTCAAATGGAGATTGCTGATTGCCGGTAAAGTTGGGAACCACTAGGCCAGTCAAGTAGGGTCAGAACTGTCCTATAGAAGTATTAAAAATTAATTGCAGATTTAATGCCTGCTAGAAAATTGAAATATTAGATACGGAGATACTGTTTTTAAGTTGTTTTATGTATATCAAATTTCTCTGTGAGTCATACCCCCTGTCACCAGTCACGGATTTGAAGAATATAAGTAGAAAATCTGATACAGATGCTCTTCTGCAATAAAGAAATACAAATACCTTTAACATTGTATTATTTTCAGTTAAATGAAATGAATTCAGTATTATAAAATTTCCAAAAGAAATTCATTATTAGACATCATGTTTGAAAAAGTTGACTAGCACTGTAAAATCAGTTATATTTGCAAGTCACACAAAAGCTCACTTTTTTTTAAAAAATGTACAAAGTGTGTGTGATAAAACTTTCACAATATTTGACTGAAAGTATAGGACTTTTATAACAATACCATTTTTGGCATGTTTATTTGGAGGGGCACTACATATAGTTTGCACATATAGGAAAAAGAATTTTGTCATGAAAACTTTGTTATTTAACAGTATCTATTTATAGGGAGAACCTTTTAAATGTGTATTTTATTTGTATTTCAGTTTATTACATGTTGATCCGTCACACCGACTGAATATTGATGATGTAATGATGTTGTCCTGGTTAGAAGATGCTCCAGACAATGAACTTCATTCCCCAGCTGTTATAGCAGACAAAGTAGGATTTTTAAGTATTATAAGCCTTTTAAGTGGTCCCACTTGTTTTTGAATAAAAACATATATTATTTTAATTTTAGCTCACTTGAGCATAAAATGATTAATGTTATATGTCCCTGGTGGTAGGCATAGTATTGGAACTACCCATCTGTCAGTCTGGCTATCATTTTGTGTTCTTACCTCCTCCCACAGTTACCATCCAGTTGAAATGAAACTTGATAGACATCATCAGCATGAAGTGAACTTGTATATTATTGGAACTTGATTGTCCAGTTACATGTGTTGGGTTTATTTTACTTTGAAATAGTACACCTAGACATTAGAACATTGTGTACTCAACTTATTCAGTTCCTATCAATTTGAAATAGAACTTGGTATACATCATTTTCATGAAGCAGACATGTGCATATATTCAGCACTTTCATGTTCACTTGTTTTTGCTGGAGTTACGCCTTGTTGCTGACTTTATTTATTACTCTGTTGAGCATTTCCAGGGGGCATCTGTCATAGAATGTTGACATCGTTCTTGTTTTAAAAATGGATTGATAGTTACGCGACCCCTTCATTTTCTTTTACATTGTTATATTATATTTCAGCAAAGCCTAGAGGATATAAATCTGGCTCATTCACAGCAGTTGACCATCTTACGGACAGAACAGTGTCAACTCACCTTAAAGCCGCTAGATGAATCTCATAATCCAATACTCCGAAAAAGGAAATACAGGTTTGCATGTACCAGTGCTGTCATCATTGCTTTCATAATCACATGTCCTTGAAACAGAAGCCAGAGAGTGGTCACAAATTTAGTTTGTGGTGTTGATAAGCTAGTATTTTTGAAGGTATTATTTTCATTGAAATTCATGAATAAATAGGTTTGTTTGCTTAAGGTTTACTGCCATTTTCAACAGAATTTCAATTATGTAAAGGCATGCAGTTAACCCATATCCTGCTAAATTTCTACAAGGACTGGTTTATCATTCAATCTGGGCAGTATCACTTGTTATTCAAAAGGGTGTTCACTGAAAATTTACTGCAAGTAACTGGCAACTTACCTACATGAATCCGAGGTGAAGGTGAAGGACAAATGATTTTGTATACAATATCTTCAATCTTATCTGTCACAGAGAACATTTCATGCCTTGCCCATATATGTGTACATTTTGTACTACCATCCAACAAACAAATTTCTAGATATCTTAAATGATCTGTTTTAGCTTAAATTATACATGTGCCATTATTTGCAGGGAAAGCAGCAATGGTGAAAACATAGAAGTAGTTACCAAGATAACAACATGTCAGCAGACACTTGGGTCTTTACGAAATATCATTGCCTATTGTATTTTACCTCCTAAAGGTAAGCTCATGTGAAGAAACACATTTTGTGTCTCCTTCTTAAAGAAGCAGGGCATTTTCTTTGTCGGCCATACAGTAAACTGAATGCATTCTTATCAGAAACTAGAAAATTCTTAAAGTGAAAGTTAATACACTTCCAATAGTTCTTGCATCTGTTGTGTAATGGTTGCCACTGTTGTGTAATGGTTGCCACAGTGGTGTAATGGTTGCTGCTGTTGTGTTATGGTTGCCACTGTTGTGTAATGGTTGCAACTGTTGTGCAATGGTTGTCTATGTTGTGTAATGGTTGCCACTAATGTGTAATGTTTGTCACTGTTGTGTTATGGTTGCCACAGTTGTGTAATGGTTGTCTGTGTTGTGTAATGATTGCCTTTGCTATGTAATTGTAATGGTTGCCCCTGTTGTGTAATGGTTGCCACTGTTGTGTAATGGTTGACACTGTTGTGTAATGGTTGCCTCTGATGTGTAATGTTTGCCTCTTATGTGTAATGTTTGCCTCTGTTGTGTAATAGTTGTTAATAGTTGTCTGTTGTCTTTGTTGTGTCTGTGTTGTTAATGGTTGTCTGTGCTGTGTAATGGTTGCCTCTGTTGTGTAATAGTTGCCTCTGTTGTGTAATGGTTGCCTGTGTTGTGTAATGGTTGTCTCTTTTGTGTAATGTTTGTCTGTGTTGTGTGATGGTTGTCTGTTTCGTGTAATGGTTGCCTCTGTTGTGTAATGCTTGTCTCTGTTGTGTAATAGTTGCCACTGTTGTTAATGGTTGTCTTTGTTGTGTAATAGTTATTAATGTTTGTCTGTGCTGTGTAATGGTTGCCTCTGTTGTGTAATAGTTGCTTCTGTTGTGTAATGGTTGTATCTTTTGTGTAATGGTTGTCTCTGTTGTGTAATGTTTGTCTGTGTTGTGTGATGGCTGTCTGTTTCGTGTAATGGTTGCCACTGTTGTGTAATGTTTGTCTCTGTTGTGTAATAATTGCCACTGTTGTGTAATGGTTGTCTGTGTTATGTAATGGTTGCAATGTTTGTGAATGGTTGTCTCTGTTGTGTAATGATTGTCTGTGTTATCTAATGGTCTCTGTTGTGTTATGGTTGCCTCTGTTGTGTAATGTTTGCGTGTTTTGTGTAATGGTTGTATGTGCAGTGGAACACAGGAGTGGACTATAGGAATGCCCTCCATCCTCCATGCATCTGTCTGTCTGTCTGCAAATATCGGTCCTGTAATTACTCAAGAATTATTTTTTATTATCTTAGTACTGCATACAAGTGTTTCCCATGATGCAACAATGTGTCGTGTAGTATGATCTATGCTTTTAGGTCAAGGTCACTACTGAAATTTAAATAAAAACCTTCTTGTTTCTTAGCTCCTAAATGCCTTAAAGCATTTTTAGTCCTAACACTGTTGCTAACAACCACAAGGGATGAACACTAACAAAGTTTTCCATGGGTAGGGAACTACCGTATTGCCACAGGAATACTCCGTCACTTGTTAACTTTGAAATGGTTAAAGTTTTTGTACAGTCCAGTATCTTCTGCATTACTGAATACTTTCAATTTAAACATGCTGTAATTTCTCGGAGTGACAATGTACATTAATTTGACAAGATGCATAACTACCTTCAGTACTTCCAGAGTTATGCCCCTTTTAATTTTGACAGAGGTTTTTCATAGAGTAGAATAGCATGTTTCTAGCCATTGTAAATTATCTAGTATGTTACAACTTCACACTAATCTTTCAGGTTATAACAGAAGGTAAAGGCATCAGGTATGGCATCAAGTCCCATAACTCCAACATAAATTTTAACAACTCTTTGGATTGAAGTTTCTCATACAAATTGCTCACTCAACCGTCAGTGCAAATATTGAATTGAAATTTTATACAAGTTTTTAAGGTTGATGATACATGGTGAAAGGTGCATGTCCCATAACTCTGAATGGTATTTTGACAAAGTTATTCCCCTTAATGGACTTGGAAAATGCAGGTTAAAGTTTTGAATGGAAATAACTATCTCCAGAACTAATGAAGGTACTTGGTTGAAAGTTCACCCAGGTATTGGATGCATTTGAACAAAATCACAGCATCAAGTCTAATAGCTCTGTCATGACTTGGGACAGTATACTGCAGCTTTTCTTAGATAGAAAATCCATTTTATTGACAAGCCTTTGAATAATCAAGCATACTGTCATGAGACAGCTCTTGTTTATAAGATAGGTTTCAGATTTGTATTTTATAGATCTTTGATTGTATTGGTCACTGCATTCATTACATTCATATTTTCGATCTTCTTTTACTAACAGTAGGTACTGAAAAAGTCCATTTTTTCCATATTGAAGTTCAAATTGCATGTTGGGGTCATGTTGTCAATTTAATGTGTGGTATCGTGTTAAAAAGTTCATTTAAGGTGGTATTTTAGAAATTTATAACCTTAAAAAGTTTATATAATACTGATAAGAGTAGATGCACATGTAGTTTTACAATATTGCACTCCTGAAGTTACTCAATATTTCACCGGCAGATCTTGTGCAATTTCTCATTATGAAGCTGAAAACCTATAAATATTTTACTCTGGATGTATTCAATAATTTGTTTATGCATGCTGTATATATTTATGATGATGAGGAATCTCATAATTTCAATAATTATTGGTAAAGTTCTGTTTTAGTAAATGTTTTCGCAAGAAATGCTATCTTTCTATCTTGTAGTTGATGATGATGAAAGTGTTCTTAATGATCTAGTCAAGAAAGCTGAAACATTCCAAAATAATACTCACAGTGGATTGGCGGAGATACTGCAACACTGGAAGTGGGATGGTAAGGTCTAGCTCAATATCTGTATAAGAATTTTCGAGTGGATAGGACTGGTATTTCACAGTTAAACTTAGTTATTTTTTTTTTTAAGTCATTGGATAAGGAACACCCCATGCTAGTTCACAACATAAGTAAAACCTACATTTTCTAATGGTTTTGTAAGTGAATAGCACTCAAACACTACCGAAAGTCCAGGTAAATAATTGTGAACATTGTAAAACTTTAATTTGAAGACATTCAGTGATGTGACTGGCTGTTTAGATTAAGTATACTATTATCTGTATGAAATAAAATACAGGCTGCATTTTAGAGAGAAGAATCATGGGATGCTGTATTCGGCTCAAGTGGATTTTTGCCAGATCGGATCTTGCGAGACGCGCAAGCACCGAGTGTGATCTGACCTTGTAAAATCCACGACAGCCGAATACAAAATCTCAGATCTAGCTACTGTTATAAAGACCCTTTTATTATATACCTCCGCCTTTTTGTTTGGTGTTTTGTTATTGAAAGAAATCTTCAATATTTATCGATGTTAAAATTGAACTTAGTGAAGTCTTTATGTATGCAATTTATAGAACTGTGTCAGGTCATGCATATTAATGAAAGTAGTTGGTAACATACAATACAAAAGGTACAATACGGAATTTTTTTCTGCCTGTTCATATTTACTTGTGAAATACAAGCCAATTTTTTTTACAGAATTTATATAGGTAATATATAATAAAAGAAATTATCATGTTTTTACTTCCTCAGTCTCACTTTCTGAGGAAACACCAGTATTTCTATTTCCTTTTGAAGGTGGATTTGACAGTTTCTTCAACATAATTGCAGGTACCAAATTTCTGGAGAAGATAGACAAGTCAAAATTAGCACAGATGTTGAGTGAACTTGTACAAGACTTAAACCGTGAACCTTTAGTAAAACAGTCTTCTTCAGATCTACAAAACGGTGCTACAGAACACAGTAAAACATAGCTGAACACAGACCTGGGGAATCATGTTGCTAAATATGTGATATTTGTTGCTATTGTCCATTTTGTATCAATATTTTTATGTACTGTTTTTAATATTTTTGCAATATATATGGTAGAATTTTTATACGCCCGTTTGAAAAACGGGACATATTATGGGAACGCCCCTGGCGGGCGAATGGGCGGGTGGCGTCCACAGACTGTCCGGAGCATATCTTCTACATGCATGGAGGGATTTTGATGAAACTTGGCACAGTTGTTCACCATCATGAGACGGAGTGTCATGCACAAGAACCAGGTCCCTAGGTCTAAGGTCAAGGTCACACTTACAGGTCAAAGGTCAAATTCAAGAATGACTTTGTCCGGAGCATATCTTCTTCATGCATGGAGGGATTTTGATGAAAGTTGTCACAATTGTTCATCATTATAAGATGGAGTGTCATGCGCAAGAACCAGGTCCCTAGGTCTAAGGTCAAGGTCACGCTTAGAGGTCAAAGGATACAATAATGAAAACTTTGTCAGGAGCATTTCTTCTTCATGCATGGAGGGATTTTGATATAACTTGGCAGAAATGTTCACCACCACATGGCGGAGTGTCGTGCCCAAGAACCAGGTCCCTAGGTCTAAGGTCAAGGTCACACTTAGAGGTCAAAGGATACAAGAATGAAAACTTTGTCCGGAGCATTTCTTCTTCATGCATAGAGGGATTTTGATATAACTTGGCACAAATGTTCACCACCACAAGACGGAGTGTAATGCGCAAGAACCAGGTCCCTAGGTCTAAGGTCACACTTAGAGGCCAAAGGTCAGATACAAGAATGACTTTGTCCGAAGCATTTCTTCTTCATGCATGGAGGGATTTTGATGTAACTTGGCACAATTATACACCATCATGAGACGAAGTGTCATGTGCAGGTCCCTTCTTTAGAATTACTTCCCTTCGTTGTTACTATAAATAGCTTATATTGTAACTTTTTCATTACTAGTCGTAGGGAAAAATCGAGACCACTTTTCTGTAGTACAACATGCATGTTACATCAAATTTTTAGGTGTATTTTGACCAATCTCTACCTAGTAAGGATTTTTGTGCGGACTTACAATTTTTTTTTTTTTTTTTTTTTTAAGATTAACTTCCCTTAGTTGTTACTATAAATAACTTATATAGTTACTTTTTAGCTCACCTGAGCACGAAGTGCTCAATGGTGAGGTTTTGTGATTGCCCTGTGTCCGTCGTCCGTCGTCGTCAGTCAGTCGTCCGTTGTCAACAATTTGACTGTTAACACTCTAGAGGTCACAATTTTGGCCCAAACTTAATGAAACTTGGTCAGAATGTTACCCTCAATAAAATCTTGGACAAGTTTGATAACGGGTCATCTGGGTTCAAAAACTAGGTCACCAGGTTAAATCAAAGGAAAAGCTTGTTAACACTCTAGAGGTCACAATTTTGGCCCAAATCTTAATGAAACTTGGTCATAATGTTACCCTCAATAAAATCTTGGACGAGTTTGATATTGGGTCATCTGGGGTTAAAAACTAGGTCGCCAGATCAAATCAAAGGAAAAGCTTGTTAACATTCTAGAGGTCACATGGCCCAATCTTAATGAAACTTGGCCAGAATGTTACCCTCAATAAAATCTTGGACGAGTTCGATATTGGGTCAACCGGGGTCAAAAACTAGGTCACCAGGTCAAATCAAAGGAAAAGCTTGTTAACGCTGTAGAGGCCAGATTTATGACTGTATCTTCATGAAACTTGGTCAGAATGTTAATCTTGATGATCTATAGGTCAAGTTAAAATCTGGGTCAGGTGGGGTCAAAAACTATGTCACTAGGTCAAATCATAGGAAAAGTTTGTTAACACTCTAGAGGCCACATTTGTAACTGTATCTTCATGAAACTTGGTCAGAATGTTAATATTAATGATCTCAAGGTCCAGTTTGAATCTGGGTCATGTAGGATCAAAAACTAGGTCACCAGGTCAAATCAAAGGAAAAGCTAGTTTACACTGTAGAGGCCACACTTATGACCATATCTTAATGAAACTTGGTCTGTATGTTAATCTTGATTATCTATAGGTCAAGTTCAAATCTGGGTCAGGTGAGATCAAAAACTAGGTCAGTAGGTCAAATGAAAGGAAAAACTTGTTAACACTCTAGAGGCCACATTTATGACTGTATCTTCATGAAACATAGTCAGAATGTTAATCTTGATGATCTTAAGGTCAAGTTCGAATCTGAGTCATGTAGGGTCAAAAATTAGGTCACCGGGTCAAATCAAAGGAAAAGCTATTAACACTTTAGAGGCCACATTTATGACCATATCTTAATGAAACTTGGTCAGAATGTTAATCTTGATGATCTTTAGGTCAATAGGTCAGGTGAGCGATACAGGGTCTTCATGGCCCTCTTGTTTATAATTGACCGTAGGGAAAAACCAAGACCACTTTTCTGTGGTACAACATAGATGTTATTTTCTTTTAAGGTATCTCTACCTGGTAAGGAGTTTTTTTGTGGACTTAGAAAAACAAAAGAATTACAATGATTACTAAACAACCACAAAATTAAAATTCCATCTGCAAATACAGGTGCTAGAGTAAAGAAATTTGCTGTGACAGGCGTATATTGTGACATTCTGGCACTCTTGTTAGTCATTGAAATTATGTTAAGGTTAAATTGACTTGTTCTTGGACTACCTTTTAATATTCTTTTTCTGAAATACATGCATCTTTTTGTATGTGTTAGCAGTGGTTATGAATATAGAGTGGTATTTAGGTTTCTAAAAAATCCAACATATACTGAAATATGTTAAGAAAGTCCTATTCACACATATGTTTACACATATTACAAATTATGATGCCTCAATAGACTGGTGGTAGAGCATCTGCTTCAAGAGCGGGAAGTCGTGAGTTCAATCCCCGGCTGAGTCATACCAAAGACATAAAAAGTGGTAACAGTTGCTCCCTTGCTTGGCGCACAGCTTTGAAAGGGACTGGCTCCTTCTCTCACCCTCGTGGTGATGGATTCCATCAAGAATGAAGTGTCGAGAGTGATCAATATAAGTTGTAGAACATCGTTCACAATCGACCTAAAATAAATTATGTATAAAATAAATTATGATGCGAAACCACTAGTATTGTTACTGGTATCAACTCCATGTTGCATATCCAAACATTTAATTGGCTGTATTTTTTCAAGTCAAAACATTTTAAAGACTTTAACATCATATTCAGTCATAAATGAAATGCACACAAAAATTGGACATTATTCACACTTGTTCCTGAAGGTTTGGTTTCCAGGGCAGTTCTAAAAAGTAGTATGTGGAAATTACTAAAGCACATTTTACACATTTTTACACATTGCAAATTACACATGGCATAGTGTCATTGAATACTCCAGTTCATACACATTTCTAGTTAATTTCACAAAGTAGCTGTAAATTGTACATGTAATTTTGACATAGAACCCGCCAACTGTTTTAGAAATAAAATACATTTTGAAAATAACATATGACACATTTGTAAACAGTATTGAAAATGAACTTTTCTGTGATGTTTTAATCAAATTTTTGGTAATTTACTTGATATATTTCATAATGTAGAATATACAGCTAAATAAACTATTTTTCAGACTACAGCCTCTTTCTTTCTTGATGTGATTATAATTATTCGAGCCATTTATAACAGGTGCATATAGTGTTACTCCTGATGTGTGCTCATAACACCATGGCCTACAATCCTCATGCGCATTTCCCATAGTCAATACATGGACCCTTTTGTGGTCAGTTTGTTAAAGGTAAAGGTGACAGATTGTATTTGATCTTAAAATTTGACAGGCATGGTGCTCACCTCTGTTGATTTTGAAATCGGTCAAGGTCATGATCAATGTTAATACCAGGAGAGATTGGTATGCACGTCATAAATATCAGCTCTGTGTACCACGTGATACACATTTCTAGAAAGGTCGTACAAACAATGAAAATACATTTGTACTACCATACCAAACAATGGCAGCATCAGAAAAAAATTCTCAGTAAAATTAACAGAAAATGATGTCCCAGGTGCAAAGCTTAATTGCAGTGATATTTCAGAATATTTTGCTTGCGAACTTAAAGGCTCTGTTTTTTAATATATATTTAACTTTTGACTTCTGGCAAAAAATGTTCAAAGGACAGAGGTGGGGAATCTTAGCATTTTCTGGCATATACGTATTACCGTGAATTTCAACTTTCAACCTAAAGAAGTTGTTAAATTGATCTAAGACAAAGAAAGCATTTCTATTTTACAATGGGTCAGACTATGCGTCGTCCGTCAACATTTGCCTTGTGAACACTCTAGAGGCCACATTTGTGACCCAATCTTTATGAAACTTGGTCAGAATGTTAGTCTTGATGATCTCTAGGTCAAGTTCGAAACTGGGTCATGTGGGTTCAAAAACTAGGTAAGTAGGCCAGACCAAAAGAAAAGCTTTTGAACACTCTGTAGGCCACAGTTGTGAACTAATTATTATGAAACTTGGTCAGAATGTTTGTCTTGATGATTTCTAGGTCGAGTTCGAATCTGGGTCGTATGGGATATAAAAAATAGGTCACCTGGTCAAATCAAAGGAATGGTTTGTGAACACTCTAGAGGCTACATGTGTAACCCAATCTTTGTGAAACTTGGTCAGAATGTTTGCCTTGATGATCTCTAGGATATTTTTGAAACTGGGTCATCTGGGGTCAAAAACTAGGTCAGTAAGCCAGATCAAAGAAAAAGGTTGTGAACACTCTGTAGGCCACAGTTGTGACCCACTTTTTATGAAACTTTGCCAGAATGTTTATCATGATGATTTCTAGGTGAAGTTCGAATCTGGGTCATGTGGGATCAAAAACTAGGTCGGTAGGTCAGTAGGTCAGATCAAAGGAAAAGCTTGTGAACACTTTAGAGGCCACAGTTATGACTCGATCTTTATGAAATTTAGTCAGCATATTTGTCACGATGATCTCTAGGTCGAGTTTGAATCTGTGTCATGTGGGGTCAAAAACTAGGTCAGTACGCCAGATCAAAGGAAAAGCTTGTGAACACTCTAGGTGACCCAATATTTATGAAACTGTCAGAATGTTTGCCTTGATGATCTCTAGGTCAGTTATGAAACTGGGTCATGTGGGGTCAAAAACTAGGTCTGTACGCCAGATCAAAGGAAAAGCTTGTGAACACTCTGTAGGCCACAGTTGTGACTCAATCTTTACGAAACTTGGTCAGAATGTTTGTCTTGATGATCTCTAGGCCAAGTTCGAATCTGGGTCATTGGGGGTCAAAAACAAGGTCTCATGGTCAGATCAAAGGAAAAGTTTGTGAACACTCTAAAGGCAACAGTTGTGACTCAATCTTTATGAAAATAGATCAGAATGTTTGTCTTGATGATCTCTAGGTTAAATTCGAAACTGGGTCATGTGGGGTCAAAAACTAGTTCAGTAGGCCAGACCAACTCTGGTAAGCGATATGGGGCCATCATGGCCCTCTTGTTATTGTTAGTTACAATTTGATTTTTATTGCGATCGCTCGATATCCGGCGTCCATCGTCTGTCGTCTGTCTCTCAATATTTAGCTTTTGTATGCGATTGAGGCTGTTTTTTTTTCAATTTATCTTCATGAAATTTGGTCAGAATGATTGCCTTGATAAAATCTAGATCAAGTTCGAATATGGGTTATTTGGGTTAAAAAAACTAGGTAACTAAGTCAAATCAAAGAAAAACCTTGTGTATGCGATAGAGGCTGTATTTTTCAACTGATCTTCGTGAAATTTGGTCAGTATGATTTCCTTGATGAAATCTAGGTCGAGTTTGAATATGGGACATCTGGGGTCAAAAACTATGTCACTAGGTCAAATCAAAGAAAAACCATGTGTATGCAAAAGAGGCTGTACTTTTCAATTGATCTTCGTAAAATTTGGTCAGAATGATTGCCTTGATGAAGTCTAGGTCGAACTTGAATATGGGTCATCTAGGGTCAAAAACTAGGTCACTAGGTCATATCAAAGAAAAACCTTGTGTATATGTTGAGCGCAAATAACCAATCTGCGCTATTTACCAAACGCGCAGCGCATATAACCAATTTTTGTACGTTGGTTATATGCGCAACGATTTACCAATCGTTGCGCAGGATAAATTAACCTGCGCGATTTACCAAATGCGCAGCGCAAATAACAAATGTAACTTTATATATCAGAAATTTGCATTTCGTGTTTGATAAATCATGCAGTTGGTCAATTTATTAATAAATATAGGTATCAAATGCTGAATATCTTTGTACTTAAATTGTGTGTCATAAATTTGTTTCTACATCAGTAAATTCACGGCAGTCGGTCACCAGGTTTCAATACCTCCGATCTTATACAAGATGCAATAAAACCCAAACATGCGTGAAGGTGTGATTTCCTCCAGCTTGCACTCGTCGTCCGCTGGTATGTTTTCGGCTATTTTTATAATTTTCTACTTCACCCGAGCACACACTTAGCAAAATATCGTTTTTATTATATTGAAATATCTTGAAATTTCGCAATAACATTCTTTTTACCAACGGGAGCATATCTCGTAACATGTCTAAGACAAAACATTAAAAAATATCAATACGATCTGTAAGAAATGACCAATATATATTTGAAATATCGGTGTCATTTCAGGATTTGATATTAGCGCTGGATCGACATCCCGCACAGGCTACGGCGTTTAAAAGTTAAAAATTAAAAAAAAACAAAAAAAAAAAAAAAAAAAACTTGTGTTATTAACTATACTTTGGATATTTTGTATCATTTTAAAGTTTTTACAGTCTATTCACACCTTTACGCGTGCCTGATCACCGTCAGTTTTAAAATTAAACAGTTTTATGTAGGCCTACAAGTCTAACCCTCTAATGATATTCAATTTTATCGGGAGATATCATCCATATGTGAAAAGCGCAGACTCATTTACCAAACGCGCAAGACAGTTACCCTGCGCATATAAGAAATATATAAGGTTGCCCGATTTACAAATCGTTGCGCAGATAACAAATTGGTTTTTTGCGCTGCGCGATTTACCAAATGCACAGGTTGGCTATATGCGCGTAACATATACAATAGGGACGGCATTTTACACCAGACCTTCTTGAAATTTGATCAGAATGTTTGTTTGGATGAAATGTAGGTCAAGTTCGAATATGGGTCATCTGGGATCAAAAAGTAGGTCACCTGGTCTAACTAAAGAAAAACCTTGTGTATGCAATAGGGGCTGCATTTTACACTGGATATCCATACGATTTGGTCAGAATGTTTGCCTTGATCAAATCTAGGTCAAGTTCGAGTATGGGTCATCTGGGGTTAAAAACTAGGCCACTAGATCAAATCAAAGAAAAACCTTGTGAATGCAATAGGAGCTACATTTTAGGCAGTACCTTGGTCAATGGAAACATCAGACAAACTGACCCTTGTACGACCTTATAATACTGACAGGAATGTGGCTTATCAGCGGTAATATACCTGTTCGATTTTTCCTATACTTGTATCCACTCAGTTATTTGAGTACAACAATCAGTCTTAGGTATATTGTTCATGGGCAGTGTATGACCCTTGAAAATTCTGAGATAACTGGGTCAAAGGTTAAGCTCTGTGTGTGTGAAAATTAATCAAGAGAGTTTTACTAATATAGAAATATAACCGAGGATGTTATAATCTGATATTTTTCAGCAATCGTGAATCTTCTGCTGTTAATTTATACAATAAAATGAAAATCGTCTGAACACATTTGTTTATTTTATCTAAAAAACATTATTGTTGCATATACATGTACACGTGCATTTGAATCCCTGTTTATTTTCTCTTTCAGTATTTTTATCTAGAGTTTCACTTTTAGGAGTTAATTAGTGTTTAAAGCCCAATCCAAGTTGATCCTAGGGAGATCCATTGGCAACAGAGGCGTAAAATAATAGCCATTTATCTGTAGAATGCTGGTCCGTCCCCAGGTCCATGCAATTACTATGATTATGTTGATTGTTTTATAAAGTAGCAGCACATCACTTCAAACTATCAGAATGTTCTGACTAGACAGGTCATATTGTTTAATAAAGATCAGACCAATTAATATACATTTGGATAATGTGATTACAAAAAAAAGTTTTGGTACTTGGGAATGAAATATGGATATTTAAATATAATATATTAATTTTTCGCAAAATCTGGCCAGGCACAGCCTTTAATATAAAAAACTGGACTCTCCAGTCCAGGTTAGGACAGGGCTGGTCATGCGATACAAGAACAGAGATGAGAGCATGCAAATTGATACATTTCCTCATCAGCGAATCACAACATAAGAGGTTTTTTTTTCGGAGTGGCGTGTTTCGAGTACAAAAGGTGAGTTTCGAGATAAAAAGGCGAGTTTCAATATGAAAAAGTTAAAATTTCGTGTTTAAAAGTGAGTTTTGAGTTAAAAAGCGAGTTTCTTTAGAGTTTAATAAGTGAGTTTCAAGTTCAAATGGTGAGTTTTGAGAGAAAGTGGTGAGTTTCGAGTTTTAAAGGTAAAAGAGTTAGTTTTGAGTTGAAAAAGTGAGTTTAGAGTTTTACTGGGACTATATTGAAAACATGATATTCGACATTCCAATCCCTGACCAAGGCAATCCAAATATCAGTAAACAGCCTAAGAACTTATTTTCATACATAAAAACTCAAAAAACTGAATCATCCACCATACCTCCACTTCGTGAAAATGGCATACTAAAAGCAGATAAACTGTAAAAGCTAACATCTTAAATGACCAATTTCAAAAAGCTTTTACTCCAATAACTTCGCAAGAAATACCAGACAAGGGTCCTAGTCCTCACCCAAATATGCCGGACATAATTATCTCTAAAAAAGGAATTTCTAAATTATTGTCAAACATAAATCCTCATAAAGCTTCAGGCCCTGACAATATTCATGCTAAAATTTTGAAAGAATGTAAAGAAAGTATATCACCAATACTTACTATAATTTTTAATAAATCTCTTGCTGAAGGCAAAATCCCACTTGATTGGAAACAACTATAGACCTATTTCACTAACCTGTATCTATTGTAAAATACTCGAACATGTTATCTCTAGCAATGTTATGTCTTTTTTGGAAAGTAACAACATTTTATATGATTTACAACATGGCTTTCGATCAGCACGTTCTTGTGAAACTCAGCTCATTTCTTTCATCCAAAACATTAGTAAGTCTCATAACAACAATGTCCAAACAGATATTATTATAATGGATTTTGCCAAAGCATTTGACAAGGTGCCACATAAACATCTACTGTATAAATTAAAATATTATGGTATATCTTGCAATGCTCTCAACTGGATTTCGGATTTCTGGAGGATAGAACCCAGACAGTAGTCTTGGAAGGAGAAATGTCAAAGGTGTCTGTAACCTCAGGTGTACCCCAGGGCACAGTTTTGGGTCGTATCCTCTTCTTAATCTACATCAATGATTTTGCTGACTATATAAAACACAGTACATTAAGACTCTTTGCAGATGATAGTATAATCTATAGAGAAATTAAAACCCTAAATGACTCTAAACTTCTTCAGTCAGATCTGGAAGCTGCTGGTAAATGGGAACAGGATTGGTTGATGCATTTCCATCCTGATAAATGTAACATCCTTAGTATCACACAGAAAAAGAATCCCATCCAATTTAATTATAAACTACATCATCATACTTTAGAAAAAGTCCAGTCATCAAAGTATCTAGGCGTAACACTTCAAAACAACCTGAAATGGGATAAGCATGTAAATTCAATAACTAACAAAGCAAATCAGTCCCTTGGCTTCTTGCGTAGAAATTTAAAAATTAATTCCTCTAAAGTGAAAGAACATGCATATAAAGCTATAGTAAGACCAAAATAAATAATTTTCATGTACTATTTGGGACCCACACACTAGAAGCCAGATAGATCAGGTTGAAAAAGTTCAGAGAAGGGCAGCTAGATTTGTTACAAATAGATATCATAATACTAGCTCAGTTTCTGATATGATAGAAAATTTGAAAATTGGCCATTATTAGAGATAAGAAGAACCAGAACCCATTTAATAATGTTCTATAAAATTGTCCCCCACGTTGTAGTTATTTATCCGGAAAAGAACTTACTAATACCAGCTGATTCAAGAACGCGGTATGGGCATGGTAACCTATACAGCTTTAGACACATTGGCACATCAAAAGATTCCTATAAGTACACATTTTCCCCTAGGACAGTAGGCCAGTGGAACATGTTGCCGGTGTAATGAAGTATTTCGACCCCCATAGAATAACGACCCCTCGGTCATTATTCTGTAGAAAATGTGACTCCTTTCTTGCAAAATATTGACTCCCCTTATAAAAAACTGACTCCCTTTGAAAACTCTATAGAATAACGACCCCCCGGTCATTATTCTATAGAAAAACGGATCCCTCCAAGTAAAATACTGACTCCCTTCGAATCTCATAGAATAACGACCCCGGTTATTATTCTATAGAAAAAGTGACTCCTTCCATGTAAAATACTCACTGCCGAAATTACTACATTCGAACTCTCATACAATATCGATTCCCGGACATTATTCTATTTAAAAAAGTTACTCTTTCCGTGTAAAACACCGGCTCCTAAAAAGACTTTCGGCGATAATATCTATTAAAAAGTGATCCCCACAAAACCTAACGGACGATTTTACTAGATCTACAACTCTAATACCCTCCATTGCCAATAGTTAACATTTTGATTGTACTACTACTACTGGTGCCGCTACTTCTATTGCTATTACTACATGTACTTCTTATTCTTCTACTACTACTACTACTTCTACTACTACTACTACAACTGCTACTACTGATACTACTTTCCCTGCTTCGACTAATACGTCTTGTACATCTACCTCTTCTTCTCCTGCTGCTGTTGTTGCTGTCACTTATTCCTCTGCTGCTGCTGCTGCTGTTGCCACTGCCACTGCAACTACTACTACTACTTTCTATTGTTGCCGCTACCATACTTTACTACCACTGCTAAGTATTGCAACTTCTATTAATACTAAGTTCTATGCTAGCAGTTTCTTGTGCAGTTTTCTTCTGAAGAATTACTTCATACCGAAGTTTGCAGGGATTATTGACACTGGTGTGTTTTGTGAACGTATTGTGAATTGTTATTTTCCTGAAAAAAATGTATACACCAAGATGCAGCGTCTAGAAATAGAATCCCTTTTCCCGTTGCGGAATGCTCTGATTTCTGTGTCAAGTGATGGTATCTGGGGCTAATGGTCAAACGGAAGGACGGACGCACGGACGGACGGACAAGGGCAAATCTGTATGCCACCCTCCCCCGAGTGGGGGCATAAAATGCAGCAATTAGGCCTTAGATACACGAGTTATCACTAAATTTGACCAAATGACCGGGGGTCGTTTTTGTTATGGGAGTCAATATTTTTCGTGAGGTTCAGTTTACTTAACGTGGGGGAGTAATAGTACTATGATCTGGAGGTCATAATACTATGACCGGGGAGTCACTTTTTCTATAGAATAATGACCGGGGGGTCATTATTCTATGGGGGTCGAAATACTTCATTACACCGGCTGTCGCACACACAGCAGCCACAGTTGACTGCTTCAAAGCCCTTGTCACTGTGCCTGTCCTTATCTCTTCTCTCAATCTTTAAATACAGACCAATGTACAAAGATTTATTAATGTAACATTTGAAAAGTTTTAATGTTGGCACATGTATAAATCTGTTGTAAAAACACCATCAGTTTTTAATCAGCGCCTACACATAATCTTCAGAGTTATGAAGGAGTGTAGTAATTTGAAGAAGAAGTAGAGTTACAAAAAGTGAGTTTCAAGACGAAAAAGAGAATGTGAGTTTCGAATGAAAAGTGTATAGAGTTTAAAGGTGAGTTTCGAGTTTAAAAAGAAAATGAGTTTCGAGTTAAAAAGTGCATTTCTAGTTAAAAAGTGAAAGAAAACACGAGTCTCATGCTTAAAATTTGTGGAGATTGGGGCGCGCGCGTCCCACCCGCTAAAATCGTGCGGACTATGAAATAGATATTGAGCCGTCAGTTATGTAAGATTTCTCATCTCGTCTCCGTCTCCAAACTTTATATCAGTAGTCAGGGTTGTCAATAAGAACCGGCCGCCGGCCGAAATGGACGGTTCAAATGGCATTTGGGCCGGTTCAAATTCGCATAAAAAAAAAAAAAAAAAAATTCGGACCTAAAAACATTAACCCGTCGATTATAGTTTTTTTTCACGATTCTGTCACGAAAATATAATTTGTATAAAGAACTCTCCATCCAGTCTAAAAATCGATATTACTCACGGCCGTTTCCGTTCATAATACACAGCGTGTCATCACGGGCGATGGTTTCATACACTGCCACGTGCCTGTCGATCTTTGACTTGAGTTAAAACACGCAATAAACCAATGACAGCTGTGGATGTAGAACTGTAGAAATCAAAGCTAACGTCAAAGAGACGAAAATCATGTTTCACGGACTGAATTATTATATTAGCCTCGACCTTAACTTTTTTCAGCAGTTGCCAGCAGGTCCACCAACTGCTAAAATCTAGTAGACCTGCTCAGACTTTAGTGGACCTCCAATTCCATCACATAAATTGTGATGTTGTAGACGTCATAACTAATATGACTCAAAGAAACAGGACTTATTTCTAAAATAATTAAAAATGGAAGACAGTAGCAATAATAATTATTTTGAAAAGTGTCCCAAAATATGGACACAATAATCATCATCATCCCGACCCGTGTTGAAAGTGAAAAAAAAATCAACACTTAACGGTAATTATTCTGATGATAAACTAAGTAATTGGCCGTTTTCATCATCAGTTAACACCTCCTCAAAGAGCTAAAAGAAGTGTGTCGGTTATTGTGGCATCTGCAGTGGAGATCAAAGCGGTATAGTTTCCCCGAGATTGTCATGGCATTACGTCATGTTTTCGCGCCATGTGACACATCACTGTCTGATCGTACTTTCTCGATTCCTTTAATTGTTGAGAAGAAATCAGTAAAAAAGTTTTTTCTTTAATTTTTTAAAAGCGACTGTGCAATATCCCGAATAAACTGACATGTAAATGTGTCAAACCGTGAACGATGATAGTGGATGTCCTACCTCTGTGACCTATTTGCCCTCAAGAAATTTACATTATTGTTTGAGAAGAATATCTAACAACAACAAAGTGTTGTGTCAAAGAATCATTTAAAACTTATTAAAAACCGCAACGACATCATACTGCTTCATTTTAAAGGCACATTTCTATTTACGTTCATGAGGTCACGTAACTTATTCTGCCGCGCTAACAGAAATCTGTTTGCCAAAAATCGTTTTACTCCATGTATTTAAATTGCTGCCGCTTTTTCATTATTTAAGATTTTTTAATTGTGTTTTTTGTACTTTCTGGTCAAAAGTCTGAATTTTATTACCATAGTATGTACCGTTTATTTACTTTAAGAAGGAAATAAATGATCAAGATCGCGCTGTTTGAAATTTTACAAAACATTATATGAAAATTTTATCGTTTTTAAAGAATTTTGCCTACATTCCTGTAGATAACTTATTGAAATTGTTATAGAATTCAAACTGTATTAGTTCTCAAGCGGTGTTGAAAATTTGAAGCGATTATATTAAAAAATGAATGCACTACGCGCGTTTTTTGTGTCAAAAGTAACCGCGATGTAAATGAGATATTACGATAGGGCGCACGTGCTTGTGGAATGGAAAATTACCAGCATGACGTTTTGATATTTTTACGATTCGCGGGTAAATTCCAGTCAATCCAGGTAATTTTGCCGGATGTAATTTCTCAATTTGGTAAAGTTACCACGTAAAAACCACTCGCCCGTTCGGTTGAGCAGTCCACTCGTGCTATCCCGACTTTAACTCGCCAATGCTTATAACTGTAGAATGCCGTACTTAAGGCAAAATCAACTTTCGTTTTGTGAATTCGCCGATATGGGTACGATTTCCCCCCTATTTTTCACTTTTAAGGGTTTTATTTTATTTGCAGACCGTGACTGAAAATTGGTTGACCGTCGGTCTACCCAACTTTTGATAGTGGACCTGTCGATATTTTGGTTGCGTCGGTCCAACGGTCCACCGCTAAGGTCGAGGCCCGATTAATATTAGAGATCTACGTGAAAATATATTCATCAGTTATCGTAGTGTCAAAGTTATATTTTGTAGCAAAAATTTCGGAAGAAAGAGTGATGGGACATCCGCGATAATTTCCAAGAATTTTGAAATCATGAGTGTCGATGGTCCCGATTTAAAAGAAAAGACAACAAAAAACAAAACAAAGAAATTATCCACAAGCTCCTTTACATTTAATAATAACTAATCTGTAAACAACAATTTTCGGATATTTTCACACCTATTTACCCCTGTCGAGTGCTGTTTATTGCATTGTATAACAAAGCCAGGTGTTGATTATAATGTGTGACAACTGAGACAGATATTTAATTTCTATAAAAAAATTATTAATCACAATCAAATTTAGATCAGAAAATATATATTGGCTTTTACCTTTTTTCTATAAATTTTTGAAATCGAAAGTACAGTAGTTGTCGCGGTATCAGTCGGCCGATTTTTGATAAATATTTTTCTTAAATCATTTTAATAAGAGGAAATGTCATGGTAAATTTTTATATCAGATACTGTCAAATGCTGTTAAACTGTCTTTGCACCATCATAATTTGTCAAACACATCCTTTAAACTGGAGATTTGGTCCCGGACATACAATTTTGGATATCTGGATTTTGATCAATAAAAAATCGAGGCTAGGGGTTTTGGATAAGGATAGGTGGGATGAGAATCAAACAGTTAATTTTCTATGCCTAAACTTGTATTACTTCTAACTCTGTACATTTTGTTTTGATGGTTCTAACAGTGACATTTTTTGTCACGCCAAATTGAAAAAAATTCATCTGGGGAATCTTCTTCCCCACAAAAGAAATATGAGTAGGCCTACAGGTTTAATTCTCAGTAGAGTTTTGAATTTAGATATACAGTAGTTCAATAACTATTTGATTTTGCAAAGAAGTACAACAAAGAGTTGGAGTGTGGTGACAAGTTAGATATTAGCATTTCAGGACTTGAAAATGCATTAATGAACGTGTAAACTCATTTTTATTATTATCTCCAAATTTACCAGGTGAGCTCATAAAAATGTGAAAATAATGGTATATTGTATTTAAAAATGCAGTGGAAAAGATGTTCTTAAATGCTTCCAAAATGCCCCAAAATGCAGGAAATGAAGCGCTGAATTTCAAAATTTTCCAGGGGAGCATGCCCCCGGACCCCCCTAGCTGGCCGCCTACATTTCTATTTCAGCCTGTTCAACAAAAACTTATTGACAACCCTGAGTAGTATAAAAAAGCAAACTGGTTAGCTATGTCACTGTATGTCAAGTATACGCCAGACTCCGCGCATCCTGATCTGCCCGTGCATTGAATTATTCGCTAGATTTAGCTAACGCTTCGGATATTGATTATGTTTTTCATCGATAGTTGACAGCAATGGGAAATATTTTTAACAATATATAAATATTTGGAATATTTTTTCACATAAAGCACGGTCGGATTGACGACAGATATTCCGGTCAAGGTAAAATTTATGAAATATTTATGTAACACTGTACTGAATCTGTGCTGCGAGAAAAGTATTTACGCGGGAGGCTCGCGTACTTGCAACTTTGTACATCAGTTGAAATATCATTGTGTATTGTTTCAGATGATTTTCACAAAACCAGAAGTTTACTGCTTGTTACTTTCGTTTTTGTTTTGGATTGTTAAAGGTAAGTAAATACTTGTTTATCTTCTTACACGTGTTATTTGAGAAATGTTTCGAAACTTCCAAAAAAAGACACGCCTAAAACTTGAGTAAGGTTTTAAAAACTGGCAAATATTTGAGTTTTCAAGTTCCCTCAATTTCTGTAATATTTTATCAAACGTATAAGGAGCAATATCCTGGTAATGTTTTGTAATGTGTCATATTTTATCGAACAATTTAACGAACGAACAAATTTATTTTCACATTAACTATATAGTTTCTAGTGACAAGCATGATATACATATTAATAACATTTGACAAATGAGAGTACAGATGTGCCCATAAAAAGGACGCGAGTCTCTTGAATGGACCTAATTCATTTCTCAGTACATATATAGTAACTTTTGTTATATATAATTTCTTATCAGTTTAAACAAACGAATTACAAAATGATCACTGTGGTATCAATTAGCCCGCGAACTTCTCTCGTGTTATATCGTTGCATACAATGCCCGAAAGCTAGCCGACTCGAAAAAAAAAAAGATACCGCAACACTTAAATCTACCGTGAATTATTGTCTTATTCTGTTTATTTCATAGAGTTATCATCATTATCTGTTTTAACTTGGACATGTCTTAGGTTAATTGAGCAACTAACTTTGTCACTGACTTTTAAAGAACCATATGTAGAGGTACCAAACCGCCAGGGTCACATTCAGACCATCTTCATGGCAGCACACCCTACAAGCACCCCAAACCGCCAGGAGAGGGTCACATTAAGACCATCTTCATGGCAGCACACCCTATAATCACCCTATAAACATATAAGGAACAATATCCTGTTAATGTTTTGTAATGTGTCGGAACACTTCCGTCATATCTTATCAAACATAAGGATCAGTTTCATGTTAACATTTTGTAATGTGTCGAACAACCTGGTTTTAGTTTTTCGTTGGCAAGGAAAATTAGTTTTAGGTTATAAATACATCTAAAATATTCAGAACTAACCTATTATTATGCTGGATTCAAGAAAAACCTCTGTTGAAACTTGGTGGGTTAGACTGGAGGCATTTCTTTCAATGTCTTTGAAAATGGAAGGGATCATGAAGTTGAAATGTTGTTCAATGACTTTTTATTATAAAACAAAATTGTAATGTATATATTTTCTAGGTGGAAGTTTACCATGGCCAGATTTCGAGAGTGGATGGTTGCCCATTAAAAACGGCCTCGAACATGTTGCTAGACTTAACATTGACCATGGTTTAGGAGAAATTCCGGTTCTTGTTGATGTGTCTGTAAAAATCAAGGACTATATATTCCCGGCCTCAGGTAAACTACTTCTTTTCTAAGTAGGTTTACTGGCAGAGAATGTTTCTTAATCAGTGGGCGGAGCTCAAAGCGTTGAAGCCAGTAGCTCACAAGTAGCAGTTACATCATTTTAGTAGTATATAAAGAAGTGTGTCTTTAACTATAACCACCGACTTTGTGTTAGTATAATGTCTTATAACAACTTTATGCTGCGTATTATATTACTCATGTGTAGAAATATGAGATGCAATCAAGTTTTATGTACTTTCATATGCCCGTGTTCTAGCCCTTTAAATATGTGCACTTTCCAGGATTTCGACCTGATCACCCGAAAGAAAGGTCCGGACCAGTTGTTTATATATACGATGACATGTATGTCAATGTATCAACGTCTCCGATAGAAGATCCGCTGTACAGAATATTTCCTAAAAGTAAGAGTAGATTGTAATTATTGTCATATTTACGAATAAAAAACCATAAAGGTAGGCCTTCTTAATTTCCCTATTTTACAATTTCTATAGTATGATAAAGAATAAAAGAATAATCATGACATTTTTTTTCATGAAACAAGGCCAAGTGCTCAAGTTTCTTTAAACAAAAAAGTAATTTTAATTTGAAACTGATTACTGCTGTTTGCATCTTATTTATTAAGAGTTTGTGGAGACCGCCGTCAGACTCCAGTCAAGATTTGAAATTTTGATCATCAGATAAAGGGTAAGACATTGGACCGGTATATACATCCTAAAATGAAACATTTTGGATGGGAATGTGTGGTTTAATCCCAGATGCATGGGACACTTTATATGTGTTTTTTTCATGTAACGTGTTTATCATTTAAATATTTGATTCTAGTACCGCGGCAATATGAAGGGGAAAATTTAGTCATCATGGGAGATGCGAATGTGCGGATCCGAGCTTGGAAGTACTCGTCATTTCCGGCAGAAGACTTTAACCTGTTAGGAATAATGTTGAAAGCGAATACTTCGAAAGGTATAAAATAAACAATTTTAAAACACTACTCAAACTATCTAATTTATTATATAAACATAACTGCATCGGCTTCGAAAAATGGTCGTAGTGCACACCTTAACAGATGAAGACCTTTCTTCATTCGAAACGGAAACATTTACGAACGTATTACGATTATGATTAAGAAATAACAGAGAAATGGATGGATGGATTGATAACTAACGAACGGTCATAACTACATAAGTTTTAACGGACAGATAAGAAAGATAGGTACAATGTAGGAAGGTAGGAAAGTCAAGAACATAGGTGAGTAGATTGGTAGTTTTAAAGTAGAAAGAAAGGTAGGACCGGTTGGAAAGGTAGAAGATTATATAGGTAGGAAGAAGGATAGTTAGATGGGTTGGTTGGAATAGAACATGTATAGTTACAAGTGTTGGTATAGTAGGTAGGAGTAAAGTAAAAATAGGGTTTGTATAGTTATAGGCGTAGATAAAGTAGGAGGATAGGCAGGCAGATAGGGTAGGGTAGGAAACGGTAATTATATACATAGGGTAGGATACTAGTATGTTAGGAAGGAATGCTGGTAATCATTTATCAGCTTGTGCCCCTCCCCCACACGCAGTTTTTGCTTTAGTCCTTCCCCGAAACTTTTGACCTTAAAACTGCCTTTCCTCAGAAATAACAGTAGATGTTAGAAAAAGCATTTAGATGTACTGATAAGAATTTGAAGCGGTGTCTATTGTCAATCAGAGGAAGAACGTTTTTTATGGTTATCCAAAAATCTTCATGGAATGTATGGATACCCCAACCCAACTTCGAGATCTCTCCAGCACCAATGGAGTATCGCGACGAGCATTACTCTTTAAGCCTGTAAGCATTCATGTTTTAAAATACCATGTAAATGAATATAACTGAATACTTTTATTCTTACTGTTACAATCATCATGCTAAATTTATTAGTGACGTTTTGGTTACAGTTTCCGACTCGTACGCTGAAGTGAATCATAATCTGGATGAATTTCCGTGTCTTGTGGTTGTTCGTATGAAAATGCACCATGGTGATGGTACGATTATGGCTGATGGCGTTGGTAAGTGAAATGATGAATTTCGTACAGATTTTGGTTTAGAAAATTAGTATCCTGAAAGCAATATATATGTCAGCTGTTATGGCAAAAAAAAGGAAAACATGATTGTTTGTGAAACAAATGCGTTTTCGGTTGACTGATGTGCTAAAAAGTTGAAATTTGAATGTCTACTATACTGCAAGTAACACTTGTAGCAGAAGACAGATAACTGCTACTATCTCTATTTGTCATACATTTCTACTTGTCATACATTTTATTGACCTAGATTTCCCATAATTCATCTGTAAATCTTTAATATTAGAGTTCTTTTATTACGTTTTGTCTTTTCATAAGAAAGACCTTGTAACACTGTTCACAGTATGACATTTCCTAAATCTTGATTTAAAACCTTATCATATACACAAATGTATACTATTTTATAACAGAAATATTGTGATGATTACGACATTTTATTCAGTTTAAATTTCTAAACAATTTTTTTTGAAGTATAAGCATGAACTATTTACATGATCATGTATATTATGAAGCTGTGTGTTGTCACTGAAATATAACAAAGTGGAAATAATTTACATTCTCCTACTCTCCAGTGTTCATGCCTTTATAAGTTTTTCCCGGCATATTCATTTTTTTAATGTTTTTAATCCCCCGCCGTGGCGGAGGGATTATAGGAATGGTCTGCGTCCGTCCTTCCGTCCGTCTGTCCGTCCTTCCGTCCGTAACAAAATCGTGTCCGGTCCATATCTCCTAAACCCCTTGAAGGATTTTCATGAATCTTGGGTCAAATGATCACCTCATCAAGACGATGTGCAGAACCCATGAGTCAGCCTTGTCGATTCAAGGTCAAGGTCACAACTCAAGGTCAAAGGTTTGAGCCTGCCATTTTGTGTCCGCTTTATATCTCCTAAACCCCTTTGAAGGAATTTTATAAAACGTGGGTCAAATGATCACCTGATCAAGACGATGTGCAGAACCCATGAGTCAGCCATGCCGGCTCAAGGTCAAGGTCACAACTCAAGGTCAAAGGTCTGAGCCTTCCATTTTGTGTCCGCTCTATATCTCTTAAACCCCTTGAAGGAATTTTATAAAACTTGGGTCAAATGATCACCTCATCAAGACGATGTGCAGAACCCATGAGTCAGTCATGCCGGCTCAAGGTCAAGGTCACAACTTAGGGTCAAAGGTTTGAGCCTTCCATTTTGTGTCCTCTCTATATCTCCTAAACCCCTTGAAGGAATTTTATAAAACGTGGGTAAAATGATTATGTGCAGAAATTATGAGTCAACCATGCTAGCTCAAGGTCAAGGTCACAACTAAGGGTCGAAGGTTTGAGCCTTCCATTTGGTGTCCACTCTGTATCTCCTTAACCCCTTGAAGGATTTTCATCAAACTTGGGTCAAATGATCACCTCATCAAGAACTCGTGAGTCAGCCATGTCAACTCAAGGTCAAGGTCACAACTGAAGGTCAAAGGTTTCAGCTCTGTATCTCCTAAACCCCTTGAAGGATTTTCATCAAACTTGGGTCAAATGAGCACCTCATCAAGACGTTGTGCAGAATTCATGAGTCAGCCATGTCAGTTCAAGGTCAAGGTCACAGCTAAAATCAAAGGTTTACCCTTTCAGTATCCATAGCAGTGGCGGGGGATTTAGCTGTCTTTCAGACTGCCTTGTTTTTTTTTTAATTTGGTTATATTTTCATACCACCACCTAGTTCAGTTTTGGAGGCTATATTGGAATCACACCGGCCACCTTGAATCACATCATGTCCTACCCGTTCGTCTCGGGTTTACCTTGAATATACATGAAACAGACAAATCTCATTCTCCAACCGGAAACACGTGATAAGGATCACATGACAAGTTCGCCTACCAGGTCCCATAACTCTAACTTTCGAATACTAAATTTACTCTTGGAAAAATAGCCAGAAAATTAACATTTTTTTCAATATTTCAGCTAGAAGCAAACAAAAGTTGAAATCACGAGGCAAATATCCCAGACTTGTACTTCTTACACTAAACTATCTCCCTTTATAACCTTAGAAAATGCCCCAAAATGTTGTTAATATGTCTGAAAGGCATGCAGGCACTGGGTTGAAACAAATAAACTATGTCTGAAAGGCATGCAGGCATTGGGTTGAAACTTCACATGAACTATGTCCGAAAGGCATGCAGGCACTGCATGGGTTGAAACACATAAACTATGTCTGAAAGGCATGCAGGCACTGGGTTGAAACTTCACATAACCTATGTCTGAAAGGCATGCAGGCACTGGGTTGAAACTTCACATAACCTATGTCTGAAAGGCATGCAGGCAATGGGTTGAATCTTCACATAACCTATGTCTGTAAGGCATGCACGCACTGGGTTGAAACTTCACATAACCTATGTCTGAAAGGCATGCAGGCACTGGGTTGAAACTTCACATAACCTATGTCTGAAAGGCATGCACGCACTGGGTTGAAACTTCACATAAACTATGTCCGAAAGACATGCAGGCACTGGGTTGAAACTTCACATAAACTATGTCCGAAAGGCATGCATGCACTGAGTTGAAAGACATAAACTATGTCTGAAAGGCATGCAGGCATTGGGTTAAAACTTCACATAAACTATGTCCGAAAGGCATGCAGGCACTGGGTTGCAACTTCACGTAACCTATGTCTGAAAGGCATGAACGCACTGGGTCGAAACTTCAAATAAACTATGTTTGAAAGGCATGCACGCACTGGGTTGAAACTTCACATAAACTATGTCCGAAAGGCATGCAGGCACTGGGTTGAAACACATAAACTATGTCTGAAAGGCATGCAGGCACTGGGTTGAAACTTCACATAAACTATGTCCGAACGGCATGCACGCACTGGGTTGAAACTTCACATAAAATATTTCTGAAAGGCATGCACGCACTGGGTTGAAACTTCACATTAAATATTTCTGAAAGGCATGCACGCACTGGGTTAAAACTTCACATAGAATATGTCTGAAAAGCATGCAGGCACTGGGTTGAAACTTCACATAGAATATGTCTGAAAGGCATGCATGCACTGGGTTGAAACTTCACATAAACTTCCAGTTCAATAACTCTGACTTGTTTTGTGTGTGTGTGCGCGTGTATATGTATGTGTCTGCGTGCTGTAGGTTTCGTTTTGGGGAGGCTGGGATTTTGGTACGAGGCATTTCCTGTTTGATATTTGTCTTTGTTTGTTATATGATATGGGACTATGGGGCACAAGGGGTGTTTCACATTTCATTACCTTACAGGAACACTCAGCCAAACCGAGTCTACTGTTATTCTGCCTGGTTGCGTTCCATGCTCGTCTTAGATTTTATCAGGGCATCAGTATAAACAGCTTTCAGTTGAGGTGTAAATCAGCTTTAGTTGTGTTCAGATGTTTTGTTCAGCATTTTGTTCATTAACATACATTAATAGGTACTCATTTCATTTTATACGCCCGTTTGGAACAAAAAACAGTGGCGCGTGCGTCTGTCCGTCCGTCATATTTCTTGTCTGGATTATAACTCGGTAATCATTCAAGGTATTGACTGTAAACTTGGCATAAAGGTAGATCGCGATGAGAATATACGCAAAGCGTATGGTCAAGGTCGATAGGTTAAAGGAAAAAGTCAAAAATGGAGTTCAAAGGTCAAGTTTGTCTTTCATATTTCGTGTTCGGAGCATAACCTAATAACCATTCATCTTGGCATATAGGTAGGTGGCAATGAGATGATATGCAGAGCGCATGGACTTAGTCCGTAGGTCAAAGGTAAAGGTCACAAACTATTTTCTTTTCCAGTGTATTTTATGTCCAGAGTACAACAAAACTATTCAAATTATTGATTTTATACTTGGAATATAGGTGGGTGGTACCGGGCTGATTTGAGTAGTGCAACAATCCACATTACTTCACCCCATGCCCGGCACCCCGTAAAAAGAACAAGAGGTCCAAGATGACCCTAGGTCGCTCACCTGAGAAACACACCATAACAGTGTAAACATGTTTGACCTAGGGATTTCATGGAAACAAATACTGGCCAATTTTCATTAGAATTGGACCAAAAATGTGGTCTCTTGAGTTTATACAAGTATTTTATTTGATATGACCTAGTGACCTAGTTTTTGATGCCAGATGACCCATATTCAAATTTGACTTAGATTACATCAAGGCAATCATTCTGACCAAATTTCATGAAGATCAGTTGAAAAATACAGCCTCTATCGCATACACAAGGTTTTTCTTTGATTTGACCTAGTGACCTAGTTTTTGACCCCAGATGACCCATCATCTAAATGAACTAGATTTCATCAATGCAATCATTCTGACCAAATTTCATGAAGATCAATTGAAAAATACAGTCTCTAACGCATACACAAGGTTTTTCTTTGATTTGACCTAGTTTTTGACCCTAGATGACCCATTTTCGAACTCGGCCTAGATTTTATCAAGGTTATCATTCTGACCAAATTTCATGACGATAGTTGAAAAATACGGCCTCTATCGCATACACAAGGTTTTTCTTTGATTTGACCTAGTGACCTAGTTTTTAACCCCAGATGACCCGTTTTCTAACTCGGCCTAGATTTCATCGAGGTTATCATTCTGACCAAAATTCATGAAGATCAATTGAAAAATACAGCCTCTATTGCATACAAAAGGTTTTTCCTTGATTTGACCTAGTGACCTAGTTTTTCAACCCAGATGACCCATTTTCAAACTCAGCCTAGATTTCATCAGAGCGCATGAACTTGGTTGGTAGGTTAAGGGTCAAGGTCACAGATGGAGTTCAAATATCCTTTGCATTTTGTTGCCGGACTATTCAAGATACCAAAAACAATTGAATTTTTATATTTCAATTACTGTAGATCTAGTTATTTCAAACTTATGAAAAAAGGATTCTCTGATATAAATCATGTGTAATTTATTTAGAAGACATAGGCTTTTTAATGGCAGATAGAGGTTCAAATTTGTAAACAATGTCATCGGTTCGATGAAATAGCTGTGACTGTTTTGACGGTTTGGAAGATAGTTATTTGTCCTTGATTAGCTATAATTTTTATATAAATATATCTTGTACAGGTTCCAGTATGCAGGTATTTGCCGATGAACCGGACAGAACGAATGCCTATCTTGTGTATGGTTATAGCAATACCTCATTCAGACTGTGGGTGGACTCTTCAATTTACGGTGGTATGGTTCTCTTTATTATCAGGTGTACCATAAACTTTGCTTTTACTGCGAAGAATTTTAAATACAGTACTGCAGTAAAATTATTGGTTCAACCTATCCTTAACATGACAAAAACATTTCCTTTCGGTCTGGTGCTAGTGGTGTAAGCAGTGATTTAGGTTATTCAATGGAAAAATGAAAAAAGGTATTATTACCCGATGGCATTTTGGCCATTTTTTGTAATAGTTTTTATATATATTTTGTGAGTATATACATATTTTTAATTTCGGAAAGCCAGTGCATGCGAGAGCGTTATTATAAAAGTCTGTATTGAAAAGTGACTGGCGGTTACTGTCCGTTGCAATGTCCTAAAAACGCTCATCTTTGAGTTATATTTGGCCATGAAGTAAAGAGTGTAAATTAAAATATAATTACACGTAGTATGTAATGAAACCGTGAAAGTTCCTCCTATTTTACAGCAATTTTTGACGGCAGAAAACATACATGGTTTGATATGGTTATATCCGAGGGCGAGGCCGAAATATTTGCGTGGAAATGTTCAACTATAACACCTCTATACAACAAACGTGTTGTAACAAAACATACTATGGACGAAGTACCGTCATGGTGGAACGTTGATCTTGATTATGATCTCGAGCCCTCACTTATTCGTGTTTCGGTAACTATGCCTTACTTGTTTTCTGTTTATCAAATCTGCAAGCAAGGACGTAGCTTGACAAAAGTAAATGTGCTGCACCTTTCCTTTTAGAATGTGATGATGTATGCCATTTCGGCAAATGTTGTTTTTTATCGCCATTTTAAAGTGCCAGTAGGAAGCTATGTTACTGATTGCGGAAAGGATGCATTACCATTCTGCTCCTAAAATGACTAAATGACTAAAATTAGTTTATTTGTGATAGTGACATGAGAATAAGATTTCTTTTATGGAACGCCAGACCTGTCTTATATTAGATGAATTAAGTGTATCTTCTTTAGTTAGATACGTTTCTTCTGAAGATCTTGTCATGTCTTGTTAATTTCTGTGTTATCATTTTTACTTGCAATGCTGTCCTGTCTAACGTACATATTATTTGTCAACGAGACGTGCCATCTTGTCAAAAGGCCATCCTGTTTTCTCAAGCAACATGATACCATGTTCAGTGAACAAACTATCTTGTTACAGTGATGTACCATTTTGTCAAACGTTCATCCTATTTTCTGAAAGCAACATGATATCATGTCCAGTGAACATACTACTAAGTATCCTGTTAGAAGTGGCGTACCGTTGTGTTAAACGTCCATCCTATTTTCTCAAAGTAACATACTATTTGGACATGATATCATGTTCCTTGAGAAAATAGGATGGTCCCTTAAGAAAATAATACGTCATTCTGAGAAGATAGCATGTTCACTGGACATAATAGCATTTTGCTTTACGATAATTGGATAGTTTAACAGACGTATTCATCTCACATGAGACAACTCTGGCATTCCATATTCAATGGAATATAGGAAGTGTGTTTTCCAGATAGAAAATTATATTAGATGGTTTTGGAAAATTGTTGAGACCACTCATGAAGCCTATATATATATATATGTTCTTATTGTGAAACTATTCTGAGACTCCACTGTCTTTGATACATGTTCCCAAAGGTAACGAAACCATTAATACATTTATTCTTGGTTTCTACATGCGCGTTGAGAAACTCCTTTCACTTACAATAATCTGGAAAGAAAATATGATATACAATGAACGTCACATTCAGAAGGCACCATGTTTTGCTCATCCTGGTTTTTACTTGTTTTTTGCAGGTTCTAGCGGAAGAGCCAGGTGGCGCTAATGAGGGTTTTCGATTTCCTGGAGCAATGCATCTCGGGTATCTTGCACCATCGGAAGCAGGAAACTCCTTAAAACATACGACCGTCGGTGGCCTTTCATATACCTACAAAACGGAGTACATGTTTAATTTTTTGCAGCCGAAACGTTTCGTCAATAAATCAACAATATTTATCGCCGAATCATTTGGAGATGGAACAAATTCTGAAATGTCTAACAGCGAGTCAGTGTATATACAAAGCTTTATATACGAAGGTATGAAAATATGATTATGTAAATAGCTATAAAAATAGTATTTTATACTTCTTTGGATTAAGACAAAACCTCTAAGCGAGCCGAGTACAGTATCAATTTTAGCTTAAATTTTGGTTTGTGAGGTCATGTAATGTTCATTTTCGTAGTGATGCTGTGGCCTCGTTTTGACATCTTTAATGAATAATGACAAGTTTTTCATTTTTCAAAAATAAAACCTGTCAACATTAATTGGAAACTATTCCCTTTCGCAATTTTAAGAGATTTTATTTAATCTAATGACTTCCACGAATTGGCGCTTCCACTTCCGGCACTTCGTTGCGCCAAGTGGAAACTCTGGACAAAAGTTCTCAAACCAGTATACTCACGTTACCTTCTTCCTGATCTCTGAACTCGTTATTTTTGAATGAATAGACTAAAACGTAGCTGAATATACGAACCAAAAATATCAAACTGTTTCTTTCTAGTAAGTACATTGAAAATTATTTAATTAAATAAATTCAAAACAGTTACCTTTCCCGCTTGACATCCGCGAGGATACTAGTTCACATTATATATCTCCAGGCCAGCTTATATAGCTATGTCAACGCGTCAAGCAGTATAGACAAGTGTCCATATTCCGCAACAAGTAATTTCTAGAACTGTTTGATATAACTGCATTGGTTCAGTATTTGCATATATACATGAATCTCTGTTTTCATGTCTCACAAATCAACATTGACATTGATTTGAAATTAATTAGGACCAGATAAGCTTTGTATTCTCTAGGAAACTGGATCACAAGGATATTTGTTTCTAATTTTCCGAGGGAATACATACTACTAATACTAATTCTTTTAAGTAAGTACTGTCATCACTTCAATAACGTATATGGAACTGGCTGAGTGTTAGAGATAACTTCGCAATAAAACACACTGTAACATCAATGACATAGATCACGAATAGATTTACTACTTCTATGCAAAGATTGTAATAAAATATCGTCTATTTGTGCTGAAGAATCACTGACAGTAAGAAATTTACAGCAAAACAATGTTTACTTATGTATTGCAGAACATGGTGGCTGTCCGACACCAGTCATTCCCAATGGGTTTGCCAACATGTCAATCAACGGAACGGCTACCGGTGCGAAAGCAAGAGTACAATGTAACGAGGGATTTGTTATAAAATCAAAAGAAGATTTCTACATTCATGACCATGAACGTTTTACGATAACATGTCATACGTTTGGATACTGGGAAAATATTCCCAAATGTATACCAAAAGGTAAATCAAATTTTACTATCGTTTTTTTTCACAGACTCGTACACGGTGAGATTTCATACTAGTAAGCCTGTAAGACAGAGGATCAATTTATGCCGTTTATTCAACGCATCTGTACAGTTCGACGAAAGAAGACGATTTTTGTCAGTTTTTGAGAACGTCGCATCAGATACAAAGTAGTTTATTGAAACACTTCCTATTGAAAGGGGTACTTTTTTAAGACAAAGCAAGCATACTTTCATCGAATGTTTCTATCTTGATTTTGAAAAATCAACAAATAAGCTATCACAGAACAGTTCCGAGTGTGTGGCTACTGAACAAATTCAAGTTGATACCGTTGTGATATTAACTCTGCTATTTACTACAGCACAGATAATATTTCCTCTGCGTGAAGATAAATGCCGGTATGTGGAATCAGGGGGAAGTGGGGGAGGGTTTAAGGGAGTGAATGGGGGAGCAGTTTACGGATTTCTCTTAATTGAAATATTCTCTCTTCTCTACTTTTTTGTAGAGAAGGAAGTTGGGAATGAGTGTAATCCTGCTGTTGATAAGTGCCGGGATATTCACGCTTCTTGTACTCTTATTCCGGAGGGTAAAGTGTATAAATGCGCTTGCAATGACGGATACAGGCATACGGATAGATTTTGTAAAGGTAGGAATTAAACGTGATTATGATACAGGTGTGCTGTATGCTGTTTTCTCGGCACAAACACCTCAGTTAAGAGTTATAACACCACCAAAGAAGTTTTAGGCGATATTGAAATCACTCTATCCACTTTTCATGTCCGCCCATACATTTGTTGAAACATTTAAGATTATACCTTTGTCTGCACTGAAGTTAATTTTATGATTTTTGTCAGAATTTGAACGAAGAAGAAACTGACACTCTATTTTGAATACATATCTACATCATAACCATGCAACTTCTCGGAAATTGCACTTTTTGCAGCAATATTCGGATTTGGTTAGCCTGAATAAGACTACTGTGGGTGTAATTTGCCATTTCAGAATCGCTTTTTAGTTAGGGATATGGATCAACTGTTGTGATAGCTCTAGTTTTAAATGCATATTTCGAGGTGTAGGTGAAAATGCCTTCAGTCCAAATTTAAATTGATTATGAAATCTAATCATGTTTCGCTATTTCTATTCATTTTAAGTTTATTCCACAGCTCAAGGAAAATATTTACCAAAAGCGGATTATGATAGTGACTGGATATCGCTGATTAGGAATAAATATAAGTGGTACCTCGAATTGGAACATGGTCTAGACACAGCACCAGTATTAGTTGATGTGCAGGTGGATGTTGATGGCTATGTTTTCCATGCAATAGGTAAACTATTAGTATCTATAAACCCATGTATTTTAATTAGTCTTGCTTGAAAACTTGAAGAATGGAAGTGTGCCCACTAAGACGACATTTTATATAATCGTAATTTTCTCTTTTATTTTTTTATTAACAAGGTTAATTTTGTGGTTTCCTTATTATTGAAATACTGGTTTCCAATATGATCATGGTACATTGTATTTCTATCCTTTTTACGGATTTTATCAATGGCATGATTTCTAAAGGATTTTAATGGAAAATTTTCAAACTAACTTTCCTGTATTACTGGGCGGATTTAAATGAAACGTTAAAGACATAATCAATACCAGTAAAATCTATTAAAAGATCCTTTGGAAGCTTAATAGCAAGCCTATATAGTGCGATGAATGATTTTAGCGAGCTTTTGGGCCCTTGACCTAAGTCGTAAATTTTCATATTTATTGTCAGTCTCTTTACAAACTTAAATAAAACTTCATGTGTGTAAGAGCTTATCTGTGCATATTTACAGTCTTTTTGGGTAAATCATTTTAGAATTACAGATCCATGAAAATTAAAAAAGGTAATTTAATAGGATGGTTGGTCATAACCAGCAGATGACCCCTATTGATTTTGAGATCTGTAGGTCAAAGGTCAAGGTCACAGTGACCCGGAACAGTTAAACGGTTTCTGAATGATAACTCAAGAACGCTTGGGCCTAGGATCATAAAAGTTGCTAGGGTCTAGGATCATAAAAGTTGATAGGTTTGTTGGTCATGACCAGCAGATGACCCCTATTGATTTTGAGATGTGTAGGTCAAAGGTCAAGGTCACAGTGACCCAGAACAGTTAAACGGTTTCCGTTTGATAAATCAAGAACACTTTGGTCTAGGATCATAAAAGTTGATAGGGAGGTTGGTTATGACACGCAGACGACCCCTATTGCTTTTTAGGTCAGTAGGCCAAAGGTCAAGACACAGTGACCCAGATCAGTAAAACCATTGCCAGACGAGAACTTGAGAATGTTTGGGCCTAGGATCACGAAACGTAATAGGGAGGTTTACCATGACCAGCAGATGACCCCTATTGATTTTGAGATCAATAGGTCAAAGGTCAAGGTCACTTTGACCAAGAACAGTAGAAATTTTTGTGCACTGTGACCAAATAATTTCTGTTCCTTGCGCAATTACAATTACTGAATGCATCAAGGGGGGCATTACGTGCTCTACGAGCTCTTGTTCATAGAAAAGCTATATCCATGATGACTTTTCCGCCGATATTTGTTTCCATGTAGGAATACACAATACTCACTTTCAGCATTAGTGTTCGGTGTTTTAGCTTTAGTGTGGTTTAGGTGTTTTGTCTCTACGGCTTGTGAATCTATTGTTGTTATTCTTCGAGTCAAGCGAAGCTCATAACAACCAGTTTCAGCATCATTGTTAAGCATTTTAGCTCAACTATACAAAGCATATGGAGATATGCTATTATCCTACTCGATTTGACGTCGGCGGCCTAGTCGGCTTCCACACCTTGGTTAAAGTTTTGATTCCTTTTCACTTTATGTCTCTTATTACTTGTTGAATTTGCCTTTATCATGAAATACTTATTCCTCATCATCATCCACATCATATGACACAAAGGCCTTTACTTCCGCAACAATATTTTATGAATTACCCCGCCTTTTTACTTAGAATTATAGAAAAATATAATAGAAAAAGTTTCGCTCCACTTTCACCCTAGTCTGTGTTCAGACCCTATGTTTTGTTCACAGAAGATAACTCCTGAGCTATACACATTTTGTATCATTATGTCCCTTTTATTCTCAAAACATACGTAATCAGAGCCAAGACTGATAAAGTCAGAATATATAAAAAAATATTTTTTCTAAAAAAAGATTATCTAGTCGGTAGCCAGACTACTTTCACCCAAGCTGTATTATTACTAGAGGAATTTTATTCAAACTCTAAATATTTGTTCCACATCATCGCACACATCACATGACTCAATTTTCAGTACTCCAGTACATTTTTTCATGAATAATGCTCTTTTTAACTTAGAATTTTATGTTATTTTTGATGTAATTTCATTATGTTTCTTTCATTACAGAAGGGATTTGATTTAAACTTAAAATATTGTTCCACATCAACAACCACATTATATGACAGAAGGACCATATGTTTGGCAACAATATTTCATGAATTATCTACCTTTTTACTTAAAATTCTAGGTTAAAGTTTGGATACACTTTCTCTCTATCTCTGTTATTAGTAAATAGATTTGATACAAACTTTAGATAGTTGTTCCACATCATCACCCATATCATATGACACAAGAACCATCACCCATGCACCAATATTTCATGAGTTATGTCCATTTCTACTTAGAATTTCAACTTAATTTTATGCTTTTTAAGGATGTAGGAGCAAATTTTTTCTAACGGTCAGAATTTTTTCATGCTCTGTGAGCTTGAAGAACATTAGTTTCTAAGACAAACAAGAGAAGAAAAAACACAGGTCACCGAACTCGTTTTATTTTTATAGGGCATTTATATACATTTATGACGTCACCGCTGAATCATAATTGAGCTAATTGAATTCGTTCGTAGAGATCAAAACGTGTTTTGCGGTCCTACACATTAAAGTCAGTCTGATTTTTTATCATATTTATTTTTTTTGAAATGTTGTTTTCAACCGTTTGGCCCTGAAATAATTCGTATGTAATAGAACTGAAGTAGAATCTCTAATGTCACAATCATAGGGGGTGAAATGTAACAGCCAGCCATATTTTATCGTAGATTCATGTAATTGCTGTGGATCGTGTTAGAATAATGTTTCACCTAGTTCTTTCTAGTAAGAAATGTTGACAAATGCTGCATACTCCCCTTTAAAAAAGATTGTTCCACATGATCACCCACATCATGTGACGCAAGGTCCATAACTTTGTCACCAATATTTTATGACTTAAACTAAGAAGTTCAGGTTAAAGTAATGATGTTCTTATTTCTCTATCTTAGTTAAAACTTTTTTTTTTTCAACTGAATGTAGTTTTTCCACATAATTAGCCACATGATATGACATATATAGCGCATTATTCCTGCAGAAATATTCCAAAAATTAGGTCCCTTTTATACTTAGTTAATGCTTTGATACACTTTCTCCTTCTCTCATATATTATTACTAAACACGCTTAACTCAGACTTAAACTATTGTCAAGTATAGTAATACACATTTAAGTCAGTAAACACCCGTGTTAAAGCTCCAATCTCCTCAGATGTGCCATATTTCACTACCCAGCACTGAAATAGCCGTGCGTACTGTCTCCTGTTAAAGCTCTTGTTTTAAAAGTTTTTAAGATTAGTGTTTTGTTGTGCTTTAACGATGTTTCTATGGTCCTGAATTAATGAACTTTCTTTCAGGTTTTCCACCGAACCAGGGCGAGCCGAGCTGGTTCAGTAGCGCAGTAGTGTATATCTATGATGAAAGATATATTAACGTATCTACATTTGTACCTACTGATAGCAGGGACGATAATTATCTTATTTCAAGAAGTAAGTATGATAGGGTTATTATATAAGTACCTTGATCTGCAGTGGTCTACTCGGCTCAGGTGAGTTTGTCAGGGTTATTATATCTATAACTTGATCTGCAGTGGTGTACACGGCTCAGATGCGTATGATAGGGTTATTATATCAGTACCTTGGTCTGCAGTGGTGTACATGGCTCAGACGAGTATGATAGGGTTATTATAACAGTACATTGATCTGCAGTGGTGTACACGGCTCAGGTGAGTATGATAGGGTTATTATATCTCTACCTTGATCTGTAGTGGTGTACACAGCTCAGGTGAGTATGATAGGGTTATTATATCTGTACTTTGATCTGCAGTGCTGTACACGGCTCAGGTGAGTATGATAGGGTTATTATATAAGTACCTTGATCTGCAGTGCTGTACACGGCTCAGGTGAGTATGATAGGGTTATTATATCTGTACCTTGATCTGTAGTGGTGTACACGGCTCAGGTGAATATGATAGAGTTATTATATCTGTACCTTTATCTGCAGTGGTGTACACGGCTCAGGTGAGTATGATAGGGTTATTATATCTGTACCTTGACCTGTTGTGGTGTACACGGCTCAGGTGAATATGATAGGGTTATTATATCAGTACCTTGATCTGCAGTGGTGTACACGGCTCAGGTGAGTATGATAGGGTTATTTTATCAGTACCTTGATCTGCAGTGGTGTACACGGCTCAGGTGAGTATGATAGGGTTATTATATAAGTAACTTGATCTGCCATGTTGTACACGGTTCGAGTGGCTTTTGTAGGCATCAATCCCACGAGGTTCATACATTATCAATGCAGATCAAGTTATTGCTTTAATGACCATTTTTCATACACATATACATACTTCTGTTGTAATATCAGCCCCAAATGACTATGATTGCTGAAAACTCGTTTGGAAATGTGTGCCGTATGGAATATGCCATCCTTACGTCATTTCTAACGTCTTATCTGATGTCACAACTAGAGCAAGTAATCCCACCATTGAGTTTTTGTCCGTATATGATGTAGTCTAATGGGAGTTTGTACAGATATTTGTATTTTTAGTGCACTTGGATTTCAAATAGAAAATTATAAAAAGCCTTTTTTCTTCAGGACTTTGATAGGTGATAATTTTAGTTTGAAAAAGTATTTTCAGATCCTTTTAATCTGTTTCGGCAATGTTATTTCGGCCTTGTAAGAAATTTAAGAGCGTTTGAATTTAATTAAATCTATTTTCTATGATATGTGTAAAGTGAAACAAATGAAAATGAAATTCGTTTCAAATTTTGAAATATGTAAGAATAATAAGCAAATGCTATTCATTAAGGACACTGTAAATTTGTGAAGCACATTTTTTTTTCTTTCGCACGTCAGAATAGTCATCCTATTGACGGAGGCCGTTAAACTGGTAGAAGTAGAAAGGAAACTTGTAATAAAAATATTAATTTTTTTACATTGATCTAATTTTTTTCACAATACGTGGTGTTTCAAACCTAGGTTGAAATGAAATATTGTTATATTTCTAGCATTCATTCCATCTTAACCAAACCTATATGATTTTAAAAATCCATAATTACATGTATTTTGTTGTATTAAACACATATGAAGTAATTTCTATGATAGCAAACCATGTATGTAACAGTAAGAGCCAAATAAATGCTATGTTCCTAAACAAAAACTTACGAGACTGTGCGGTTCACTAGCAAGTGAACTTTGGGTTCTTTTGTTTGTGTGAGGTCTATACTTCCAAAGATACCACTAGCTCATTTAATTTTAAAGAAGAGTTTCTCCCTTGCGCATTCGATTTTATAATTCAAAGTTTAAAATTGTCTGCGCCGCTGTTTGACAAGCTGTTTTATGTTTCTGACAGATGTATGTTTTGTTCCGACACAGTTTTTGGCCATATTGCAATTTTCCAGCTTTTGATGATGGAAAACCGCAGGTCTCCGGGCAGAATTTCAGACCCGAATGATGAAAAAAACAAGGATGACTGGATATTAGGAAAAAGGAAACAAAAACATATTATCCAATAACAATGATACCATTTTCTCCTCATACTAGGTTCGTACAGATGGTATGGTTACCAATACAACTGGGGTAATTACGGCAGAGCTAGAGTACGAGCTTGGAAATCCGAATCACTTCCTATTCCAGATTTATCAGACGACTCCAGAGTGCTTCGTGCGAATAGTTCCACAGGTGAAAAAATCATCTAAATATTGATAATTGTTGACGAAAGAAATATGTCATTACAATATTAAATTTCGTATGTATATCCGCGAACACTTTTTCATGTAGATTGAGTCTTCACGGAATAATATTAAATGTATAAATTTTCCTTTTCCAACTTGAATCAGTCTAGTAGTTGTTCAATAAACATGAAATTATGTGAAGTGATGAATGTAGGAAATGAAAAGCGCAACAACAGGAACTTTGTCTTGATTAGCGGTAAAGTTATTTCGTCTTTGTATAAAATTTACGTTATTATGTACATCCCTGGCATCAATTAGAATACTATAGAATCATGCATGTATGGAAAGAATACACATGTAGGCCTACGTATGACTGTGCGGCCAAATCTTGGGGATATTCCATCTATCATCAAGACATCTTAGTTTCAAATATTAACAAAAATTCTTATATGTTAAACTGTTTCCGTTTAACACTGTGAATCATACATGTACAAAATGTTTAAATATACAAATATACTTTATTAAGTATTCTAACACGATCCGATTCATTTTCCTATTAAACAAAGGAGGCAGAAACAGTGAATTATTAGACAACAAATCACTGTTCTGACGTCATAATTATTACGTCATGGCGTCAAACGGCATAGCGGCGCGCTGGAAAAGAAACCGATTGAAAACGGGCAAATATTTAATCAATGTCGTCAAGGATGTACTGAAAAATCCTTGGTAACGTGTCGTTCAGATGCGTATAATTATATCACTCAGGCTGCGCCCTCGTGATATAATTCCTTCGCATCTGAACTCCAAGCAATGATTTATTCAGCGACAAATCACTAAATGAGATATATTTAAAACAAATGTCTTATTAAAGTTTTGGAAATTAATAAGAAAATAGGATGTAAGATTTTCAACGTAAATGTAACGAAAATACATATCGCATTTTGTAATATTTCAGCCGGCGACTCCTTTTATGAACTAGAACACAATCTGGGAGAATACCCCGGTCTTGTTGTCGTTCGAGCTAAAATGGTGTACAACGGAAGCACTTTCTACGCAGATGGAGTGGGTACGTAGTATATATTATGACTTGCCTTAACTTCTAAACATCAATACAAATATTGTTTGGTCCAGATGTAAAATGTATTTTAGACCTGAAACACTGTAAAATATTGCAATTTCAGGTACATTATTCATCTATAAAAATCATTAAAGTAAGATGAGTTGCGTTTTTTACTTGGTGTTTTTCATATAAACTAAAACTAATACATGGAGTACATTTCTAAGGCAATTTCAATATAACTTTACATTTGCTAATTTTTCAAATCGCGCTTCTTTCCCTTGAAGCATATGGTGTGGGCCGTTTACAGTGCATTACTAGTAAACATTTTGTAACTAATTCTCCACCAGATGGCACCAGCTGACAAATGAAGACTCGGCTATAAATGAATGCAGATATGTAAATTATTACCACTTTCAATTTATGCAGAAAGTGTTTCTTCTTTTATGGTCGATTTAAAAATGGCATAAGGTTTAAAGTAATGCGAGATATGAATGACAGCTTACTAACAATACCTCCATTTTTACTTATAGAAATAGTCCTTGAGTGATGAAATACACTGGACTTGAAATTCCCTAAATATATGTATTCAGACATTATAACACCAACTCGACCATCTGAATACCACAAATATTAAAAAAAAAAACTCCATTTGTTTTTTAATGATATCAACGCATAAAATGTTATGTTTCAATGGTTTCGCCGGGATTTGATTTAAGGTGTACAGGTGCTTTTAGCATCCGTGGGCATAGTGACGGTGCAGTGAGAGATTAAACTGGCTGCCATCATATCTCACAAATGATGTAAACATTTTATGATTTATTCGAGTCTGTATGAGATATTGTTTCTAAGTATTTCTGATTTTTTTGTTGAAGGATCAGCTCTAAATGTGTTCTACAATCAGCCTGGTTTAGGAAACGCATTTCTTGTCTATGGCTTCAATGATAGGAGCGTGCGCACGTGGGTAGACTCGTCTGTAAACGGAGGTTTGTGGTATCTCTAACGTGTTATATAATACTCATACTAAACTAACTTGAATATATATTTCAATGAAACTACTTCCGTGTATTGCACCGTAACACTTCATACCTTACTGACTGGAGACCGGGATCTCAGCGATGATATTAACATTCAAATATTTCAAGCAGTTCAAAACTACATCATGGTAAGTAGAAGATTTTCACGAGCACTTGATCATATAATACTACGTGTTAGCCACCACCGTTTTACAATCCAAATGAATATATCGCAATCATTTTAATCCTTCATTTTCTTCCTCGGCTTAACTCATTTTCAAATTACACACCCATTAGTCATGTGTGCTTGTTTTTGACAAATATATGGGAAAATAATTATAATGCTTAAAGGTCCAATACTAAGGAAAGTGAACATTTTAATTTCTTTTAAAAAAGCACAGAAACTATTTCATTTTATTGGAAAATGAAAGTTGGTATGTGAAAATTCGAAATAAATCGCAGTATTTGTACAATTATTTTTCTATGAAGTATGAAGGAAGTTAAAAAGACCTGGGGGGTCATTCTGTCGATTCATTGAAATTTCAACATAATACACATACATTTCTTTGAGTTCCAAAGACCTTCTGTAAATTTTGACCTGCCAATCTTCATTTTTTAGTGTCTTGCAGAAGTCTATGCACAGGCTATGAAAAAAATTGCCAACTCACTTTCCCTTAGTAATGGACCTTTAAGAGCGTAGTAAAAGAATTTTATTTTTTTTAAAAATGGCGGCGACCCCAGTCATAATGAACCTTTAAATATTCTGCATCAAAACTTGATGTTCTGTACTAAAATTTTATTAAGTAGGAGTAGAAAAGTAGACAGACATAATGCCTTTAAAGTTTTTACATTTTTTATTTAGCAATATTTGACGGAAAGGAGACGAAATTCAACATTGTTGTCTCAGAAGCGACAGTTGAAATTTATGCGTGGAAAATATCAACCTTAACTCCATTCTTCACGTACATGTTCTCCTTAGAGGACGACAGATTTCCATATTCTGTCGAATTTCCGATGAACTATCACCTAACTGATGCCCTCAACGTAGCTGTGGTGAGTATAGTTGTTTAAATCAATATATAATATGTAGATGAAATTGCTCGTTTTACAAAAGGCTACTAGATCACGGGGCGATCTTAAATTTGCTCATTTGTTTGGAAATATACTAAGTGCCTACACTTTGATTATCATATAATGTTAGACTAATAGAAAAATTTTAAAATTAGATTGTTCATTTTAACTTTGGGGTTGAGCTGCTACAAGTAATTCAAACATAACCTTTAGAATAGACTGGAATTCCAAAGTCTAATACGTCTTGTAGCTGTTACTGTGTTCTGTATTATTCTGCTACTGGTATACTATAGCACAATTATTTGCGTTGAATATTAGAAGGAAAGATATTTCAAGATTTCTAGCAAGTACTGGCAGTTTATCATCTTCGTCAAAAAACACCAGAGTGCCAAAATTTAGAACATATGTGTTTAAATTCAGAATACAGAACTTCTAACCAAATTTATAGATACATTTTTTTCTATAACAAATTAGTCGGTATTGGAGTTTAAAGGGGTTTTATGCTACGTGTATTTTAAAGTCAGAAACCAGAGGAAACATTCATAGGGGTTAATAATACGAAAGTATATTCACAATGTTACTACAGATGGGAGGGGTACTTGATAATATCAATGTTTGCTCATAAATCATAAACAGTCACAGCAATTATTAATGAAATGCTTGTAGAACTGCTTTATTATGTAATGCATACGTTGGAATAAAGAAAAATCATATAAGATATATTTTTTAATTGATATTTGAAATACTTTGTTTAATTGATATTTAAAGGAAGCTGCAATTAAACATCTTATTTTCAGAGTTTGGTTTGGTTTCTTTTGAGGACTTTTCTTCCTGTATTGTATATGTAATAAAAGTTTACAAATCATCAATACAACTTTATGTTGGAACTAGTTTAAGTTTCTGACATTATTTCTATTAGTATAACAGTCCTAAATAGGTAATAGGCTGTCGTGATATCGATTGTTAATAGGGAATTGGCTTGATGAATTTTAAAATATTAAGATATTCTATAAACTAGACTGGTGTAATATTTTGCCAAAAAACGTTTATATTTGTACAATGCTACACTATGCGTTTGACAGGATTTTGGATGAAGATGGAGATGAAGTGATTAAATTCGCTATATATATATATATATTAATACAGACACACATAAGTGATTCTCCTAGTCCAAATCAAGGTTACCGGTTTCCAAGTTCGGCATATCTTGCCGACAGGATTGGGTACCACAAAGAAGATAGCATCAGTAAATGTATATTTGGAGGTTTTATGTACGGTTATGAAACAGGGCTGGGATATTGGTTTAACCGTGAAAGGGACATTAAGATGTTGCTGTATAAACCCAGCTCTGACACAGGTGAGTAAATAACAGATTTTTACTCTTTGTTTTAAAGGGACGCTTAAGAAACGTACCAAATGTTTAAGCAAAACTCATTATGTATAGTGCATAGTGAGTCCCCCATCCCAACCCCACCCCACTGCAGTAGGGAGAGCGCATATCTATGGATAGCAGGGTCGTGATTTCGAGGAGTGTGTTCTCTCTAACGATTTAATAAACATTGTGTCCGAAATCATTCGTCCTTCACCTCTGATTCACACATGTGGGGAAGCGGAGGACAGGTTTATACTGGTATATAATCCGGGAAAAGTGGTTAGGTTAACTGCCCGCCGTTACACAACTGAAATACTGCTCGAAAATGGCGTTAAACCCAAAACACACAAACAAAGCTTCACATAGTGAGTATTATTAATGGTACATAGAGAAATATTAAGACATCAGATCAAATAAATAGTTTCCTTTTTACAAATTGACTTTATAGTGTAATGTGTAGAACCGTTAGATTACTTCTATACCTCTGTGGATTCATTCGACCCGCCCGCTTAGCTCAGTAGGTAAGAGCGTTGGTCTACGGATCGCGGGGTCGTGAGTTCGATCCTCGGGCGGGGCGCATGTTCTCCATGACTATTTGATAAACGACATTGTGTCTGAAATCATTAGTCCTCCACCTCTGATTCTTGTGGGGAAGTTGGCATTACTTGCGGAGAACAGGTTTATACTGGTACACAATCCAAGAACACTGGTTAGGTTAACTGCCCGCCGTTATTGTCCGTAAGTATTTACCTGGCACTCATGAATATTCCGTGTATTTCCGTAAATTAATTTTCGGTGTCCGAACATAAATAGCGATATAACTAATTATTACATGTATCGTTCTTTTTTGATATACTGTCGAATGTACAGGTAGCTGTGCGGACAAAGCGTTTTCCTGTCAATATCAGGATTGTGGGTTCGAGTCCTACGTCTGACCCTATATTTTTTCCCAAAATTTTATATGCAGACTTACCACTCATTTGGTCAAACGTATCCTGATATTTATGGTTCATTTATTAAGAGTAATCATATAAATAAAAATATTTATCAGTTGTAAAAAGGTGGAATAAAATTGTTTTAAGTGTATGTTAGATAAATAGACATATTACCTGTAACCAGCATTCCAGAAAATAAATACTACAAGGGAAAACAATTAAAATTCACGAAATATGACCCAGAAAATAATATAAACAATAACATTACAATACAATAAATTAAAAAAAAATATCTATTCAGTAAGTGATTTCGAACCCGTGTTAACGTGCGTGGAAGTCAGACACCTTACCTTTACACCACCCTGACATCGATTAACTTTACATGTTACTTTAGTAATGAAGATACTTTCAGGATACTAATATTGCGTAAATAAACGAAAAAGCCCGAAAATATTGGCGAAGATTAATGAGTGCCAAGTCAATACTTACGGACAATACATGACTAAAATGCTGTTGAAAAACGGCGTTAAACCCAAAAACAAACAAACAAACCAACTGTGGATTCTTTATACTAGAATCAGCTATGTAAGGTTTTGTACCAATGAAAATCAAAATATGCTTATCATAGCAGTAATGTATAAGTAGGTAGATAAGTATAAATCGGTTAACGGTAACTTGAGTCGTTTAAGTCACATGATCAAAAGTGCATATATGAACTTGAATTTGTCTTCCAATAATTGATATTCAGTGTATATTTTAGGAGCTTTAGTATGCATACCAGAATCATTTGGAAATGGAAAATATTCGGATGCAGCTTTCAATGGAATTGGAATTATGTACAGTTGGATAAATGGAGGTTCATTTTTATTTCCCATATCATTATTCACTATTATTGTCAATGTCGTAGTTAATAATGTTATACAACATTTTCTAAGAAAAATTATCGAACCAAAACTTTGCAAGGGATAGCTAGACAGTTTCACAAAGATCTTCTTTGATAGCTTTGAAAGTAAATACCAAACATGTAGTCATTTTATTTTTCTGAAGAAAACGTTATTTGACAACAGAGCTAACCATAGATAGACTACTAAATCGAATAATGGATGAGACTTTCTCGTTATCTATAGTAAACCTACATAAAGACAACTCCACTGGGTTAAATAGTAACGAATACCTTTCCTTGATTTCTACGAAATATCAAACAGATACAAATGTATTATATCTTTAAGATTGTGGTCCTCCACCAGAAACAAACAATGGTTTTATAAATACGACAATAAACGGGACTGAGTTTGGTGCCGTAGCTGTCTTGGAGTGCGATGATGGTTACCGGCTATGGTATGATAGTGTACCAGTCTGTCGGGGAGATAAGCAGTGGGAACTCTATACAAGTTGCCGTCCAGTCGGTTTGTTATTTCACTTTGACTTTTACCGTTTTATTTTTGAGGGTATATACTGGATGTTTTATTAAAAATATATTTTTATATATATTCAAGGATGTCAAGGACGAAAATATTTTATTACCCCTAACATCTGTAAACGTGGTAGGCGGATCTCGATTTGCTTTGAAGATATTTTCAGTTTGAATCTTATTGTCTGAAATGTAGTTTTCAAAAAAGGGCGGTGATGAAAAGTAAAATATTTTTAACATGGAAATGTTGGTTATATACTAAAACATGTCCTTAAAAATATCAATGAAACAAAAAACACAAATAAAGTGAGCTTTGCAATTCAAAAGAATATCCAAAATGAATGAAACACATAAAATCATCACACTTTTCCGGCCATATGTTGAAAATCTCTCGTATTTAAAAGTTCTTTAGTGCTCCTCGCAGTTTTAAGAAGTGGTAAATGATAATGTTTGCATCAATTATTTCAAAGGTAGCTAATGAAAAACGCACTTACGAACACTTAAAACTTGAATTTTTTATCCGTTATGTTATTTTTATAATTGATACAAATAAGTAAGCATGCAAATATGTAATTACAGTGACATGTGCATTTGAGCACACAACAAAATAACAAAATGAATACCCATAGTAAAAGCACCATTTCCAAACTGTTTCAAATATTTCTGTTTTCAATTAATATCCATGTCATGGAGTACGATACTCCAAATGGTATTGCCTAGTGTATTGAGTCTAATGTCATTTCATTCTAAAATTCACAGTCTAATAAGAAATGAGGTTCATCTTCTGCCGCTTTGCTAGAACACAATCTACAAATCTGTTGTGGTAAAGTGTATAAGCTTCGCAGGTATTAAGAGAAGATTTCATATTCATTTACATATCACTGTATGATAAAACAAACAAATATTTTGCAGATTTTAGATACACTTGAACTCATAACAAGAACAATAAATCTGAGGAGAATCATTTTGTTGTCATGAAATTGCAGTTCTCTATGTCCGCGCATTATAGAATATTCTGTCAACTCGATTATTAAACAGTTTGCTATGTACATTTTCAAATATTTAGAATGCAACACAGTGGAAGCTCCTGCAAACGGAACAATGAATGTAAGCGGTCTCACATTCGGACACAAGGTGACATTTCAATGCGACACTGGATATAGATTAAATGGTACTGAAGTGATAGAGTGTTTGTCTACAGGAAATTGGTCTGCAAATTCACCGTCATGCAGTTTACATATAGAAGACGGTAGGGAAACTTATGTTTATTAATCCCGTCGTGACTAATTAAATATTTACTGATCTCGTCATTTAAAGTATATGTAACACGATCATTTGCTGGACATATATGGGAAAATAGCTTTAAAATCAGTACAGGTAAAAAGGATTATTCAAATATGTCTTAAAATAATACACTCAAGGAATATAAACAAAAAGCAAACTATTCCAGCGACTTACATGCAAGTATTCTGTATACATTTATTGTTATGTCTCCCCCATGTGGTTAGGGAGACATATTGTTTTTGCCTTTGCCGTCTGTCCGTCCGTCTGTCTGTCTGTCCGCATTAAGCTTGTTCGGCTTTCACAGGTCAAACTGCTGACTGGATTTTGACGAAACTTCACAGGGATGATCAGTACCAAGCCTAGTTTTGCATATCGCGGCATGTTCCGCTTCGCTACACAAAATGGCCGCCAAAGCTAAAAATTGAAAAATCTTGTCCGGCTTTCACAGGTCAAACTGCTGGTTGGATTTTGACGAAACTTCACAGGGGTGATCAGTACCAAACATAGTTGTGCATGTCGCCGGCATGTACTGCTTTGCTGCAGAAAATGTCCACCAGAACTAAACATAGAAAAATCTTGTCCGGCTTTCACAGGTCAAACTGCTGGCTGGATTTCGACGAAACATCACAGGAGTGATCAGTTTTTATCAAGCCTAGTTGTGCATATCGCCGGCACGTTCCGCTTCGCTGTACAAAATGGCCGCCAGATCAAAAAATAGGAACAGTAATCTCCGCCAGGTGAATCTCTAACACACGTAATGGAAACAAAAAGGCATGGCATGTAAAACACACAAAAGCCTAGTTGTGCATATCGCCGGCACGTTCCGCTTTGCTGCACAAAATGGCCACTAGAGCTAAAAGCAGAAAAATAAAATCTTGTCCGGTTGTCACAGGTCAAACTGCTGGCTGGATTTCGACGAAACATCACAGTAGTGATCGGTACCAAGCCTAATTGTGCATATCGCCGACACATTCCGTTCGCTGCACAAAATGGCCACCAGAGCTCAAGGTATACATAGGGGGAGAAATATGTTTTTGTGACAAAAACACCTTCTAGTTATTCTTAAAATCCGATGGAGTACTCTTGTTTCATTTGTATACTTGAAGCGTGTCCATAGTCACGTGTGCAAGTGGAGTTCATGTTTGTTGAGTGTATATCTGTTTCTTCTTATAAGGTCAATTATATTCTTCTGTCAGACCAACCAGCTTGTAAAGGGATGAATTGCCAGATTTATTTACATGTTCCTATTTCGAAATTTAGGCGGTACTGATATTTTCAGTCCAAGTGAAGTGATAATTAGATACTAGTATCTAATATTAATTTATCCGGTTCAAGGCTATCAATTTGGCTCCCGATGTTTCATAGGCTTGGACATATTATATGTTGAATAAGTATGATGCAAATGTGAAGATTTTGGTTTGTTTAAGACGTTATTGTTATTTTATTTTGCAGACAACAAAACTTCGAGAAGTGTGAGAGAACGAGTGAATGTCGTACACATCCTGCTCACAGTTTCCATGTACATCGTTGTTTTCACTGAAAATCCGTAACACTATGCTCAAGGCTGTCGAAACAAAAGCTGGACCGTAGTAAATAAATGGGACAGTAAACCAATAACGTCGCCTCTAATTGTATTTTTCTGACACCTTGATTGGGTTATTTATTATAATATTGCGTTTAGAAACAATATGGCAGAAAAGCACATATATAACAACTTAGCACTTCCCGTAAATATTGCTTGTGATGATACACCAACGCCAGTGTCAAAGATTTAATTCTTCTTCTTATGTTTCCAAATCTGTTATTCAAAATATAAATGATTACGGAGTAGAAGAGAAACAAAACGTACGATAAGAAATGTATTTATATTAAAAGACATGCTCTCGAATTAAACTACGACGAGCATTTTAGCCCAGGAATATGTTTTGAATCTGGACGTAGTATATGCAATTCTATAATCATGACACTTTTTGTCGTACTTTTGTTAATTTGAACGTCGTTTCGGACGGTGTTTTTAACTTTTCTGTTTTTTTTTTTTAATGAAATGATATTGCCTAACACTACGCTACGATAAATATAGGCTAAATATAGTTTAGTTTTACTTGCATATCGTGCGAAACGCATGATCAACGACACTGTAAAGTATGTACAAAGTACGTGCCAGGAACGGAAATGTACTATACCTTAAAAAAGTTCCATATATACATGGAGATATTTTTACAAATGATGCAAATGATAAGTCTTTTGATCACCACTGACGGAAAATTTAACATGATACATTCCTATGATACTCTTTATATTGATATTTCGATTTTTGATGTTGTGCGCAATATATGTGTTCAGTACTGTAGGCCTATAATTGGTTTTTGTTACTGTTAAGATCTGAAGTAGATTCTTTGAAAGGAAGCATAGAATGCAAATCAAAACTAGATAATAGCAGACTTGGTTTGATTGCGTCTGTTCATTAGAGGCAATGGAAAGTGCGACACCCCATTACGTCCTCTATTATTAGGAGTGGGGGGGGGGGGGGGGGGGGGGGGGGGGGGGGGGTGTGGAGGTGTTGTCCAACCGACCCCTTATTATGACTAAAGAAGTACAATTTTTATAGTTCTTTGTTATGACTAACATGTGTCTTTATATACTTAATAGTTTGATGTGTGTCTTGTGGATGTTAGCCGTATTTACAAGTACAGGGTTGTGAATAAGTTGGCAGAAATAGAAAAGTAGCCAATAAGCTTGGGGTAGGGGGTGGGGAGGGGACTGAAGGCATGCCCCCCCACTCACCACCTCGCACACACACACACACACACACACACACACACACACACTCCAACCTGGAAATTTTTGAAATTCGGTGCTTCATTTCCTGCATTCTGGGGTATCTTTGGAGCATTTAAGAACACCTTTTCCACTGCAATTTTATATAGAATATACCCATTATTTCCATTTTTATGAGCTCACCTGTTAAATTTGGGAAAAATAATAAAATATGTAGCAGCAGCCACATACGCTTTAAATGCGGCCTTAATGTTGCCTTTTCGAAAAAATATTTTCTTGCCTTCTTCTCTTCTTTCCTTTTAGGATTTTCTGGGTGGGGGAGGGGAGGAATCCGCACCCCCGGATCCCGCCTATGGATCCGCGCATGTATTCAACATCGGTTGGAACGTTACTAGTGATACAAATACAATCGAACCTGCCTAGAAAGACAACCAATAGGAAATGAATACAAGCGTTCTTTGTTTACAGGTGGTCTCTCAACACAATTAAATTTTCACGGTTTAAAGAGGAAGAGAAAATAATGACCTTCATAAACGGGTTTTATAGTAATGATCTTTATTACAGCTGGTCTTTTGCACAGGTTTACCAATACATTGAAGGACTCCCAAAATGAACCAAAAGAACCAGAAAATATAACAATGTATCATATCTCAAAACGAATATAATATGTGATGTCATGTTTTGACTTTTAGAATATTGCAAAACTGTTGATGATAAATGCGTACTGTGTGACCATGGCATTTACAAATTGCCTGATTCTGCCTTAGATAATATTTTTGTTATACATGTATGCTCAATTAATACATGTGTGTGGTGTTTGTGTATTTAAGATTATTTTTCCTTATTTGTTATGATATTAGTCATATTACTTTAATATATTTGTATAATTTTCTATTAAACCCTCTTATATCTAAATATAAAACATTTGTATCGTGTTTCTAAAAATCTTGTCAGACCACTTAAAACAAAATGTGGATAATAAAATCTAAAGGAAATGCTTTTGAAGGATACAGCCAAAAAAGCAAAATAGACTCGGTACGATCGGGTCTGTCCATGAGAGACAATGGACAATCCTCTCGCGTCCCCAGCACTTGCCCAAGTGGAATCCAATTGTATATAAATGCTGAACGGATTCCACGATCCCAAATGGCAAGAAAAATAACAACTCTAAGCCCAAGTACGAGGCGACTTTACAGTCCCGCCACGTCACTTTAAAAGTGATGAAATAATGATAGTACATGAATTTCTAAGAAGATCCTTTGAAAGCAAAGCACAAAGCCAGGCAAAGTAACAGCGGACTCGGTTTGGTTTTGTCTGTTTCAGAGATGCTATGAAATATGCGACGCCCATCTTTCGCCAAGTGACGACCCAAGTGAAACCCCGTTATACATAAAAAATCCGTGATAATAAAGGACCAGAAAATATACTATTGAATCACAGTATGGGATTTACAGACTGCCAAACGCCACTACGATAGAATGATAAAATCGCGAAGCAAGCGTAAAACGCAACCAAGCAAAATAATAGCAGACTTGGTACGACTGAGATTGTTTATGAGTTGCAGCAGACACGTGTGTTGAATTCATTAAGTACCTGACCACGCGATACGCCATTCTGCTTAGATATATAATGAACTACATTATTTTAAAGGACTAGACATTACTGATCCTTAATACGGGGATACTTTTTATGCATTAATCACGTTGTTTAATAGTGAATAAAATCGTAAGAAGACATTTCTAAAGCAAAGAAAGAAACCAAGTAATATAACAATTGGTCGGTTTGACCGAGTCTGTTCATGAGAGTAGAAAATGTTTGGCTGAAGAAGACTGTAAATTGTTGGGGGGTATATTTGCAGAAGGGGCATTGTGTTTTGGGTTTAGAAAAAATCTTTCTTGCCCCCTTATAAATACTTCCTTTATACTGCAGAGTTTTCTTGGTACAGTTCATTGCAAAGATAAGAAATATCCTGTATACAAGTGCAAAGGTTTTAATATATACACTTAACTAACTCTTTAAGTCACAAGTTAAACATTATCTGTACTGGCTGGATTTTGTTACAGGGAAGACATTGATACATAGTTTCGTTCCTTACAGAAACGGTTGGTATATATATATATATATGCTCCTAATTTTCTAACCTCTAACTGATCTGTCTTATTCAGAAAATCTGTATATTAGTACATATTTGGTAATTTTTAGAATTTTTCTGGGATATCTTGTCTTCTCAGACCAATGTACAAAATACATGCGAGAATAAAATGAAACGCATCCTTTAACACATTGCAACTATGACGGTTGTTCATACATGTTTTTTTGAATATTTAATAAGGTTGGAATATAAACGAGACAGTGTCTCATGTAGAATTTTATAATCTTTCGTTTCACCTTTGTTCAAATTGATCATTTATTTTGTTTCATCGCCCGTAAAAATAGATCAGTATTGCCACTTCTTTGTTGAAAACGGACAAAAACAAAAGAAAGTAACAACATCATAAGGAATGAATACAAGTTTAATTTATTTCATGTAGATCATCTTTTAACATTTTGTACACAAGAATTGCAGTTATTTTCAGTCGTACTCAGATTGAAAAATAATTTCATAAAAATGTACCCTGAAAGCTAGTCCTCGCGATTTCGCCATACATAAAGTCGGTCTGTGTAGTTTTTTGGACTCCCAATAATTTCGGTCTTACAAAATTGTAAATTCACTTTTTCAATGAAAGAAAAAAAAAGAAAGAAAAGAACATTCTCAAAACATGTGCAACTAAAATGACTGGCTTGGAAGCTGAAATATTATTCATTCATTCTAAAAAGATAGAAATGAATTATTAATTTTATCATTCTCTAACATTAATTGATTATTTGATAAATATTACAGAGATAAAAAAGGACCTTTTTTGGTCCAAAATCTCAGATAACAATGGGCGCATCAGTCGAAAATAAGAGGCCTAACTTAAAATATATTAAAATTTCAGGTTTCTTTTTGCATGAAAACGTCTTTCTACATTATAATGAACCACACTTGAAGGCCTTTGTTAATCATCCAAGAATCGCCAGCGATCCATGAATTTGCAAGAAGTCTCAGTGTGGTTTATACCCGTATAATTGCACAGAAAATAGCATTAAATTCTTAAATAAAGTACACATGTGTGCATACGTGTTACCACGGAATATATGCAAATCACCTTGCAGTAAATTCTCTAAAATGCCTCGGAACTGGTCAGACTGCTGAGGACAAACTCTGACTATGCACAATTTCTAAACAGAAAAAAAAAGATGAAACTATTTCAACAGACTTCAAGTAAGTTTACGGTAAATTCTCTTTTAAATATTGCAGTTATAGGAAATTGTTGCTAGCATTATATTGATTTCTAAACCAAGTTAATTACTAAAAGTTATTTTTTGCCATCTGTTGCATGTTTTGTAATATCACAATCGTCCTTTCAAACTTACAATTTTCGTGAAATGTATCTCTACATTCTTGGAAACAAACAAGTAAATAGTGATACAGAGACAAAAGCGTTGTGACAGATGTTTAGACTGAAATATAAAATCCAAATTCACGAAACGCTGGTAAAGTAAATATGTAGACGACATTAGTAATACAATATTTGCCGGTTACTAGTATGAAAATTATTACGTAGATATATCATAGGTTTAAAGAAATCAAACTGTGTCGCAAAAATCTCAAAAAGTATTTGACCTAGGGTCATGAAACATCATAGGAATAGTTTTCAGACTTTGAAGTCGTGAACCTGTGATTTCTAAGTCGGAATTCTGTCATTAAGACCAATGATATGACTCTTGAAATATGCATAAATGGGCTATAAGTGTGTGTGTCGCATATATATCTAAAAGTATTGTGAGTCATAAAACATTAAGGAATTGCTATACAACATGTGAAGGTTTGCACCTGGTGTTCTGTTTGGGATATCTCTAAACCAGACTAGAGTTATGGCCCTTGACTTAGTGAAAAATACATATTGAGTATTTATAATATTGTGTTGCAAATATATTAAAAAGAAGTGAACCTGAAGTCATGAGACCATGGGTTTCATTTCTTTATTTCACTTTGCACGACCACAGTTATGGCCTCTGACTTATCAAAAAAATAGAGGTTTGTGCCCCATGCATCTCAAAATGTACTTGACCTAGTATTATAAACATCAGAGGATTGTTTTAAAGCACGTGAAGTTGTGCACCTGGTGTTTTCTTTGGGATTTCTCTAAGCTAGGCCAGAGTTATGGTCCTTCATTTAGTGAAAAATATACATAAAACTCATAAAAGTTTGTGTTGCAAGCATTTAAAACCCTATTTCATCCAGAGTAATAAAACCATGTACAGTGAAATGAGTGGGGAAACATTATGGCAACACATCTAGTTTCACACTTAGTCAATACTACAACCGTTTTCTTCGAACGACGTTACGTTCAGCCTCCTGTGATTCATTGAATAACAGCATTTAACTGGTCTAAAAGTATGAGGCTAATCAACTGCAGGCAACACGTTCAACGTTTTTAAATATTTATTTCAAATTAGTTATATAAATAGTTATATAAGTTATTTGTGTTTTTTTTCTGCGAAGGGTGGCACGTCATTCCTTTGTGCATGCGGAAGGTTTCTATGTCCGACTATCTTCGACTCTGGAAAAAATAAAAATATAATTGTTATTCGTTTCCAGGGAGCATAAAACTGCGTTGAACATAGATCTTATCGTATAATTATAGCCATTCTTGGCGCACACCTATGGCGTAGAGTTGTAACATGTAAGAAATTATGCTCAGGGTACCTCTTATCAGAGTCGTCAAATGACATAAAAGGAATCAAACTATAATAAGAAATGGGATCTTAATTTAAAACGATATAGTAGAACAATAGCTTACGATAGAGGCAGCCAGGCCACTTACACACTGCTGAATTATTCATTTAGCAAATACTCATTTATACAGGTTAATATTCTATACTTTCTTCTTAAGTTTAACAAGTACAGTTTGAATTTCCTTCATTATAAAATTTTTGTTTTCAGAAACGAAGACAAAACAATTCAAATAAATATGTAGAAATAAATTAAATCCGCCTATTTTTTATGTTTTCGCTGTCATTTGATCACATATTGCAATATTCATAGTTTTCTCACTTTAAACCCGATGGTGAAAATATTCTTTCGTTTCCTAAAATGTTTAAAGCAGCATGCCTCCAAATTTGGCTAAAAAATAATCTTTCTTTCAAATTGAAGTTTGGTCTTATTATGAACATTAGAATATGATTCTTTGTTTCTAAAATCTTTTAAAAGTCTCAAATCAAGAAAAAAAGATGACCGCGTCGGGAATCGAACCCCGGACCGCCGCGCAATAACGAAATTTTCCCGTCGTCGTAACCAAAAGCTTTATAGCTGAGGTAGTGAATAATGACTTCAAAATATAGATATTTATAATCGAGACAGTTTACATGGAGTACAAGTGTGACAAACCCTTTTCGATTTTCATCGTAAAAAGTAGTAAAACAGCAAATTCTCATGTGTTTCCGTAACATAAAGTTTGTCAGTAATTAAGTTTTAAAGCCTTCTTAAGAAATATAGCATTTATTTCAAGATATCTAAAAAACATTTTTTTTTGTCGACATGCTGCTTTAAGTAGATCTAATACCCAATAAAACATTACAATTTCCTTTCAGGCTATAAAACTTTAAGTAACACTTACTCATGGTGCTTGTTACTTTCGTGATGCTTGTTACCTTCGTGGTGCTTGTTACTTTGTGATACTTGTTACTTTCATGGTGCTTGTTATTTTCATGGAGCTTGTTACTTTCGTTGTGCTTGTTGTTTTCATGGTGCTTGTTATTTTCGTGGTGCTTGTTGTTTTCGTGACCTTCGGGCCCTGTGTAAGCACCACTAGTTTGTTCACTTGACATCTGAAACAAGAGAGAGAAATAGTTATATATTTGAAAGTGTTTCCTTCTTACTGTAGACAGGATGGCCAGCCCACGTGAAATTTCGATATCGAACACATGGGGAAATCGCTCGATTCGGGAAACATTTTGCTTATAATTTCTTTACTTCTTGACTGATTGTGATCAAATAAAAAGCGTCGAAGACATGAAACTAGTGCTTTCCTCTGAAAGAAGCGTCTATAAGACTTTCTTAATACTTTTCTCAACCATTTCGCCTAAATGATTTTTTTTCACGGACCAAATGTGTACATAACGTACAAACTGGGATTCGGGCGAAGTTTGAAGAAAGTACAGTGAGCACGAAACAACGAAATAAAGACACGATGATGAAAAGGCGAAATAATGAATCTACGATGGCGAAAAGTCAAAACCACGATAAGGAAAACACGAAACTACGATGGTGAAAAGTCAAAACAACGAAACTACGATGGTGAAAATTCGGAATTATTTCGTACTTTCTTCATCTTACCTTCGACTTTCCACCATCGCGATTTCGTTGATTCGACTTTACATCATCAGAGTTTCGACATTTTTCTATCGAACTTTTGACTTTTCATCATCGTAGTTTCGAGTTTTCACCATCCTGCTTTTGACTTTTCACATCGAAGTATCGAGTTTTCAACATCGCAGTATCGCCTTCCTGATGACCATGAGCACATATCTGTTTACCAAGTAATCGGGTCAATATTTTGTATAAGTATAAATATGCATTTGTTTAGGTTGATATTTTGATCTTCATGAAGTGAAGACTGAATGGATCTAGCTCTATATATTATATATATTTAAAATCACATATGTAAATCTCCATTATACATACAGTGCTAATCAATGTTTTCTCTCTCAATGATTCGAAAATGAGGTCGATGCCTTTTCAGTTAGGACGGATATATGTTGTATATAAAAAGTAAAATAAGTTATTAAACACAAATATTAAACATTGCTTTTGTAAGAGTATTACTATCATAATAACGCACTTTCAGACCTCTGTAGCTATTATGAAAGATTCTATTTTTTCTCAGTTTACAGATTTTAGCAAAATAAACCCATGAAATGCACTTGTAATATACGTGTTTTAAGGGCAGTCTGGTGTAGGTCGGACAAGCAAATTGTAGGCTGAGCTTCCTAAAAATAAGTGAATATGAGTCAGGTCAAGAAAAGATCAGTTTGCTCCATCCAGGTGAAGCAGCTGACTTACCCTGAAAAAGATACTAACAGAGTGCAGATCCCTGTGATTTCCTTATTGTAGCTCATGTATTTATAAATTTCAGGAGAGAAGTATTTACTGCTGCAATTTAGTTGATTTGAAATAATGGAATTTACACAGTCAAATGAAATGTGTGAAATGTTGAATTACAACTGAATTCTATAATTATACTGTGAAATCATCATGACTGGCATCTGAATAGTTTTTAGTTAGTGCCAAAATCACATTGCAGGGTTTATCTATATCATTTTATTGAGGATAGAATTGTTAAATATAGATCTACTTCTTTAAGCTTGAACAAGCGAAACATAAAAAAATATTATCAATAACTTTCATCTTCAGATGACTGTAGTTACGTTCTACGATGTATTATTTATATACGTAGATTAGATTAGATTAAATCAGAGAAGATAAGAAAAGATAAAACCAGGTATGATTAGATAAGATTAGATTAGATTAGTTTAGATTAAATTAGACAAGATAAGAAATTAAATTAGATAAGATTAGATGGAATGAGATGAGATGAGATGGGAGAGAGAGAGAGAGAGAGAGAGAGAGAGAGAGGGAGAGAGAGAGAGAGAGAGAGTATGACAAATAAATTCCAGAATAAAACATTACATTAGGAGCACATACCTAAGTGTTATTTCAGAAATAAGTACTTACATATTTAGATAATTGAAGCAGTTTGTTTGTTAGACAGTAACTAAATATGTTATGCCAGGAAAGCCTGATGAAAGTCTTAAACTTATTTCCAATGGGGCTAGTGACGGCACTAGACTACATTTAAACAATAACAAAACACACGGTAACAAAAAAATAACATAAGAGGTGAATAAGGTGGCAAACACACCTATGCGCATGGGCATGAGGAAGGCATTGTTCGAAAGTCAAAAGTATGATGGTGAAAACTGGAAACTACGATGTAGAATCGTCAAAACTACAATGCTGAAAAGTCGAAACAACGAAACTACGATGTCGAGAAGTCGAAAGTACGATTATGTAATATTTTCTACATTTAACCATCGTAGTTTCGTATTTTCATCATCGTGGTTTCGACTTTTCACCATCATAGTTTCATAATTTGGACTTTCAATTACAGTATCGTTGTTTCGATGTTTCGAGCTCAAAGTATATGGCGATGGGACACCGTAGTGTTGAGAGTGCATGACAGACGTTTTTTGCCAAGAAAAGCACTCGCTTCCCTTCTCTGATGCTTTTATCTTGTCAAATTACGCCAAGAAGCAAAAATTATACCAGCAAGAATGTAACCTGAATCGAGTTATTTTTATCGTATGTACAATACCGAAATGTCAGGGCTGGCCGTCCAGTGTACATACAGTCTCAGAAATATATCTGTGGACAGAGAGTAAGCATTTCCGTACATGTAAACCTAATTTTCAAATCATTGAGAGAGAAAACACTGACTAGCACTGTACGAATGGACATCAGTAAGGCGATACTGCGGTGCTGAAAATTCGAAACTGCGATGGTAAAAAGTCAAAAGTACGATGAAAGTATTAAATAATTTCGACTTATCATCAGAGTAGTTTCGTATTTTAATCACCGTGGTTTCGATTTTTTACCAGGATATATTCGTTATTTCAAATTTTTAACGCAGTATCGTTGTTTCAATGTTCCGAGCTTACACTCTAATGGGACTATATAGTATTGAGAGTGTATGGCAGTAGCTATTTGCCGAGAAAAGCACTCGCTTTCCTGTCTTCGGTGCTTTTATATTAACAAATACGTCATCGTAATAATCAAAGCACTGAAAGTGCTGACAGCAAGGTGATCATTGCGGATCAGGGTTGTCAGTTGGACAAATGTATACACTCAGTAATACCAGCCTTTTAAGTGATACTTTCAAAACTCCTCTTTGTTTTATTGGTTTCATGCCAGATTTTAACAGACTTTCAGTACGAAACCAGTAGAATGTGAGTAAAGACACGTGACATTTTTTTCTCACATAAACAGGTATATATTTGCTTCGTTTGGCTGAAGTTCAGTAGTTTCAAAACTTCTACTAACTTCTGTTGACTGTTACGTACACAAATTTGGTTTAGAAATTTTTATCTACTGTTAAGTGATCCGTAGGCCCTGATTCAAATCAGAGACTGACAAAAATATCATAGGATTTAATAAGCAATTTCAGTCGGTATTTTACCCTATTCAACCCACCTCTAAAGGTAGTATCCTACTGAAAAATGAAACTCTCAGGACATATCTGATCAAAACCGTAATTAACTACCTGAAGACAGTCAAAACTACCCAAGAATGCCAAATCCATGCAAATGCCAATGGCATAGAAAAGCTACGTTCACATATCAACCCTCATAAGGCATGTGGACCAGACAAGATCAACGCTTTTATAGGAGCTGTCACTAATCCTTGAAATTATCTTCCAGAAATCCATTGATGAGGGATGTATACCATCCCAGATGAAAATGCAAATGTAACCCTCATCTACAAGAAGGGCGACAGGTCAGACCCAGCTAATACAGGCCCATATACCTTACGTGCGTACTCTGCAAAACCCTAGAGTAGAGCATATAGTGTCCTCATCAATTACAAAACGCTTTACAAACATTAACATTCTGTACCATCTCCAACATGTTGTCCTGTGTGACACTTATGCTTGTCATTGTCAAATCAGTGTACAACAAACAGCAGGTTGACTTGATACTATTAGATTTAGATTTAAGCAAAGCAATTAATAAAGTCAGCCAGAAGAAAATCCAGTTTAAAATTCATTACTATAGTATAGCTGATGAAACCCTGAAATGGATTAAGGGCTTTCTCGATAACCGGCTATCCAGTCTAAAGTGCGTCTATTCGCAGATGACACTGCAATATACATATCACTTACCTCTGTCACAAAATCAAATACTCTCCAAAACCACCTTAAAACACTAGAAAAAGTGGGACATGGACGGGGGATATGGAATTCAATCCCTAAAAGTGTCAAGTTATCCGTGTCACCAGAAGGAAACATCATATTCTCTCAAAATACTACCTGTATAAGACACTGCTAGAATCTGTCACCTCAGCAAAATACTTTGACTTGGATATCTTAAACGGTCTCTCGTGGGACGCCCACATAAATAGGTGATCCAAAAAGGCAAATCAAACTCCTCCACAGGAATATAAAGGTTAACTACGAACCCTTTAAATCCATGACATATCAGACCCTCGTCGGACCACAGCTGGAAATATAGCTTTGAAGTCTTGGCTCTATACATACAAATCCAAACAGACCAAACAGATTCAGTACAAAGACGGGCAGCGCTTTGGACTTTGTCCGACTTTTGCCACACATTCATTGTCACTGACATGCTTTACAGTCTAAAATGGCGGAGGCTAGTCTCCCGTCTCTCTCTCTTGTATAAAATCTTAAATCAACTGGCTGCATTTCCCATGAAAAATAATCTCATTCCACTATTATCATTCGCCATCTTATGGATTAATATCTGCAACCAATGACTACTACATATATTCATTTTCTCCCAAGAATACAGTCCTATCGAATAATCTTCTACCTGACATTCCATTCTTTCCAACCCTTGAGCAGTTCAAGATCGCTATTAGCAACATTGAACATACTTGACGCGCACTAAAGTGTCTACGTCCCACCGAAGGGATGGACAGTATCGGAAGATAGATATACTTATAAATGCAATTGTCAGAATATAAAACCATCAGTTAAGTTATGGTAAAGCCTAAACTTCGTTGAGCATTTTTACGCCAAAGACCCAGAAACTACTTAAATTTTTGTTTATTAATATTTTATAGCAATTGCAGACTGGTTTTTCTAAAATGATTGCTATATAGCAAATTTAAATATTTTCATTACATTTAATTATGATTTAATTTGTCCATTTTAGATTCTTGTTGTTTAGAATGATGTTATGAAAAATAATCAAAGATTATTTTGATTTGTTAAAGCTGTTATGTAAGGTCAGAAAGTACATTAGCATTAACATATGATTACTAGACACGCCAGTCCACATCCGTCAAGTTGATATATATTCTTGATGCACTTTGGTAAAAGGTTGACGTAGCAGGAGTGTAATAATGCCATTAGATAAAAATTATAAGACACTAGTGTAATAAAGCTTTGACGTCGACGTCTTTTAAAGTATATTCTTACACGACCAGCAAATAACCTACATACATGTAGAACAAAATCTATCTCGGGTTACTTTGCAATAAACCACTCGCGTGCAATGACGTCATCCGATTCAGGTGCGTAGCAAGGTCGTAAAAAATAGTTACCATTTTTTTTTCTAACATTGTTGATACTAGAATGTCGTGTTAGAATCGAAATAATAAGTTCCCAAGTGTGATTTATCGTAGAATAACCCGAGTTTTTCGTTCTTATGCGAAACAATATATCACGAAGACCTGCCTCGTGATGTATTCTTTCGCACAAGACCTCAACTCGGGTTATTCTACGATAAACCACGTCTGGGAACTTATCATTTCTTAAGGTGATGTCACGTTTTGAAATTCCGGTGAATAGCAAAAAACAAAAGAATATTCAGTTCTTTCAAAAAACCGTAATGTTATGATTCAACGAAATAGTTTCCTTTGTCTACCAGGAAGGAACAATTCTTATATCTTGATATTGAGATTTGGTATCTTTATAACCCACAATAAACTAAGACAATAGAAATTCATACGTGACTTAGATAAGCTCAACAGAGTAATTTCAAAAACAAATATTAATGTGGAATTTAAAGTACGTTACACACTACAATATCCGACCATAGTAGTATATAGTGAGCCATAAACGCCTCAAAAGCTCGGCGCTCGTCTGTTCTATTTTTAGCTCGTTGCACTTAGTGACCTTGACCTGGTCTGCGACACTCGCAGAAACACTCTGATTTTCAGGGATTTGACAAGTAACACCTCTTCTATTTAATGTGGGTTTGCGGTTTTCAATTTGCGATTTCCTTTAATGAAAAAAAGATTAGGGTAATCGAGTTGACATTTCTAGCAGATAAAAATAATTAATGGCCTAGTTAACGCTTCACCCTTATGACAGGACATTCCTGCGGTCGCGTAAGGTCGCGTATGTCAGTCATGTACTAGGTCAAGGTCAAGGTCAAGGTCACTTAGTGCAACGAGCTAAAAATAGAACGGACGAGCGCCGAGCTTTTGAGGCGTTTATGGCTCCTACTGACCATAATACTTACAAGAACAATGCATTTACAGAATAGAGAGATAAAAATAATTTTGACAGCTCGTGAAAACTAATGACAAATTAGAAGGGACAATTGAAATTTATGCGTAAATAATATCGTCATTAACTCCATTCTTCACGCACATGTTCTCCTTAGAGGACGACAGATTTTTATATTCTGTTGAATTTCCGATGAACTATCCCTTGAGTGATGGTGTCAACGTAGCTGCGGTGAGTATAGTTGTTTAAATCGATATTGCTCATTTTACCAAAGGCTACTAAATCACGGGGAGATCTTAAATTTTCTCTATTGTTTAGAAATATACTAAGAACCTACGCTTTAATTATCATATAATGTTAGGTTAATAGAAAGATTTTAAAATTAGGTTGTTCATTTTAACTTTGGGGTTGAGTTGCTACCAGTAATTCCAACATAAACTTTTTGGTGCGAAATAGACTGAAATTCCAAAGTTTGATACGTATTGTGGCTGTTACCGTGGACCATGTCCTGTATTGTTCTACAACTGGTATACTATAACACAATTGTTGATTATTAGAAGGAAAGATATTTTAAGATTTCTAGCAAGTACTGGTAGTTTATCAATTTTGTCAAAAAGCATTGGAGCGTAAAAATTAGGTGTTTAACTTCAGAACACAGAACTTCTTACCAAATATATAGATACATTTTTTCTATAACAAACTGGTCGGTATTAGAGCTTAAAGGATTTTTACGCTAAATACGTGTGTTTTAATCTCAGCAGTTGAAATCAGAGAAAACAGTCATAGAGGTTAATAAAACGAAAGTATATTTATAATTTTACTAGAGATGGGACGGGTACTTATTCTCAATATTTGTTCATAAATCATAAGCAATCACAGCAATTATTCATAAAATACGTCTTGAACTGCTTTATTATGTAATGCATGCATTTGAATAAAGAAATGCCATGTAAGATATATTGTTTAATTGATATTAAAGATAGATGCTATTAAACATCTCATGTTTTTGGTTTGGTTTCTTTTGAGGACTTTTTATCTTGTATTGCATAAGTATTAAAGATTTCAATCATCAACATAATGTTGAAATTAGTTTTATTATCGGGGTCGTGATTTCGAGGTTCGTGAGTTCGAGGTGTGTGTTGTCTATGACGATTTAATAAACATTGTGTCTGATATCATTCGTCCTCTACCTATGATTCATACATGTGGGGAAGCGGAGGACAGGTTTGTACTGGTACAGAATCCAGGAACACTGATAAGGTTGACCGCCCGCTGTTACAGAACTGAAATACTGCTCGAAAATGGCGTTAAACTCAAAACACAGAAACAAAGCTACACATAGTGAGCACTGTTAATGGTATACATAGAGAAATAAGACATTATATCATTAAATATTTTCCTTTTTATAAATTGACTTTATAGTATATGTGTAGAGCCGTTAGATTACTTCCATACCTTTGTGGCTTCATTATACTAGAATCAGCTATGTAAAGTTTTGTACCGATGAAAATCAAAATCTGCTTATCATAGCAGTAATGTATATAGATAAGTATAATTCGGTTAACGGTTAACTTCATTCGTTTAAGACATATGATCAAAAGTGCATATGAACTGGAATTTGTCTTTCGATACTTTATATTATGTTATACAACATTTTCTAAGAATAATTATCAAACAATAACTTTGCAAGATATAGCTAGAAAGATCTTCTTTGATATAGTTTTGAAAGTAAATACCAAAGATATTATCTTTCCATCGTTGTCATTTTACTTATCTAAAGAAAAAAGATATTTGACAAAATAGCTAACCATAGATAGGGCACCAGACCGAATGGTGGATGGGACTCCCTCTTTATATATAGTTAACCTACATAAAGACACTCCGCTGAAATACCTTCCCTTGACTTCTACAAAATATCGAACAGGTATTATTATTTGTGTATTTGTGTAGATTGTGGTCCTCCAGCAAGAGCAAATCATGGATTTATTAATACGACAATAAACGGGACTGAATTTGGTGCTGTAGCTGTCTTGGAGTGCGTTAATGGTTACCGGCTGTCATATGATAGAGAACCAGTCTGTCGGGGAGATACGCAGTGTGAACTTTATACAAGTTGCCATCCAGTCGGTTTGTTATTTCACTTTGACTTTTACCGTTTTATTCTTGAGGGTATATACTGGATTTTTATTAAAATATATTTTTATATATATTCAAGGATGTCAAGGACGAAAATATTTTATTATCCGTACCATCTCTAAACGTGGTAGACGGATCTGAATTAGCTTTGAAGATATTTTCAGTTTGAAATTTATTGTCTGAAATGTAGTTTTCGAAAAAGGTGATCTTGTGGTGAAGAAAAGTAAAATATTTTGAACATGGAATTGTTGGTTATATACTAAAACATATCTTTAAAAATATCAATGAAACAAAAAACAAAACAAAACAAAGCAAATAAAGTGAGCTTGCAATTCAAAAGAATATCCAAAATGAATGAAACACATAAAATCATCACACTTTTCCGGCCATATGTTGAAAATCCCTCGTATTTAAAAGTTCTTTAGTGCTCCTCGCATTTTTAAGAAGTGGAAAATGATGTTTCCATCAACTATTTCAAAAGTAGCTAATGAAACACGCACTTACGAACACTTAAAACTTGAATTTTTATATCCGTTATGTTATTTTTATAATTGATACAAGTAAGTAAGCAAGCAAATATATTATAATTATTACAGTGACATGTGCATTTGAGCACACAGCAAATTAAATGAATGCCCATAGTAAGAGCACCATGTCCAAACTGTTTCTAATATTTCTGTTTTCAGTTAATATCCGTGTCATGGAGTACGTTACTCCAAATGATATTGCCTAGTATATTGAGTCTAATGTCATTTCCTTCTAAAATTCACAGTCTAATAAGAAATGGAGTTCATCTTCTGCCGCTTTGCTAGAACACAATCTACAAGTCTGCTGTGCTAAAGTATGTAAGCATCGCCGGTATTAAGAGAAGATTTTATGTTCATTAACATAACACTGTATGATAAAGCAAACAAATACTTCGGACATTTTAGATACACTTGAACTCGTAACAAGAACATTACATCTGAGGAGAATCATTTTTTGCAGTTTTTCTATGTCCGCGCGTTTTAGAATATTCTGTTAACTCAATTATTAAACAGTTTACTATGTACATTTTCAAATATTTAGAATGCAACACAGTGGAAGCTCCTGCAAACGGAACAATGAATGTAAGCGGTCTCACATTCGGACACAACGTGACATTTCAATGTGACACTGGATATAGATTAAATGGTGCTGAAGTGATTCAGTGTTTGTCTACGGGCAACTGGTCTGCAAATACACCTCTTGCAGTTTACATATAGAAGACGGTTGTGATCAATTTGATATTTACTTATCTTGTCATTTGAAGTACATGTATCACGATCATTTGCTGGACATATATTGGAAAAAACTTTGAAATCAATACATGTAAAAAGAGTTTTTCAAATATTATTATAATACACCCAAGGAATTTCAACAGAAAAATTAAATCTTTCTTGCAACTTAAATGCATTATAATTTGTATACATTCATTTTTATTGTTTGATGGTTTACTCTAGTTTCATTTATGTACTTACAGAGCGTCAATAGTCACGTGTGCACGTTGAGCTGATGTTTCTTCGGTGTATATATGTTTGTTTTGGAGATTTTCGTCTTATAAAGTCAATTAAGTTCTTCTGTCTGATCATCTTGTTTGTAAAGGGATGAACTGTTAGGATTCCTATAACGAAATTTAGGCGGTACTGATATTTTCAGTCCATGCGAAATGTTAACTAGATATCTAATATTAACTGATCCCGTTCAAGGCTATCATTTTGGATATCGACGTTTCATAGGCTTTGACATAGATATGTACTATATTGAGTAAGTATAATACAAATTTGACGATTTTGTTTCGTTTAAAACGCGTTTGTTATTTTTTTTGCGGACAACAAAACTTCGAGAAATATGAGAGAAAGAGTGAATGTCATATACATCCTGCTTGCAGTTTCCATGTAACTCATTGTTTTCATTGAAAACTCGTAACACTATTCACAAGGCTATCCTATGGTAAATAAATAGGACAGTAAACCCTTAATGTCGCCGCTAATTGCAATTTTCTGTCACATTAATTGGGATATCTATTATAATTTTGCGTTTAGAAATGAAGTGATAGATAAGCACATATATAACAATTTAGTACTTTCCTTAAAAGGAATTCTATATAACTATTGTGCTAAAACATAGAATATTATAAGTGTACAATGAAAGGAGATAGATTTAGATGTAAAAGCCGTTTCAAGCGCGGTCATGAATACTCTAAAGGATCAGTGAAGGGGTCGTTGCAGGGAGTAAAGATGGAATATGTTAGGCTGACAAAGCAGGAGGCAGAGCTCCTTGAATCGGACCGGTTAAGGATTCCGCAATGTCCTCAACATCGACACAAGACGAACCCAGCACTACAGTCAAACTACTACGCCCGAATACTGACATGCCAATTTACACATATAAAACCGAGTTGAAGGACCAGATACTAAAGTTAGTTTTAACATACTGCTTACAGCACTATAGATATCCATGTTTATAATATTTATAGGATGTATTTCAAATATATCAGTAAATTTTCATTTTTTTAAAAAAAAATCTTCAAAATCATATTTCTCAAAGTAAAACTACATTTTAAAAATAGATTTACATGACAAAAACAGCTGAAGTCTACCAAAATGCATATATTTACAATCCTATAAACATGTATTAATATTCGAATGGTGTTTTTGATACTTTAATTCAGTTTGAAATGACACAGGATGCACTCTGAGCATTTCTGTATATTGCAGGGTAGACAATTATCTGGCGCACTAGACAATCGGATCAACTTTGTAGGAGAGTGTGTATCATGTATTTTCAGCACTACTACTGACTGCAACAAACTTGTTCATGTTGGAAAACTGTGGGAGATGGTAAACAGTGTGACCCAAGCTGTCGTGGGGACTTGACTTTCGGCCCAGCCAGAGAGGAGCAACGGGACACTGTTTGGAGAGAACCCGCAATGTGTGATAGCTGCAAATATAAACCCAATATGTTTAACCTATATAACGAGGTTGAGACCGGGTAACCTGTGGTCGTAAGACTGCTGCAGCTAATGTCGGCATCAACATTGCACTCATTCAGATTCTAATAGCAGCCTCAGGCCTCACTAAAATTCTTGCTGGCGGAAATATTAATCCTCGATCAGCCAGAGGAATTTATATTATGAATAAAAAGCTGAGAAATAAAATTATAACTGAAAATAAAAGGGACATGTCTGCACGCTTACAAGAACTTAAGAAAATTAACAAGTGGAAAGGGCGCCCTTAAACACATATTGCTGCACAGGTGGATGGAGTTTATAACAATCCTCTCTATTCTGGAATCGGACGAATACCATTCCAGCCTGCGACACAATGTACGTTAACTGTTTGCGAGAACTTAACCCCTAAAAAGCAGGTTGTCGGTGTTGAGACGGTTAATAAATTATGCATAAAGCACGGGTTTCATACGCAGGAAGAAGATGAATGTAATATAAAGTCCGACAGCTGTTCGGCAACTGCATATATGGAAATTTATATTGGTGACAAGGCCAAATGGGCTGAATACTGCTTTGAGGATCTTAAATCTGAAGAAATTAAGATAAAGTATCTGACCAGTGATGGTGATGGAAAGGCCTGTGAAGGAGCAAGGTACCTGTACGATAAAGAAATCACATATGTCGAACCAATCCAACAACTCGATACAAGACATCTTGGGACAAATCACCGTAAATATATATTTAATCATCCGCCAGAGTGTCACAGATATGATGCCGGGCAAAAATAAAGCATACAGAGTTTCCATACAAAATAGATTTGCGGCAGACTTGAGTCAGCGATGCCAGGCGGAAATGAGCTGTACAGTAAAAAAATGTGTCGGTTGTTCTTCAAATCTGTTGGAAATGACCAGAGACTGTATGGTAATGATAAAAACTGCTATGCTGGGAATCATGTTTTATGTGGAACGAATTCTGGTGTTTGTAAGGGAGACCTAGATAACAACTTTATTCATAACAGTATATACTTACCAAAAGGATTCAAAAATCATATTGAAAATCAGACACATTAAAAACATTGATGGGACTTATTAAATATCGCCTTGGTGTCCAAACTCTAAACTTAACCAAACTCAATAGTAATAGTCAAAAGGCTGAAGCAACTAACTGAGCAATAAAATGATCCTTACCTACAGACAAGACATTTTCTAGGTGTTATGAATTACGTGTATACAGTGCCTCGCACTCTGTCAACAATGGTCCTGGGGTTTCAATACGCAAACTGTGTAACGCGACAGGGTTTCCTATCCATCCTGTAGCCAAGTTGACAGAACACTAGACAAGCTTCAGTGGTATTCTGAAAAACAGAAAGAACGCGAAAGATCACTAGCGTACAAACTAAAAGAAAAGCAAGAAGACATCGCCTTTACAAACTGTACGAAACACATCAAGAGAAGAAAATGTATATATCAAAAATCATCAGTTATAGAAGGCACCAAAAGAGACAGTTGCAGTCAAAATCAACATCGTTACCTAGCCTTGATCATAAAAAATATAATCATGATACTTGTATTAACACCAGAAAAGCGGAGAAAAATACCAGTATGTACCGACGGGAAAGAGACACCGAGGTTCAAATCCAATGCAGGCACCAGTACTCAAACACCGACGACGCCCAAGGTTATTAAAGTGTGGCTCAATAAAAATATGATCAATGTTTTTGCACCATTTATTATGGCAAAGACGGGAACAGTCCAGTCTATTTCCATACATGTCGGTTTCCGGTATATTCTTTCCGGAATGTAAATCATGTACAATTCTATAAACACGCTCTAAATGTGGAATTGTGCCTGGTCGTGTAACTCCTTTCATTCCGTAGCCAACCCGGTCACAAGCCGCCAGCCACTTTATGCATCCCAAGCTGTTGACACCCTTTTTTGCTTTTGTTTTCAATATATAGCTTGATGTTTCATTAAATCTAGTTTGTGTCTCTATTGTTGACATTTTGTAAAGATTTCGTCTGCATAAAACTATCCAAAAGTAAAACAAGTACCCCAAACAATGTAACATCTATACTTCAGAAATTCCACCTTTAGGTCAAAGTGAACAAACCGCTTTTCTATAGGCTTACATTGTAACGTTTTGGGTTATGGCCCTTCACAAACATTTTAACTTTTGATCCCACCTACCCTAGAGGAATGAACTATCCAAGACCTACCAGAAAACACCAATATACCGGTTGACCATCACTTTTGGGCACTTTTTTCTCCCGGAAGCCGACAACCCTCTGTCCGGCAGTGAATCGTTTTTTATTTTTTATGAAAACACATCTATATATAAAACATACATATTTCTCTCTCAAAATGCTTCACTAAATTTCTTTTTGGCCATCAAACATTGTTTACAATTTATATTTATGAAATAAAACAGTTTCAAAAACATCCAACAGATATTCAACCAATGGGAGATCGCTTTACTTTGTAAATATTACCTCGAAATTCCGTATACATTTTCAACCAATCAGAAGCTGTGTTGGTTGATTCACTTTAACCTTACGTCATATTTTCAAGATCAAGGCTACTGAACAAATTTTCTTTGATTAGTGAAACTCAATTTTCATGTCTTAGCCACTGAAACTTCAATTCTAGCAATTATTATTATTTTAAAGTTCAAATATGAACTTCAGTCTGTAAATTGCCTCTTATTTGAAAATTTGACCCTGGACAATTCAACACTAACAGCTGAAAACTGTTTACTACCTCCATATTAAGTATACGCCAGACTGCACTTGCAAAATCTCCGCGCATGCAGAACCGAAAACGTGCATTCCTTTAAATCAATGTAAGTGTAAATGCTTTTGCATTCTTCGGATGAATTTTATGTTTTCATCAATATTTGACAGCAATGTGAAATACTTTTAACAATATATAAGTATCTGAAATAATTTTCACATAAAATGGGTCTGGTTTAACACAGCCGGATTGACGAGACAGATATTACCGGTCAAGGTAAAATTATTGAAATATTATGTGACACCGTATTGAATCTGTGTTACGAGAAAAGTATTTACGTAGGAGGCTCGCGTGCTATAATCAGTTAAAATACCATTGTCGTTTCAGATGCTTTTCATAAAACCAGAATTTTACTGCTTGTTACTTTCGTTTTGGTTTTGGATTGTAAAAGGTAAGTAAATACTTGTTTACCTTCTTACACGTGTTATTCGAGAAATGTTTCGAAATTCGAGTAAGGTTAGAAACTTCGATAGATATTTGATTTTTTTTTCTGTGATAATCAAGTTCCCTTAGTTTCCGCAATATCATGTTAACATTTTATAATATGTCGAAAACTTCGGTCATATTTTATCAAACATATAAAGGGAACAATATCCTGTTAATGTTTTGTAATGTGTCGAAAATACTTCCGTCATATTTTATCAAACAAATGAGGAACAATATCGTGTTTATATTTTGTAATGTGTCGAAATCTTCCGTAATGTTTGATCAAACCTAATAAGGAGCAATGTCGCGTTAACATTTCTGAATGTTTTGAAATACTTCCGTCATATTTTATCAAATTAATGAGGACCAATATCCTGGTAATGTTTTGTAATGTGTCAAAAATACTTACGTCATATTTTATCAAACAAATGAGAAACAATATCGTGTTTATATTTTGTAATGTGTCGAAAACTTCCGTAATGTTTTATCAAACATAATAAGGAGCAATATCGCATTAACGTTTTGTAATGTTTCGAAAAACTTCCGTCATATCTTATGAAATATATAATATACAGGACAGCATCCTGTTAATGTTTTGTTATGTGTCGAAAAACTTCAGTCATATCTTATCAAACATATAAGGGACACGATCCTGTTAATGTTTTGTAAATTGTCGAAAATGCTTCCGTTATATTTTATCAAACATATAAAGAACAATATCCTCTTAATGTCTTTAAATGTGTCGAAAAACTTCCGTTATATTTTATCAAACATATAAGGAAGAATATCCTGTTTATGTTTTGTAATGTGTCAAAATGAACTTGTTTTTAGGTTTTCGTTGTCTAGGAAAATTCAGTTTTAGTCATAAAATTGACTATTATCAAGATTTCTAAAATAATCAGAACAAACCTATTATGACACTGGCTTCAAGAAAAACATCTGTTAAAATTTGATGGGTTAGACTTGAGGCATTTCTTCCAATATCTTTGACAATGGAAGTTGTTCATTGACTTTTTATTAAACAAAGTTGTAATGTATGTTTATATTTTCTAGGTGGAAGTTTACCATGGCCAGATTTCGAAAGTGGATGGTTGCCCATTAAAAACGGCCTCGAACATGTTGCTAGACTTAACATCGACCATGGTTTAGGGGAAATTCCGGTTCTTGTTGATGTGTCGGTAAAAATCAAGGACCATATATTCCCGGCCTCAGGTAAACTTCTTCTTTGCTTAGTAGGTGGAGCGGAGCTCATTGCGTTTAAAGCCAGTAGCACCATTTTAATAGTAGATAAAGGAGTGTGTTTTTAAATTGTAACCACCTGTGTTAGTATAATTTTCTGATAACATCTTCATGCTGCGTATTATAGTTATTATCGTGTGTAGATGCAGTCAAATTTAAAGGTGTACTTTCATTCTATACACTCTCTAGGGTTTCGACCTGATCACCCGAAAGAAAGGTCTGGACCAGTTGTTTATATATATGATGACATGTATGTCAATGTATCAACGTCTCCGATAGAAGATCCACTTTACAGAATATTTCCTACAGGTAAGAGTAGAGTGTTAGTGTTGTCACAGTTGCAAATGAAATTCCGTAAAGTGATATAGTCCTTCTTAAGGTCCCTTTTTAACAATATGCATTTTCGTTAAACATGGCCAAGTGCTCTAGTCTTAAAAAAAAAAAAGAATCTAAATTTTAATTCAGAACTGTTAACTGCTGTGGGCAACTTATTTATTTAGAGTTTGTGGACGCGTCAAATCGGTCCAGTTTGAATTTTGTCATCAAATGGTAAGGACACTGGACGGTAGATATCCTAGGATGAAAATTTCGATGGGATGTGTGGTTAATCTAAGATGCATTACATATGTGTTTTATCATGTATGTTTTTATCATTTAATTTTTGATTCCAGTACTGCGGCAATATGAAGGGAAAAATTTAGTAATCATGGGCGAGGCGAATGTGCGGATCCGAGCTTGGAGGTACTCTTCATTTCCTGCAGAAGACTTTAAGAAGTCAGGAATAATGTTGAAAGCGAATACTTCGAAAGGTTTGAAATAAACAATTCTAAAACACTTCTTGAACTATATAGACGTAACTGCATCAACTTTGAAACAAATGTTCGTTGTGCTCACTTAAATAGATATTTTTATATTCGAAATGGAATATTTATAACAAATCGCGGAAGATATTGATGAAGAAATAGCTGATATTGATAAATGAATTGATAGGTAAAGTGGAAAGGCAGAAAAAATACATAAGAAGGAAGAAGGATAGTTAGATATGTTGATTAGAATAGAACACGACATTTGTATAGTTGCAGGGGTTGGTAAGGCACGTACGCAGAGATAAAATATGTGTAGTTGCAGGGGTTGGTAAAGCATGTAGGTAGGAATAAGATATGTATAGTTACAGGGGTTGATAAAGCAGGTATGTAGGAATAAGATATGTATAGTTTGTTGGTGGTATAGCAAGTAGAAGAAAAGTAGAAATAGGGTAATTGGTAAAGCAGGTAGTAGGAATAAGATATGTATAGTAACTGGGGTTGGTAAAGCAGGTATGTAGGAATAAGATATGTATAGTTTGTTGGTGGTACAGCAAGCATAAGAAAAGTAGAAATAGGGTAATTTGTAAAGCAGGTAGTAGGAATAAGATATGTATAGTAACTGGGGTTGGTAAAGCAGGTAGGTAGTAATAGGATATGTATAGTTACAGGAGTTGGTGAAGCAGGTAGGTAGGAATAAGTTATGTATAGTTACAGGGGTTAGTAAAGCAGGTAATAGGAATAAGATATGTATAGTAACTGGGGTTGGTAAAACAGGTAGTAGGTATAAGATATGTATAGTAACTGGGGTTGGTAAAGCAGGTAGTAGGAATAAGATATGTATAGTTACAGGAGTTGGTAAAGCAGGTAGTAGGTATAAGATATGTATAGTTACTGGGGTTGGTAAAGCAGGTAGTAGGTATAAGATATGTATAGTTAACTGGGGTTGGTAAAGCAGGTAGTAGGTATAAGATAGTATATTTAACTGGGTTGGTAAAGCAGGTAGTAGGTATAAGATATGTATAGTAACTGGGGTTGGTAAAGCAGGTAGTAGGTATAAGATATGTATAGTAACTGGGGTTGGTAAAGCAGGTAGTAGGAATAAGATATGTATAGTAACTGGGGTTGCTAAAGCAGGTAGGTAGTAATAGGATATGTATAGTTACAGGTGTTAGTAAAGCAGGTAGGTAGGAATAAGTTATGTATAGTTAAAGGGGTTGGTAATCAGGTAGGCTGGAGTAAGATAGTTACATGGGTTGGTAAAGCAGGTAGGTAGGAATAAGATAAGTATAGTTACAGGAGTTGGTGAAGCAGGTAGGCTGGAGTAAGATAGTTACATGGGTTGGTGAAGCAGGTAGGCTGGAGTAAGATAGTTAAAGGTGGTAGTAAAGCAGGTAGGTAGGAATAAGTTATGTATAGTTACAGGTGTTGGTAAAGCAGGTAGGCTGGAGTAAGATAGTTACATGGGTTGGTAAAGCAGGTAGGTAGGAATAAGATAAGTATAGTTACAAGAGTTGGTGAAGCAGGTAGGTAGGAATAAGATAAGTATAGTTACAGGGGTTTGTAAAGCAGGTAGATATGAATAAGATAAGTATAGTTACAGGGGTTGGTAAAGCAGGTAGGTAGGAATAAGATAAGTATAGTTACAGGAGTTGGTAAAGCAGGTAGGTAGGAATAAGATAAGTATAGTTACAGGGGTTGGTAAAGCAGGTAGGTAGGAATAAGATAAGTATAGTTACAGGGGTTGGTAAAGCAGGTAGGTAAGAATACGATAAGTATAGTTACAGGGGTTGGTAAAGCAGGTAGGTAGGAATACGATAAGTATAGTTACAGGAGTCGGTGAAGCAGGTAGGTAGGAATAAGATAAGTATAGTTACAGGAGTCGGTGAAGCAGGTAGGTAGGAATAAGATAGGTATAGTTACAGAATTCGGTGAAGCAGGTAGGTAGGAATAAGATAAGTATAGTTACAGGAGCCGGTGAAGCAGGTAGGTAGGAATAAGATAAGTATAGTTACAGGAGTCGGTGAAGCAGGTAGGTATGAATAAGATAAGTATAGTTACAGGGGTTGTTTAACCAGGTAGGTAGGAATAAGATAAGTATAGTTACAGGGGTTGGTAAAGCAGGTAGGTAGGAACAAGATAAATATAGTTACAGGAGTTGGTAAAGCACGTAGGTAGGAATAAGATAAGTATAGTTACAGGAGTCGGTGAAGCAGGTAGGTAGGAATAAGTTAAGTATAGTTACAGGAGTTGGTAAAGCAGGTAGGTAGGAATAAGATAAGTATAGTTACAGGAGTTGGTAAAGCAGTTAGGTAGGAATAAGATAAGTTTAGTTACAGGGGTTAGTAAAGCAGGTAATAGGAATAAGATATGTATAATAACTGGGGTTGGTAAAGCAGGTAGTAGGAATAAGATATGTATAGTAACTTGGGTTGGTAAAGCAGGTAGTAGGAATAAGATATGTATAGTAACTGGGGTTGCTAAAGCAGGTAGGTAGTAATAGGATATGTATAGTTACAGGTGTTAGTAAAGCAGGTAGGTAGGAATAAGTTATGTATAGTTAAAGGGGTTGGTAGTCAGGTAGGTGGAGTAAGATAGTTACATGGGTGGTAAAGCAGGTAGGTAGGAATAAGATAGTATAGTTACAGGAGTCGGTGAAGCAGGTAGGCTGCAGTAAGATAGTTACAGGGTGGTGAAGCGTTAGCTGGAGCAGTAGTTAAAGGTGGTAGTAAGCAGGTAGGTAGGAATAAGTTATGTATAGTTACAGGTGTTGGTAAAGCAGGTAGGCTGGAGTAAGATAGTTACATGGGTTGGTAAAGCAGGTAGGTAGGAATAAGATAAGTATAGTTACAGGAGTTGGTGAAGCAGGTAGGTAGGAATAAGATAAGTATAGTTACATGGGTTGGTAAAGCAGGTAGGTAGGAATAAGATAAGTATAGTTACAGGGGTTGGTAAAGCAGGTAGGTAGGAATAAGATAAGTATAGTTACAGGAGTTGGTAAAGCAGGTAGGTAGGAATAAGATAAGTAGAGTTAAAGGGGTTGGTAAAGCAGGTAGGTAGGAATAAGATAAGTAGAGTTACAGGGGTTGGTAAAGCAGGTAGGTAGGAATAAGATAAGTATAGTTACAGGAGTTGGTGAAGCAGGTAGGTAGGAATAAGATAAGTATAGTTACAGGAGTTGGTGAAGCAGGTAGGTAGGAATAAGATAAGTATAG